>NC_091838.1:55370648-56026309 GCF_037783145.1 Equus przewalskii
TATTCACCAGACCATGATCTCCTGCGGGTTACCTAATCATGAATAGTTTAAATTATTGTGACTTAAAATACTCTTTACATATCAATCAAAAAGATGATTCACAAATAAAGATTATTATTTTATAAAAATTCTGTTCAATTTTAGGGGATTATCTTTTTTTTTGGTGGGGGGGAGTGGGTTTTGAGGAAGATTAGCCCTGAGCTAACATCTGCTGCCAATCCTCCTCTTTTTGCCGAGGAAGACTGGCCCTTAGCTAACATCTGTGCCCATCTTCCTCTACTTTATATATGGGACGCCTACCACAGCATGGCTTGCCAAGCGGTGCCATGTCCGCACCTGGGATCTGAACCGGTGAACCCCAGGCAGCAGAAGCGGAACATGCCAACTTAACCGCTGCACCGCTGGGCTGGCCCTGCAGATTATCCTGTTTTGAATATCAGTATAAAGCATAATACAAACATTTAATGTGTATAAATTTATGCGTGTGTTTGTTAAAATCTGAAGTGGTGCCTGTGGACCCACATATTTAACAAGCACCCCAGAAGATTCTAATTCAGGTAGTCTATTAAGGAGGCAGAATTTCACTATTGAAGCCTCGCTCTAAAATCAGGGGTTCATTTGTCAGGCTCAAACAGGAAAATTAATTTCATGGAAAAAAATGAAAGACATTCCCCTATAGTATTTATTACAAATTTATATGTATTTGGTGGGATTTTCCTTTTTTGTACAGGCATAAGAATATGGGGGGATGCCAACAGAGTCCGAGGAAATTTGGTTGCACTTTCGGTTTGGCCAGGAACCTATCAGAACAGAAAAGATCTAAGTTCAACTCTCTGGCACGCAGCAATTGAGGTAGTGTGAACAAATTTATAATTATAATCATGCAAAGTTATAATTTATAATTTCCTTATTGAAGATTATACTTTCTGTAGAAATTGTAAATCTCAAAATGTTATTGAAAACCATTTCTTCCTTAGGTAAATATTGATGAACTAATAGAATGAGCTAATTAAAGGAGCGAATGAATTTTCTTGAAAGATGTTGTGAGCGCCAATAGCTATTGGATTTTTCTTTGTGTTGATGTCCATTGGTTTAAATAGTTCTCTTATTTTCTTGCTTCTCCAACATTATCGCTTTCAAGTTCTAGTATAGGGTCTCTCTGCTGCTAAGGGACTGAGTGCTTTCCACATATTACTACTTAACTCTGGAGTAAGTTTACTTCCTTATATGGAAAATTAGAATGATAGACTACAGAATTTCTAAAATCTCTCATCTAAAATTCTTATGATTCTATATGCAAAGCTTTTTACAATTATCTGATATTAGCAATTGGACCTTTCTTGTTTCCCGGGAAGTTTCTTCAATTACTAAAGGTCTTTATTTAGGTGAAGAGTAGATTACAGGGAAGAAAATAGAAAATGCAGAAAAAGGATTTGGAGGAAACACAGCTTCCTCTTGTTTTTATTTTACTTACCTATGCCATAGGAACAGAAAGGAATTAAAAATAGCTCTCTTTGAAAGATAAGGATTGAGTTCTGTTTTTGTGCAACTGTTGATAATCACTTTAAAGTAAAATCTGAAAGCCTGGGACTTAGTTACATTTATGAGGTAATAATGTTCTCTTTTCATCTATTTATAGATGTTAGAATGTAATCAAGTGTCCATTTCAAATCTTTAAAGTTATCTATATCTTTTGAAAGAAAAAGAGCTTATTTTACTTTAATGAATTTCATTTAACTTGATTTTTATCATAATCTTTAAAAATAAAAGTGTTTAATATGCTTTAAATAATTGAGATTTTGACTGTTTTGCTGATGCCATAGGCAAGAACTAAATCTTCTGTGCTCTATACTTTTCCTTTTCTACCACTTTGACTTGGCTCATAAAATAAAATTGTTTAGTAATTACCTAACACTCATGGTAACCCAGATTTTTTATTTTATTTAAACTAGTGAATGCTGCTGTTGAATCTTATGGTCCACTGTAATTGCCATAGTTGTCTTTTTTTAATATACATATGTTTATTTATTTGTAAATTTTCACAAATTATCCGCATGTACCAGTTACGTGATTTGATTATACACACTATAACACACACAAGTAGAAAGATTAAAAGTTGCCAGAGAAATACAAATAGAAATGCTACTGTTTCCTTCCCATACTCTCAAGGATCTTTTGTGCATTCCCTGCAGTGTGCTGACTCCATTTTGGAAACCAGGGCTTTAGAAAACAATTTGTGCCTGTATATAATCAAGCACTAAGTTTCAGGTTACAGAGAAAAAGAACTTTTGAGTAGAGAGAAATACGAGCAAACCTGGACTACTAGACCTGGTAAATGAATTGAATAAAATTCAGAAAACAAAATATATTCAATAAATAGGTCAAAGAATAGGAAACTTTTGCTTTGGCTACATGCTATAGGCTGTTAAGAGGGAGACACAGTGAACACAGGACAAGAATGAACATACAGAGCAGAAAGAAACAAGAGTTGTCTTTTTTTAATAAATCAAATTGATAACAGAATATCCCCAAAAAGAGTCATAAAATCATTGTAACCTTACTATAATGCTGGAATTTGGTCTATCGTCTGTAAATATTGAACCACATCCAGTGAATTTTGTGATTGAAATAAAAAAAATTTTGTTTAATGCAGTTTTCTAATGAAGTCTAAGGTATGGTATGAGGTGATGATTTTACAGCAAGAACCTAAGGTAGTTGCAATACTCCATTTGTTTTATAAATTTGAATGGGCGAATAATGAATTAAATTTTTCCTCCTGAGTTTTCCTGTGTATGTTGCATACTTGCTCTCACTGTATAATTGTTTAAGAGTATGACCCAAAGCATTTTCTTTATCATTGTACTAGGTAAATAGAGGGACCAATACAGTCTTACAAAATAACGTCGTGGCTGGATTTGGAAGGGCAGGATTCCGCATTGATGGTGAACCATGCTCAAGTAAGTTTTTGGCATAGAGTCCCTAAAACTAGGAAATCACTTTTCCAAATTTATTAAATAAATAGTTATAGTTTATAAGTTGAATATATAATATCTCCTCCTCCTGGACATTGAAAGAGCTCAACAAGCTAAATTATTTCAAATAATATTGGATTTACAGAAAAAAGTAAACCGGATTTTCTTCTCACCCTTCACCCACGTCACCCCTCTCAGGCAACCCCATAATGCCAGGCTCTCCCCTGGTCCTAGGATTCTGCAGCCCTGAGTCCTCTTCCGAGACCTCTTCCCCATCCTCGTCCTCCTGGGGCTGGGCCTTGCTGCTCCCCAGGCATCCCCTTCAAGTCACCACCTCAGGAGGGTCCCTGAGCCCCAGGCTGAGGGAGGTGACCAGCCCTGTCCTTGTGATACTCCCGTGTCCTGTATCCCATTGGCTCTCCCTGCCAGAGTCTGTTTGCATTCCTGATCCCACTGGAATGAGCTCTTCCCGGACAAGGAGTATCTTGATTCTATCCTTGTGACTGTCGAGGGGGATGAGGAGGAAAGAGAAAATCAAAGAGAGATACCCAGAGAGACGGAGTGAACCAGGGGGTGTAACGGAGAACAAGAAAGGGTAAAGGAGAAGATGGGGGACAGTTGGGTCCAATGGAACTGGAAAGACGCAATAGGAGTGAAAGAAAGTAACTTGGGCAAGAAGCAGTGGGATAAATGAAAATAGACAGAAAGGGGATCAGCAGAGAGATGGCAGACAGAATAGGACAAGGGCTTTTGACCAATAGTATCAAGGGAATAAAAGAAGACTAGATCCCCCTGCCCAATAAACAGGCTTTTAAGGGTAACTGTTTCCCATGTTTATGATCCAAAAACTCTAACAGCAACTTCAGTTTTTGATTTGGCTGGTATTGGAACAGTGAGTACCTCACTCCACTACCACTTTCACAAAAGCAGCGCTTCAAAGCACAGAGATAGATGCCTCTAGGGACACACCACTGTTTATGCTTCCACTTTAAAGGAATAAATGCTCATTGTTCACGTGTTAAACCTGCAAGCCTGAAAAAATCAAAGAACGTAAACAGTTCTAAGATACGTTTCTCTCTATCAGATGAGTAAAATTAAGAATTAACTGGGGCTGGTGGCGCAGTGATTAAGTTCGCACGTTCCTCTTTGGTGGCCCGGGATTTGCCGGTTCGGATCCCGGGTGCGGACATGGCACCACTTGTCAAGCCATGCTGTGGTAGGTGTCCCACATATAAAGTAGAGGAAGATGGGCACGGATGTTAGCTCAGGGCCAGTCTTCCTCAGCAAGAAGAGGCGGATTGGCAGCAGATGTTAGCTCAGGGCTCATCTTCCTCAAGAAAAACAAAAAAGATTTAACTAAACAACTGATCTCTTGGTAAGGCTGTGGAGAAACAAGAACATTTACACGTTGCTGGTTAAAAGACAAAATGATACAACCCCTACAGAGGGGAATATGGCGATACCTACCAAAATTATAGGGCATTTCCCTTTGGCTCAGCATTCCCACTTCTGGTAAGCTAACTAACATTTGCCCCTAGAACAGTTGGAAGAGGATTTGTGAAGAAGGTTATTCATCACGGCATTGTCTGTACTAGCAGAAAACTGAAAGCTACCTTATGTCCAATAACGGTGGGCTAGTTATATAGCTGAACCTTGGCACACTAGGCCCCTCTAAAAATGAAGGAAGAGGATACATATCTACATATTGATACAGAGAAATCTCCAGGATATTCTAGAGTGATATATGGAGGTTTCAGAACAGTATATATAATACTGTGTTGTGTCTAATATATTTTGTGGAAGAAAGGGAAGGAAATAAGAATATGTATGGTATTTGTGTTTACATAAAGAAACGCTGAAAGTGTAAAAACAAAAAGTCATAGAAGGTGAGTGGGAACAGGGTGACTGGTGACTTATTATTGTATAACTTTTTATAACTTCCTGACTTTTCAACTAGGTAAATGAATTATTGGATAAAAAATGAATTGTCGGATCAAAAAAGTAAAAAATAATAGAGCTGCAGGCTTTGCCTCTTGAGAAACTTAGTTAAGGGAAATGGAATTTTCTCTGAAAGATTTATATCCCTCTACAGTTCACATTTTTATCTCTGTAGCTATTTCTAAGATTCTTTGAATCAGCATTTTTTCTGTAAATTGAAAAATTGTTGGACCTAAGCTAATTTTATTCTGGTGCAAAATGTGCTTTGAAGAACTAAAACAACTTTGTCAACAGATTTAACTGAATCCTTGATATAGTCTCTTATTAGCTATTTTACTTCCCAACAGCTTAAAGTGGCTTTTCTTTGACTTAAGATTTTAAATATGTAATTTCTCTACAACCTTTTTTTTTTTTTTTGATGAGAAAGATTGGCCCTGAGCTAACATCTGTTGCCAAGCCTCCTTTTGCTTGAGGAAGACTGTCCCTGAGCTAATATCTGTACCAATCTCCCTCTATTTTGTATGTGGGATGCTGCCACAGTATGGCTTAGATGAGCTGTGTGTAGGTCAGCACCTGGGATCTGAACCTTCAATGCCCTGGCCACTGAATCGGAGCATGCGAACTTAACCACAACACCACCAGGCTGGCCCCTCTATAACTTTTTTGAAGTATTGTTGTGGTTTTTTTGAAAATCCACATATGATCTGTGAATATGAATATTTACCAATATGTATAATACCATGTAATGCATTTTTCACTGACTATTTTGATATTCCTAAGTAATTGAGAGTGTTTATAAGGTGGTTTTGGATTTAGAGCAACTGAAATATGAGCCGTCATAGAGGAATTGAGGGTTTAACTTCCTGGAATGGGACATCAACTTGTTCAGTCCATCTTCCAGACAAGTGAGAGGCTGGGATAGTGAAGGGAACTATGACCCATGCTGGGTCGAGGGGTGGAGCCATACTTGTCCATGGGGCTGCATTGTATGGAACCAAAAGAGACAATGCAAACACCTTCTTATGGAGGAAACAAAATAGAAACCAGGCAGACCATAAGTCAAAAGTCAATCCCAAAGGAAAATCAATAGAAAATAGGAGGAAGTCAGACACAGGGGGACTTGGACAAGTGAGCTGGTACTAAGCACAACTTAGGAGGTGGTGCTGCTCATTATGGGCAATCCTCCAATTTATGCATAGTTGGGAGGGAGTTATTAAGGTTACTACTCTGATATGGACATAAGTAAAACTTTCATAAAAATCTGCTTTACTTATCTTGTATGTTAGTAATGAGTATAGCTTCCATTTATCGAGGCACTTTATGTGAATCATTTCATTTCATTTTGAAACGATCCTGAAGTAGGCATTAAAACTTTTTATATATGAGGAAACTGAGGTTCTAAAAAGTTAAACAACTTTCCCAAGATCATGCATACATTAATTCAACAAATATTTAATGAGCACCTTCTAGACTCCAGGAGTATGGTGGTGAATGAGCTAGACACAGTGTCTTCTCTCAGGAAGCTTACATTCTAATAGGAGAGAGGAGGTGGATAATTCACAAATAAGCAACAATAAAATATCAAGTGAGAGCCAGCCCTGGTGGTCTAGTGGTTGAGAGTCGGTGCTCCCACCGCCGTGGCCCAAGTTCAGTTCCCAGTCATGGAACCACACCACCCATCTGTTAGTTGTCATGTTGTGGCAGCAGCTCACATAGAGAACGAAAAGCTAACGACTAGGATACACGACCGTGCACTGAAGCTTTAAAAAAAAAAACAAGTGATAAAAATTTTAAGTGCTGTGTAAAGTGACTGAGGTGCTACTTTGAATCAGGTAGTCAGAGAAAGCCTCGTAAGGAAGTGACACAACTTGAAAATGGGATGACCAGAAGGAACAAGCAACAAAAAGGTGTGTAGGAGAAGCATTTTGCTGATAGCAAGTGGTATCATTGTGTTTCAAATCTAGCTTTGTTTGAATCTAACTTCATGCTCTTTCTAATGAAATTCATGTTTAGTTTAATCAGATGTAATGAATTAAGGGTGCTAACACTAAACCAAACTTTTGCAAATGAGTATACAATTATTCTGAGTAACACTGAAAGGATAACTAAGATAAGAGTAAATACTAACTAGAATAAACCATAAATGGCTGAACCATAAAAATATTTGATCATCATGTTAAAATTTGCAACAGAATTATATATTTCATTTTTAAAGGAATTTTAACTTTAACCAATACTGCTTATAAAACTGTATGACATGACTTGTAATGTTAATTCTCTGGTGCTGTGTTTCCTTCCAAGGTCAGTCTAATCCCATGGAAAAGTGGTTTGACAATGAAGCCCATGGAGGTTTATATGGCATCTATATGAACCAAGACGGCCTTCCTGGATGTTCTCTTATACAGGGATTTACCATTTGGACATGCTGGGATTACGGAATTTATTTTCAGGTAAATTGATTCAAGATGGTGATTGGCTATTTTCCTTTATGAGTGCATTTTGTACTGTGTAACCTACAAGCTGTATTACAGACCACAGAGAGTGTGCAAATCTATAATGTGACCCTGGTTGACAATGGAATGGCCATTTCTTCGATGATTTACATGCCAGCTGCTGTATCTCACAAAATTTCCAGTAAAACAGTACAAATCAAGGTAAGGAATGAATACAGCCACACGAAGGAGAAAGAGAGACTCTGAGAAGGGTAAAATTATTGAAGGACCAGTACGAATGATCTCCTTGACTTCTACCCTCAGCTAGTCCAAGCCTCCTGCCTCTGCTCTCATTGCCTTCTACCAGGAAGCTCTCCGTCCTTCCCTCTGCTCCCCGCTTCCCTCACCTCTTCTAGGTTATCACCTGCTAATCTTGCCACAGTTACTTTCACTTACACGCCGTCTGTGCAGTCTTTCCTGGACCAGCTTAGGTAGTATTGACACTCCCTCCTCTTCTTGTTCCTACTGTTCCCTGGACATATTCTTATCATAGAAGCAGAACATGTCATTATATAAAATTATTTACATGCCTGTCTTCCCCCTCCACTTTGATATCATTCCACTCAGGGCAAAATCACGTCTTTTTCATCTTGGTTTAATGAATGATGCACTTCTCAAATTTATGCATTGTGTTTTGCTACAGTGGAATTCAGTAAAGGAAAAGCTATTATTAAAGCTTTACCATTTGAATCTTTTTAATAGAGCTCATTAATTGTTGGAAGTAGCCCTGAATTTAATTGCTCTGATGTCCTAACTAATGATGATCCCAATATTGAACTTTCTGCTGCCCACCGGAGTTCTAGACCGCTATCAGGTGAAAATTTTAGATCTCTAATTTTGGTGTGCATATGAGTGCATATTCAAATTTCATTAACTTTCTTCTTTTAATAAAAGGTGGGAGAAGTGGGATTTGCTGGCCTACTTTTGCTTCAGCACATAACATGGCACCCCGGAAACCCCACGCGGGGATCATGAGTTACAACGCCATCAGTGGCCTTTTGGACATCTCAGGCAAGTTTAAACATAGTCTTTGACAAATCTACTCAATTATGTTCCGTCAAGAATACATAGAGTATAACTAATCATGTTTCATTGTTAGTAAAAAATAATGATTTAAATGAATTAGTATTTGAATCTGCTCAATATGACAAGCAAAGAAATCAGACATCAGAGTCGATTTGAAGAATGGTTCCCTGGCAAAATGTATATATACTAAAGAATTGACATTTAATTTTCTTTTTAAAACAACAGAAAAACCACTGGTATGGTGATTTAATGTTAATTAGTTTCTATAAGTTGTAAAAGCCCTTTCATATAAGTAGAGTTGTATATTATCCTTTTTTACAACTGAAGAAATTTGAAACTCATGTAATTTAAGAGCTCATATAATCTTGCCAAAATCCCACAGCTACTGGCAGAGTTAGGATTAGAATCACGATCTTCTGGCTTGAAGTCTGCTGCTCTTTCACTGAACCAGGCTGCCGCCTTAAAAATATGTAACAATTATATGTAAATTAATGTAGTGAATATATCAATTATTTTCATTTTTCCCATTAAATACACTGTGCCATTCTTTGCTTCAGTTTTCCAAGTCTCCCTGCCATGATCATTTTAACCAGTGTCTCCTAGAAGATAGCGGTTTAATGAATTAGATATCTAAGCTTTCACATATTAATTCTCATCAGAACTTTAAGTGCCAGAAATGCACTGAGTAACTTGTAATGAGCATACTCTTGCCAAAAATTATTTAACATAATATGTAAGTTTTAGTTGAACATATGTTATTCAATAAATTAAAAATATGCTCTGGAATATTATAAATATCATATAGGAATAAAAATATCTTTATAAAATGGAACCTTATAAATAAAACTTCTTGAATGAACACAAATAACTATTCTTCTTTTATAAGACAGTCGTAAAAGGTAAATATAAGAATAACGGTTGTCTTTGGCTGTCCCCTGGAAGCAGAACATTAGAAGAGGATTTTTCTGTGTTTTCTTGAAGAAATGCTCTCAGGAGAAAGGGATGGAAGTAGAACAGGACAAGGGAAGCTGCTAAGCAAGGATGTGTGGTATAAGCTGGAGAATAGCTTCACTTGATCCCACCGGGAGCTCTGGGATGTTAATTGCCACCGAGTTGATCTCACATTTTAGGTGGGGGGTAGCCATTTCTACCCCCATGTTAGTCAGTTATTGGCTACATCTGCCCCTGTGGGAAGAGCCTCAATTTCCTGGGCAATGTCATTCCTGTTTGACCAAGGCTAATTCTCTGGAAAAGAGGGCCCCTCTGAGCTGTTAGCAGTCAATACTCACAGAGATGGGAGATGGGTGCACTAGCTTTATCCACTTCAATCCATCCTTGGCCCACTCAGATCTACTTGCTTCTTTTCTTAAGTTAGTTACATTAAGTTTATTCCACTAAGACATGATTTCTCCAGGATTCTGGATGGTCGCAATTTCCGAGAAAAGTTATCAAAAGAAGATTAGTGGTCACATTGCCATAGCTGGTCCCAAGACCGTGAATGATATTCATCATCTCCCTCCTCCGTCACTGTTTCTAAGTTTCCCTCCTCCTTAGCTAACACTTCTGCTAGTCAAGATGGCTTGCCTCACCCACGCTCCTCATCTCTGTTGTAATGAAGCCCAGGTTACTGTTCCCTGGTTAGGCCATGATTGCCGTACTTGCTCAGTTAAAGTCCACACAGGACCTGAGCCCCAGTGGGTCATACAAGTGCAGACATAGTCCTCCCTGCCTCTGTTATGTGGTAGCACCCCTTCCTCTGCATAGTGATCAGGCTCAATTACCCCTGACAAATGGTATATGCTGACAAGGAGCCCAAAGGACCATGAGTGACCATAGCTTTATGTTTGCTGGATTTCTTACTATATTCTCTGGTAGAAACACTCCTACTTTGAGAACCATGACCTCCAGACTCATAGAACCTAAAATTAGATGATTGGAAACACAAGTTTTCAAAGTGGATTTCTAGGGGTGTTGTTGAACAAGGTTATTCTTCCTCCCATCCTGCATCAATACCCATATTTTCTATATTTTGGGAATTCAGCACCATTTAATAGCTGTTGGTTTTAGATGAATAATATATTCTTGCAGGTTGTCATCTCCAAAGCTGGCACCTCGGCTGTGCCTTCAAGAGACTATTCCACCAGTCTATTAGGCTGACAGTTTCCAGATGCTGCAGTATAGGGCTGTGATGTGCACACTGCTGAACCTCGTTTGCTAAAAGTGTGTTCTTTGGTTCAGGGTGATGGCATGCAGGATCCTGTTAGATCACTCTGTGAGCCCTAGGGTGGTGGTGCCAACCGAGTCCCTGTAAGTAGAAAAGGGAAAACTATACCAGGAATGGGAATTAATCCCAATCAGGATAAATTGTTACCCTTTCCAGAGTAGAAGAAATCCGACATAATCAATTTTAATTCAATTTACTATTTGGTTTCCTGAGGAATGGTAGTGTACCGGAAATTCAGCTTTGGTCTCTGTGTCTGGCCAGCAAGTCAGATCAGACGTTGTGCAGTGAAGCAGCTTCATGAACTTTGGAAGTCGCTCCCCTTAGTTTTCCCCCCTTGAGGCAAGAGGGCCTTCTGTATCCGTTACCAGTGAGACATGGCTACTCCTTTGTGGTGGTGTTGAGGAGGGCATAATCTCTCGAGAGAGGGAGTTGTCAAGTGGTCAAGGGCATTTCTCCAGAGAAGGCAACTGTGAGTGGTTAGCAGCCAACACTTACAGGAGCTAGAGATGGGTACACTGGACCGGTAAAGGAGAGTGTACAGGGTACAAACAGCATCTGCTCTGTGGTATTTTATTAATTCTCATCTACAGGTTCATATTCATGCATATACAGTATCTTCTTGGGAGAAAATGTAATCAAGCAGGGTAGTACATAGCACATACTGATTTTAAGAATTTTTGGAGTCACCTTTTGCTTTTTTCTATTTTGAGTTATTGAATTTTAAGCACAAAGGTGATTAAGTTTTCAAATCCAGTCAATTCTATCATTTGGCCACACGATATGTGCAATGAAGCCAAGAGAATAATAGTGTTTCAGTTAGCCTTTGTTGCCTCACAAACTATCCCCAAAATTTAGAGGCTTGAAACAACCATTCATTAGCTCATGATTCTGTGGATTGGCAATTTGGGCTTATTCAGCTGGTTGGTTCTTCTGCTGGTCTCACCTGGGAGTATTCCTTGGGCTGTCGTCACTTTACAGGATGGCTAGGGGCTGGTTAGTCTAGGACAGTGTCATTTCCATATCTGGCTATTGGTGCTAGCCATTGGCTGGGGTCACGGGGAGGATTGAGCCACTTGTCTCCTAGGCTAATTCACATGCTGAAAGTCATGGAATTTCCCAAGAACACTGGGAGAGAGTGAGCCCTAATACGCAAGCACCTTTCAGATCTGTTTATACCACAATTACTCTTGTCCCATTGTCCAAAGCAAATCAGAAAGAAAATATGCCAAGCCCAGAGAATATATGAGAGAGGCCTACTCACTGGTGTTAATATAGGGAGGCAACAATCTACCGCAAATAGTGGTGGACTTACCTGCCACATAAGGTAAAAGCTCCATGTTCAAGGCAGTGTTAAATGATGTGTTTGGTGAAATATGAAATGAAACTGATTTTACCACTTTCTCTATAGAAAATAATTGTTTTTCTATCATTTATGTTTTAGATTCAACATTTGTTGGATTTAAAAATGTTTGTTCAGGTGAAACTAATGTGGTATTCATTACTAACCCTTTAAATGAGGATTTACAGCATCCAATCCATGTGAAGAACATACAGCTGGTTGATACTATGGAACAATCAAAAATATTTATACATAGGCCTGATGTAAGGTAAAATATATGAAAACTCAGTCTTTGCTTTCTTGTCATTGTAGTTTTCCATTATTTTCTTCCCCTGCCATAGATCTGATTTCCATATTAAAGTAACTGTTCATTTCGTTAAAATTTTAATCAACATTATGAAAATTAAGACTAATATATTTGTGTTTTCAGTTAAGTTGAAGAAGCTAGGCCTTAATATGTATGTTTTTTTATACTTTTTTTCGTGCATCATAAATAATACCATCATTAATCATAAAAGATAGAGACTGGGTCAGCAGTGTGTTGTACATTAATATCTCTCAATCTATAGTCATTCAGAGTAAGAGACATCTTTATCATTTCTTCCCTTTTGCTCACCTCTTTTGTTTCCTGTTGCTTCTCAAATATCTTATCATGTGCACCCCAACATGTAGCTGGAAATTAATTGTCAGTCATTATAATCACTGGGACTGAGAATATGTAGAAACTTAGAACAGTGATTTTGTCAATCACAAAAGTCAGCTGGTGTCAGAATATTTCCAGAAGCTGAGCCACTTCGATTCTAAGTCTTAAAAGAATATAGCCAATAACTGCTGCTCCTCCTAAGAGGTGCAGACCAGGAATTTAGATGTAAGACAACACTGGAGGAAGGAAATTTTCTATTAGAGATCTTTGACAATTTTCACTATGGGGAGAAGACAAGGAATAATCCTGATTAATTAGATAGACGTCTCTTTAGAAAAAATGCAATGTTTCGTAAATAGTTTGATTTCATCTGATTTTGTTTTGCTGACAACCCTGCACCTCCTCCTTTGACTGTTAAACTGCAAACTTCTTTGGCTCAGTAGAGCCTTTCCCCGCTAGAAAGTTACTAGCTCCTATTTAGTTATCATTGACTCTTTCAGCTTTGATATGTAATTTTAATATCTAGGTCATGAAGAAAATATTACACTTTAAGATATAGTGTCCTTGAGTTCTGTGCTTGTATGGGATACTGTTGGCACTCTCCCAGATCCCTTTTACTAGGCAGTTCACCAGTCCCCAGATTTTTTAAATGTTGGCCAATAATAACCTATTTTCCAGAAAATTGCTCTTAGCCAAACAGGAATAGCTGTGGGAGGTTGAGGCTCTCCTTACATCACTTCCTTGCAGTCCATGGAAAATAACTAATTTATACAGGAGTACAAAATGCTGGCTTCCTTGTCTCTAGATGGGAACAACTCTGGGCAATTCGTGATCCTGTGGTACCAGACTGAAGCCAGTCTACAGGCCATAGTCATCTCCCTGTTCTTTCCCTTGCCCTAAATGGCCCTCTCCTTCCTTTTTGAGAAGATTCCCTCAGTAACTCACTTGAACAAAAATCCACAGCTCAGGCTCTGTTTCTTTGGAACCTGAAATAAGACAAAGCCCTGAGCCATAATATAAGAGTACCAGTAGGCACTCACAGACTTGCTCACAGAAGCACTCTGCACATATTTGAACACAAAGAACACAGGCACTACAAAATATGTATTCAAATCATCTCCAAAACTAATATGGTATAGAAGAGATAACTTATAGCTTCATGTGTCCCTTATAGCAACAGGGAGAGAGATGGTGAATACTATCCAGCAGATCTGAGCTTTCCACTATTGTTTGCTGCTGTAACTCTGGAATAAATTATATTTTCCTATAGTGTATATCATGATACAGTAGAAGTATGCTGTATACCATACATACTATACAATGTGTAGTACATTGCAAATTATTATATGCAGCTATTTTATTCTTATATGTAGCTATTTTATTATTATAACCAGTTAAAAATCAACACTCTAGGTGGCTCAGGATGAAGGTAGAACACCTTCTTTGGCTGAACAGCATGATGAATTTATAGTATTTTATCTCTTACAATTTGAATATCTACAGAATGGTTACTAAAATATGCAGCCTAAAAGCCATAATCCAAGTATATCTGTTTGTCTATACACAGGCAAGTCTTTAAGAATATGTATTATTCTACAATTGATGAAGAGTGTAAAAGTTGGAGATAAGAAGATGAAGGGGACTGAACTTTTATTAAGCATTTAGATTATTTTATAGTAAGCATGCAATATTTTTATAGTTTTTACAGACCCGTAGAAAAAGAGAAGGAAAGGGGGCCAGCCCTGTGGCTGAGTGGTTAAGGTCACGCGCTCTGCTTCGGTGGCCCAGGGTTCACCAGTTGGGATCCTGGGCTAGGACCTACACACCACTTATCAAACCATGCTGTGGCAACATCCCACATAGAAGAATTAGAATGACTTACACTAGGATATACTACTATGTACTGGGGCTTTGGGGAGAGGAAAAAAAAAAGAGGAAGATGGGCAACAGATGTTAGCTCAAGGCTAGTCTTCCTCACCAAAAAGCATACCTTAAAAAATAATAATAAAATAAAAATAAAAGAGTGGATGCAGTTTTTTTTAAAGAGAGAGAAGGAAGGGAGAAAATATAAAGACTTCCCTGCCAACACAGGGATTTTTTCTGTCCTGCACAACAGAGTAAGTGGTCACCTGCTCTACAGGGCAATGTTGGTATATTGTGAGGAATGCACAAATGCGAGCTCTGTCATTCAACACAATATGAAATAACAAAATGAAATTCTAATTTAAATCCCACAGGTATAACTTGTCCTTTTGAAATGTTAATGAATTCGTAATAACAGACCAAATCAACACAATGTAAAACAGACCTCATTACAATGCTAATTACATATGCTACTTGGTCCTACTTTGAATCCTTTCAGAAATGATATGATTCAGTCAATCAATTCTTTTCGGATAGAAACAGGAGAGGGATATTAAATCTAAGTGTTCATATATTTCGCCTTTTCTCCACAGTAAGGTGAATCCATCTGATTGTGTAGACATGGTTTGTGATGCCAAAAGGAAATCTTTTCTTAGAGATATGGATGGTTCCTTTCTGGGGAATTCTGGTTCGGTGATACCTCAAGCAGAATATGAATGGAATGGAAATAGCCAGTTTGGAATTGGAGACTATAGAATTCCTAAGGTGATGCTCACATTCCCAAATGGAAGTAGAATTCCTGTCACTGAGAAAGCACCTTATAAAGGTTCGTTGGATCTTATTCTGTTTGTCCTCAAGTTCATGAAACTTCTATTTTTTATTGTTTTTATTTTTATTTAAAAAAATTGTTTTAATGATTGCTGCACTCAATCTTTTATTTTTAATGATTGATGTGCTCAATCAGTAGCTTATGTTTTCTATTTATTAATCTTACATAACAAGAAAAAGGTAGTATGTGGATGCTTTTGCAAAGAGATTCTTTTTCATTGCTAAGATGTATATACTTTTGTTTCTAGGAATTATTAGAGATTCAACCTGTAAATACATTCCAGAATGGCAGAGCTATCGGTGCTTTGGGATGGAATATGCAATGATGGTTATTGAAAGCCTGGATTCTGACACGGAAACTCGAAGACTCTCACCCGTGGCTATAATGAGCAATGGTTATGTTGATCTCATTAATGGTAGGTGTTCAATGTAAACAAACTAGAGTTACTCAAAGCATTTGCTCTTCATTACTTGAATGGAGATAGCTCGTCAGTTATTTGTCACATAAAACTAGCAAACATCAGGACTTCTTTGCCTTCTGTTTGTAAGAAAGATCTATGTGCAGCAGAGAGACTTGACTCCTCGGCAGTCCCCCATATGAGAAAGCCAGGACAGTTATTCAAAATAGACCATTAGAAGGAGAGGAGGAGGAAAGTATTCCTTCAGTGATCTTTGTATCTATAGTAATGAGGTGGCATAAATATTTTTAAGAAAAAAAATGAGTGATCCATAAAGACAATTTGTCTTACAGAAATTAAAAAACTGATCATGTGATATTTGGAATACTTGAGAACGAGTATTCTCAGCCTACTTGTTTTTCATTTTCATTAATTCTTGGAAGACAATCTTGAAACAACGTTTTGTTTTGTTTTTCATTCCTGATTCCTTGGACTGTCAAGAATATCTCGCCCAGCTCCAGAGTCCTAGGTTCCTTCCATTCTGGTCATTGGTAGCTCTAGTACAAACGGAAGGCAGTGGTCTCCATGAGGGTTCAGATCGGCTTAGAAGTCCAGGACTTTTTGAATAAATAAGATAAACTTGTAAAGTCTACTGAAAACAGAGGGCAGGAACTCGTTGTATATCCCTGAAATGGCACTGAGGACTTGAGGATTAGTCCCTGAGGAGGCTTAAAAGTCTTTCAAGTGCTGAAGGGGCACGTAACCTGGAGCAGAAAGATTTCTATTGCCCTGGCAGTGTCATAACGCATACTGACATATTCTAAGATTCAACAAAATGGCCAATATGCCACAAAAACATTCATTTTTAAAAACGTGTTAGAAGAAAATGAGCTAAATCGGGGTGTCCCAAAATTGCATGATTTTAAGTCTCTTTCCACTTCTCTTGCCTCACTATGCCATCTGCCTGGTTTCTAAGACCTGCAATCCACCCAATTTCAAATGCTGCCTTTCAGATCTTACAAAGCAGAGAGAATGTGGGAAGAATTTTAGACCAATCAATGAATAATGGAGATGTTTTCAAACTGCTCTGTTTTATATGGTGGAGAAAAATTTCATTCTGTTTATTTTTACATTTTCCTTTTCTGAAAGACAATACAAGTTTCCCATTTACAATAGTGACGTGACATTTATCTTTAAAATAAATTTGAATTTTAAAAAGTCATTGTCAATATAAATAAAAGTCTTAAGTAAATGATAACAGCAGGGCAAAAATTAGGAAGGTGTTAGAAGAATTACTGAGGCTTGGGGTGCACTACACTAGGTGGGAAAAAAATTCCCAAGGTGAAAGTTATTGGATACCACTAAAGTTTCCCTTTACACTTTAATATTCAATTCTATTTATTTTTAAAATACGGCTTTCGTCACTCTAAATTTTTCATTTTATACATAGAAATTTCTTTCTATTTGTTTTCAAACCCCACAAAGAAAATGTATTTAAAAGCAGGACTTATATTTTGGATGCTAAGGGAAAGGTTATGCTCTACTTGAGCTTCAGAAGTTTATATTGATTTGAAGTTCATTTATAAATATTGATAATAATTCCGAGTAAGCCAGGAAATTGAGCAAAGCTAATGAATAAATACATCAAGAAAATTCATCATTCCATGTCTCACTCAATGTTGTATATGTGTAGTCCCAGCCACTTTAAAACTGAACGGAAATAGAGAAGTTTGCTACAGAAATCACGTTACACCTGTTCTGGAAGTGTCTGGATTCAAGTAGAAAAGCATCCACCATCTTTTGGCTTTGTAGAGGCTTTAATGGAATGTTATTTCCCAGATTGCTTCAGTTCATTAATGATGATGACCTTCCAATAGAACATATAATCACAGTCTTTAACAAAAATTTATTAAAATAAAAAAGGAAGGAAGATTAAAGACAATAAAACACAAATTTAAGAGTTTATTGAATTTACAAAGTGAGTAAGTGAAAGAAAGAATGAATGAATCAATAATTCAGGCATACAAGTGTCCATGTTTTCCAAGTTCAGGCTCTCCTTTTAACAAATTAACTCTGTTACAGCATATTTCTCAGCAAAGAATCTGAGAAAGTTGGTTCCCCACCCAAACTCACATTTGATAGGTAGGAGAGAGAATCAAGCATTTTCTTCCTCACCATGTGACCTGGGCTTAAATATTATTATTAAAGTACAGAAACATGTAAATCTACTATTTCTTTCAATGACCTTCCAGTACAAATCCTCAGCACACTAATTTACGCTTCTTACCTGAGCAGTGTAAAAGCAAAGGGACTGCGGAGGACTTGCTTCCCTGACTTCCTTTTTAAGCCAAGGTTTGAGAAATACCTTAGATCACTGGTTGACGGGTGGGTGGACAATGGCTATAAATGCTGGACTTGACCCCTGCAATTTACTTTTAATACAGTTACTCTTCAGACTTTGCACTAATAACATTCATAATACGGAACATGAACTTTCATTTTGTGTGGCTGTAGGCCCCCAGGATCATGGCTGGTGTTCCGGATACACATGCCAGAGAAGACTGTCCCTATTTCATAGCATCGTGGCTCTGAACAACTCTTATGAAGTTTACTTCACTGGCACCAGTCCTCAGAATCTTCGACTGATGTTGCTTAATGTTGACCATAACAAGGTAAGGCAAGATAGAAATAATTTCTTAAGAGTTCTCGGTGTTGATTGTTTACGTATATTTCTATCTGCTAAGGACTTGATCTCCTCCCCTGTTCTCTCAAACATCGTGAGCCTCACAGCTCAATTTCAAGGACCAGCAGGGTATTACTGAAAATACTATTAGTCCGGAAGGTTTCATCAGCCTGAGAGCACGGATGAGTACCAAACCCCTCTCCCTCATATGCACTCGATTGTGCTGCTCTGTGTCTGAGGTGTGACAGCGAGGCCTATGATTTGTTTGATCAGCAAGCAAACCTGAACTCTCACATAAAATAGTGACATCTAAAACTGGCCACTTGGAATTATATATTCATTCTTCCATGCTGCTGTTATATTCATATGTCAGAAATACACCTTTGGAATTTACTTCAGAAATCAAGCAAGTTATCTAAAATATCTTCAATAATGTCAAATCCTTGTACAAACTGAATTCAGCTGGGATGATTAAATTTATATGTACTTTGTCAGTGGGAAAAGAGTATGAGGTTAAGCAGTAGTCTTGTAATATAGATTTTTCTTTTCTAAGAGTGTGAGACTTGAAAGTCCCAGAGGGTTAGGAACGTGCAGAAAGGATGCTGATAAGATGGAGCAGAGAGAGGAGTAATGAAAGGAGACCCTGCCCATTCTCAGGTGATAACAGTTCCATCTTTTCAGTTGCCCAAGATAAAACCTTGGAACCATTCTTGATTCCTCTCTTTCTCTCACATTCCTCATCTAATCCAGCAGCAAATCCTGTTAAAATCTCCCTTCAAAATATCCAGAATCTGACCACTTCTCACCACCTCCAGTGCTACCATCCAGTTTGAGCCAACATTCTCTCTCTCTGGATTAAGGCAATCGCCTCCCAACTCCTCCTCCTGCCCTACCTTCCCACCCTCTACTGTCTATTCTCACCTCAGTAGCAACAGAGATACCCTCAAAATATGTCATATCAGATCACTCCTTTGTCCCAGACTCTGCGATAATTTCCCTATTGGTCTTTGTACAGAGCCAGAATCCTCACAATGGCCTACAAAGCCCCGTGAGAATCTCCCCCATCCCTTAGCTCTCTGACCTATTCTACTCCTCCAGCCACACTGGGCTCCGTGCTGTTCCTCAGCACACTACACATGCTGCCACGTGGGCTTATGTCTCACATGTTGAGTCTGCCTGGAACATACTACCCCAGGTGGCTGCCTCATCTCCTCAACTCCCATTCTCTCGATTGGCCTCCCCTTCTCGCTTGGCTCTCCCACTTATTCGTACCCTGATCTACCTTTTCTTTTTTCCATAGCACTTACCACCTTCTAACATGCTTCATCCTTTACTTTTCATTATTTCTATTATTCATTGCCTCTCTTCTCACTCCAGAATGTAAGCTCAAATAGGGCAGGGACTGTTGAGAGCTTCTAGAATAGTGTCTGGCTCAGATAGGCACTGGATGTTTTAATGAAAGAGAGTATTTTTAATTTTAAAATTAAGAATGATAACTACAAAGTCATGTGACTGATAATATTCTGAGCCTCTGTAGACAATCTCAAAAGAGGATTCCAAAACTATGTATAGCTTATTAGACCCTTCTTAACTCCTCCTTGCCCTTTGTGCAATAGCCAGTCTTCTTACTGTGATTATATCTGATAGCATGAAATGGGGAGAATATAAACATGAAAAGTGAGCAAAATGGAATCAGAGAGGATAGTTATTTTGACTGATTTTTATCAGTCTTACTACCAAATTTTTCTCAGAGATAAGCATTTTTTTCAACATTAAGTTGTGTGATTGCATTATGAGCATTGCTGAATTCCCCATTTCCTCCTACCCTGGAGTTGAAGGTCTGTATTTCAGATAACTTTGTTATCTTTTGAAGGAACACTTTCTTTGATTTACAGATACTGTTCTAATAATTTCTTTCTTACATTACACTTTTCTGCTGAGAATCATCGATTAAGAGAAGTTGTGACATCTATATGAATGGTTGAATGTGAGTCTATGTAAAAATTTTAGCTCAACATTTATCTTAAATCCATATAACTTAGTTTTAATTTTTTACAGAAGGTATATATAGTTGAAGACATTTTTTAAGTGCTAAATTCTAAATATTCTGTTTCACTATTCTCTTAACACACAGAAATGTTTATTTTTAACAGGCTGTTCTGGTAGGAATTTTTTTCCCCACACTTCAGCGTTTGGATGTCTATGTGAACAACACATTGGTCTGCCCCAAAAATACAGTGTGGAATTCCCAACAGAAACACTGTGAACTTAACAGACATCTGCATACAGGTATTTCCTCAGAAAAATACAGTACACACAGTCTATGTACTTAATTAGGTATAAAATTCTTTGTAATGTTTCATTATTATTTTTAGTTCCATAGCCATTGACAAATGCAAGAGAAAATAGGTTGTTAGCCATAATCCACCAAAGACTAAGATGTGTTCATCTGTAACATGTGTGTCCTGAAAGATCACTCCTGATGGAACTCTCACCCACCTGCACACATGCAGACACAAGGTTTTGTGTATGATGGATGTTCGTTTGCCCCCTGAGAACGTGTACATTCTACACATTTAGTTCAGTTATTCCTATGGAATACAGGGGAGATTTTGCTTAGAAATTTTATCCTATTTCTGCTTTACTTCTGTTTCAAAGAGGTCAAGCCTAAATTCATTGGCAATCACCAGAAGTATTGCCAAGAAAGCTAGTATAACATCAGCTGAACACCATGAAGTAAATATGATAAAGTAAACTCTGGATTTAAAGGAAATATATGGAAGAGACTAAACTTAGCCACTTACTAATATTTGAAAAACCAGGATTTATCACCACTCATTGAAGTCTTTTGGTTAAACCGGGTAGTGATAAGGTCAATACATTCCATTCCACATGTGCTACTTACTATCATTTTTAGATGTGCCTCATAATCTTAGGTAATAATTGCATAAATGTGTACTGTAGGTCATAATATAAGCTAGACATGAGAGTATGAATGGATAACCCATTTTCATTACCATCTATGGAGGAAGTCCTATTTCTGTTAATAATATGTCTAGCTAATGTTTCCAGAGACATTACTATGCGTCAAGCACTGTTCTAAGTGCTTTGTATATTATAAATCATTGTTACCATAGCCTAATAATAATGCTATGAGGTAGGCACAGATGCATAAAGTGAGACATGAGACACAAGGAGGGGAAGTAATTTGCCAAGGTCTCTGTCTTAGCTCAGGCTTCCATAACAAAATGCCATAAACTGGTGGCTTACAAACAGAAATTTATTTTCTCACAGTTCTGGAGGCTGTGGGTACAAGATCAGGGTGCCACATGATTTGGGAGAACACAGTTCAGTCCCTGGCAATATCAAAGCTGGTAAGGGCAGAGCAAGGACTAGAACACACGGTCTAGCTCTAGGACCCAGGCGCTTAACCATCATGATATGTTGCCTCCTTATAGCTAAGAAAGTCAGTGTTACCTCTTTTTATATACAAATTGTTGCACATATTTACGGCTTAATTTTCATAGAATTTAACTCTTTTTTAAAACAGCTCTTTTGGTACTAAGTACTCTATCATTCAAGACAGGAAAATAAAAACTCTCTCAACAGCCAGAATTTAATACAGGGAATTGGTTACAGAGGTGTCGAAGGGCTGAAAAACAGTATCACCATTGCCCTCTTATAGATTTTTTCTCTTTTTTTTTTTTCTTTTGAGAAAAATTAGCCCTGAGCTAACATCTGCTGCCAATCCTCCTCTTTTTGCTGAGGAAGACTGACCCTGAGCTAACATCCGTGCCCATCTTCCTCTACTTTATATGTGGGACGCCTACCACAGCATGGCTTGCCAAGTGGCGCCATGTCCACACCGGGATCCAAACCAGCGAACCCCGGGCCGCCAAAGCGGAACGTGCCAACTTAACCACTGCACCACCAGGCCAGGCCCAGATTCTTTTTTTTCTGATATAGCATTGCTTTTAAATGAACACTTTGCTTTGGCACTTGGAATGCAAAATAATATCCCTGTATTATGAATCTATACATACTGTTTTCAATTACTCAAACTGTTTTATTATTATTTATGTCTCTGCTTCCTTCCATTACTGTGAAGACATGGAAAGTTACCTAAGATAAATGGTGTGTGCACCTCTAAAAGTAGCTTGAGAGCAGCTTCCATTTATAACTCAAAAGCACTTTCTTCAGATTCACAGAATGTTTAAACCAAATTGCATCTAGAACTTATACTAGTAGATATTAAAGAAATATATAGTAATAATGAAATGGCTTCTTAATGCCATTGCCATGAATGTCTATTATATTCATAAGAAATCCCTCTTTCTAAAATTTTACTTTCTTGTTCTTAGTAAGCCTTACTCTGAAATGTGGGGAGAAACTGCACGTCTCATTCCAGTGCTGTTATACAATTCAGCCTTTGTCTGGGCTCAATATGTATTAGTGGATTTATTACCGCTTAGACATTGTTGATACTCTGCCATAAAATCGTGCATATATATTCATTCATTTTATATATAATAACCTCAATCACCTTTACAAAATTCAGTTCCCTAGTAGAATTTGTTTTGCATTAACCAAAGATTTTTCAGGCTGAAACGTAAACCTTTTTCATTGATATAAGATCCTTCTGGGATGTTTTAATATATGCTTCATTTGTATTACATACTTTCGTCCTTGGTAAAAACAGAAGCACAGAATTGTAGATACTCCTTAGCATTTGTATACAGCGCTGCATAAAGTAGATGGCTATTAAAGTTAAATTTACGTTTTTAAATTACCAAATGCCTTTGGTCAAGGCTTTGAAATTCTCAGCATGTAAATAACCTTACAAGTACAATATGGCTCCTGGGTTCATAATTAGATTTTGTCATTTATACTATGCCTAAAGCTAATTGTTTTTTAAAATAAATTTAATGTATAAATTTATTGTTTGGTATTAATGGTATTATTAATTATTAATGGTGTTATTTAAAGATTGACTTTAATTTTGCATGTCAGTTCTATAAATGTTTTTGTTTTTAATATGCATTCTTTCCTATGAAAGAATAATAATGTTGAACTTTTTCAGAATTTCCTAAATTTAAACAAATATTAAATACTACATGGTAATTGTGATAATATAAATATGTTTAACTGCGCTGTTTTGGCTTTTTTCCTTCATAGAGCACTTCCTTCCTAAGCTGAATTCCACTGTCCTTGGTGAAAACTACTTTGATAGAACCTACCAGATGCTGTACCTTTTGGTTAAAGGAACTATACCTGTTGAAATCCACACCACTGCAGTCATATTTGTTTCTTTCCAATTACCTGCTGTAACAGAAGATGACTTTTATAGCTCTCCTAATCTGGTTAGAAATCTCGCCTTGTTCCTAAAGATACCAAGTGACAAAATCCGTGTCAGCAAAATCATACGAGGGGAGCGTCTGCGGAGGAAGAGATCCATGGCACTCACAGTTGAGTTGGAGATTGGAGATCCTCCCCTTCAGTTCATAAGCAATGACACCACAGGTATGAAAAGTAGATATTTGAAATAGCAGAACATAATTACTGAATCCACATCCACAAATTACCCTATCAGGGCCTGGTAACCTGGCCTCAGGAATTCCCACCAACCCCACATCCTGAACCCTGTAAGGGCCTAGAAACCCTTTTCCTGCTTCTGTAATCCCAAACTATTTTGGAATTTTGAAGGAACTGCAGCCTCTTTTTTGTGATTGAAGCAATTAATAAATTCAACAAAAGGATTTGACGTAATATAAAAAACCTGAGAGGTGACCTAAGGAAGTGATCTTATAGCTGAAAGATTAATCATGAAAAGAGTTGGTCAATGAAAAGAGGAGGGTAAGGATGTTCAAGGCTGAGGAAATAGTTGGTGAGAATTTGGTGCATTAGAAGAACTGGAAAAGGTCCAGTAGGTCCACAGTGGACGGAACCAGGAAGGGCAGGCTGCTGGACATGAGGTTGAGAAGTACACAAGTGCTAGATCGGAGGAAACCAAAAGAAGCTCTCCTCTTTGTAAGCTAACAGGAGGACTGTGGATTTTCCTAAAGAAAAGAATAGACCCTCGCAGATTCTGAGCAGCGGAGTGGTGGGTTAGATTTTGGTAGTCAAGTCACCAATTTACCCTAACAATTGCAAATATGCAAGAATGTGCTCTATCTTTAATTCCTGCGGCTGACCTAATCAGCCTCCTCAGCAATCACCCCTTTCTCTGTCCTTCATTCCCCATACTCCCATTTCCTAGGTATCAGAGATAAAAATAAACTCAGCTGTCCCATCAGAGGTATCTTTGCTGCTTTAAATTATTTCCTTAGAGTAACTCAGTTTGGGCATTTGGGTAAATGTTCAGCTTTTCAGATTTTCTTCCTCTCTGTCAGCCCAAGTTGGTAGCTGAATACCAAGGGGGCTTTTCTGACCTCAGACCCTTATGTTGCCCTCTTGTCTTCATAGTCTCTGCTACAGGGTGGGTGATCTCTGCTCTGCACAGCCGCTCTTGAGGTGTAACTGAACTTTCCCGGCCTCCTGGCATGAAAACCATCCCCAGCTGCTAAGTCCCAACCATGCCATCATCTCCAGCGGTGAAGCACAGGTCTTACCCAGGCAAACTCCTCCCCAAGAAGATGAGACCTGAGTCTCTGTCAGAGGAAGATTACCATCCAGCTAATGAAGCTTAAGCTTCAAGGCCCTTCACTTTGTGGGGACCTGAAAATGGCCACCCCAAGATATGTCTCTTTGGCATGAGGATTATTTGAGGCTGATTGCTTTTGATAAACAGGGACAGGGAAGGAGGCTCTGAAGAGTGGAACTTGCTTGCCCTTTGTTAGGAGATATTTACATTTGTAAGGTAAATCTCTATCTTTAAAGGTGCCTCCCTCTCTGTACCAGGAAGAAAGGAGATGACCTTCTCTCTAGAAACTCTTAATCAATGGGGAAGGCAAGGATTTAAATCTGCATTTTGTTTACTGTACTTGTGTGGTAATCTCCCATGATCGACTCCCCCTCCCAACCTTGGCATTTCTTTAAGGATTAAGCATCTTTCCTTAGGCTAGGAACTGATTGCTGCGCTCACCTGTGACCACCCAGCTCAAGACAATAGACTTGCCTCCTGCTGTGTCCATCAAGCACTGTGCTGACAGGGCAATCTTGTGACTATTGTGGGAGGGACATTTCAATCATATGTAAAACACCCTGTTTCAGGGTATATAACCACTCTGTGCACCCCACTCCTTCGGTGCCCTTTCTTCCTTCCGGAAGAAAGACCCCGGGCCATGGTTCCTCATAAAGCTTTGTTTAATTTTCTCTTGCTATTCTGTCTCTTGTGCATTTAATTCATTCTCTGGCCAGACGAACCCACTTTGGATAGAGGAAATGTCTTCCTCCCCTACAACTTGTACAAGTCCTGGGAGGGGCTTTAACTTTCAAGGCTGTGGGAGAAGGGTCCATTTAGTAATGTGGTCACATTCACTGTTATTATAAAAGTTGCAAAAATAAGACTTTTTCACATTCCTTTTCTTAAAGAAAGTCTCCAAACTGTTTAAATTTCAGACTCAGAGAATGCAAATCTGCCCTATCTCTGTCCAGCATATTTTTCATTAAACTCCCAGGCTCTCTTGTAAACCTGGTACTGGGTGAAGTTCTCATCTTCTGCCACTAGGGGTCATCACTCATTTCCCCAGGAGGTTTGCTTCTCAGTGTTGACCGTATGCACCCGCCACAATTCCTAGCTGGAATCCACCAGTTAGGCAGCCAAAAGGTTCTTCCCTTGTGGGTATAAGCCTTTGGAAAGTCTTGCGTGAGTGGTGGGAGGTGCCAATCAACTCTTGTTGTTGAAGGAAACAAGAAGCACAGGCTTGTGTTGTTACCAGATCTTCCACGGTGTTCTCTGCCCAGTCATAGGTTACTTTCCTTCCTCAGCCCTGTATTTCCTTATACTTAACAAGGTTAGGGCTTTGGACTCAATGTAGTCTGTTAATTTAGTCTAGGAGTTGTAGTGGGTCCATGGTACATATACAGATTGCTCACCGACTCTTAGAAATCCCTGGTAAGCCTTTACATGTAGCAGAGTCCAGTATTTACTACACCAGCCACCCAGATGTCCAAAGAAACTGGGGTTTATTTCCTATATGTGATCAAAATTTCCTCACACACAACCTCTTCCACCCTCCTATCCCCTTTAAGCAGTTTTATCTTGTTAGTGAAATTTATCCAGATAGGTATAATACAGTCTAAGAACATGGAGATAGGGGCAGGGGGAGGGACAGGCTAATGGCCTGCTTCCCAGACACGGACTGGGATTGGGTTTCAAATCTCAAGGAAAGCCCTACAACTTTGGCATGGTGCAATTTCATAGCAAAATATGGGGAAGTGGCAAGAAAGATGTGCATGTAGTAATACTTCTGGCTCCCCACAGCCTTTATTCACACTACTAGTGTCAGGATATCCAGAAGTTCCCAGATGTTCTAGAAAGGGCTTACTTAAGTACTGGGGGACCTGTGGATAAGCAGAGCCCAGTCAGGAATAAGAGCTCTTCAAGTTAAGGTCTTTGGTTTCTACGTGGCAGGCAGCGGAAATGGATGCCTTCACATGTCAGTCAGAGAGAACCTGTTAACAATTCAGACAGGTCAGACGTGCCACTCTGCCAAAAACCAGTGAGAACAAGTCGTAATAGTAATGTATGGATATGAAGCACCTTTGTATTGCTACAACTAGGTCACGTGAGCCCTCATACCTGGGAAGCCATCTTGGAGAAGGGCCGGTAGAGGAAGTAGGGAGAGAAGGAGGAATCTGAAAGACTGAGCATTTATCCAAGAGAGTCTGAGTCAACCAAAAGAAACCTTTAAACTGACAGGGACTGAAATTCCTTAAGCCTGTGATTTTCAACATGTTTGTGAGACCCACTGCCCTAGGATATTGCCTTCTTCCTGGTTTAGCCGTAATGGAAGAAACGCAATGACTGGAGTCCTCAAGGCAGGACTCTGCATATAGAAGGTGCTGGGTACCTAGGAACAAGGGGTTGGCTAGGCCTACACTCTACCAAAATGATATCCTGGTTACAGTTCTTTAAAAGATCACTCTGCCTACAGTGTATAGAATGGAGTGGAAAGGGGAGAGAATGGATACAAGAAAGCCAGTTTAAAAGCTGTTTTAGTAACTCTGCTGATGACAGCTTTGACTAGGATTTTGACAGTGGGAACAGAGAGATATAGAAATTGGTACTTGATTATATGCTGTGGGGGAGAGGTGAAGTAGAAGAATCAAGCAAAAGTACCAGACTTCTGACAAAGAGATGAATAGAGGTACCACTTAATAAGGTAAGGAGCATTATGGGAGCAATAGGTTTAAGAGGACCTTCAAGCTAGAAAAAGAGAATAGAAACTACCCATAGTGTTAAAATTAACCTTGAAAATCGTCAATGTCCAGAACAAGTAATAATCTGTGAGTAATTTGATGTTGACTTCAGCAACTTATTAACATAACATTGTATAGATTTGGTGATGCTAATTTTCCTTCTAGTCCAAAATTAACACTCTATTTTTTAAAAACGGTATGTGGTGATAGACTTGCATGATGGTGCTTCACTTCTAAACAAAGAATGGCATGGGGAAGTATTAAATTAAGTTATGTATTTTTCCACACTATGCTTTCATTCATTTTTCTTGTATCTATTTTATCTACCTTTGTTTTTCTGTTCATTCTAGCTTAAAAGTATATTCTACTGCATTCTTCATTTTCCTAACCTCATTAATATGACTTTGTCATGTTTAGCTCATGTGCTTTTAGAAAACTGTAGAATTCTATTATGTGGTTGGAGCAGTGCAGACAAAAACTAAAGTGAAAAGCTCTCGAGTGTTCTCACAATTCTGGATTCTTATAATTCACGTGTTATGATACTGTTTTTCCATAGGTCAGATGCAATTATCTGAACTCCAAGAAATTGCTGGTTCTCTTGGACAAGCTGTAATTTCAGGAAAAACCAGTAGTATCCTTGGGTTTAATATCTCTTCCATGTCTATTACGGATCCTATCCCCAGCCCAAGTGATCCTGGCTGGATTAAGGTAAGAAAAGGCAAGTTAAAAAATACATCTTTACTATTTAAAAATTTTTTGCTTATTTCTTATTTTAACCCTCTTTTATTTCAATATAATAATTTAGAGAGCATGTCTTTCTAATGTATTGTTGACTTTTTTATGGTATCACTAAAAGGATAAAGTAGTTGAAAAAGGAGCATATCTTCTAAAAGATTATTTAGTGGTATAAAATGTGCTTTGCTTTGAATATTTATAACAATGCTTCATGAATTTCATGTAGAGGAAATATTGTAATAATATGAACTTCACATATTGAACATATTTTTGAATAAACAATGAATATTACACTTCGTCTGGCTAAGATGACTTTGCTACTGAATGTAGTTTATTATGTGAAAACCACTGCACACTCATGTCCCATCACAGGTGACTGCCCAACCAGTTGAGAGGTTTGCTTTTCCTGTTCACCACGTGGCTTTCGTGTCCTCGCTCTGGGTGATCACTCAGCCGGTGGCAGAACAGCTAGGACAGCCATTTTCTCAGCAGCCTTCAGTAAAGGCAGTAGATTCTGATGTAAGTTATAACTCAAAGCTTTATTTAAGTGAAGGAATTAAGCCATAAATTTGGGAGGATGAGCCAACATCACTAGTCCTGGTACGCTGGCAACCTGAGGATTGCACTGCCCCTTAGAAGTTGGACTAATACCCAGGGATATCATCTTTTACTGTTTTAAAAATGTTCCTTTTCGATGGACTTGCTTCACTGCCCATAGTTTGTGAACTCTTTGTGTAAGAAAAGGAGCTTCTGCAGATTTTAAGTTTGTACTGAGGCATTTTTAAAAAATTAAGTTTCACATATTTAAAAAGAAAAGCATGGAAATAGGACAATTATAATTCTCTACAATTTTTTTCTTTAGGGTAATTGTGTATCAGTTGGGATTACTTCACTGACTTTGAAGGCCATACTAAAGGACTCCAATAACAACCAAATCAGTGGTCTTGGTGGAAATACAACAATTCCATTTAGCAGCTGTTGGGCCAACTACACAGACCTTACTCTTCTTAGAATAGGTAAGTGTACCACTTGGGATGCTCACATGTATATGGCATAACTCCAGTTGGTAAATTGGGACAATTAACAAAGCATTCTATAATACTCTGGTCAATAAATTACAGAAATCAGAACACTATACTCTGCCTTGTTCCAGAAAACATTTAGTTTAGCTTACAAAAATATACTTAGTATGCAAAACAAAATAGAAAACAAAATAAGCAATTAAGGAAGTTAAAACAGGTCATTTGAGGATATACATAAAAATTCTATCATGATTCATATTTTTTATCCATTTGTGTATTTTTCTAAATTTTCACTAAATATGTATTACATTTATACTAAGAAAAATTAATATATAAATTTTCATCTTAAAGAAAAGAAAGGATAAGATAGGCTCATATAATTTTAATGCCCCATGCAGGAGTTCAGAGTTGGGCTGGAAAGTGGGTTCTAGTCTTTCTGAAAGTCAATGCAAAGGAGGAAACATACGCGTTATCATGATTTCACAGTGCCCATCAGATAAACAACCAGTTGCTGTGGAGAATTAGAACTTGCTCTGAGATCAAAACAAATGTCTCTTATGAGTTCTCATAAAGAATATTCAATGAATCTTTACTGACATCTTCAACATTATTACAGAAAATACAGTCATAACTTCCACAGTGATATTTCTTACATTCTCTCCATATAGGTTGATGGCATAACTCCAATTGGTAAAAGGCTTTCTACTGAGGCCAAAATGATGTGTCCAAAGAACAGAGCGCCAATCTCTATTGGTGACGGATTGTAGAGTAACTGAAAGAAAGAAATGGATAAACTTCCTATACTTGAGATAGGCTTCTATTAATCTGTTTACCTCCAGTTGGACCCATTTAAGGCCTTTATAGGCCTTAACTTCTGAAAAGTTATATAGTGGCCCTCCCCACTTCTTACCACTGTTCCCTCAAACACACACATATACACACTAAAGGTCAGAATAAAAGTAAAAATAAAGAGAAAATAAGTAAAAGAAATTACAATAGTCTGATTTTTCATATTAACTAAATATCAAAAACTAAAATCATTCCAAAAGAATTCTTTTCCATATTTTTTGTTTCCTCTTGCTTTGATGATGCCCTCCATAGATAAGTTTGGTCTGCCTACTGGGCAGTAATATTTCAACCTAGTGTTTCATGAGAATCAAATGGCAATGAGTTCAACATTGTGCTCTTGGATAAGTACCTAGAGTGTCCTACAAGCTTGTTGGTCAAGGGCAGAGCCAAATTCTTTAGCCGTCAGCAGAAATGATAGTAGGGACCCTTTTATGGGAAGTGAGGCACCTGACAAGAACTCTACCTGAAGAGAAGGTTGCCTACCTCGCCATGAAAGTGGACCCAAGAGGTGCCCAGTGGCAAACACCCAACCTGGCGATCAAGGTCTTCAAACTACCATTTACAAATAGCAATGTTCCAAAGTAACCAGGATCACGGGAGTGCTGAAGCAATAATATAGGTTTTGGCATTTTATTGTGATAACAAAATAGCACTCTCCTTTTATATAGCAAATTTTCTTTCAGAGTTCAAAGCTTCCCTTTGAGTGTCTATCTGATCTGCTATGGAGAGGAGCCATTGCCTCTAACTTCTTGCTTGCTTGCTTGCTTACTGTCTTGCTTTCTTTTTTCATCAAGGGTGGGGTCTCAGTTCCCTGGTTATACATAGTAAGGAAGGCCAAGTACAGTCGTCTCTTCATTATCTTTAGCCAGTTTGTAGATTAACCACTGTAAAACTGTAATAACAGAGCACTTGGGAGAAAATTAACACAGCATCTGTCTTACAACTCTTTCTAGTAGGTACCCCCACAATTACTGCAATGTGGGAAATCCCCTTGCAGATTAGACTGTAGCCTAACAGCGTGGCAGCATGTCCCCTTCTACTTGTAGCTCGTAAAGAGCAAAGCAGGGGCCAGATGGGTAGAGGCGGTCCGGGTGGTGGTTTGTAACGCAGAAAATGAGGATGTGAGAATTAGGTGAGAAAAGAGTGGAAGAGGAACAAAGTAAACAGCTGAGACTCCATCTTTGAGCAACCTGGACAAAAATAGTATTTCTAGTGGATAATAATATTTGGGACATGTTTATCTAACAATGTATGTGATATTTAGTGCTTGTTTCAGTTTCTATTGCTACATAACAATCCAGCCCCAAATCGAATGGCTTAAAACAACAACCATTTCATTTGCTCACAGTAGTGTGGGTTGGGAATTTGGGCAAGGGTGGCTCATCTCTGCTCCATGAGGTCTGAGCCTTCGGCTGGGATGGCTTGGTTGGAGTCAGACCCCTAAGGCTGTGATTCTAGAGTTTGGCTGGTTTCTTCAGATCTCCTCCATAGAGTGGCCTCTCCTCGAGGGTAGCTTGGATTTCCTCATAACACTACAGGAGAAAAAAAACAAAAAACAGCCTAAATTCTTTATACATCAAAATCATTAGGAAAAAATATACCTGCCACAAAAATTTAATTTTTTCAAACTGAGAAAGGGAAAGACTTAAATACACCATTGTCATGAATTGTAACAGTGGTAGAAAGTCTATAGAACAATGCCCATCCATCTTGAAAGTTATGGAATGCATCACTATTGTTTGTGAAAGCACAATGTGGTCAAGATCTAATTATATTCTCTCCCTGAAAAAGAAAGGGAGAATGAAAACAGGAATTATCTTTTAAAAGTGATAATAGAAAAAAAAACAGAGAAAGGAAAATTTACAAGGTTGTACAAGTATTGCAAACTCTGCTCTGTGTGGTAACCGCTATTAATGATAGCAGTAGTCCCAGAAGAAATTACATCAAGAAAAATATTTTGGTTATCTCATATTCAAAACAGTGGGAGAATTACCATGTGGATTAAAAAATGTTTGGATGAGCTTTTTATGTTTCACTCTCTAAACTTATCTGACAAGTCATTCTTCAAGTTTGTCTACCTGGGCTAAGAAGAAAGGAAGGGTCACACTCATGTAACACAAAAATAGCATATGACTAAAATCAAATGTGGAGAACAGTTCAAAATTGTTGATTCTAAGAGGAGGGCATATGGGTGTTTGTTGTAGTATTCTTCCAACTCTTCTGTATGTTTGAAATTTTTTAAAATAAAAAGTTCAGTATCCATCCCCCGCCCCCACGCCCAACTAAGGCTGAGACTTCTTCACTCCTCAGTCAAATATACAGGGATGAAGTGGAGATTCAGCACCTTCTTTTCCCTTCCCTGTTGTCTCTCATTTCAAACAGCCTCTCTCCAGTCCCAGGCCCTAGGAAGGCATTTCTGAGAAGCAGGTACTGATGCTACAGAAAGAAAATCTACCCAGAGTTCCCCTGTTCATAGTTGATGGGCATATTGAACTCTTCTAATTCTGAGACACTCTCTACACTTGTGCCTACTTAAACTGATTCATTTGACTCAATTTCTAAAAATACTCCAGTTAGGAATTACACAACATTTTTAAGTCAATGAAACCCAACTGGAAGTGTATGAAAACAAACAAATAATAAAAGGAAGTCAAACACTATGATGATTTTTTTTCTAGGAAAAAATTATAAGATTGAATTTATACTGAATAATGTTGTTCGAGTGGAATCCATGACCTTCAGCCTTCCAGTGCAGTCTGTCTCCAGTGGTAGCAGTGGCAGTGGCAGCAGCAGCAGTGGCAGTGGCAGCAGCAAAGCATCAACTGTGGGCACAGCTGCCCAAATAATGACCACAATAATCAGCTGTCTGATGGGAAGAGTGTTGCTCTTAGAAATATTTATGGCTGCCATTTTGATTTTGAATGTAAATCTAGGTAAGCATGATTCATTTTTTCTATAATATATGTCTCCACACACTGAGGTACCAGTAAATGTTTACCAAATAAAGACACTGCACAACACTTGTGCATGACACCACTAGGGGCACAAAGACACAGTATCAATCATTGAGAAAGTAATATCTTCTATGGTAGAAGCAAGACAACCCTACTGGAGATGTTATTCACATTACGTGGTGGCATATAAGAACGTGGGGAATGAGATATGCAGGTAATTTTCAGGATCTATTTCAGTTACAAGAGGCATAAGCTCAGCTCAAATTGTTTTAGGCAGTAAGGTGAACTCATTAATTGAGAAGTCCAGAAGTAGTCTGATTTCTGCCACAACTAGACCCAAGGCCTCAAGTGACATCATCCAAAACCAGTGTCTCTCCATCTCTTGGCTCCATTCTCCTCGGAAGTAAATTCAGTCTCAGGCAGACTCTCCACCAACACCCCCAACCCCATGGCAAAGGTACCACCAGCATCTTCATGTTTACATTCTACCGGCCAAGAAGCTAACGCAAAAAGAGCAAACCACTTTCCCAGCACTTCCAACAAAAGTCCCAAAGCTATGTCATTGACTTGGCTTGGGTCACATGCCCATTCCTGAAGCAATCACTATGGGATGCTGTGTTTTGATTATCCTGGCCCAGGTGCCATGGAGTGAGGTGCTGAGAATGGTGGAGGTGTGGTTTCACAAAAGGAAATCAAAGTACTGGTACCAAAAGTGGCAGGCAAACAAAGAAAGTGGATATCAGGGAGATTAATAGGAAGGACAGGTCCCCATGGGCTAGAATGATTACAGACAACTGTTGATGTCACCATATCAGCAGCACTTTACAGAAGGGATTATAATAAGTGAAGCTGTGGATGGAAGTGGAGGGAAAGGTGTTCCAGAACAGGGACTTGATAGGAGCAAAGAGAAAAGTGGGAGTGACAAAAGACACCTTCAACTAGACATGTTCAGCACAGAACTCCTCATCATCCCCTTCCAAATGTGCTTCTCCTCCTGCTACCCTATCTCAATTAATGCCAGGCTGATACTTCTTAGACTTCTCCCTTTCCTTCAGGCTCCGCGCCCCTTCCGGTGCCCCGGGGCATCTATGTCTAACCATAATGCCTCCTATCTGTCCCTCCTTTAAAGTCTTGCTGCTCCACTTAACTGTTTTACTTCTCACTTGACCTATCACAGTAACCTCCTGACTTCCCTCTTTCCAAACTCTACATTTACTTCTCCTCTCTCTTGTTCTCCATTTGCATTTTATTTATACCATTATTATAGCCCTTTCTGTAGTGAGCTTGAATTGTAATATTCAAATCTGTCTTCCTCACTAAATTGTAAGCACTTAGAAGATAAGACCCTTAAAAAAAGGAGTTAGGAAGAATTTGAGGTGGAGTAATAGTTTAGAAATACACTGAAGTATTTCAAGTAGTAGGGCCAAGACTAGATTTTAAATTTAAATATAAATAAGGTCAGGATCTAGGGACACAGGAAGGCTGGTTCTGGGAGTAGCAGAAGAAACTAGAGGCTGGGGCTTTAGGAACAGCAATCAAACAGGAAGGAATAATCCTTTCTCCCCCCTCCCCCCCCCAGGGCAGAAATTAATTAGGAGCCAGCTGTCAAAGAGGAAGCTTGGTTTGAAGAAATCCAGCCCTGGCCTCTTATAGCTGACTGGGTGGCTTATCAACAACAGAAATTGATTTCTCACAATTCCAAAGGCTGAAAGGATGAGATCAGGGTGGCAGCATGGTCAGGTGAGGGCCCACTCCCAGTCACACACTTCTTGCTGTATCCTAACGTGGCAGAAGGGGCTAGGGAGCTCTGTGGAGTCTCTTTTGTATGGGACTGATCCCATTCATGAGAGCTCCACCCTCACAACCTAAGCACCTCTCAAAGGCACCATCTCCTAATATCATCACATTGGGCATTAGGTTTTCAACTTATGAATTTGGGGGGCACATATTCAGACTATAGCAACCATTAGTGAGATGAATTGCTGGTTTTTTATAACTCCGCATTCTGAATGAACAATATTCTACTTTCGAGAGAGTCATGAAGTTCCCCTAAATAGAATGACAAAACTTGAATCTAAAAAACATAATGTATAAGCAACACTATTCTCTCTCCACAATTCCACAAAAAGAGTGCATTATTGATTCTAACATTAAATTGGTAAACTTTGAAATATTAATTTTTACATACAACTTTTGCCCTATTAACCATACTATGAGATATTAGAAAAGTTAAAATTAATAAAACATATTTTAAATCACACTATACGTTACCACTACTTTAAAAAAAATTCATATTGTTTTCACTTTTCAGGAAGCAACTGAGTGCTGTTCCGAAGAACAGGCTGAAAACGAGAATACAAGAACTGCTTATTTATGAGCTATTTTGTTGCACAACAAGAAAAAGCCTATAGCATTTTCAAGAAAATATGCTAAAAATATTTTTATAATATATAAAATGTACTAATTAGCTTTAATCACAGAAATCAAATTTCTTCAAAATATAAATTTCTTTTGATTCCTTATCTGTGTATGGTCTTATTTCATTTAAAAAATATTTTAGAAATCTTTGATTTGGAAGCAGATATGCCACCTCCAAGTTGCTATTCCTACAAATCACAGACTCCTTTAAATAGTTAAAAGAGCTTGTCTAGTTTTGACTTAACCTCTTTAGATCAGATTGGAAGCATTCTGAATTTTTGTATGTACTGAGAGATCTTATTACTGAACACAAACACAGGTTCATTTACCCATCGCCTAGAAGGGCCAGAAACTGGAAATGCCAGACTTGTGGCAAAGAAAGAGGTTTACTATTATTGAAAGCTAGCCAGATGAGGACCTGGGAGCTAGAACTTAGATCCACTTCCTCAAAGGGAAAAAGGTACAGGTTTTTATCTTATAAAAGGTAGTGGATTTCTGGGCCTGCCAAACACTGGCCAGTATTCTAAGAAGATTTTTCTTGGTGTCCCTGGAACAAGCTTTTGGAACAAGACCAAACTCCTTCGCTGCTTACCCCTCCCTCCCACTCATAACCACCACTACTAAGAGTGTAACCTCCCTCAGCCCCAGGCTACATCAGAAGAGATACTATTGTCCAGAAGATAAAATTATACAAAAAGCCACAGATTAATGTAGCTAAATTAACCAAAAGCTCTCATACTATACTCAGAAAATTCTAAAGGAAATGCTTAATTTAGAGGAAGAACTCCCAAGAAAGGCTTTGTAGCCATGTCCAGAGCAAGTAGAGTTGGTACTCACAAAAGTCACCTTCCAGCAAGTGCACTCAGGAAGCATTTGGAACAGCTGAGAGAATTCAATGATGCCCAGAGCTTTTCTTCTGTCTATCATTTCCTAGTGTATTCACCCCTGGTCATTGTTAATCTCAATTAACAGAAAAATTACAAAGATTTACCAGGTAGTAAATCCAAATATTTTTGTATATATTTGGTATTTCATTCAGCTGAACAAACATCCATCTAGCATTTACTAGATCTCAGGCATTCTAGTGAGAAGACTACAAGGAATAACATGCTATCTCTACCTTCCAAGAGTTACCAGGGAGTTGAGGAAATAGCAATGGAAAAAAGGAATTTCGATACAATATGGTATGTGAGAGAGATGTATGGTCCTTGAGGGGCATAAATGACGGTCACTTGGCTTGAGGGAGGGGGCATCCTGTGAGGATGGAGATGCATGAGGGACAGCTTCCAGAAGAGAGGAGTGTTGAGGAATAAAGCAGGAGATAAGCCAATGAAGAGTGTTCCAGCAGAAGGCGTGATGGCAAGAACGAAGGCTGAAACACCACTAGATAGTGAGTTCCTTGAAGGCAGGGGCTCTCTCTTACTCAGCAGTTTTTCCTGCCATCTAACAAAATGTCTGGCACTAGTAGAAACAGATTCACTGTTTTGGTGTATGAATGAAGAATAGAACGTGAGGAATCAACAAGCAGTCTGATGTTACTGGAGCACCAAATATGACATGAGGAAAGGCAAGAGCCAAGGCTGGAAGGGGAAGGTAGCAGTCTTCAGAGCCACATTGTCAGAGGGGCTTGAATTAATTCTGTAGGTCCCAGAGATACAGTTTTAACCAGATATTAAAATAGAGGCTTTGGACAGGACAAATTATAAAGGGAGATACCAAATAAAGATGTAAAACTTTTCAAAGTAGTTAGCCTAAAAGAGTAGCAGATGAAAGGAGGATTTCTGACAAGCAGTTCTTTGGAGATGGCTATGCTGGGAGGCCCCCTTACAAAGGGGAAGGAGTGCAGGTACTGGCTCCCAATGCCACTGAGTCAAGAGAAGATTTCCATTAAGCCCCATAGGAAGCTTAATAAGGGTTCCCTGAGGTTCGGGGCCCACAATGGATTGGTGTCGGAGTCATAGCTGACGAATCTAATCAGAGATCAGGTGGCTGACGCAGCCTGTGGCAGCCAAGTCTAGGGCTGCAGTTTAGGAAGTAGCAGCATGCCCCCGAGTTTGTTGGACAAAGAATGCACATGTGTGTCCCTTGAACCTGATGTAGGCTGTGTGCGTGAGAAGGAGAGACAGAGACACAGAGAGACAGAGACAAAGAAACAGGGGTAGAGGAAAGAAGACAGTTTGCTAGCGTAGGGAAGTCTGAGGACTTGTCCAGGAGGGCTGTCTGAAAGATAAAGACGCTGTGAGGGGACCACTCACTGAATGCCTAAGGGCTCCAGATAAAGCTCAAGCAAACCGCTGGAATAGAACTAGTCTCAGTTTTAAGAGAAGTGTAGGTAAGAGGTCCCTGACGATAAGGTCTTGAAAGAATACGTGGAAGTCCCTTCACAAGGAACATCTTTCAAGTCCAGAGAGCACTGATCCTTGACCAGACCACACCACCAGTTAACTGAGGACTTTCACACTTCCCTCAGTTCCATCTGGAGAGGTGAGAAACCTCTATTATTAAAATATGGAGAAGGAAAGAGACCCAACACACCCTATGCCATACTAAGACTTAAAAATCAGGTTTTCCGAGCCAACCCGGTGGCGTAGTGGTTAAGTTTGCACGCTCCACTTTCGCGGCCTGTGATTCACAGGTTCAGATCCCGGGCGTGGACCTACACACTGCTCATCAAGCCACACTGTGGCAGCATACCACATAAAATAGAGGAAGATTGGCAAAAATGCTAGCTCAGCGACAATCTTCCTCAAGCAAAAAGAGGAAGATTAGCAATAGATGTTAGCTCAGGGACCATTTTCCTCACACACACACACACACACACACACACACACACACGCACATACCAGGTTTTCTAATGCAAATCCAGTTTACTTTCCATTTCATGATGCGTCCTTTCTGTCAGAAAACTAAATTCCAAGAACTGCAATTCTAGCATCTACGGAACAAATTCGGGTTCTGAAAGAGTTGAAAATATTCTTCACATCAGACCACTAGAAAAGTCACAAAATTGGCCACCATCTGTAGTGTTTCCTTACCTCAAGTTTTAACTCAGTCCACTGGAAATTTTTTTCAAAAAATTTTCCATAGATTTTTAATAAAGTTTTCTAATATATGTCATTTGAGAGTAAAAGGAATTTCTTAAAATTTGCTTTATAGCTACAGACTTTGTTAAAAAGTTCCTGATTTAACTTGTTTTGATTTCTGGCTGTCTGCTATTTAAAAAATTTCTAGAGTTATTATAGTACATAACCATAACTGTTTATGCCAGATAAATTACAGCTTTAACTACTACTTTTTTAAATGCTGAATTCTCCAAATTGTTAGGATCTATGAGCTATAATATGGCTTCACATAGTATTCATTCATAAGCTGACCACTTTGTAAAGAAATAATGTTTCTCTGAACAATGCTGTCTTAGAAATTCATGTTACATTTTTAAAACTACTTTTAACATAAGAAGTAGCCAGTTAGCTGTTGAATAAGTCATGAAAATACTTTGGTGTGTTAGTACTGTTCCATGCAGGATCTAAAAAATTCATAAAGCGAACATAATGTTCCCATTTTGGTCAATGTAAGAAACAGAATAAGGAGGTAATATCTTCCTGTATTTCTGTTAATAAGTAAAATGTTTATATCTTGTACTACTGTCTGTACTCTTTTCTAAGCTCCATCACCTTCTGATCATTGCAATGACTTCATGGTCTATCTACTCTTACCTCTTCTCCACTTTATCCCAGAGTGCTATCTAAAATACTACTACTAATAATAACAATAATAATAATAATAAAATAAAGATTTCCCACATGCCTACTAAGTGCCAGATTCTATGCTGAGTGTCGTATGTGGACTTTTTCCTTACAAGAATGCTATGACGTAATTACCCTTTTTCCAGGTGAGGAAACTTGAAACCTAAAAAGGTTAAACAAAATGCCCCAGTTCACAGAACTTCAAATGGTAAAGCTGGGCTTCTAACCCCGAGCCCAAGCTGCAACATTTACTTGCCCCCCACTTTTCCTCAAGCATGGAAAGTGTTTCATTGTGAAGAGAGTTTTTCATAAAACATTTACGTCCAAATTCCTGTTCAAATTCTAGGTTTATACTTTACCACCTCTATGCCCTCAGGCAAGTTCTTAGTCTCTTATTCCCAGTTTCTTCACCTATGAAATGTGCAAAATATCCACACTGCAGTGTGGTATTTAGAGACCGATGATAGCATACATATATATATACGGCACCCAACACAGTGCCTAACAGGTGGCAGGCTCTCAGTGCATGGGAGCCACTCCTGTTATTTTTATTACCAAAATGTTGCTCATATCATGTCAATCCTGGCCCAATAAAACATTAGACTTCCTATTACACCAGAATGGTGCCTAGCATGTAATAAGCACTATGTGAGTGGTAGTTAGAGTCTTTGGCTGGGCACAGGGCCACCTAGAACAAAGACTATTTCCCAGTTTCCCTTGCAGTAAGGAGTGCCCAACTCCTGGACGGTAAATTATAAAAACAGAAATAATCTTGTGGCATATTCTGGGAACTTAAAAGATGGTTATTATGTATCCTTTTGCCCTTTCTTGAGCCGTTCTTTTGTTTTCTGTTGCACAGAGCAAGCAAGATGCCTCCTTGGACCATGAGGACAAAAGCCAGCTGTGGCAGGGAGGGGACAGAGAGCTCCGTTGAGAGGAGCTGGGTCCTTGACACTGTGGTGCATATCCCAGCCCTTGCTCTTTCAGGGTTCCACTGTTACTTGGCCTGAATCATAATCCCAACTGATAGACATCCTGGTGTCATAAGATGCCTCAGGTGGCAAAACTGGAAAGGAATAAGAGAACAGGGAATGAATTCTCTTTATACGGGATGTGGGCAGGGACAATGCCAGGGCAAGAAAAGAGTTTAAAACACCACACACATCTTTGAAACTATTACCTGTGTCTTTCGAAACAGAAATGCTTAAACCCTGAACTGAATCCATGACATATTTGGTTTGGGAAACCTATCTGAAACAGCTGGAGGGTCAAACCTTTCTTTCATACTCATCAGTGGGCATTTTCAGCTTCCTCAAGCTGGCATCAGCTGGCAAGAAGTGTCCAATCTCCAATGAAAAAAAAGATCCATCTCCCCAGAGAGTAGCTACAGACACAATGTGTAAGATCAAAAAGAAAGGGGCCTGCAGGAGGGGTTACAGTACGTACTGGAATACTTGTGGGCAGTCTGACCAGCTACAAACCGCTTGCCACCTTACTTGTAGGCCCTAATACACTATTCTAGTCATTGCAATCACATCATTCTAAAATTAGAAACTTCCTTACGAAATAACTGTTCTTCCTGGAATCCTGTTTACCTATGACGAGCTGATTTCATTAGAGAAGTTCGTTTAGGTTAAGAGCCATGTGTTCTTTCGACTTCTCTAACGTGCTTAGCACACATTGTGCCCACGGTAAGTGTTGAATAAACTGATTAAACAAATGAATAGGCAGCATGAGGAAACTTCTCCTCTCCCAGATTTTTGAGATGAAGAAATCTTTCCAAAATACTACAGAAATCGACTTTATCCTGACTTACTGCCCTAACATTTCAAATAACCGTGTTTAGAATTCACACCCAGTTAAACACTACTAATTATGGTTGCTATGGTTATGGTCTCAGTGCCCACAAGCAGAAAAAATAATTCCTTTTGGGCAAGATATTTATGAGTGTGTCTGGCTATGTGGCAAGAGTATTTTCCTTTGATTTTTCTTTAGAGTAATTTATGTATTTAGGCCAATGACCTTTTATACCTATAAGCTCTTCCTAGGAAGAGAGAAAATAAAAATATTAAGATTTTTTATATGGAAAATTTCTAGTATGATTATACCACGGATTTAATTCTCACTTGTAAAGGACTTAATTTCAAATAAAAACTACAACAAGAAATATGTATCCCACGGTGAGGAGGTGAATAATTTTCACTGTATGAAATGTACAGTATATACAGACAAATGCCTTTAACAAGAATTGATGATATGTCTGGTATTTTAAAGACATATTTGGTATTTTAAAGTCAGAGGTGGTCAGAGGGGGATTCAAGAGCAGTAGTTCCAAATGAAGAGATTAAAAAGCAACAATCGAGACAAGTATCTTCCCAAGCGAATTTGAATTGATGGACAGTGGCAAGTCTCTCTCTATTTTGAACAGGACAGTTACCATGAAGGAGTCTGTGCTTTAAAAATATTTACATTAATAAGAGGCCAGCCCCATGGCCGAGTGGTTAAGTTCACGTGCTCTGCTTCGGCGGCCTGGGGTTTCGCTGGTTTGGATCCTAGGTGTGGACATGGCACCGCTTGTCGGGCCACGCTGGGGAGGCGTCCCACATGCCACAAATAGAAGGACCCACAACTAAAATATAGAACTATGTACTGGTGAGATTTGGGGAGAGAAAGCAGAAAAGAAAAACAAAGAAGATTGGCTACAGTTGTTAGCTCAGGTGCCAATCTTTAAAAAACAAAAAATTTATATTAATCATACAGCAAAGAACCGAGCTGATTTAGAGGAAGGAAAAAATCAAATACAAAAGATTAGTTAGGAGATCATTATGATAATCCTGGGGTGCTAAAATAGTGGACACTGAGAAGAAAAAAATGGACAAAACTTGGCAACAAATACTGTTATGAGAAAAACATGCCATGAGTAGAGAGAAAAAGCACCGAGTGGGAAGGGTAGGGTTGCAGGTACTTTCCTTTTAACTGCGGCTCTTTCACTCTATGTCTTTAAAGCGAAGGGAGCCAAGGAGGAGGGGATGCACTCAGAGCAGAACTTCAAAGCTTAGCGATCCCACCTCTTTTCCCTTTTTCAATGTGTTACTAACAAACATGTCTATTTCTGGTTGCTGATGACAGAAAATTCACCTCTGTTTTCCTTGGAAGCACTATTCCCTGTTGTGAGCTAAAAGAAGATTCTAGAAGATGATAAACCTGTACACCTGAAAGCTTTCATTGACTTTATTGCTTTGTTTCCAAAACATTTCCATATATATTATGCCACTTTGCAAAATAAATCCATAAGGCAGGAACTATTAACCTAATTTTGCAGTTGAGAAAACGAAGGCTCAGTCTTGTTCAAGGTCAAAGTCACAATGTCCATCACACTGTAGCTGAATCCATTAGGCTTTCATTGTTGGTTCGATGTTGTTTTATTTTACTTTTAAGTTTTCAATTCAAATACAAGATAGATTATGTTATAAACCGTTATTTTTAATTGGTTGTATGAATCTCTACACATTTAGCCTTAGAAATAATAAATGGCCTTAGATTGCCAGACCAGCTCAGATCAAGTCTACTTAACTCTTCAACAGCTGAACTATGTTATAGCTCTAATAACAATGTGGACATTAGCCAAAATGTATTACATTGCTGAACCTCACCACTGGAACACAGAAGTGAAGAGTTCACACCATCTTTTTATTTGAATCCATTTCTAGTAAAAGACATGGATTATTTTTCTCCATTCCTATCCAGGACTCTCCTAAAGGGACTTGGTTAACTCTAAATTGTTCTTAAACCTTAGGTCTTCCTGTATTTACTAATAAAAATTACTACCAATTGAAGATATGCTATAGTAATAATTACAATGGAAAATATTTATTTGAATGCTTCACAGAAAGTTAATTTTTTTTAATAGACAAGAAATAAAAAAACTGCTTCAGACTTTTTGCTTTCTCTATTAAGCAGTGATCCTAACTATTAAATGGTGATTATGGATATTAAAAATAAATTATAATTTTCCAGAATATTAAAATATTATTTTGAAAGCAAGCAAAATTCTCTAGACTAGAAAGGTCAATAAAACAATCCATTAAAATTATCATCAGATAATCCTTTGTTTTCAAATGTATGTGTTCAAAACTCACCCTGTGAGCTGCAAGGCTTTGTTTTGCTTGATCATGAAATGAATGTGACTTTATAATCTGTATTCAACTGTGAACAGCTGCTCATTAATAAAAAGCCATTAAAGTCCAAGTCAGAACAGCAGGTCTAAAATTGTGCTTGAGGGAAAAACCATCCCTTTAGTGAAAAGCCAGGGAATTGGGTTGGGGGAGATATGGAATCACTGGGCTGTGTTTGCACCGTCTAACCTACCTCCTGGGCAGGGATGGGAGGTCAGTTGACAAGACTACTTAGACCCAGCTGCAGAACTGAGAACAACAAAGTCTATAAATAGGCTTTGAACTAGGAGAGTAAGTGGTGGATTGGAAGCTGATAAAAGTGAATAAATCAAGCTGGTGACTAGAGATTGGTCAGAGTCAAATCAGGAGGCCGAAAGTGTGCAAAACGGTCTAGACACAGAGCAGGTAGAATTAACTGTACCCACGGAGTAGAGGTAATCCAGAAAGAAATCTTCCATATATTCAGTGCTATCCTTTATGTTCCTCCCACCTGACATTTGGTGGTCCCCAACCCATCCCACTGAAGCCTTGGGGAGAGGACAGGACTTGGGCAGAGGCACACACCTAAGAGGTGGTCCCCAAGCAAGATTCCAAATTATTGGCACCTATGATCCCCAATTATGAGCTTACTACTCAACAACTAGAGTAAAGAAGATTTTAAAATATGTCTATAGATATTTGTAAGTAAACTTTGTTTCCAATCCTTAACAAGTTTCTTGTTTGTTTTGTTATTGTGTTGGAAAACAAGTTATTTACTAGTTCTAGAAAAATATATACTTTTTGTTTTGTTTCATTTGGAAATAGCAAATTTAATAAAGAAAACTGAAGAATAATAAAAAAATCATAGGGATATAATAAATAATTTGAAAAAAAGATATGTCTCTAAGGAAAAACATTTTGAAAACATGTTTATGTCAACATGTAGGGTATTTCAGATTATTGGGTTTTTGAAATCCAAACAAATTTTGGAAATTATGAATTATTGGAATTTACACAGTTGAAGAGATTAAGTTTAGAGCAGGTGTTTACGGGACTGCAGAGGGTTTAATGATAATGAAATAGTGTAGTAAGAGCAGTAGCTGCAGTAACAGCTATTATCTATGAATATTTGCTATGTGCCAGGCTCTGCCCTAAAGAGCTTTGCAACCATTAGTCATTCTATGAAGTAGGCACGATTATGGCCATTTTACTGACGAGGAAATTGAGGTTCAGAGATGAAATAACTTACTCAAGTTACACAGAATCATTCCAGAGCAAGTCATAAACATTCTTTCCTCCCCTCTTGGGGATAAACAAGTTAAATTATTAATAGAAATGTGGTACAGATTGGGGGGGGTACTAGAAAGTCAAGCGGGTAGGTGGGTGCTGGTCAGGTGACAGACGAAAGGCATCTATAGTCGAAAAAGAGGTAGAGAAAGAAAAAGGCTGGTTGGGAAACAACGTGCATGAAGTGCTTTCCGCCTTTGAACATATACATTTCTATCTTCCCTCGTCAACCCCTTTGCAACAGTGAAGCAGATAGTTTCCTGCGGACCCCAGCCTTTTAATAGCATACAGGATTAAAAGAAAAAAAAAGAATCAGGCTTCAAAGAGAGAACCATAGAAAGAACGAACACCTTAGTTTGGGAGAATGCCTAGCCTGCGCTGCAAGCGAGGAAAGGGCAAGGTAAAATGACACTTTTTAACTTCTGGTTAAAGGAAATTTGATTAAAAAAAAATTAGGTGGAGAACACTAAGTCCTGAATTAAACTCAACGTTTCGCATCCCGAAGGTGGCAGAATGATGTGAGATTTGGCCTACGCACATCCAAATCATCCTGGGACAGCCGGAGTTCCCTCATTTTTTGCAATCGAAACACTGCTTTGCCTTGCTCCCAAACGGTACGGGGATTCTGTGGGTAGAACGAGAGGGGGCATGATTGGACCGGAGGTACTCTGTGCAGAAAGGAGGGCAACACGGAACGAGCCCGGGCGCTCTGCGATGGAACAGCCTGAAACGGTGCAGCCAAAAACGATCACAAAAATCCCCCAACTGGGAGCCTCGGCCATAGCCGCGCCTGTCGCCGTCGCCCCGCCCCCCGGCGCTCATTGGCTCCCAGTCCGGACGCCGGACCCGCAGCCTCTCTCCTATTGGGCCAGACAGGACCTGGGGCGGGTGCGGAAGTGAGGGCCTGGAGACAGCCGAGAACCTCCTTCAAGGAGGGCGAAGAGGGAGGGGCTGGGGGAGGGTTTCCCGAGGAGGGGGCGGCCATGGCAGCTGCGCGACGGCAACGGCGGCTGCGACGGAGCGCGCGCCCGGCTTTGAATGAGCGGGGCTGGGACTGAACGGGCGGAGCGCGAGCTCGAGGAAGCGACCGGCAGCGCGCGTGCGCGCGCCGTGTGTGCGCGCGCGGCTCGCGGCAGCTCGGAGCCTCCGCCGGGCGGGCGGGGAGGGGGAGGGGCAGGTGAGTGTGTGCGGCTCGCGCGCGCCCGCGAGGGGCTTCTTTCCCCGACCTCCACCCCTGCCCTGATCCCAACCTGGGCCTTGGGGGTGTCATCTGCCCTTCCCTGGTCAGCTCTGCTCTTCGCCCCGCACTTCCCGCCCTCCCACCTTCCCTTTCGCCCCTCCACCGGGTTTCCTCCCACGGCCGACTGCCCCTCTGGGGTACTGTTTCCGGGTCAGGGTGACCCCTGGGGTGAAGGAGCTGCGACGGGGAGCGGCCCTAGCTGATAGCCCTCGCCATGCCGCGCTCACGCGTGGGGCACCGGCCTGTGGGGCGCCGGCCCGGACACCCCCGAGTCCCCCAGTCGGCCCTCCGTGGGGAAATTTGCCCGTCCTTCCTGCCCTTCCTCTCCAGGCCTCGCTCCTTCCCAGGCTTATTTTTCCAAATTGCCCGTCCCAGCCCGCCCGGCCCCCGCTTCAGCCGGTTAGAGCGTGGCCCCCGCCGCCGTGCGCAGGGCGTTGCGTTGTGTAACCCGACGACGCTCGGGTCGTTTGTCTCATCTGTACAGTGGGTATGATTTTGTTTTCATCAGCTAATTTCAGGTGGGTAATCTGAAGTTTAAGCATTTTAGTTATGAAACTTTCTGCTTTGGGGTCGTCCCGGAGACCTTCCTCCCCCTTTGTAAGCGTCAGCGGTGTCACATGTTGGAGGGCCTGACTTTGAGTTGCCAGAGGTTGTGCAGGGTTCGACTTCACCACCCGCCATCACCATCCGCTTCTGGTTCTACTTCTAGTTCCCCTTCTCTGACCGCTGCCGAACTTTGGTTTCTCAAATGTGAGTGAGTTCAGGTAAATTTTATTTTTGGAGCCTTGTGATGTTCCTTAACATACTTCAGAGAGTGACAAACTTTATTTGAGGATATTCTGTACTGTGCTAGACCATATGGTCTTTTTAAATTTTGGTATTAAAAACATTCAAAACTACAGTTTCAGAAATCCAGCAGTTGATGACTTGTTTAGTGTGTACCAGCGTAGTTTTGGCTTGCCTTGTTTAACAAGTTGGCATGTAGTGACTCTACTGAAAGGTCTCGCCAGCAGTTTACATGGAATTACAAGGAGGAAAGATAGGTTTACTCTTTCCGTTTCTAATGCAGCCTTCTTTTTTAAAATTGTAGGTGAATCTTTTTCACGTGACATAGCCGAGCTGTCATTCCTGTTGATTTCCTAGAGGTGTCATTTCGCCAAAAGCCCTGAGGATAGGTTCCTTCGTGGTTCTGTATCTTATTCTGCTATATTTCAAGTTTGTGTATTTTCCTATTTTAAAGGAAATTTTAATTTTAAAATTAGCTTATAGTAGCATTTCTCAGTTCTAGAAAGTGGTTTAAAGCAACCGAAGTGCAGGCTCACTTAAGATGTATACTTAGCAAATTCGTGATCTAAAGGGCGTTTAAAAAATCAAGCTGAGGCAGAGTATAAAATTTAAAAGAAGGTTTCTCAAATGGGATATGGTGTGGGGAGAGCCTGGGCTTTGGGGTCAGTCTGTTTAAACCCCAGGTGAGTGGGTCTGAGCTTCTTTGTCAGCCTCATCTGTTAAATGGGAATAATAAAACTTAACCTCTTTTGTTTGTCCTTAGGATTTCACTGAGACGATAGGACATACATTGTCTAGAATTGTGTCTTGAACATATTGTTCAGGGAATGTTAATTTTCCTTCATTCAACAAATTTTTGAGTACCTGCTGTGTGCTTGGCATTGGCTAAGACCTAGAAATACCAAACTGAGCAAGACTGTTAGGGGCCCTGCCTCCTTAGCCCCCCCCCCCCTGCATTGTTGCTAGCTTGTGACAATTGAGCAGTGAACACCGGTTTCTCTTTACTGGGTCGGTAGTATTTCCCATCACTCATAGTAGTATCTGTTGCGTAGTAGGTGCTAAATACATATATTCATTGAATTGGATTGGCACATTAATTAAATACAGGTTCCAAAGAATATTTCTGCCTGCAGATGAATGTAGTTGATAAAATCGAAAGTGTTGGTTGATAGTTAACCTGATTGCGTTTTCTACATTTCAGTACAACTGGTTGGGAAATTTATCTTGGAAATTATAACATCATCACTGAATTGCTAAGAGTGTTTATTGTTAGTGAGGTTCTCTTGAATTTTGAATTAAATAGACCTTGAATTAAATGGAGTCTAAGTCATTGGGTGTGGAAGCATGGAAACATGTGCCTACTCTCTCTGCTTCAATTCTATGAAATGAGAACAACAATATCTATCTCATAAGATGGTTTTATGGATTATGTGAGATAATATTTAGATAGTACTTAGCACGTAGTCGATGGTCAATGAATGTTAGTTCCTTTCTTTTGTTAGTCACAAAAGCGAATTTTCCACAGAATGAGGATACTCTTAACTGCCAAGGAGAGAATTCTATTCCCTTGTCAATAATAGTCCCACTTTCCCTTTTTCTGTTGGAACTAAACTTTAAATTTTATTTTCAGTTACCATTGAAGTCATTCAAGTTGATGAATGCTTATTGAACAATGACACAACAGTATTTGTAGCCAGATGATGATCCTCCTTACCACGCCTCTATATGAAATTTATTCTCCACTCTTCATTCGTGTGTTTCCTGAGACCCACTCCTCTCCCCAGGCCTTAAATATTACGTATCTTCTCCCTTCAGAACATCCTGATAGAGTATCTCCTCGCTTCTGTTCCCTTTTCCCTCAAGTGCCACATGCTCTACAGTCTCTTTTCTAGCCATCTTTTTTGGCTTATAAGGTTTCTGAAAATTTAGGCTAAATTTTCATTTAGGAAAGTTTACTTTTTTTTGGTTGAGAGTTTTATTTTTGACCACTTAGCTTAAAATGAGGCTTTTATTCATCATTTAAATTATTTAGATCATTCTCATAATGAAGCAATCAAACCTTTCTTTCAGCTCTTATTTTGGAGGTACTAGATCGGTAAGATCCTCTGGAGAAGGATTGTGCAGGACAGATTAGGTACATAGAAAGAACGGTAGTGCAAGATGGAAAATATGAGTAGAGTAAGAGAAAAATACTGGAGTTAGGAATACTTTACAGTAGTCCAACAAGCTAGGGAGAATGTAGTGGAAATGGGGAAGAATATGGGCAGTATTAGGAAATGGAATGAAGTCTTTTTGGCAGTTTGAATGTAAGGGGATAAGAGAAGAGAGGAGTCAAAATTGTTGCATTTTTTGAACCCTAGTAAACCACTGATTGGGGATGTTTTTGACAGAAGTATTCAAGTTACTTGAACAGCAAAATTCTTAATTTTATCTTGGTTCATTTTCTCTTAAAGTCACTCTTCTTTCCATCCTCTCAGTTAGTGGGCCAGCTCCAGGCAGAGGCATTCAGGAAATCGTTACGCTCATGTGGAGATACCACCTCCAGTTGTGTGAAGATGCGTGAGCATTGCTGAGGAAGCCCTTTGGAACTCTGTTACTGTGGAGTCTACTTGCCCTTTATTCCTTTCTAACTGTAGAAACAGGAAGGGCTAGCTCTGTGCTTTGCCCTTCTTTAGAACGGACGGGCAGTAGTGGCTCTACAGAGCAGTTAGGATCAGGTACCGTAAGAGTTAACTATTTTTTCCTTGCTTTCTGGTTTTGTTTTGTTTTTATTTTTATTTGACTTTTATTTTGAACTTTTATATTAAAGTGTAACATACAAACAGTATATACAGTAAAGTAAGCTGGTGTTGCTACCACTCAGATTGGTATATAGATCTTAGTTCCCTCATGCTTCTGTACCGTCCCCCATCGGAGGTGCCCACTGCTTTTTACTATACAGTTTTTAAGTTAATGTAATATTTTACTAGTTGAGAAAATTATTACATACTGTTTTCAAGACTTTAGGAGGTTATTCTCATATCTGGAAATTACAGACAAAACAGAGTGCTGTCTGGTTTAATCCATGTGAAATACATTCTAAAATAGCATGCTGTTAGTACAGGGATGGTGTATTTTTCCAGGAAGGTTTAATCTTTATGTTATATTTATAAATTTTAGTGCTTATCTTTATACACATATAAGATAATTTTTAAAAAGTCAGCATTTCAATTTCGAATAGAAGGAACACACAGCTGTCCCTTTAATTTGGTTCCATAATAGTTATTGCTTAAGTTAGGTTTCTCTACTTTTAAGTAAATATGTTTAGAACTGAAGTCCAAATATACTGTTTGTGCTTTTTTATTTTGGAAAAAAGTGTGTATCAGATCATGTTTTCTCTTTTTGTTTTATGGAATCACTCTACTCCAAATATTGGTGTTAACCAACTGTGATGATTGCTTCCACCACTGGGAGGCCATGATGAGTTTTAGTTGTAATTTTGTTATTAGCTTGTTGCCTGGCCTTGAGCAGAAGAGTTAACTTCAGTGTATCTTAGTTTGTTGGTTGAGAAAATTAAATTGGATGATATACTGATATATTCAAATGACTCCAACCTATGAGTCATATGATTCTAAATGCTTACTCAGTAATTTTCCTCCTCTGACAAATAAATGGCAAGGAAAAGGTAAAACCTGAAATTCCATTGTTCGAAACATCGTTCCTGTGTGTGGGCGTGTGTATATGCCTGTACTTTCTTGTGACTTGACTGAACGTGTGATCTGCTCTGCCTCTCTACAGTGGAAGAATGACCATCTCTCATGGATTAACAAATTTTATTTTCCTTTGCCCTCTTTTATATTTATTTTGAGATTATGAATGGGGAAATTCGTGGTTACTTGCTATTTATTTATTATTAATTAATTAATTTATAAATATTGGCACCTGAGCTAACATCTGTTGCCATTCTTCCTTTTTTTTTTTCCTCTCCCCAAAGCCCCCCAGTACATAGTTGTATATTCTAGTTGTAGGTTCTTCTGGTCGTGGCATGTGAGATGCTGCCTCAGGGTGGCCTGATGAGCGGTGCCATGTCCGCGCCCAGGATCTAAACCAGCAAAACCCCGGGCCGCCGAAGCGGAGTGCATGAACTTAACCACTCCACCACGGGGCTGGCCCCTGGTTACTTAATATATTTAATTTTAACTTGTGCCAAAACTCATTTTAAGAAATTTTTTAATTAGTGATTGTTAGGATAATATGTGCAGTACGTATTATGGTATAGGTGACTAAAATGTATGAAGAAACATTTGTAAATAATGACCATGTTTAAAAGGCTAGCAAAATAATACCTGTGTCACCATTTTTGAGAATTTTTTTATCTTGTGGTTGCCGTGGCTTTAAGTAGTTTCCAATTCATTAGTATTTCTTGTATATAGAAGCATATCTTCTGATTTAATCATAGGGGGCAGTATGAGTGTGATCTTTCAGGACTCGAACGCTAGAACCAAACTCCCTGGGTTCGAATCCCAGTTCTGTAACTTACCAGCTATGTGTCTTTGGGTTTCCCTATCTGACATAGGGATAAAATAGTATTTGCCTCAAGTGTTTCATAGGGTTGTTGTGAGCATTAAATGAGTTATTACATGTAAAGCACTAAGAAGAATGCTGGGTATATACTAAGAGTTAACTGTTGTAGCATATTGAAATGCTGTTAAGAACTCAGAACTCTGTTCCTAGAGAAATTCTGTAATATGTTTCTTGTCACTAATTGACCTAGTTTCCTAATGGAAGTTGGCTCTGCAGAAAGAGTTACAAGTAATCAATACAAGATGATAGTATTAATGACTTCTTTTAAGATTCTAACCAGAATCTGAAAACTTTCCTAAGTGAGATAATATTGTTAAAAAAAGTCTTATTAGCATAGATTGTTTTCAATAGATTTTTGAGCTAGAATTGACATACAATAAACTGCACATATTTAAGATGTACAATTTGATCTATTTTGATGAATATATACACACCTGTGAAGCCATTAGCACAATCAAAATAGTAAGTATATCCATTACTTGTAAAAGTTTACTCATTTACTCATGCCCCTTTGTAGTCCATCCTTCCCATCCTTCCTTGCCCCATCTCAAAGCACCACTGATCTACTTTCTGTCACTATAGATTTGTTTGTATTTTCTAGAGTTTTTTTAAATAGATGGGATCATATAGTCTGTTCTTTTTTGTCTGGCTTCTTTCATTCAGCGTAATTATTTTGAGGTATGTCAACGTTATTGCTTGGAGTAGTAGTTCATTCCTTTTTATTGCTGAGTGGGACTCTATTGTATGTATACACCACAATTTGTATGTGTATATTTGGGTAGTTTCCAGTTTGGAGCTATTGAAAATAAAGGTACTGTATAAGTACAGCAAGTTTTTTTTAGGGTTATATGCTTTCATTTATCTTGGGTAAATTCCTAGGAGTAGAATGGCTGGGTCATATGGTACATTTTGTTTAACTTTGTCAGAAACTACCAACTATTTTCCAAAATTGGTGTACCGTTTTGCACTCCCACTACCATTGTAGGAGAATTATGGTTGCCCCATATTCTCCCCAGTACTTGGTGTGGTGATTATATTTAATTTGAGCCATTCTAATTGTGTACTAATGGTTTTTACTGTGGTTTTAATTTACATTTCTCTGATGATTAATGATGTTGACCATCATTTCATTTACTTATTTACCATTGTATATCTTCTTTGGTAAAGTGTCTATTCACAGCTTTTGCCCATTTTTTAATTGGGTTATTTGGTTTCTCACTGAGTATTGAAAGGTTCTTATAGATTCTAGATAAAAGTCCTTTATTAGGTATATGCTTTGCAGAGATTTTTCCAATCTATGGCTTGTCTTTCCATTCTCTTAAGAGTGTTTCTGAATTGTAGAAGAGTTTACTTTTGATGAAGCCCAATTTATCAGTTTTTCTTATTGATTGCACTTTTAGTGTCATATGCGAAAATCTTTGCTGGACCCAGCTCACAAAGATTTTTGTCCCTTTTTTTTCCCTAGAAGTTTTGTAATTTTAGGTTTTATATTTAGATCTGTGATCCATTTTGAGTACTTTTCATAAATGGTGTGAGATATAGATTAAAGAATTTCATTTGTTTGTTTTTGCATATAGAGACCCAGTTTTTCCAGTGCTGTTTGCCAAGAACACCATCCTTCTCCTCTTAACTGCCTTCACATCTTCCTCAAATTTCAGTTGTCCATATATATGTGGGTCTGTTTCTGTACCTTCCATTCTGTTCCATTGATCTATTTGTCAATCTTGACTCCAATACTATGCCATTTTGCTTACTGTAGCTTTGTAACAAGTCTTGAAGTCAGGTAGTGTTAACCTTTCTACTTTGTTCTTTTTCAGTGTTATTTTGGCTACTATAGGTCCTTGCATTTCCATATGAATTTTAGAATTAGCTTGTCAAGTTTTAGAGAAAAAAGCCTGCTGAGATTTTGATTGCGATTACACTGAATGTATAGTTCAATTTAGGGAGACAATATTGTAAAACATTGAGTCTTTGAGCTCTGAAAGATCTTTTTAAGTTAATTCAGGTCTTTTAAATTTCTCTCAGTAGGGTTTTAAAGTTTTCAGTATAGACGTCTTTCAAGATTTGCCCCTAAGTATTTCATATTTTTTGTGCTCTTATAAATGTGTTTAAAATTTCAATTTGTGATTGTTTATTGCTAACATATAAAATTACAGGTGATGGTAGATTCTGTTGAATTTTCTACATACACAAACACAGTTTTACTTCTTGTTTTTCAATCTGGATGCCTTTTATCTCCTTTTCTTGCTTAATTGCACTGGCCAGAACCTCCACTACAATGCTGAATAGAAGTGGTGAAAGCACATGTGCTTGTGTTGTTCATAATCTTACATAGGAAGTGTTCAATTTTTCACCATTAAGTCTCATGTTAATATAAGTTTTTCAGAGATGTCCTTGATTAGGTTGAGAAAGTTCCCTTCTATTCCTGGTTGGTTGTGAGTTTTTATCCAGAATGGATGTTGAGTTTTGTCAATGCTTTTTCTGTTTCTACTGAGATGAGTATAGAGTTTTTCTTTTTCAGTTTGTTACTGTGGTGAATTAGATTTGATTTTCAAGCATCAAACCAACCCTACATTCCTGGGCTAAGCCCCACTTGGTCTGATCTATTATCCTTTTATATTTTGTGGATTTCAATTTACTAATATTTTGTTAATGAGCTTTGTGTCTATGTTCATAGTACACTGGTCTCTAGTTTTCTGGTAATGTCTTTGATCTAGATTAGTATCAGTGTAATGCTGCCCACAAAGAATGAGTTGGGAGGGGCTCACCCTGTGCTGTAGTGGTTAAGTTCGGTGCACTCCTCTTCGGTGGCCTGGTTTCACAGGTTCAGCTTCTGGATGCAGACCTACTCCACTCATCAAGCGGCAACTCACATATAAAATAGAGGAAGATTAGCACAGATGTTGGCTCAGGGCTAATCTTCCTTAAGCAATAAAAGAGGAAGATTGACAGCAGATGTTAGCTCAGGACAATATTGCTCAGCAAAAAAAGAAAGAATGATTTGGGAAATATTCCCTCCTCTTCAGTTTTCTGGCAATTTATACAGAATTGGTATTACTTCTTCCTTAAGTGTTTGGTAGAATTCACCAGTGAAAGCCATCTTGGCCTACAAATTCAATTTATTTAATAGAGATAGAGATTTTCAGGGTATCTGTTTCTTTGATAACTTGTTTCTTTCAAGGAATTTGTCCATTTTATCTCATTTGTCAAATATAGGCATTAAAGTTGCTTGTAATATTTCCTCACTATCTTTTTAATATCTGTAGACTCTAGTGATGTGACCTCTCTCGTTTATGATATCAGCATAATTCTGTTATTAGGGACATATATGTTTTAGATTGTTATGTGCTTGTGGTTAACTGACCCTTTTATCATTATGAAATGACCACTTTTATACCTGCTAATAGTATTTTTCTGAAGTCTGCTCTCTGACATTGAAATAGTCACTTCAACTTTCTTTTGGTTAGTGTTAGTATGGTATATTACCCCCATCCTTTTACTTTTTTTTTTTTTAAAGATTGCCACCTGAGCTAACATCTGTTTCCAATCTTCTTTTGTTTTTTCTTCTTTTTCTCCTCCCCAAAGCCCCCCAGTACATAGTTGTATATTCTAGTTGTAGGTCCTTCTGGTGATGCTATGTGGGACGCCGCCTCAACATGGCCTGATGAGTGATGCCATGTCTGTGCCCAGTATCCAAACCAGTGAATCCCTGGGCCGCCAAAGTGGAGCACACGAACTTAACCACTTGGCCATGGGCCGGCCCCATCCTTTTACTTGTGTTTCTATATTTAAAGTACATTTAAGCAGCATGTAGTGAGGTCTTCCTTTTTTATCCAATCCAACAACTTCTGCCTTTTAATTGGGATGTTAGACAATTTTCATTTAATGAGATTATTGATATGGTTAGGTTTAAGTCTATTATCGCTTTTTGTTTTTGACTTCTCCCATCTTTATTTGTTCCCCATTATCTTCTTTTCTGCTGCCTTTCCTATTGAGTATTTTTTATCTCCTTTGTTCTCTTATTAGCTATAACTGGACCCTGCCCCTCAGAGGATGTTAATTAATTTACTAGGGATAAGCCCAGGTATCATTATTTCTTTAAAGAATCCCCAGATATGTGAACCACTGGACTAGATGATCTCTATGGTTACTTCCAACTTATTAGCTATGTGATTTTGGGCAAGTTATTTGACTTCTCAATTCAATGTCCTCATCGGTAAAATGGGTATAATAAAATGTATCTGTCGTAAAGTTAAAAATGTTTAAAAATATTTTGAATAGTACTATTGAATGTAAATTCATATAGTTCAGACTTCAAAGGGTACAAAAACTGAATAAATGCTGTTTTATACTTTTTTGATTTTTTAGTAGAAAATAATAAATAAATTGTGTATAGATAATTTAAATAGAATTATTTTTAAAAACCACTCAGAGTATTTCAAAAAGTTTTTTTCTCTCAATTGTTGAAAACTCTTCAAAAACTTACTTTCTTGAATTGTCAATATGATTTATACTTTAATTTTATAATGTACTGTGTTATATTGTGGTTTCTAAAGAAAAGTAAAAAATATGTCTGACTTAGAGCTCATAGTAGGACTTTTCGCCTTGATTTCAGAAAGGGAGCATAGCTTCTGAAATCAGTTTAATGCATTTATTTTTGTGCTTTTTCCACAGGTTTTGATTCCCACCATGGCTATCACACAGTTTCGGTTATTTAAAGTTTGTACCTGCCTAGCAACAGTATTCTCATTCCTAAAGAGATTAATATGCAGGTAAACAAATTTTACGGTCAAGTTGACCTGTTTATCTTCTTGCTGGTTTCGGAGACCTTCAGAACTAGAAAAGGGCAGGATAGACTGTGTTATAAGCTAACTATCTTTTTTGCAGTATTCATTCGTTAATCTCTAGTATTTTTAAATATTCTTTTCTCTACTTCAGATCTAGAAAGTAGAGGTTTAATTCTTTTCATTCTTTCAGATTCTTACATCTTGCACTGAAATGACATTCTTAGTACTACAGAATCTCAGAAATAAGCAGACCAACTTTCATTCTTATAATCATCGGACGGTTTTTATGTACATAATTGTTTCATTATCAGAATGTTTTAAAATGGTTAAGTGGAATTAGGCATAGATGTTTCTTTATATACTGCAATATGAATGCTATTTTTACATTTAAAAAAACTTTGACAGAGAAACCCCAAACAAAATAGTTTTTTTTGGTCTCGTAAATGATATCCCAGACTGCGCAGGTAGTCCAGGGCAGGTGACTCATTCTGCTTCAGTCAGTCGTTCAGAGACTCAGATTCTTTCTATTTTGTCACAGTACCATACCCTAGAGCTGTAGTTCCTAAACTGTGTCCTAAAGCACTTCAGGGCTTCCCATTAAATCACAGCAGTGCTATAGGATATTTAAACTTTTTCAGCAAAACACAGTGAGTGTGACAGTCAACATCTGTTAATGGCTGCACACACTTCTGGCACAAGGTAGTTCACATTTGCAACATTAGATCCTGCAGCATTACTTTTGATGATGTTCTTGAATGTTTGAGAGAAGTTTTGTTTACTTGTATTTTTGGTGACCTATCTTTGCAAAGCTAGGATTTTAGGTTGTAATTAAAAGCTAGTACTGAACTAAAATTAACATGAAACAGAAAATGAGGGTGGTGGTATCCAGTCTGATTCCAAGGCTTAACAAACCATGCAGTGTCCAACAGGCACACACATTCCATTAGTAAGTACTTGTGGTTATTTAAGAATGAGATCGAAATATTTTTATTTAAATTTATATGTGTTATTTTCCAATGGCTACTAAGCAGTTAGGACATACATGAGTATTAAATTGTTTCTGCCTAATCAATGGAACTGTCATTTCTTTTGGCCTAGAAGTATTGTGAAAAAGGTACTGACACACTGAGAGTAGGGTAGGGTACAAAGGAAGTAGAGGGCCGTCAGCTCTCTATTTTGATGGACATGATTTAGAAGTTGCACATAAGTCTGTTCACAGCCTGCTGTCCAGAGCTTAGCCACTTAGCATATGGCCACTTAGCGGCAAGGGAGACTAGGAAGTATATTCTCTTGCTAAATGGCCATTTTATAGCTGCTGAAACTCTGAGGATTAAGTAGCATTGAATTTCTTGTTAGAAGTAAAGTGACCTGGAATGTTTTTACAAAAAGGTCCCGGGTATGGCAATGGGAATGAGTGGATGAAATAGAGTGGAAATGATCACTGGAGGATGGGAGGTCAAGAAAGAATTGAAAAGTTTAGGGGATTGTTGAAATCACCTAGGAAGAGGACAGGATTTGGGAAGTAGGAAAAATGGTGAACTAAATGCTCAAATCATCAAAGCGTGAGGAGGAATAGCTAGAAATTCATTAGTTAAAGCAGGATAAGAATGGATGTTAATTGCTAGAAGGCTGGAGGTTAAAAGAAGTAGTTTTGTTAACAGTGGTGATAAATTATAGATGTTTTTCTCTTTGCATCTGTATTTTCTAAAACTTCTGTTGAATATAGATTATTTTTAATATAGGAAATTACATTTGATTTAAAAAATATTCAGGACAATTCTCTTGTCACATAAATTTCTTTTGTCAATGTAAATATATTTAGGATTGATTGTATGTTCAGTTTTAAAGGAAACTGACCCTTGGTTAGAATAAGCTTTTCTTAAGTGTTAGAAGGAACCTAGATCATATGTGCTAAAATACCAGGTTTACATCATAAATTTAGTCCTAGACTATACTACTTTTTTATTCATACTTTCAGCAAATAAAGTATGATTTCTAATCTTGTAATAAAAATAGCTGACTTTACCAGTTAGCTCTAAGTAGATGCTTTATAAATTATTTGAAGTGAAGCAAGTAACTAAATCATTTAAAATAGCTACCATTTTTTTAACGCATTATGATAAAGCAGGCACTGTCTAGTATCTAGCTGTGTTAAATATGTCACTTAAGTAAATCCTCCCAACAACTTTGTAAAAGTAGGTTTCAGTACCTGGATTTTACAGATGAGGATATTGAGGCTGAAAAGTTAGGTAATTCTAACTAGACTCATAATTAGTAGAAGTAACATTGAACAACATAGTCTACATAGATTCCCATAGCACATGCTCTTAAAAACTGAGTTATAATACCTATCTTGTTTAATACAGTGCTTTTCCTACTAATCCTAAAACTTTATGAGTTACAGTTCAACCCAGTGATTTTCAGACTTTTTCAGTTTAATAGGTTATCTTACCAAGAAACCAAATATGTAAAATAAACAAAAGCTAAGGCACCCTGGTTAAAACGGAACAGCTGTCTCTGAGCTTTGCCTGCAGAACTCACAGTACTCTAAGGATCGTGGTTTGAAGCCACTTTGCGTTTTTGGTTTTGGCTTTATATTCCTCCTAAATTTGTCTATAATTCTGAGCCCTAAACCAAAAAGCAATTATGTTGTCCTGTGCAAGATTTTAAAAACATGTAAAAGATATCTGATACATGCCTTTTCATATCTTAATGAGCAACTTTTAATTATTAAAATAAATAATTCTAAAATTGAAAAATTGTTCTACGCCTTAAGTTACTGTCTATTGTGTTTTTACCCATGCTTGTTTTGGTACTTCTTGAAATAAATTATTTCATTTTTGTTTTAGGTCTGGCAGAGGACGGAAATTAAGTGGAGACCAAATAACTTTGCCAACTACAGTTGATTATTCATCAGTTCCTAAACAGGTAATTTTTTTAAAAGGTTGAATAAGTGTTCCTGAGCCATATTTTTCAAACTGTATTGCAGACCATTAGTAGGTCATGAAATTAATTTCATAGTGATGGTCAGGATTTTTGTTGTTGTTATATTTTCTTATTCTAAAATTTTTATTTGGTTCTTCATTTTCTTTTCTATTCCTTTGCCAAGATTTTCTGTTTTTTTCCCATTGGTTTTAAGAGTGTTTGTTATTGCTTATTGGAGCATTTTTATAATAACTGTTTTAAAGTCTTAGATAATTCCAACATTAATATCATTTTGAGGTTGGCATCAGTTGATTGACTTTTTACATACAGGTTGAGATTTCTTGATTTTTGTTTGCCTGGATATTTTCAGACTGTTTCATGGACATTTTGAATATTATGTTTGAGACTCTATCTTATTTAAATTTAAATTTTATAAACTTATAAAATTTAAATCCTACTGAGAATGTTGATTGTTTTTCACTTTATCAGGCAGTCCACGTGGTTAGGCTTAGGTTGCAAGTTCCGGTCCTCCTTCTGTGGGCTGTAGTTCTCATGTCAGTTCAGTTTTCAAAGCATTTGCTTTTGTTTTGTTTTGCTTTTTGTTTTTTACTGTCTCATAGTAAAATTAGGTATTTTTTTAAACTTATGACCTAGTTTTGGTATGTGATATAAAATTTATATTTTTCCTGTTGACCAAAAATGTTTGAAAAACTATGTTTTTAAAGCCCATTTTTCTAATAAGTGATGAATGAGATGTTAATTTGTGGCTGACAGTATTGATCAATTAAATTTAGACAGATGTTGAAGAGTGGACTTCCTGGGATGAAGATGCACCCACAAGTGTAAAGATTGAAGGAGGGAATGGGAATGTGGCAACACAACAAAATGCTTTGGAACAACTGGAACCTGACTATTTTAAGGACATGACACCGACTATAAGGAAAACTCAGAAAGTATGTTGAAAGACTTGTGGTTTAGAGATTAAACTATTAAACTGCTTTTCAGATTCCTATAGTTAAAATTAGACAGTATAATTAGTAATTGTTAGAAAACCTATTCTAATTATCCATTTGTTGTGTTTTCTATCATGTAAAGAGGTTTATGTATTCAAGTGACCTAGACATAGACCCTAGTAAGTTGTCCCCCCAAGTCTTTTAAAATTATATCTAAGCATTTATTGAAATCCTATTATATAGCAGATTCTAGACTCCAGTCTCTGCTATGGAGACTAAGGTGAATAAGATATAATTCTAACCTTAAAAGAGTTCACAGTTTAGTGCTGTCTACAAACTGAGAAGTAGTTTCCATGTTGGTAACCATTATAAAACCGATGCAAAGCTCTGAGAACTGGAAGTAATTGTTGTGGGTTTGTGTTAATCATTCCTTCCTTATTTAATCCCTTTTGAGTAGAATGTGGAATATTACCTAAAGTTGCAGGGAATTATTGGAAAAAGAACAATAGCTGAGTATTTTCCTTTCTTTTTATCAAAATAGTACATGTACATTTTAAAAAATGTTTAAATCAAAGAATATAGAAGGGGCTCGCCCCATGGCCGAGTGGTTAAGTTCATGCATTCTGCTTCAGCAGCCCAGGGTTCACTGGTTCGGATCCTGGACATGGACCTACACACCACTCATCAAGCCATGCTATGGCAGCATCCCACATAGAAGAAATAGAATGACCTACAACTAGGATATACAATTATGCACTGGGGCTTTGGGGAGGGAAAAAAAAGAGGAATATTGGCAACAGATGTTAGCTCAGGGCCAATCTTCCTCACCAAAACAAAGAAGATATTAAAACAAAAAAAGAATATAGAAGAATTTATGGAAAGCAACAGACTTCTGCCCCATCACCCTTGATAGCCAGTTCTACTTTCCAGAAGCAGCTACTCATAAGTTTTTCTGTTTAGGCTTCTTCTAGTGTTTTTTCTTTTTACCATAGCTATATATAATATGCTTACATTGTTATTCTTGATTTACCAATCACAGACATTGTCCGCTGACTTCATACTATGGTGAATGAGGATTTACTTCATTCCGTGCTGACCCCTCTTCTCCCTCTTTCAGATATTATAATGTTATTATTCCAGTCTACCTCACCAGTCACTCTGCTATTCCAAAAGAACACAAAGTTCCATTTCTTGTTCAATCAAGCATAGAAAATATTTCTTATAAATATACTTTATAAAATGAGGACATTATTTATTCCACACTTCTCTGCTAGAGATCCTCTGTCTCCATCTATCTCTCAGGTGGTTTCAGCTATACATTTTTACATTCTCAAGGTTGATAAGGTTTACATTCTGTAATCACACTTGTTTTTGTTGAGTTGTCCAAATGTCTCAATGCTGAAAAGCATTAAGTTGTGTATTGTTCAAGGAGTTTAAGTGGGTTTCTTAGTAGATGAATACCTTGTATTTTGGAAGTATATCGCTGCTCTCAGTAGGAACCCAGTATATTACAATAGAACCTTAATAGATTAATTAGAATGAAATGCTTTTAGGCTACAAAGCTAACACTACTGGCTTGAAAGAGTTAATGCATTCATAGATATCCACATGCTTAGAGAGCTGGTTATACTTTTGGTAGGATTTGATACATGTACTTATTGAATGCAGTGACTAAAAGTTCCTAATTATGTTTGGAGGGGCTAGACGAAGTAGGGAAGAAGGAGGAAAATGAGAATTTATTTACTTACTTTTTAAGTGAAATACAAGTTTTCTTAGTATGTAACTGGTTTGTGTAATAATTGCTTGGGAATTTTGATAGTATTTACAGACTATTTTTTTTAGTTTTTACCTTGTAAATTTTGAAAGAAGAAGGGTAGAAGATATTTTAAGTAATTAAAAAATGCTTTGGTCAGTTAATTATTTTGTCTTTTTCATATAGTGATGGGTAAAATATTTCTCTAATTCTATTTCAATTAATCTTTCAGATCATTATTAAGAAGAGAGAACCATTAAATTTTGGCATCCCGGATGGTAGCACAGGTTTCTCTAGTAGATTAGCAGCTACACAAGATATGCCTTTTATTCATCAGTCTGTAAGTATGTTAATGGTATTTAAGCAGGGGTCTGTTTTTGTTTCTGTTTTCTTTAAAGAAGAAAAAAAACAAAATGAATTGGACATAGTTTTTTTATTTCTGGGACGGTGAAACAGGTTTAGCCGTTTGAAATAGGTTAATCTGGAGTTTCACCAATCCTATACTTTCATGAGATTGTAAATTACTCATACTGAGATACTAAGGTACTCATACCAAGATAAAAGATACTAAGATCAGAGTTCCATTGTACATTTACAAGATAGAGACAAATGTTATTTAAAGATATGATTTTTAAAGAGAGTATCACTAAAATTTAACCTAATAGCAGGTTATTTTTAAGTGAGTTAGGAATTGTTTCCCTAGTAGAGTACGTCTACATTTAAAGTGTGATTCGACTTAAAATGAGTTTGACTTAAATGCAAACTTTCAAGAACAAAAATAGTGAGGCAAGTATATAGCTGTAGTTCTCAACCTTGAAAGCATATCAGAATTAGCTTTGAATTTTTTTCAAAACACCAATGTCTAAACCCTTTTCCAGACCTAAACCTAAGCATGCTTAGTTTGATTAATTATTGCTTAGTAATTGACTCATTGATTATATTAGTTATCTATTGTTGTATAACAGCCCCACACTTAGTGGCTTAAAACAGCGATAAATATTTTTTATATCATTTAGTTTCTATGGATCAGGAATCCAGAGGTAACTAAACTGGGTGGTTCTGGCTCAGGTTTTCTAGTGAGTTTCCAGACACAAGTCATTAGCTGGGGCTGTAGGCATCTGAAGGCTCAGCTGAGATTGGAGGATTCGTTTCAAAGGTGGCTCACTTACGTGCCTGGAAATTAATGCTGGTTGGTTGCACGGAGCCTCAGTTCCTTGCTATGGAGCTCTTGATAGGGCTGCTTGAGTTTCCTTATGACTTAAGGAAGCTGACTTTCCCAGAACAAGTGATCCCTGACAGAGAGAGAGAGAGAGTGCAGAGGTGAAGCCAGAATGCCTGTTTATAGCTTAGTCTTATAAGTGACTCATTGTCACCTCCATGTTATTTTGTTCATTGGAAGCTAGTCACTAAATCCAGCCCATATACAAGGATAGAGGAATTAAGCTCCACCTCTTGAAGGAAGAAGTGTCAAAGAATTTGCAGACATAGTTTTAGACCACCACATCTATCTGTCTATCTGCAATTTGTCTATACTGCACAGGCGCTTCTGAGGCCCCTCTCCCCAGGGGACCCATGTTTACTTATGTTTTTAATTTATTGATCAACAAATATTCCTACTAATGCCAGGTGCTTTTTAGGTGCTAGTAATATAGTGGAAAGTAGCAAAACAGGTAGGGTCCTTGCCTAAGAAGGATGCATTCTAGTGGGGGAGGTACAATATTAAATGATCACACACGTAAATATTACAAATTTTGATGTCTTGTTCATGATGCTATGAGAGCATAAATAGCACCGTAGATATTTCTCTAAAATAGCATAGCGTCATAATGTTTAATTTTTTACTTTGTATTTCTAAATTTTAAACTTTATTCATATATTTTTGATTCATATTGGTAAAGTAGTTCAAACCTACCCAGTGAGTTAGTAAATGTTTGCCACCTAACTAATTGTAAATATATAACCACTTACAGAGTTGGGAAGGGGTAAATAGGGTAGATGGAGAATGTCTCCAATGCTGTTTCCACATATTTTTCTCCCAGGCAGACAAAATAAAGGGGCATTGCCTGGGAGAGAACGGTAACCTACTGCACTTTGTTCTCTACACCAAAAATCCACCCACTCCACAAATTAGGTTCTTCTTTTAAACTGCACATTCTTTTTTTTCCAGGAATTTGTCCTTTGTACTGTTGTGATAGCTCTTTTTATACTAAGGATGTTAAGTTTTTCTGTCACTTTTACAATTTTTCAGTTTTGTTGATTTTAATAATTTGGTTTGGCTGTTTTTGATGGGCAGATGTATTTAGTTTTTATGTAGCAAATCTATTAGTCTTATCCTTTACTAGTTATTCTTTTTTGTTTAAAAGCCCATCTCTGCTAAAGAATCAGTATCTCTTTTTTTTTATGGTCTTAGTAGTTTGACTTTGTTTGTATCTAAATGTTTTATACATTAAAAGTGAAATGCCTCAGTGGAAAAATGGATAAGTTTACAAATAAGAAATAGACATAACTTGATAACGTAGAAAAGTTTGATTTTATTAGTTTTCAAAGAAATTCAAAGTAAAATAACAAGACACCATTTTTAAATCTTAATGAATTAGCAAAGATAGAAAAGAAGTCTATTAGCAGTATCGGCAAAGATACAAGGAAACACGACTTCCACCTACTGCTCTCCTCAGGATAAATTGGTACACCTTTTCAAAAGGGTCATATATTTTGTTTCAGTGGCTTTAAAAATCTTTCTTTTCTTTGATTTAGCTATTGTACTTTTAGAAATTTATATTAAGCAAGTAACCAGAAATACTTAGAAATTTTTTTAACAGAGGATGGTATAATTAATATTTATGGTTAGGGAGGAGAAAACTCAACACATATTATTTCATTTTTACTTGTAAGTGCTCAAAAGAGAATATAATAAGCCTGTTCACAGATTGGTGACAATTATTTTATGCAGATAATCACCTCTATCCCTAACTCAGCATTCCAGAATGAGCATTTTCACTGGTTTGTGGAAGGAAGAAGTGAACTTTTAGAGGTCTGGCCTGGGGAGTAGTGGAAGGTAGTGGCAGCCTGATAGTATCAGGTAAGTAGGACAGGCAAAAGGAAGCACAACGTAGAAGTACTCTGATAAAGAGTAAATTTTGCCTGATTTGTCATTTTTGCCTGAGACCCAGATAGTAAATGCCACTGAAAAAATCTATAAATTGTGTATACTTAAATGAAGATGGCTGTGCTAGTTTGAAAACTTGGGTGCTTCCAGGTCATCTCCTCAGTAGGCCAGTCAAGCATCTCTAATGCAGTCTGGGACCAGTCTATCTCTTCTCTTTCCCCTCTCCCTCCCCACCCCGTTCCTCTTACTGAAAAGAAAAAGAAACAGAAAGAAGAAATGTTCTATTCTTGTTCATTGCAAACTAAAATAGGCAAAAAAAAAAAAGAAAAGTTAATATAAAAGGAGTATCCTTTAAAACATAAAATAGGAAGAAAGCTGCACTTGCCCAGGACTGGCTGAATACTGAAAGTCATGTGTCATGGGAAACCCCTCAGTTCCAGGCAAACCAGGGGCCAAATCATTTGGGCCTAGTATAGGATGTGGGAAGGAAGTGGAGAAGATAGAGGGGAGTGGCATAGTCTGAGTTATGTCTTAAAAGGTACTCTTCGTGACTGCTAAGTGGAGAAAGATAGCTCTTTATTATTGTGATATTGTTTTGTTTTTTGTCGTAGCCTGAATTAGGTGACTTAGACACCTGGCAGGAAAATACCAATGCATGGGAAGAGGAAGAAGATGCGGCTTGGCAAGCAGAAGAAGTTCTGAGGTATTTGAGTAATATTTACATTGCAACTTGAGTAGAAGTAGATTTGTTCATGTTGCGTTTAAGGTCAAGAAAGCTTATCCTGCCAAATGTCATATTTTTCTTTATTCTCTCTCACTTGAACCTTAGATAATATGAGATACTTTTTTGTATTTCAGACTACATGTGCTATTTTATATGATTAAAACCTCACAGAAACCCAGAATTTAAAGCATTATAGAAAGAAAAGAGTAATAACTTTATTAATGGCAAATGAGATTTTTTATATATATACACCATACTACAGGATAATACTTCATGCCCTGTAAAACGTACTTATCTCTTGAAATGTCCTGCTGTGAAATGTGAGCCACCACTATATAATCCTCTAGGTCAGAAATTATACCTTTATTTTTGTTTCCTCATGGTCTAGCATAGTGCCTACCACCAGACATTTGAATGAAAATAACTTATATAGCAGTCTGCATTTGTGTATATATCTCCATTGATATACTGAAAGCACTGTGAGGTAAATGATATGTCAGGTACTACCCATTTTACAGAAAAGAAAGTATTATTCTCGAGGTTTTCAAGTTCGTTTTTGTTGGTTGGTAAATTTTTCTTTCTTTGTTTTTGTGAGCAATAAGTTTAATTCTTGCTATTGCTGCATTAGGTCAAAGAGTAAACAGAAACTTTAAGAGTTTGTGACTGTCATCACTGATGAAAACCAGATATTTAACTGTATCTAAATTACTTTTGCATTTTTAAAGATGACATAGTAACATATAGCGATATAAGAGTTTTTTTTGTTTTAAAAGATTGTTTTTATAAAGAGATAGAAAATGAATTACTCTTTGTCTATCTTAACGAAATGTTTTCATTTTTGTATTTTCCTTTCCTGTCTTTATCAATAAATTACAATTACTTTGAACAGCCAGCAGAGGGTGCAGTTAAATAACTGAGAGTTATGGCTAACTTTTTTTGTTTTTGAAAGTCTTATCCTTTTGTTTTCAGCATTTTTTTTTAACAGATAAGGGTCACATTTTATTATTTTTTTTTTTAAAGATTTTATTTTTCCTTTTTCTCCCAAAGCCCCCCGGTACACAGTTGTGTATTTTTTTTTTAGTGGTGGGTCCTTCTACTTGTGGCATGTGGGATGCCACCTCAGCATGGCTTGATGAGTGGTGCCGTGTCTGTGCCCAGGATTTGAACTGGCGAAACCCCTGGGCTGCTGGAGCGGAGCGCACAAACTTAACCACTCGGCCATGGGGCTAGCCCCTCACATTTTAAAAGTCAGTAAAGTTGGGAGAGTTTTAAATATTTTGTTTCTATTTAATCATTATTCACCATAAAGAAAATATTTTTTTTTTTTTTTTTTTTATTAATGTTATGATAGATTACAACCTTGTGAGATTTCAGTTGTACATTTTTGTTAGTCATGTTGTGGGTACACCACTTCCCCCTCCGTACCCTCCCCCCACCCCCCCTTTTCCCTGGTAACCACCGATCAGATCTCCTTCTCAATATGCTAATTTCCACCTATGAGTGGAGTCATATAGAGTTCGTCTTTCTCTGACTGACTTATTTCGCTTAACATAATGCCCTCGAGGTCCATCCACATTGTTGTGAATGGGCCAATTTCGTCTTTTTTTATGGCTGAGTAGTATTCCATTGTGTATATATACCACATCTTCTTTATCCAATCATCAGTTTCTGGGCATGTAGGCTGGTTCCACGTCTTGGCTATTGTAAATAATGCTGCGATGAACATAGGGGTGCAACGGACTCTTGAGATATCTGATATCAGGTTCTTAGGATAGATACCCAGTAATGGGATGGCTGGGTCATAGGGTATTTCTATTTTTAACTTTTTGAGAAATCTCCATACTGTTTTCCATAGTGGCTGTACCAGTTTGCATTCCCACCAACAGTGTATGAGGGTTCCTCTTTCTCCACAACCTCTCCAACATTTGTCGTTCTTGGTTTTGGATGTTTTTGCCAATCTAACGGGGGTAAGGTGATATCTTAGTGTAGTTTTGATTTGCATTTCCCTGATGATTAGCGATGATGAACATCTTTTCATGTGTCTATTGGCCATATTCATATCTTCTTTTGAGAAATGTCTGTTCATGTCCTCTGCCCATTTTTTGATCGGGTTGTTTGTTTTTTTGTTGTTAAGCAGTGTGAGTTCTTTGTATATTATGGAGATTAACCCTTTGTCGGATAAGTGGCTTGTAAATATTTTTTCCCAATTAGTGAGCTGTTTTTTTGTTTCAATCCTGTTTTCCCTTGCCTTGAAGAAGCTCTTTAGTCTGATGAAGTCCCATTTGTTTATTCTTTCTATTGTTTCCCTCAACTGAGGAGTTACAGTGTCCGAAAAGATTCTTTTGAAACTGATGTCAAAGAGTGTACTGCCTATATTCTCTTCCAAAAGACTTATTGTCTCAGGCCTAATCCTTAGGTCTTTGATCCATTTTGAGTTTATTTTGGTGTGTGGTGAAAAAGAATGGTCAATTTTCAATCTTTTGCATGTGGCTGTCCAGTTTTCCCAGCACCATTTGTTGAAGAGACTTTCTTTTCTCCATTGTAGGCCCTCTGCTCCTTTGTCGAAGATTAGCTGTCCATAGATGTGTGGTTTTATCTCTGGGCTTTCAATTCTGTTCCATTGATCTGTGGACCTGTTTTTGTACCAGTACCATGCTGTTTTGATCACTGTAGCTTTGTAGTATGTTTTGAAATCGGGGATTGTGATTCCGCCAGCTTTGTTTTTCTTGCTCAGGATTGCTTTAGCAATTCGCGGTCTTTTGTTGCCCCATATGAATTTTAGGATTGTTTGTTCAATTTCTGTGAAGAATGTTCTTGGGATTCTGATTGGGATAGCATTGAATCTGTATATTGCTTTAGGTAGTATGGACATTTTAACTATGTTTATTCTTCCAATCCATGTGCAAGGAATGTTTTTCCATCTCTTTATGTCATCGCCTATTTCTTTCAAGAAAGTCTTGTAGTTTTCATTGTATAGATCCTTCACTTCCTTGGTTAAGTTTATCCCAAGGTATTTTATTCTTTTCGTTGCGATTGTGAATGGGATAGAGTTCTTGAGTTCTTTTTCTGTTAGTTTATTGTTAGTGTATAGAAATGCTACTGATTTATGCACGTTAATTTTATACCCTGCTACTTTGCTGTAGTTGTTGATTATTTCTAATAGTTTTTCTGTGGATTCTTTGGGGTTTTCTATGTATAAGATCATGTCGTCTGCAAACAACGAGAGTTTTACTTCTTCGTAACCTATTTGGATTCCTTTTATTTCTTTTTCCTGCCGAATTGCTCTGGCCAGCACCTCCAGAACTATGTTGAATAGGAGTGGTGAAAGTGGGCACCCTTGTCTTGTTCCTGTCCTCAGAGGGATGGCTTTCAGCTTTTGTCCATTGAGTATGATGTTGGCTGTGGGTCTATCATATATGGCCTTTATTATGTTGAGGTACTTTCCTTCTATACCCATTTTACTGAGGGTTTTTATCATAAATGGGTGTTGGATCTTGTCGAATGCTTTCTCTGCATCTATTGAGATGATCATGTGGTTTTTGGTTTTCATTTTGTTGATGTAGTGTATCACGTTGATTGACTTGCGGATGTTGAACCATCCCTGTGTCCCTGGTATAAATCCCACTTGATCATGGTGTATAATCTTTTTGATGTATTGCTGTAATCGGTTAGCCAAAATTTTGTTGAGGATTTTTGCATCTATGTTCATCAGTGATATCGGCCTGTAGTTCTCCTTCTTTGTGTTGTCCTTGTCAGGTTTGGGGATCAGAGTGATGTTGGCTTCATAGAATGTGTTAGGGAGTTCTCCATCTTTCTCAATTTTCTGGAGCAGTTTGAGGAGAATAGGTATTAAGTCTTCTTTGAATGTTTGGTAGAATTCTCCAGAGAAGCCGTCTGGTCCTGGACTCTTGTTTTTGGGGAGGTTTTTGATTACCGTTTCTATTTCCTTACTTGTGATTGGTCTATTCAGATTCTCCATTTCTTCCTGATTCAGTTTGGGGAGATTGTAGGAGTCTAGGAATTTGTCCATTTCTTCCAGGTTGTTCAATTTGTTGGCATATAGTTTTTCATAGTATTCTCTTATGATCTCTTGTATTTCATTGGTATCTGTTGTGATTTCTCCTCTGTCATTCCTGATTTTATTAATTTGCGATTTCTCTCTTCTTTTCTTGGTGAGTCTGGCTAGGGGTTTGTCAATTTTGTTAATTCTTTCGAAGAACCAACTCTTTGTTTCATTGATCCTTTCTATTGTCTTTTTTGTTTCAATATCGTTTATTTCTGCTCTTATTTTTATTATTTCCCTCCTTCTACTGACTCTGGGCCTTGTTTGTTCTTCTTTTTCTAGTTCTGTTAGGTGTCGTTTGAGGTTGCTTACGTGAGCTTTTTCTTGTTTAGTGAGGTGAGCCTGTATTGCGATGAATTTCCCTCTTAGGACTGCTTTTGCTGCATCCCAAATGATTTGGTATGTCGTGTTCTCATTTTGATTTGTCTCCAGATAATATTTGATTTCTTCTTTAATTTCTTCAATGACCCATTGTTTGTTGAGAAGCGTGTTGTTTAGTCTCCACATTTTTGCACCTTTCTCTGCTTTTTTCTTGTAGTTGATTTCTAGTTTAATAGCGTTATGATCAGAAAAGATGCTTGATATTATTTCAACTCTCTTGTATTTATTGATGTTTGCTTTGGTTCCCAAAATATGGTCAATCCTTGAGAATGTTCCATGTGCACTTGAGAAGAATGTGTAACCTGCTGTTTTTGGATGAAGTGTTCTATATATATCTATTAAGTCCATCTGGTCTAATTTTTCATTTAATTCTATTATTTCCTTGTTGATTTTCTGTCTGGATGTTCTGTCCATTGGTGTTAATGGTGTGTTGAGGTCCCCTACTATTATTGTATTGTTGTTGATGTCTTCTTTTAGTTCTATTAAGAGTTGCTTTACAAATTTTGGTGCTCCTGTGTTGGGTGCGTATATATTTATAAGTGTTATGTCTTCTTGGTGGAGAGTCCCTTTTATCATTATATACTGTCCCTCTTTGTCTTTCTTTATCTGTTTTGCTTTGAAATCTACCTTGTCTGATATTAGTATAGCGACACCTGCTTTCTTTTGTTCATTATTAGCTTGGAGTATTGTTCTCCATCCCTTCACTCTGAGTCTGTGTTTGTCTTTGGGGCTGAGGTGTGTTTCCTGGAGGCAGCATATTGTTGGATCTTGTTCTTTGATCCATCCTGCCACTCTGTGTCTTTTGATTGGGGAGTTCAATCCGTTTACATTTAGAGTGATTATTGAGACGTGGGGGCCTACCACTACCATTTTGTGTCTTGTTTTCCGGTTTTCTTCAGTTTCCTTTGTTTCTCGTCCCATGGTTTAATCTGTTCTGATGTAGAGCTGCTACTCTCTGTTGTTGTCCTTCTACTTATCTCCTCTGCTCTTGGTTTTGTAGCCCCTTTCCTTTTTTGGATTTTTCAGGAATGAGGGTTTTCCTGAGGATTTCCTGAAGAGGAGGTTTTGTGGCAATGAACTCCCTTAATTTTTGTTTATCTGGGAAAGTTTTTATTTCTCCATCGTATTTGAAGGATATTTTCGCTGGGTAGAGAATTCTCGGCTGTAGGTTTTTGTCCTTCAGATTTTTGAATATATCATTCCACTCTCTTCTAGCCTGTAAAGTTTCTGCTGAGAAATCTGCTGATAGCCTGATGGGGGTTCCTTTGTAGGTTAGTTTCTTTTGCCTGGCTGTCCTTAATATTTTCTCCTTGTCGTTGACTTTTGCTAGCTTCACTACTATATGCCGTGGAGTTGGTCTTCTTGCATTGATAAAGTTTGGAGATCTATTGGCTTCTGTCACCTGAAGATCCATCTCCCTCACCAGATTTGGGAAGTTCTCAGCCATTATTTCTTTGAATAGGCTTTCTGCCCCTTTCTCCTTCTCTTCTCCCTCTGGTATACCTATAATCCTTACGTTGCATCTCCTAATTGTGTCTGATAATTCTCGGAGAGTTTCTTCATTTCTTTTAAGTCTTGCTTCTCTCTCCTCCTCTGCCTGCAACAATTCTATATTGCCATCTTCCAAATTGCTAATTCTTTCCTCCATATTATCGGCCCTACTGTTCAGAGCATCTAGATTTTTCTTAATCTCCTCTATTGTGTTCTTCATTTCCAATATTTCTGTTTGGTTCTTCTTTATCGTATCAAACTCTTTTGTGACATAGCTCCTGAACTCGTTGAGTTGTCGGTCAGAATTCTCTCTTAACTCAGTGAGTATTTTAATGATGGCTGTTTTGAAGTCATCATCATTTAGGTTATATATCTCACTTTCTTTGGGATTGTTTTCTGTGTATTTGTTACTTTCTTTCTGTTCTGGAGATTTAATGTATTTTTTCATATTGCTTGATGATGTTGATTTGTGCCTCCGCATGGAGATAGAGTTTAGTTGCTCCTTTCACTTGTTTCAGCTGCTGCGGTGGGGGGAGCAGCTGTTTATACTTCACCAACCAGGAACCCTGTCCGTAGTTGCTAACTGGGCCTGGGCCCCTCTTCGTAGCCACAGTGGCCCTTTGGATTCCCTCCTCTGCCGTGGGGGCCGTCACGGGGGGCTTCAGGCTGCAGGGGCCTACTGTTGTTGCCCACCTAGATGCGCTCTCTCCTTGGGGTCTGCAACGGTGTTATGGGCTTTTCCAGCGGCCAGGGGTGGGATCACTTATATTTGTCGCTCCGTTGCTGTCGGCACCCACCAAATCTCACTTGTCCTCTATGGGTCGCAGGAGAGCTATTGGCATCTTCTACAGTCTGTGGTTAGTACACCTAGCTATGCTGCTTTTGCCCTGGGGTCTTCCAGCCTTGTGGCTGGCGGCTGGGTGCCTTCTACTGGTGCTGTGCAGAGGCTTTCCCTAAGGCTTCTGTGAGCCTGTAGGGTTTCCCCCTAGGCTGCTAAGCTGGGTCTCTGGAACTCTCTCCAGCCCCAGTCCTCTCCGAGATCTCCGGCAATCCCTAGCCTCACCGGGTGGGCAACGGCAGCTGGGGGTCGCCCCGCCCTCTGGGCTTCTCTCCGGGCCTCTGCCGGGAGCTCTGAATGCTCAGCGTGGCCCCTCTGCTCCCGGCACACAGAGAGTTTTGTCTGCTGCCTGGCGGAGCTCCGGCGCTTCCCCTCCGGGTCGCCGGACCCGCCTTTGAAAGTTCCCCCGCCCCGGTCCTCTCCGAGATCTCCGGCAATCCCTAGTCCCACGGGGCGGGCAACGGCAGCTGGGGGACGCCCCGCCCTCTGGGCTTCTCTCCGGGCCTCTGCCGGGAGCTCTGAATGCTGGGCGTGGCCCCTCTGCTAATGGCAGACAGAGAGTTTTGTCTGCTGCCTGGGGGAGCTCCGGCGCTTCCCCACCGGGTCGCCGGACCCGCCTTTGAAAGTTCCCCCGCCCCGGTCCTCTCCGAGATCTCCGGCAATCCCTAGTCCCACGGGGTGGGCAACGGCAGCTGGGGGTCGCCCCGCCCTCTGGGCTTCTCTCCGGGCCTCTGCCGGGAGCCCTGAGTGCTCAGCGTGGCCCCTCTGCTACCGGCAGACAGAGAGTTTTGTCTGCTGCCTGGGGGAGCTCTGGCGCTTCCCCACCGGGTCGCCGGACCCGCCTTTGAAAGTTCCCCCGCCCCGGTCCTCTCCGAGATCTCCGGCAATCCCTAGTCCCACGGGGCGGGCAACGGCAGCTGGGAGACCTCCGTGCCCTCCGTGTCTCTCTCTGGGACCCTCCGGGCGCCCCGAGCACCAGGCTGGGTCTCCCCGCCAATGGCGGGGAGAGACTCTCCCCGCGGGCTCAGGTGTGCAACTCCAAAGTTTCCCTCTGCGTTTAGGAGTAATTGCGGGGGGTTTAAGTAGGGTTCTGGTCACCTGTTTCCACCGTCGCTCCTCTGTTGTGTTCTCGCTCCTGCCCTAGATGTGTGTCAAGAAAATATTTTTAAATTATAAATGGCAACATTTATGTTGCATGGATCGTAAAAAAAGATGTTATCTAATTTTTTTACTCTATTTTTTGGATAAATTATAGATATAGAAGTCTGAGTATTTTAGAACGTTTTAGGGATTCTAGTGATGGTTAGTGTCATTAACCACAACGATAAAGGAAAGGACTGTTCGTTTCGAATCCAGTAATCTTAATGACAGCACTGTTGAGTTTGTCAGTTCACAAGTATCTTCACATTCACCATGCAAAAACCTTCTCTTTTCCACTTTATCCTCTTGCACCCTGAATAAAACAAGACAAAGAAGCCCCCCAACTTAGTGTTTTATATTACATAACAGCTTGGGAGAGGGAGCCGATTAGTAATAGACATGCTTCATGCTGCAAGCTGTCGAAGTAGAGTCGAAGAGACATGCAGGCTTCCATGCATTGCTGCTGCCCCTAGAGCAACACTGAGAATTTTCAAAGTGTATCCGCACCGCTTATCCTCTGACTCAGGCTGTTTCCCAGTGCCGCTTTAAACACTACCAGTACCATGAATCAGTATCATTACGGAAGAAGATTCGGGTACTTCAGTAATTCCATGCATGTATCTGGACAGGGAAGATATATTTTGTCTGCAGTAATCTCTAAGTTGCCTCCTATGCCAAGAACATTAATTGTTGATGTTTATATTTCAACTAGTAACCAGGTCAAAACTTGATTATCTTATTTGTTTGTAACCTAACCAGCCCTGTATGATTCTTTTCCTATCTCATTTTTTGCCGTTGGTGTTTTGGCTTTTTTAGTGCACCTTATCAGTTTTGCTTGAAAGTGAGCAGAGGTAGTGAAAAGTAGATTGTTTTGAAACTATTCTTTTGAAACTTTAGTTAATTGATGGTGAAGGTCAAAATGTTGCCTAAAATAAATCTTTCTACTTTCTTGAATTTTGGTCATCCATAACTCTGCTTACTCCCATTCATAAGCACGGTTGAGAATTGTATGTTCGTTTCACTCACTAGAGTCAGCTTTGAGTTGTCCCTTATACAGGTAATCCACACTGGATTTTTCTGTATATAGCCTGGTGCTGCCTATCCCGTGCCCAGTTGTGACCTACAGCTTCCGTCCTCGACCTTGTATGCTTCTTGATTTATTTTCTCATACCCTCAACCTTCAGATCCAGAGCCAACTTGTGTCCCCTCTCCTTTCTCCTATTTGGTCATCCCACTGCTACTCCCCACACAAATGAGTCAATCAGGATAAGAGAAGTGTAGTGATTTTTGGTCAGTGGAGTTGTCAGGAGGGGCTAGGGAGGGGGTAAGTATTCCGTAATGTGTAATTAGTAAATATCTACCATTCTGCCCCTTCTTTAGTAGAGCTGGTGAAACGTTAATCCTTATATAGATTTCTAGCTTTTAGTTGGAATGTGTGTCTTAAGTTTCCATTTGTTTTTTGCCTTGTGTTCTGCACATGTTGTTTTTTGTTTTTTTTTTAAAGATGTTATCTTTTTCCTTTTTCTCCCCAAAGCGCCCCCGTACATGGTTGTATATTCTTCGTTGTGGGTTCTTCTAGTTGTGGCATGTGGGACGCTGCCTCAGCGTGGTTTGATGAGCAGTGCCATGTCTGCGCCCAGGATTTGAACGAACGAAACACTGGGCCGCCTGCAGCACAGCGCACTCGAACTTAACCACTCGGCCACGGGGCCAGCCGCTGCACATATGTGTTTTTGACATCCTTTAACTGACTGTTTTTAACTATTGTAATAACTGGAGATTTAATCCTCAGTATCAGGTTGTCTGAATGGTATCAAAAAGAAGGTACGATCCAATGGAAGTAGTGTTTTAGTGAAAATAATCTGAAGAAGGGGGTCAGGAGATGTAGGTTCTTATCCTTGTACTTAATCTTAGGAATTTGGCCAAGTCACTTAGCCTTTGTGCCTCATTTTATTTATTTGTAAAATAGAGATAATACTTCTATTTTGCAAGCCATCTTCTAAGAATTAAAAGATACTGTTTTTGAAAATCTTTGAAATTTTCAAAGCAATGAGAAGAATGAAGACTTATAAACTTTGAGTTTATTTGCCATTTTACCTGGTTGGTATGTTCTAAAAGTAAAAATATGAATCTATTTCTTTTCAGGCAGCAGAAGATAGCAGACAGAGAAAAGAGAGCAGCAGAACAGCAAAGGAAGAAAATGGAAAAGGAAGCACAGCGGCTAATGAAGAAGGAACAAAACAAAATTGGTGTGAAACTTTCATAACAAATGTTCTTCAAATGTCATAGTGCCACGAGAAGAAATACGAGCTCCACAACCCAAGCAACATTTGTATGGACTTAAGAGTATTTTCAGAATACAGACACACTGCTTGATTTTACTGCATTCATCACACCATCCAGGACGCCACAGTTCTCTTGAACTCTTAGTGATTGAGACTCAAAAGAACAAAAAAGATTTATGAGATATTTTCTTCAACATGCTCCAAGTTTAAGACAGTTGTTTGCTGTAGGGCAATGATTACAAATGGAACATACCAGTACCTCTTCAAGCTAGTGTTTCTAGCTAAATAAATGGGTGTAAATAATTTTCTGGTGGGACAGAACTCTGCTGTCTATAATGCTCTCCTTCAGTGTGCAGAAAGATGAAATAAATAATGTTAAGTGTTATTTTGTTTCTGTGATTATCTGACCTATATCAGACAAACTGCAGGGCTTTAACTCCTTCATTTTTATCGTCAGAAGCTGGTGTTGGCATACGTTTCCTCTAATTTGAACTGGTTTTGTTTATGTTTGATACAGTATTAAGGAATTTGATGATTTTTGTTTTCAAGAAAATGACATTAAATGCAATACTTTTATTTATCATAAGGATTTTGTACGTCATTGTTTTATTTTAGTTGATATTGTAATGTTATACATTACATTTGTAATTTATATTGCATGTATACACATATTGAAAATCAGCTAAAATGACAAATTTGTTTTACATTATTATAACTTGTGAGTTTTAAAAACTGGTATTAGTAGTTTTCCCTTTGTAGATGTGAAGATGTCACAGTGTCTTTAAGTAGCTTAGTTCCTCCCTCCCAAAAGCCATTAATTTACAAATGCAGAAAGCCTTCAGTTCTAATATTTCAAAGCTTTTAGATGATTTCTGTATCAATTTTATATATCTGACATAATGCAGGTTACCTGTGTTGTTGGCTAAGATAGCATTATTGATTCATTAAATTATGAACCAAGATAGGAAGAATAATATTTTTATTTTTGGATGTTGACTGGCTCCAAAATAGTTTTAAGGAAATAGATGCATACTGTGTTCATAGAGAAGAATGTAGATTTGATAGTTTAAAATTCCATGAATTTTTTCTCCACAGTTAAAATATTTCCAGCCTGATTTTCTATGGCTTTAGAATTTTTAAGGATTTTTACTTTCTTAAAAGTTGTTGCCCAAAATTAACATTTTGTGGGTTTTTAAAATGTCGTAGATATTCTACAGGCCGAATATTGCTAATGTATTTGAAGTACGTGATGTTTCGTAGTAAAATCGCAAACTATTCAGTGAGAGCTAAGTCCTTAGCCTAAGCTTCCAGAGTAAGTGTGATTATAGAATCCGTCAAAATTTAACTTTGGCAAAAAGCTTCTTGTTACAGCTCCAAGGCACATTTCAGTTATCATGTTTATTAGAGAGTCTCTGTCAATAAACTCCCAATTCGGTAGAATTAGACTCAAATTTTTAATGATAAATGTATTCTCTTCCCTTACTTGTATTTATTTTTAGTTATTATGGGAATGCTACATGATTCTCTAAATTGGGGATTCATAAAGGATAACCTCTCCTTTAGTACAATAAATTTTACTGCTTTTCCCCAGTAATTGGCAAGTATTGAAGTCTGTTTTGATCATGATTTTCATGTGTGTGAGATTCTGTTTTTTCTTTGGCCTTTTCATTTTTGTTTGTTTAGAAATAAAGACTGGTTAGAAACTATAGTTTGTATGATGAATTAGGAAGAAAGATTTTTCTTATGGGAAGAATAGATAATTCTGCAATTTTTCACCTCTGTTGGTATGTAAACTAAATTTCTATGTTAAATTGGGTATATTATGGTCCCAAAAGAAGTCATGGAATTCAATACATATGATAAACATTTCATGGGAGCAAACCGGCTCCTGTAGCTTATAAATTTATGGTTTCTGTTTTTTGTTAATTTTAATAAAGAATTATCAGTTAGACACTTATTAGTAAAAGTAAAAAAAAAAATTGGGGCAGGCCTAGATAAAATTAGTGAAATGCTGCCCATTTACTGAATTGTGCATTTCATGTATTGCGATAAGTAACCAAAGACACGAAACTTATTTTGTGTTTTTTATATGTACATTTTATGGTTTCTAGCTATTTCTTCTTATTAAGCTTTAGCTAGAGCTGTCCTGTAATTGACTGTTGGCTCTTTTTTAGTAGCATATTTCATTGAGTTGACATTTTAGAACGGACAATTTAAAATTTAGCGTCTGAACCTCCTCAGTTTTGACGTTCGCCTCTGGCCAGGACAGTGATTATTTCTGGAGGAAGATTGGTGGTTGGGAAGAAGATGGTAGCTATAGAAACTGGCATCTGATGGAGCTTCCAAAACCACTCCACACGCTAGCACCATTGTGTAAATCTAACCATGGCTGATGTCGTAAAAAGCCTAAATTTGGCCAATGATGTGTTTACTAAAGGAATGGTCTGGGTCAGATATAGCTAACATACATTTTATTCAATCCTGCATAGTTCAGCTTTGGGATAAGCTACTGCAATGATTTTCACACTCTTTAGCCCCTTGTTCAAAGGAAGTCTTCATTAAGATGTATAAGCAAATGCAACAGTTGCCAGAGAGTGGTTCTGGCTGAAGCCAAGTTGGGGCTGTTGGGGTGTGCTAGGGCCTGCAGACTGTTCCAGGCAAGGAGCTTCACCCCGCTCTTTCAGGTAGCTTGGAGGGCTGAAGAGGGTGGGTCCGTGAAGCGCATATTTTAGTAGCTAATAATAAACTTGGTTTTCCCATTTACATAGGTTTTTGAACATTTGAGTTGCTCTCTAATTTCGAAGAGAACTTTTTTCTTTGTGTAGTTTACTTCACTTGTCTTTAACATAAGGCTATTCCAGGGTTATAGCAACAGCTAGTGACTCCTGTATTCAACTGTTTTTTTTTACTTTGCTCACTACCTTTTATCTTTAGTGCCCCTTATCCGTGGCTGTTGGGCATGCCCAGTAAACAGAGTCAGTTCTGAGAGTAGTAAGATGGTTTTTCACCAGAAGCCTCAATCTTTGAGGGCTGGAAAGAGACACTATTCTAGGAAGGCCCTCTCATGCACACCCCTGCTCCCCTCACACGACAGATTTCTACCCTTGCATAGCTGCTGCCGACACTACTGATCCACGAGCAGGAGCTTTGCAGGAGCTTTGCAGAGAAGCTTTCCCTGAAAGTCTGTGGCCAACCTGAGATAGTCTCTGCCTTCCCTTTCATGGAACTTCCATGGCTATTTATGTAGGTGCTTTGCCTGTATATTTATCTGATCACACTAATTTTGAGAGCTGCTCAGAGTTCCCAGAGATGGTGCACTATTAAACGGGTTGCCTGAGTTTACAAATGTTTTCAGTGGAGATGGTGGTTTCAAGGATTAACTCAGACTGTGTGTAAATGTTCAGTACAGTGCTGGGCACGTATTTAAGCCTCAACAAATGGTCTTCCAAGGCCCTGTCCACTTCCTTATGAGATCGATCCTGTGCACGCATTTCCCGCATCTCACCGTGCACTGATATGGGTAGCCCCTTCCCTGCAGAGGATGGCAGAATTTGACTGATTTTGCAATAATAGTTTTTACATACCTTTAAGTTGAACTGCGAGTTTTATAAGAAAGAGAGCATTTAGTATATGCTCAGCACTGTCTGAGAGTCTTTAATTTTATCAATGACTCCTCGCAATCCAGTGATGTAGACATTGTCCCCATTTCACAGATAAGGAAACTAAAGTTTAGAAAGGCAGTTGTGTACTTGATTAATGGAAAGGGAAATAGAAAGCTTTGAGAGCAGTTTCTATTAGTGGTTAATCAGCATTCTATGTGGACTATGATTTTTTTTTCTAAGTAGGGATCTTTTTTCTTAAGGTATTCTTTTTGGTGAGGAAGATTGGCCCTAAGCTAACGTCTGTTGCCAATCTTCCTTTTTTTTTTTCTCTCCCCAAAGCTCCAGTACATAGTTGTATATCCTAGTTGTGTGTCCTTCTAGTTCTTCTATGTGTGACGCCACCTCAGCATGGCTTGATGAGTGCTGTGTAGGTCCGCACCCAGGCAAACCCTGGGCCGCCGAAGCGGAGCACACACACTTAACCACTACACCACCAGGCTGGCCCTGGACTGATTTCTATGGCCTCTCTTCACTGGAAACTATGACCTGCCAAAAAGTTACCCTTTAGAATTTTCTCTCTAGTTCTTAATGAAGAGGATGCTACAAATTATAGTAGATAACACCTGTTTGTGTTTTCTAAGAACTTATTTAATAAATATGAAGGAAATTAGCTTGGCTTTTATTTTCATATAAAAACTAGTTGAATGTCAATGCTACATAACTATGTATTCCCAGTTTACTTGGGTCAGATATAATCAAGGCAAAATGAAATGTGGTTTATATTCACACATTTGCAAAAATAGGCCAATTAGCTCCCTTCATTGGGTCATGATTCTAATGAGGCCAAGGTCACAGCTTTCATGCATGTGCAGACCAGTTCCGAACCCAGAGATCGTCTTACTACAAAGTGTGGCCCTGACCTTGTCCAGTTATTTTCTTAACATGTGTCTTTAGGATCTGGTTGAGAGCATGAATGGCACAGAAAAACATCACCTCTATGCATAGGAAATTCAAAAGACATACAAGTCGGCATGTGGAGGAAATTGTTGTGGTTTCTTATTCTTATGTCAATTTTGGTTCATTATAAGGTATTAACTTCTGCCCATAATCAGTTTCATTTATTAAAATATTCAACCTTTAATTTATACAGCAAAGCAGTTTCCAAACCTGTTGAGTCTTCCTGAGTAAAATCAGTGCTCACCTATTTGATAGAGAAAAATGACCTTATCATAAGAAAGATGATCTTATCATAAGATGGCCTCTGAAATCAATTTTTAAAAAAATTTGGACTCAGTATTTCATTGTAGTGGTAAGTGAAGTCAGATGTGCATAAGGATATAGATACATTTGACTTGCTTCATTTAAGTTTCAAGTGCACAAAAATACAAGTGCTTTTTACTCCTTTTTGAATCTTTGCAGTGGTCTGAACCTCTTCATTGCCTGTCTGTCTTGATTAGGAGGAAACATTATGGAGGAAGGTAGGACATGGGTGATCATTTTAACAAGCGTTTTCCATGTACCACTTTCAGTGACAGATGTGAAAATTATTAAGGCTGCTTTTGTTTTTCGTTTCCTCTATACAACCAACAAGCCAGAAATAATGTGCTGGTTCAGAAGAATTAAAGGTCAGTTTAAAATGCCGACACCTATTGTTTGCTGTAGCAAGTGAGGCTGGCAAACCATTTCAAACACTGTGAGCTATTTGATCACAAGGAAGCGGAGGGAGGTTCTTACCGCACCATCAAATTAGAGAAATAATCTAGTTGTTAGCAGTTTTTCATATTATAGTCCATTACAGCTCTAGTCTAGCAAAAATTTAATTTTTCAAAGTTATTCAAATAGCTTTGATGAGAAATGACACTTTCAGGGAACAAGACTGAAAATATTCCTGAAGGTGGGTCAGATAAGATCGCCATGGGAAGGAACTCCAGGGCCACGAGAAACAGGCAGCTCTGATGCCTGCCTTTCGTAGCATTCACTGGGGGAGCCCGGACTGTGGGGTTTACGTCATCATTTACATCATCGTAGTCCCAGATGCTTCCATAGCCTCTGTGCTTGAAGTGAGAGATCCTCTTCACAGTTAAACCAACAAAGCACTAGCAAAGTTTTGTGAGAAAAGGTTGGAAAACAACTCCACTAAACATTCATTTGTTTAGGACTGTGAAGGACTGAGTCCTCCAGCACTACCCAGAGTACCACTCCAATGAACGGAGAGTTACCACACAGGAGACCTTACATGAACTGGCCGTTCTCAAAGAACTGGGTACATAGTGAAGTGTTTTTCAAGCTGTGCTCAGAGGTGATACTGGGACCACTGCAGAGAATGAGAGGAGGCAAACGACAGGACTCCGGGCCTGGTGCCCTTGTTCCAAAACCTTCACTTTTTTGTGATTTGTGTGTTGAGTTTTTTATGTTGAAAACGTTTTTTTAAAAGAGAGACACTTTTACAGAACTTAAATGCTATTGAAATATTCTAATCTTTTAACACAAACTCTTCTTAGTAGCATTGAAACCTTTTTTAATTTTAAGATTCTTTGAAATCATTGTTATAACCATTGGTTACCACAGTCATGGTGGTTGTGGGAGAATCAGCAGTCACGGAAGAGTGTGTCTTAGGGTGGTTTGAAAGTTACCTGATATAAACCTGTTTTATATTATTTGGACTTTCTAATTGTTTTTGTTCGGGACAGTTGGGAGTTTGTTGATATTCTTTCAAGATTTTATTGCTAGAAATTGTTATTTTTAATTTAATTTTAAACTGCTATTTTCAATGTGCTTCATTACACACATTTTGCCAGATAAGACTGGCAGTTTTGTAGAAGAGCTCACTGAGCCAAAATGGAAGTCGGAAACTACCCCAAACCTTTGAAAATCAAAAGTCCTCTAGAGAAAAACATATCAGACCCAACCACTACTTAGGCAGGGCCCATGTTCAATGCAAATCACAGACTTCCTTTTTCTCCTGCCACAAATGTCAGAAACGCTTGGCATCTGAGTGCACTGCATTTTTTTTTTCTTCTTTCTGAACAGCTCAAGTTGGAAAGGTCAGCATATCCCTTTGGGAAAAATCTCGTCTTATAAATTGGAATGTTTGCACATGTAACTGTAGGAAATGTTTAACATTTGCTTTGATGGGACAGCAATTTGTTCAATAGAGTGGAATTGTTCTTCTTTTTCCATTTTCCTGCCTGTTTGTACATCACTCAAATTACTGAAAGCAATTTTCAGCGCTTCTTTCTACGGGATCGGATCATCCTGTCCACAAAACTAGCCAACGCCTCGGGCTTCCGAAAGGCAAGCTATGTTCCGTCTTTTATTTACTCCAAGGGACTCATTTGCGAGAGACTTTGATCTGAATAAAAGCAGTAATTTTCCACAGAGTCTATGTACTGAAACCCTGGAGGAGGATGGGGCAGGGTGTGGAGGAGGAGGAGGGAGAAGAAAAACAGAATAACTGCTCCAGGATCTCCTGTGTTACCTTCGTGCAAATTCGTTCCAGTGTTCCAGTGTGGATGGTATATGCATTGTCCAATGTTTCGAATGTGTTACTTTCTTTGAATCTTGGTTTATGTAAAGAAGGATACAGGTCATTAAGACAACAAACCAATTTGCTATTTGTGATCAGCTGCCTCCAATTTGATAATGAACATAAATATTTGTGGTTCGTGGAGGATTCTTCACCAGAGCCCATCTTGCCATCCATCTTGAATTGATGAAGAACAGTGCTGAGTTTGTGTGGTTATGTTTGTTTCTGTAGCAACAAGGGGATACCAAAAACAGGCTTACATTTTTTCTTAAAGTAAAATGCTTTAATTTAGCAACTACTAAAAATAAACACAAGGAGGGATTGTAAGGAAGATAACAGTATCTAGGTATTGGTCTGGGCTGGACTACAGGAAGGGACCTGAGTCAGCCTGGCTCATTATTTTGGGTCACTTCCAATTATTCACCTCCAGAAATAGATTCTCTTCCATTTCAGCCAAATCCCTCTCCTGTGTGCTGTTTGAGTGCCCATGTGTGTGCCTGAGGTACGTGTATATTCCAACAGAAGAAATGGCTTATCAGAGACAAGCCACTTCTCTCCACATGTACATCCTTGTGCCCTGTATCCTATCCCTTCTCATCTTCTCGAGGGTTTCCCTCCTTCCATTAATCCTTTATCTCCTAGGTTGTCAGTTTCTTTCTCTTCACTGGCTCAATCACAAAAGCATACAAACGTGCTCTATCTCTTCTCAATATTGAAAAATAAAACAAATCCTTGTAACTCATATCTCCTTATAACTACCACTCACATTCCCATGCCCTTTCACAGCAAAAGTTAAAAAAAAAATTAGTTGCACACATTGATTTTTACTCTCTTCCATTCACTTTCCAACCCACTCCAATCTGGCTTCAATGCCCATTTCTCCCAGGAAAACGATCTTGACTAAGACTTTGCTGTCAAAGCCAGTGGACATGTTATCTATTCTCATGTTACTCAAGAGCTTGGCAGAATTTCAACACAGTTGGCCACTGCACTCTTGAATAACTCTCCTGTCTTGGTTTTCATAATACTACATTCACCTAGTTTTCCTCCTACCTTTGGGCTGCCTCTTCGAAGGCTGTTTTGTTGGTACTCATCGTCTGTCTCTATCTAAATGTAGAAGTACCCTAAGGATTCAGTCTTTGGCCTTCTTTTCTTCTTGACACTCTTCCTGGATGATTTCATCCATCCCACGGTTTTAAACACTATGTAAATACTGAAGAACTCCAATTTTAAAACTCTAGCCTTGACAAATCCCGTGATTTTCACATTCATATATGCAATTACCCACTTGACAATTTCACAGATACTTAATAGACATCTCAAACTTATTTTCCCGAACTTCTCTTGAACTCTTTCCATTCTCAAGTAAATGGCACCACCATTGATCCAAGTGTTCAAGTCAAAAACGTGAGAGTCATCCTTAATTTCCCTCTTTTCCTTAAACCCTACCTCACTCCCTCCCCACATCCAATCTATCAGCAAACCACACCAGTTCTATCTTCAAGTTATATTTTTAATTATACAGCTTAATCTCTATATCCAGTTCCACCTCCCAATTGTCATAATCACTCATCTGGACTATTACAATGGTCTCTGCTTCCACTCCTGCCTGCCTTCAATGCATTCTGTACACAGCAGCAGAATTAAAAAAAAAAAAAAATTTAAATACCAGATTATATCACTGTCCTGTTTAAAGCTTGTTAATATCTCTCAGCTCACTGGGAATAAATTCAAACCCACCCTAACATGGTTTACAAACATGATTTACATGGCCCCATATGAACTAGGTTCCTGTGCACTTCTCCAGCCTCCCTCCACCCCTGCCCTGATCTGCTCTTGCCATCCAGGCCTCCCTGATGCTCCAGTAACATGCTAAACCCTTTTCTGCCTCAGGGCCTTTGCATTTGTTCTTATTGAAACATTTTATCCCCCGTATCTTCACGATTGGCTCTTTTTCACCTATTAGCACTAATATTTTTTCTTCAGAGATAGGTTCCTTACATTTATCCCTGTCACTCTTGGTCAAAACAGCTTGTTTATTTCCTTGGAAGCACTGATCACGATCTAAAATGATCTTCTTCATTTCTAGGCACGTCCTTTGTCTTTCACAGGCAGAATGTAAGCTCCCTGGGGGCAGAAACCTTGTCTGTCTCTGTCACTATTGATGATCAACCTAGTGAAGTGCCATATGAGCAACCAGTGTTTGTTGTATGAATTAATTCATTTGATAGCTCTTTTTAGAAACCTGACTATGTGCCATGCACTATTCTAAGTTCTTGACGTATATCTGTGAACAAAACAGAACACAGATCCCTGCACTCCGAGAGCTACTATTTTAGTGTGGGAGATGAGCAATAACCAAGATAGAGTAAGTAAAAATATTGTATGTGTAAAAGGGTAAGCGCTATGGAAGGAGAGTTTCTGGGTGAGAACTTAGGATATGCTCCAGTCTCTTCCCTTTGTGTGGCATAGAGCAAAGGGCATTTGCTTTGCAGACACTTGAAATCCTGGCTTCTAGAGATGAACTATGAGATCCTGAGCAATTTACCTCTTTGAGGCTCAGCTCCCTTATTTGTAAAATAGAAAATGACCCACCTCACAAGATTGGTGTGAGGAAGAAATGAAGCAATATCAGTCAACTGTTATCTCATCCCTTCCCAGCCCCCCACGCTCACCCTATTACTCCAAAGGGAGGAGGCACATGGTACTAGCAGGTTCTCCCTCTCTGCACCCCTAACATGCTTAAAAAAAAATCAACCCAACTTTCCTGAAAATATTCAACACATCTTTACTGAACAAATATATGGACAAACAAGTATATTGCATAACTTAAAAGCAAACACTCAAAGCTACTTTTATTCAGAAACAATGCTTTTTTAAAGACAGAACAGGAAATCCTCATCTATCTTTAATAATTATTGTTCTCTCCTTCTCGTTTCTTAATTCCGCTCTTCTAGACTCTTACTGATTGACGATGGAAGGAACTGCTAGCCATTTAGTCTTTCTCACCATATAGAGGAACAAAACCGCAAAGATAATTATTTTAAGGGGGATAAGACATTTATTTAAATGGAAACACTAATCTTTATTTTCACCATGCTGACGTGGTTACAAACAATTTCCAATAAAACACTATATATAATAAGCAAAAAATAAGTTAATACATTGTAAACTTACATACAGTTTCATCAATTAACAGGTTTAAGAACAAGCCATTTTAAGACTCTGGAGCTACGTTTAGTACAAAACTGCAAACACTCAAACCTTATCAACCCCAAGTAAGACACTAAAGAGCTAGTCAAGACTTCTTCAAACCAATGACACAGATACATTTTTATTTTTGGTTACAGTCCCCTGCTATGCACAAGACCATTGGAATGCTGGAACAATTACACATTTTAAAACGGCATAAAGCAAAGCAAGGAGATAACATGCCAGCCTTACAGAAGCTGTCTGGATAGTGCAAAGCTTGCATTTTCTCTTCCTGAACCACTAGGATAAGAACGGGTACCTCAGACGACACGGCAGGGTCATGAGCATGCTGTCTATACCACACTGGTGGACATTTACTTGAACCAGGTCTCCATGCCTTTGAAGATACCTCTGGTTTTAGACAGTGAACAGGCTTCAACTAAATATAGTGCAAATCAAATACCGAGGAGCAAAACGACAGAAGAGAGACTGCCATAGGTCGATCTGCTGTTTCTCCACCTGGCACAATGCCACACGGGACAGACTGGCACACGGAAACAACCACTTCTATTTAGGTTTTGATATGAAAGGCGGTGCGGCGGAGGGAATGCAGGGCAACCACGCAGCAGCCCCGGAGCAAGGCTCCGATGTTGTACACGGGATCTGTTCCCCCTCTCTGAGTACTGAATGCCCACAGAACGGTAGGGACCACGGGGGCAGCCACAGCCAGGAGATCCACCAGGAAACTGCTGCTCCAGTACTGCCTCCCGACGCTCCCCCGAGGCAGCTGGATGATGCCATCCAACCTTTCTTCCGTGGAGACTGCAAAATCCAGCTCTCTCATGAGGCGGTTTTCATGAGCTTCCGTATCCACCGTGGTGTATGGGGTCTCCACGGGAGACAAAAGGATGGCAGAGTTTGGATTCCTTGGAGTTAAATCAACCACTAATGCAGAGATGGATTCCGGGAAGCTTTCTGTCGAGTCAGCCACAGACTCATCAGGGGACGCTGAACTCGAAGGACAGGCGTCCCGGAGCTTGAGCACATACTGAATGAGCTCCGAGACTGCAGGGCTGTAGGGCACCACATCCGTCTGCACGGCTTGCTCCACCACCACACTGCCCTCCTCCTGATCCACCACCATGGGGAACATCTCAAGGACCTTTGCCCCGGGGGTGGAATGAAGAAGCTCCAGGTCGCCAGCCTCTGTGGTGGTGGCTGTCACCATTTCATCAAACAAATCTGTGCCATCGGCCATGCTGTCTCCCACCAGCAGCTCGCTGTCGGCCCCTTCCTCTATGATCTGCTCTTCCAGAGACAGCCCATCCGCCATCTTGCCAAAAGGGGTGGTTAGGGTTAAGCTTTTCTCCGGGGAATCACAGGGAAAGTCCAAACACAGTTCATCCCTCCGAGAGCCATTGTGCGCCATCTCCATGCTCTGAAGCAGAGACTCCAACTTCTTGTTTTGAATGTTGATGTCCACAAAATATTTCTGAATGCCTTTGTCTTTATCAGCCAAGTTGGTCCGCATAGTTTCGATGACCTGTTTGAGCTGTTTAATCTCCTTCCTGGCTTCCTTGAGGGCCAGCTGGGCCTCCACCCGATGGCACTCTTCCTCAATCCAGTCTTCTCTCATGCGGGCCAGCTGGGACTTAAGCTCCACAATTTCCGTTTCCCTAGAGGGAGAAGACAAGCACGGTTAAGAAAAATGTCAACGCTGAACCAGGCAGCAAGCAATTCTGACACACAGCCAAGCCATGCTCTTCCACTTGAAACGGAGAGGTTAAATCAGCTTTGAAATTTTTTTCCTTGGTAGGTACTACCCATGAACTTCTCCCCTCAATTGTAAAATAGCTACAATAATAACAGTAACTGGAATCAGAATTAAAAAAGGCTACTATCTTTTTTCTTTTTGAGTGCTCACTATAAGTCAGACATTGCACTAAGTACTATACAAGCATTAGCCTCGACTCAATACTTAACATCGGAATTTCTACTATTAGAACACATTAGTCTCTTAGCCTGCTTTCATATTCATAGCCTACGCTTTCATGTCTACAGTTTGTGGAAGGAAAGTCCATTTCACTTTTTTTTTTTTTTTAAAGATTGGCACCTGAGCTAACAACTGTTGCCAATCTTTTTTTTTTTTCCCTACATTTTCACCCCAAATCCCCCCAGTATGTAGTTGTATATTTTAGTTTTGGTCCTTCTAGTTGTGGCACGTGGGATGCCGCCTCAACATAGCCTGATGAGCGGTGTCATGTCCACGCCCAGGATCTGAACCCTGGGCCACCGAAGCAGAGCGCGTGAACTTAACCACTTGGCCACAGGGCTGGCCCCTCCATTGTACTTTTAATTACCTATCAAAGACAGAAGGTAGACTGATAAGTTTTAGCCTGGCAAAACTGTTCTGATAATATTCCAATGATAATTTAAAAATTTGTTTAAATCATAAAATGCTACATGTTTCAAGGACTTTGTGAAAAGTTGATTATTCTATCTCCTTTCAGTTAAGATGATATTGGATCCATCCTATGCTGAAGAGAATCTCATATTCTCAGTGGACATGAAGTCCAGGTAGGATCCCGACACATGTGAAGAAATATTGTGAGTATGGTTTCTTTAAGTTTAGGCTTAAATACTCTCCAGTTTCCCTGCCTTCTCAGACCTCCCCACCATGACGGTTCAAACCCGCCCAGATGCCTCAAATCATAAACCAAAGACTTCCAGAAAGTAGGGTCTGACTCACCCTCACAGCCACCCCGGTCAGAGCTCTGCTTGTCTATCTCAAAATGTTCCAGGGGAAAACCAGCAAACAGAAAATCCGGCCGGCCCCAGGATGTCAAAGGTCTTTTCTCTCTGAGATAAGATCTCTTAAGCATGAGCTGTTTTGTTTTGTTTTGTTTTTTACCTTAAGACTTGGCCAAGAATAACGAACCTCTTCCTTCAGCACAGAAATAGCTTGCAGGAATCACAATGCGCACAGCCGTCCACCCTCTCACAGAGATGTGTGTGACCCATGCTGCTGGAAGCACGGGATTGTTCCCGCAGGTGTTCTTGAGATTTAAAAATAGTCACACACACACTCAACCCAACTCTTCACGTCAAAGCTGTACACACCCAGAAAAAGCAGAGGGTCCCCCCTAACCTCAGAGGGTCCCCTGAACTCCTGAAACAGCCAAATCACGCAGGATTATGAAATGGCTCTTTTGAGAGACTGATTTAAGAAATCTGACCAAAATTATGTGAAATCATGTTTCTTCTTTTTCTTTTCCTGTAGTGAGGGTTCATATTTCATTTATGGCAAAAGAAACCGCCCTAAACCAGAGCGGGCAAGGAACGCGACCCACCTTTCCTGAAGTCGGCGCTCGGACTCCTTCAGCTTGGTCTTCAGGTGTCTCACCGTCACCTCTTTCTGCTGCAGGGGAGTCAAATACTGCTCTGGATTTGGGGGTTTGACACCATGGTTTTCACCACAGGACATGTACCTTCCAGACCGCCTGAAACAACCCAAGGAAAGAAAGGTGACTTCCTCTAGAAAAAGAAAAGTTAAGGCACAGCTAACAGTGGGAGAAGGAATGGCAGCTGTGTGATGGGGTCTTAAACCTCAGTAATGTGACCTCATGCTGGAAGGGGGACTGTAAGATTGCTGTCCATCTTAGGACTGTTCATTACTTGGAAGATTGAGGGGGGTGTGTGTGGAGGGGGTGGGGACAGTGGAGACAGAGGATTTTCTATGGCTTAGGAATGATCGCACACAAAATAAAGCACGATTGTCCACCGGCCTGCCTGTCAGTCCAGAGTTACACGCTGTTACATTACAGGACAATGAGTGGGGGCAGGCGGGAGGGAAGAGGGGGAGCGAGATGACCTAACTTTCCACACAATGCGCTCCTGCCTAAAGATCCTGATTGTTATTAGCTGAGTTCAAATTGTTCTGAAATCAATGCTTGGCGTGAGAGTGCTGATTTGGTGGAAAGTTTCCTTCTTCTGAAGGGAAAGGGCTGCTCCACTCTCACCAGAGCGTGTTTTGCAAGAGAGGCGCCCAGTGTTCTACAAAACTCCCCTAGCTGGAATCCTGGCCCCTCTCCGGCCTGGCCAGGAGCTGGGTAACCCGCCTGTAAGAGAGCTGACTAATGAGAATAGGACGCCCAGAAGGAAGAAGACTGAAGGAGGAGAGCTGGCAGCTTCTTCTCCGACTCTGGGCCCAATCCAAGCCACTGCCCTCGCCCTGCTCCCCTTGAGCCTGCACTCCATCCAGGATGGCCCATGTCCAGTTTCCAACCCTCCAGACCTCCCTCTGTGGCCTGTTTAGATGTGGAGTTCCTTCTTTCTGCTCCCTTTCACCCCCTAGGGACTAATTAATTCCTTGCTTGACCTTCAGATCTCATTTCAATTTCACTTCCTCAGAGAGGCCTCTTCTGATCCCTCCAGACTGAGCTGGACCCCCTCCCCACCTTTTACAGACACATGTAGCAACAGGTACTTGCAGCATAATCTGAATGCGTTTTTGTCCTTAGATGACTAACGTCTTTCTTCTCCTCTGGGCAGGAAGCACAGGGACCATTTCTGCTGTTCACTGCTCTATTCCCAGCACTTTACACAGTCCCTGGCGCAATGTGGTTACTCAGTAAACATCTGGAGTCTGCATGAATGAATGAACACAGGAATGCTTCGTCCCTGTTCTGAGGGAAACACGGAGGACCTTCCGCCTGCCACTGCGCCATTTCCTCCCTATCCACTCTTGGACTGCTGGACCTTCTTAGAAATTGGGGCTCGCCTTCCCCCTGCAGCAGCCCTTGAAGGATTCGCTTAGTGTGGAAAGGCAAAGAGAAATGTCTTACTGCAGAATAAGGCAGGGGATCAAGAGGGGCATAACTTTTTTTTTTAAAGAAAAGCTTACTAAGTGAGACAAGCTAAATCATGAATTGGGAGATGACCAGCACTCACCTCATGATTGGGCTGCAGTCACTTCCTTTGTAGGAGCCAGAGTTGCTGCTACTTGGGGAAGAAGGCGCGTAACTGGGATGGATATTCACAGGACTCAGCTGATTCCTGCACAACATGGACAGAAGGTCCTTTTCCCGGGGGGAGGGTGGGCTGTTGCCAGACTTGTATGATGAAGTTCCATTACTCCGCCCATGGGGACCTCGACTGGGAGAAAAGCAAGAAAAATATTAAAATCCTTAGGGCTACTGGTGTCCAAATGCTAATGCTTTACTCCTTTTTAAAGCTACTTACTATTAAGGATATCCAATTTATAGAGTTGACAGGGGCAAAATCATTATTAGTGCAAACTGTCTTTCTGAGCAGCCTTCTTCCCGCCTGCCCGGTATTTTCTCTCCTTGTGTCATCGGCACAGGCAACCTCTCCCTCTGCTGTTCTTTCAAATTCTTTCTGACCATAATGCTTGTTTTGGATTAAACCCAACTGCCTGCTAAGAACACAACCCATGTGAAATATTGATCTGGTTTAGGTTCATTTTCGAAGATGTGGTTTTTGTTCCAGTACACCTGTGTCAGTTTAAAAATATTTGGGTTTGGTTTATGTTGGAGTAAGAAAATTAGCGTTTCTTTTGGAGGATGGGGGAGAAAAAGGTGGCCCAAACAGAATGGGGAGAAAATAGGACAGATAAACACAGCCCACATAAATATATCAATCTATAATTTTAACCACCTATTTTTTTTCTTGTCTTTCCAGCCCCAATGACTTAGCTCAACCTTTATCATTTAACAGCTGAAATGCTGTAACAGCCCCCTTTTCGTCCCCGGCCTCTTGTCTTGCCCCCTCTAGCAAGGAGGCTGACCCTGTGGCTGGAATGGCCTTTCTAAAATGGAATTTGAGTATCACTGCCCTCCTCAATGCCATTCAATGACTCTGCACTGCAAAGCCAGTCTTCTTAACATGGCTCACAGGTTCGATCCCAGCACCGGGGCCACCCACCCTTTGCCATCCCACCCTCCTCCCTCTGACGGCCAGCATTCCAAACCACTTACAGTTTCCTGACGATCCATGCTCTCCATCATCTTTACATGTTTGAATTTGTAATTTTCTCTGCCTGGAATGTTCTCCTTCTGCTCCCTATCCTAAGACTTTGAGACTGATGGGAACCTACTCCAAGCAGCCTTTTCTGGATTCTCCCTTCCCTAGGCCAGGGTAGGTGCTGCTCCTTGGTGCTCCCTAATACTCTGTGCAAACTTCCAGCCCGGGACTTAGCACACCGCATCACACAGCTGCATACGCGTTTGTCTTTCCCGCTAGACTCGGGCATTCTGAGGGCAGGAACACAGGCGGTTCTTTCACATCCCCACGACTTCTGGGCACATGCTAGGTGCTCCCTGAATGAACAAACTGGGTTTGGGTCCTGGCACTGCCACTGACTAGGGACTTAGGCAAATAAGCCATTTAACGTTGGGGATATATAATAACCTTATGTGCCTCCTTCCTCACAGGATTGATGAGAGAATCAAACCCCAGAACGCATGTGAGTGCATTCGAGAAGCTGTTAAGGGCAATTAAAGTGCAGGGTATTATTACAGGATAAACTTGTTTGGACTTCCCTGTTAATCTAGCTCCAGGGATTTGACACCTACCAGTGTAAGGAGGCATCTTGAGAATGTTGAAATTACTTAAATAGGATAATGGTTCTGTGTCAGGAATACTTCTTGAAGACATTACAAGAAAACAACAGGGAACAAGATACCTTTCATACAGCAGTACTGCTTTTTGACAATCCCCTCTCTGTAATTTTAATTATAGCTGTATGCAACCAACATATCTGGATGGGAAATGTGTGTCAATGTCAATATGAGCACGCGTGTGGGGAGACTTGGCTCCAAAATCATAAATACTTATTTAAAATCAAACACAATTTCAACTAGCCGTCAACCCAGTAAATCACACATAAATGAAACATCATCGAATTCTAAAGTTAAAAAGTTCTTTTCTTTTGAAATCATCCAAACGGCCTCTGCCTCCTTTTCGTGAGAAGAGGACACTTTATACGGAACAGATGGGCTGATGGCTTTGTGACAAACCAGCTTCAGCAGCCCAGTGGTGGGGAGGACTCCATGAGAGCTGAAAAGAACATGCATTCTGGCTTGGATTTGCTTCTCCATGCTTCATTTCTAAGTCTGGCACCAAGCGGCCTGACTATTTCTTAACATGACTATGAGAAATATGGAGGATTAACCATTACAAGTCAGGAAAGAAAGTGAAGAGCTATCCCTAATTCTGACCCAAGGAGTTCCAGCCTGAGTCAGCCTTCACCGAGGACCGTCTGTGACCCGAGCCCTGTTCCAGATGCCTTATGAACCTTGTTTCACTTAATGTTGACCATCATGCTATGAAGCCGGTATAGTTATCACCTCCCTTTCCCGTTACGTAAAGTACGTGAAGTACTCAGCGAAGTCAGTAACTGAGGCTCAGGGAAACAAACTGGTCTGAGAACACACAGCTGAACTGGGATTAAATCCAGGTCTTTTAACTCGGTGGAATGTCGCCTACTTTACAGAAATGGAATATATTGTTTTAGGCTTGTACACAGGTATATTAGATACCGGCTATGTATGTGGTTATTACCAGAATAATTCACCACCGACTTCTTTAGTGTGGTGCACTAATCTCTTCAAATTAGATGAGAAGTTTGTAAGAATTCAGCTGCTATACAAATAAGCTGCTAAGCAAAAACTTTTCAAGCTATCAAACATCACTAAAGTACAATCAAGGGTTCAAATTTATTTCAGGAAATGAGTTATTAGACTACTTGTAATAGCTAACTTTTCAAAAATAAATTACATGCTTAAAAATATCAGTTCTGTTGCTTACATTTAGTTTAGTTCAAATGCTAACATATGTAGGTACAAAATCATTGTGGATAAAACATTTTCAAAGGAGAAGCCAGAATTCCATGGTGGTCATGGCCCTGAACAGGCTACCTGAGGCTATCCTCCTCAGCTCACCCCAAGTCCCTTGGTCTGGTGGACAAGGAGAATGCAGGCCACAAAGAGGAGAAAGAATTCTGCTGACCCCGCCCCATCCGCATACCTGAATACAGTAGATGGAAAGTGAGAGAAAAGGAGGAGGGAAGAAGGGAAGCTCAGAGGGGGCCCAGGTGAATTTCTATTCCCCAGCGATTGCCCTTTACTTCAGGTAACATTTCTATCACCATCAGCAGCAGCAGCATCACCATCATCACCACCATGATCACTGTTATGGGCTGAACCATGTCCCCCCAAATTCATACGTTGAAGCTCCAACCCTCAGTACCTAAGAATGTGACTGTATCTGGAATTTGGGCTTTAAAAAAGGTATTTAAGTTAAAATGAGGCCATTAGGGTAGGCCCTAATCCAATTTGACTACTGTCTTTACAAGAAGAGAAAAATCTGGACACAGACAGGCACAGAGAAAAGACAATATGAAGAAAGAGGTTGAACAAGACGGCCATCCACACACCCAGGAGAGAGACCGCAGAAGAAGCCAATCAGGCAGACACCTTGATCTTGGACTAACTGTCTCTAGAAGTGTGAGAAAGTAAACTTCTGTTGTTTAAGCCATCCAGTCTTTGGTACATTGGTATGGCAGCCTGAGCAAACTTACATGATCTTCATCATCATAATCATCACCATCATCACCGCTACCACCATCAATAAGACCAGCAGCAGCAGCACGTCCGTTTGTATTACTTTTACCACTACTAACTAAAACAACCGCTTACTAACCATTTTACTAAGTTCTGGGCACTGTGTTAAGCACTCATAGATATCAGCTCATTTAACTCAGTGAGGCAGATGCCATTACCACTACATTTTCCAGAACAGGAAACTGAGGCTCAGAGCTCTGGGTCTTGCACCTTATAAACGATGGAGACTGACCTCAAGCCCAAGTCTGTCTGACTCCACATCCCAAGCATTGTTTTTCTTCTCGCTTCTGTCTGCCTCTGATCAGATTAGGCTTTTAGTTTAAGGAAGAGAATTCCTCGGAAATATCAGCAGATCTGGCCTTTCTAGAAGAAGAGATCATTTGTAAATCTTTAAAGTTTTATTTTCAAAATCATCTGTCAAAAATATTCTCGCCAGCTCCACCTGTCCCTGATTTCTCCTACCCCTTCATCAGATGTTCCTGCTAGCCTTCCTCCCAGGAGCTGATTCTCCACAGAGAAAGCTCCTTTATTACAGGAGGAAAGAGCCAATTAAAAGGATCACAAGCTATTAGAGAGTTTGTCATGGAGACCCGGACCTTCCAGAGGAGTCGTCCTCCATGCGCGGTCCTGCTGAACACAAAGATTACGTGAAATGCCCAAGATATTCCAACACTGCAATCCACTGATGGTGCTCTGTGCCTCGGTCAGGCAAAAAAAAAAAAAAGCGAGGGAAATGGATAAAACATTGCCAATTTCCATTTTCCATCTATTAAGCGTATATCTGATTTGCACATAATTATATTTAGCTATTTTACATTTAACACTTCAATTTTTAATCTCTTAGGGAAATCATGCATTCCAGACTAGAATATTTTCTTTGTCACTCAGTATTATTGACATTACCTTGGAATTTAAAAACAAACACAAATTCTTTTGAAATGCTTAATGAAATTGGCTGCTCTTCAGGCCATTTCTTTTTTCTTTTGCCTTTCTGTTCCCTGGATACCTTGTACCATGGGAATGTGCTAATTTCTTGAATCGGTTAGATAAATGGTTTATTCTCAGAACAAGCCCCATCTGATTTATAGTGTATGGTCACAGTCCTGTAGAGAATGTTTATAGTCAAGTCCTGTGATCCCAGAGGCACTTTATTTCCAAAATAGATGGTGTTTGGGGATAGAACTATTTTGCTTTTTCACTGTGGACCTCACTCTTTTGTTACGGGTTTGTCTGGCTTCAGCTTTGTTTTTAACAATAAAACTGCACTGGGGGTCTCAGGCCTCCTTCTAAACGTCAGCCAAACCTCCTACTCACCCAAGAGAAATGGGAAATATCTGCTTGCTGAGTCCTAGGAATGTAAGTTTTAGAAATTCAAGTTTTAGTTTTTTAGAAACTAAATGGTTTTTCTTTAGGAAAGGATCTTAAAAATCATAGAGCCCAACACCCTTTTTACAAGTTTGGACAGTGTGGCCCAGGACAGGCAAGTTGCCTTGCCAGAGTCTAAAAACAAATCCACCCCAAGTGTTTGTCCCACTCCATCGCTTTGTTCAGGCCAGCTCAGAGCTCACCTCATCACACAGGTCTCCTGGAACCAGCCCATCTAAAACACATCACACACCCCATTACTCTCTATCTCCTTTCCCTGTGTGTTTTTAAAAACAATTATATTTATGTATTATTGTCCTTTCTGTACTAGAATGAATATAATTTTCATGGAGTTTTGTTTACTGCTATATCTCCAGAACCTGCCTCATAGTAGATGCTCAATAAATACACGTTGAATGAATAAATAAAGCCACTGATGGTAGCAGAGAATCTTGCGGCTTGCAACCTGTCCCACCAAATGTAAACGGTGGCTCCCTTTTCCCCACAGTCCTGTTCTTCCCCAATGCAAACAGCATCAATGGCAAACATTTGTTGATGCATACTATCTCCAAGCACTGACCCCGCACTTTACTTGTATTAACTAATTTAATCCTAACAATAAACGCTATGAGGTGGGTATGACTATAACCCTATTTTAGAGATGAGGAAACTGAGGCACAGAGAAGTTAAGCAACTTGCTTAGGGCCACACAGCCTGTAGGGGGTGGAGCTGGAATTCAAACCAAGGCAGCCTGGCTCCAGAACCCAGACACTTGGCCATTCTGCTCCACTGCCTTTTTCCATGGTGGCCGCCCACACCTATGAACTTTATACTTTTTTCCCTCCTTCCCCAAGTGAATGTTGGGAGTGGCCAGAGCGTCATTAGGCTACTTTCACAAAGATGAAAAAAAAAGAAGCTCAGCTAGAGGAAAGGAAGGATGAAGTCAGCATCTTCGCAGCTAAGAGACGATAGATTCATGAGTGGGAACTAGGAGACTATTAGCTTGATACCCAGGTGAGTACTCAGGTGAGTGAGGGAAAGAAGGGAGAGAAGGAGGAGTGGACGCAGGGCCAAGGACTGCATGGCGACAGCCACAGGTAGACAAACACAGGCCAAGCCATGTGACCACAGCAGGGAGAAGTACCAATTTCAAATCACTGTAAACAATAAACAAAAACCACTCACTAATAAAAAAATAGGAACAGGCAACAATCCAGGTGGTTCTATAGAAACATAAAGTACAGGTAAGCCACCTGTGTAAAGCGTTTTCCTAATTACAGAGCAGGAGACAGTGCCTACTTGCGTGAAAAAGAGGACCGCTTGCTTCCGGCTGCAGACATATGGACCTCAGGAGCGGAAATGCTGCCCGTGCTGCTCGAGGAGCTAAAATCAGCTTCACTACCTGAAAAACAACAGGGGAGAGAGAAGCGTGAGGGAGAGGAAACCCGAGAACACACTGGCCGGTTCCCTGCCTTCCCAGGGCCCTGGCGCCCCTTGTTTGCAACTGCAACTCAGCAAGTGGCGAGATTCCAGCACTTGCAGGCTCTCGGTGTTTTCCTCCTAGCATACAAGAGAAGGCGCAAGCACAAGGACATCATTTCATAAACACAGCTTAGGAGCACAGTAAGGCTGATTTCCGAAGGTCGCCATTCTTCCAGCCGACTACCACCAGGGACCCAAGCGAGGGGAGAAACACACGCCTCTCCCTGCGTCAGGCGCGCCCTCAACACCAACGAGCTGGCTGGCCCAAACTTTAAGCAGCATGAAAAGCTTACTTGTCAGTCCGAAAGGAGTTTTTCCAAAACAGTTTATCTTTAGGCTTTTGCAGTCAGCTAGCCATACTTGAATTTGGCACGTTAGGGTCTGGAGATAATCAACCAGCTAGAAACAGTCAGCAAGAAAGCCTGGGCTCCAGATAACTGTGTGCACCGGCACTATCTGATCATTGACTCTGACTGCAGCTACAGCTATTCGATAAAGAACAGACCCTTAACCAAAAGCAGGAACGGAACCTTCCCAAACAGAATGGAACAGGTTCGCAGGGACAGTGACAGAACCTGTGAATTATACCGAAATCTGAAATTTTAGTTTGGGGAGGTGTGTGGAGGGATTGCTCCTTAGTTTACAAAGATCAAATTACATTTTGAGTATAGACTAGAGTTCAGTATGTAATTAAAAACATGCCAGGTGGTAGAATAATTAATATAAATTGACTTTTAACAAAAAAATCCATAGTTCTGAAAGAGGAATAAAGGAAATATTTCATGGGTTGCCTGGGGAAGGGAAGGGGAGTGGAAGAGGCAAGAGAGAACAATGGGAAGAAGAAAAAGAGGATCTTTTCTTAAAGGATGCAATTCTATATGATTTTGGAAAATAAATCTAGGTATACAATTTTATTTGACCTTGTCTCTCAACTCCTACAACACCATTTCTGACTCTTCTGGTCTAGAATCCAGAGTCAGCTCCCATTTCTGAGTTGAGGAAAATATGGATGATCTAAATTGCTTGAGTTTCTAACAAGCAGTGAACGGTAATTATCATCATCATCATAACTACTTATTGAGCACCTACTGGGTTCCAGGCCCTGTAGGAGATGCTTTCTATTTTTTGTATTTGTCAATCTTGACAACTTGGTAAGGCAGACATTAATCTCAGCACTCTACTACTGAGGAAACTGAAGCTGATTCGCCCAAGGCTTGTGGGCAATGAATTCTGTCCAGGACCAAATCCCCAGGCTCCTTCTACGATACCATGCTGCATCCTTGGGAAGGCAGTGGGTTCCAGAAGAGGTTCCTGAACAAACTGTACACTATCATCTCCCTCACAGCCAGGATAAGCCACATATACAAGATGTGGCCAGACTGACTCACTTGTGTACAGATTGTCTCACTGATGGGTTGTGTTAGTTTTGCCAAAGGGGGCAGTAGGCAATGGCAGAGAGGGAAAAATCCCTTCTATGGCTTCCAGGACCTCTCAGGAAGTTCAGCCTCTTCCGGGAAGAGATCAAGAACGACCCCTTAGCACAGACGGCAGCAGTGAATCCCAAGTCCCAGTAGAATTCTGGGAAGACTAGCGTGGCAACCGATCAGGACCGAGACCAGCTATTCCTTCTGGATTTCAGAGACTTTGCCTAATGACGTAATGAACTCCTAGAAGCTCCCGGAACTTAATTAGTTGCCTCTGAGTAATCTACTGGCTACACTGTAGTATTTTACAATCTCAAGGAGTCGTGATTGGTGCTATCCAGGAAAACACTAGACCTGACAACCAAATTCAGCCAGCCTTCTCTGCTGGTAAATTAGCAGGCTGGTGATTAAATGATAACGTCAGACGATTTAAAAAAATAGATTTTCTGGTTGCAGCCAGGTTGCACCATGTTTGAGACATTATTTTCTAATGTAAAATTATTACTCTGAAACACCCAACGGCTATTCCTTAAAAGACGCACAAAAACTCACCTGTTATAATTTAACTGCCTGAATACAAACGGAAATTCTAAAAGCAAAATAGACAATTGCTGAAAATTCACTGTTACCTCACGGTGCCTTTGATCTGTGGTAATTATGTACTCTGAACAGAAGGGACAACTTTCTTCTACACTTTACTGCTACTGGAACTCAATATGTTGACTCTTATGTATGTACGTGGCCAAAGGTCACTTTGTTCCTCTGCTTTTCTAACTTCGTTCCAGCACATCTGAAGGAGATTAGAAGACTCATTCAGGGTACCCAGCAGCCGTGTTCAGGACTCTGAGTAATATCCTAGTGAAAAATGTATAGGCTACTTCCAAACTATTTCAGTTTATGATTTTAAAAAATATAAATTATTTCCAGTTTGGTTAATGCAAAGTAAAGTCAATGCACTCTTTTTAAGGGATACATAGAAAAGTCAATTTTACTACATCATCTGGTGTACTCTCCCCATTTACTAAGCAAGATAACTAAGAGGAAGGCCGGAGACCTGAAAACTCCCCACTTATCTATCAGCTGGCAACAAAGATACAAGGAAGGAGAGGAACTCAATTTGTTTCCTCTAAACAGTGGAGGCAGCTGGGTTGTTGGGGCTACTGTAGTGCAATGCCCTTTTGGGTTACTAAAATCACACAAAGAGAGTACCTAATCTAAAATATGAGCCAGACAGCCCGTGTTCAAATCCTCTCTCTACTGCTTACTAGACGGAGGACTTAAGGCATGTTACTTCACCTCTCTGCGTCTCAGTTTCCTCATCTGAGAAATGGAGACGATAATCATAGCAGCTGCCTCATGAGGTTACTGTAAACAATGAATAGACATCTATCTATCTTAGAAAACAGTGGATGTGTTGTAAGCTCTCAATAAACGTTAGCTGTTATTATTATTCTGCAGGGGTTAGAAAGACAACTTTTATTACACTATATATTTCCTTTGTAGAAAATTTAGAAAATAGCCATGATCCAGAGGAAAAAATGTAGTCTATAATTCCATCACCAAAAACATAACTAGAGTTAACCTTTTGGTGTACAAGTGTTCAGCACTCATATTTAACATGTTATCATGTAACCTAATTGTTTTTCTTTTAATATGTGAATATCTTCAAAAGCTACTGCATTTTGTTTTATTAAATCAATAAATACATAGGCTATGTCTAATTTTTCTATTATGTGCCAAAAACCATCTAAGTATCTTTTACCTATTAACTCATTCATTTCTCATGACAGGACAGACCCTATGAGGTAGGGACAATTATCAGTCCCTTTTACAGATAAGGCAGAGAAGTTGAGTGACACACATGAAGTGACACAACTAACAAGAAGGGGAGCCAAGACAGGAACCCAGGCTTTCTGGCCGCAAGGTCCATGTTCTTAAGCATAGGCCTAACGTTCAACAGATATCCTTGGGGATACAAATTTAAATCCTTGTCTTCTTATCTCTTTAGAACAAATTCCTAAAATTAGAATTTTTAAGCCAAAGGATATGCTCAATTTAAAGCCTTTTAATATTATATTCCATAGGGAATTTTTGGATGCATTAGTAAACCAGGTTTTGTGGTCAAGAAGTGTTTGCCCCCACCTGCCTGTGTGCAGGCACCCTACTGGTAATTCTCTGATGTCACAGGGAATACTTTGACAAAGCATGGGAAATAATATTTGGCCATCGAAGAGTTGTGCCTGAAAAGCTGAAGGGAATTTAACAACATCCAAGTGATCCTCATCAATACTGTCTTCGCTGCTTATCAATGTTGTCTTCGATCAGCTGCTTCCAGTATTCCAGGACTAAACAGGGAGAATGAACTAGATGACCTTTAAGATATCTTGTGGTATCAAATCTTGGTGACTCCATTTTCTGCAGCATTTCCACTCCCAAAAAGCCCCCAGGAGCTTAGGTGGTTTTTCATTTGGTAGGACTGTTGGATTCTCGAGAGGTGTTAACTTTTGTTAAGAATGTTACGATAATAATAAGCAGTCTGTGCGTGTGGTGGTAAGGCTGGAAATTAGAGAAGGAAAGAAAAATGGAAACAAAAAGAGCCTGTGCAAAATCTGATAACTACACTTATTTTTTTAAAACACTGCCTGCGATCCGGTCTCTTAGGATGTTATTATTTTTGCCCGCTTTCAGGAGACTGTGGAGGCCTCATACATCAGAACACCACGGGCCTCTGAGAACAGAGCAATCCTGCCGTCTGCTAAGCCGTACTAAGCCGTTCTAAACCACTGACTGGAGCAACCCCAAACCTGCCTTTATCCTTTGTCACCACAAAGCTATCAAATTAATTCAGGTTGGCCATCTATATCCCCAACTCAAATACAGGCAGCAAATTAAAACAGAAAAAAACCAAAAAACAGTCCCTCATGGCTCCATCCTCCCATCCCCCGGCCCCACACGCAGATACAGGGATCTTTTATTTAAAGGTCTCGAGGGAGGAGAGAGGAGCCATTTTCACTGAAACCAGGCAGACCTATTAAGGAGCAGCTGAGCAGCGGACACATGTAATTATAGAAGACAATTAAAAGAAGCTACTTTAAAGTAGATTCAGGAGAACTGACTCTTAGCTGCAAAGCTTTGGGGGGCCCAGCCAAGGAATCCAGGAAATGCTTCACTGCCTAAAAAGGATTGTTTCAGTTTTTGCAAACTATGCCCTGAACCTCCACAGGTGCTTATCTCAGAAACGGAATATTTGATCAAAAGATCAATAAATACATATTATATAAATATATATACAGGTTTTCTCGCATTTCAGAAGTCTTTCTGAAAAATTGTAAATATAATTTCGGAAAGGATTTATCCTCATTCTGATTGATGTGCGGTGGATGGAGCCGCCACAAACTTAAAAGCACATATATAAACATTTAAAAACAAAGAGAAGTTCAAATTGAAAGTATTCAGAAGTGAATAATTTTGTACTGATAAATCTAACTACATAAAAATAAAACTGCTTATGGGAAAATAGCAAAGTCAAAGACAAATAATAAACTGAAAGAAAATGTTTACAACACAATAGACAAAGGCTAATCTCCTAAATTTACCAAAAGCTCATACAAATTAGAAAAAAAAAACCCTAACAGAAAATGGGCAAAGGACATGAACAGGCAGATGGCAGACAAAGAAAGCAAAACAAATGACCAATAGACATGAAAAGCCACACAATCTCACATTATAACATTAAAAATCTAAATGAAAACAGATATTTTTCCTCTATCAGATCAGCAAAAAATTAAAAAAAACCAAAGTTTGATAATACGGGTTCTGTTAAGGGTTTGGGGATAAACACTCTGATAAGAGTTAGCGAGAGTGTGGGGCTGGCCCAGTGGTGCAGTGGTCCAGCTTCGGCAGCTTGGGATTCGCCGGTTCGGATCCTGGGTGCAGACCTACACACTGTTTGTGAAGCCATGCTGTGGTAGCTGTCCCACATATAAAGTAGAGGAAGATGGGCACAGATGTTAGCTCAGGGCCAGTCTTCCTCAGTAAAAAAAGAGGAGGATTGGCAGTGGATGCTAGCTCAGGGCTAATCTTCCTCAGAAAAAAAAAAAAGAGCAAGAGTGCGAGTTGATGCAACATGCATAAAAAAGGAAACTGTACCGCTAGGAATTTATCCTGCACATCAGCATCCAAAGAGACAAGTGAATTGTCCATCAATAATAGCTGGTTGAGTCAGGTGGTACAGCAACCTAGGAGAACACTCTACAATCATGAAAAGGAGTGACATGAACCTGTGTGTGCTGAAGTGAAAAGATCTGGAAGACCTATTAGATAAGAAAAACAAGATGCAGAAAGGTGGGTGTAGCATGTCTGCTTTTGTGTAAATAAATCTTTAAATAATAATTAAACTGCTACATGTATAAAAGACTTTTCTTGAGGGATAAAAAAAGATCTGTTAATAGTGGTTTCCCTTAGGAATGGGACTCCTATTTTCATATATTTCTGAGCCATTTGGCTTTTTTAACCATGTGCTTATTAGTCTTAATATAAAAAATAAAAATAGGGGTACAGTGCAATTATGGAAAATTGTTTTTTTCTTTAAAAAATCTAAATTTTTCAAAGAAACATCATTTTATAATAAAAGTAGTCATGCCATACAATGTAGTATTAAGACGGCTTTGAGCCAAGCCACTTGAGTTTGAATCACGGCTCTTCTACTGACTCTGTGGAGCCTTGAGCAAGTTATTTACCCTCTCTCTGCCTTAGTTTCTTCATCTGTAAAATGGAGATGAAGATATTAATAGTAAGTATTGCTAAGGGCTTGTGGGAATTAGGTGGAACATGCAAAGAAATTAGAACAGTGCCTGGCACACAGCAAACACTTAATATATGTCAGCTCTTATTATGTGTAGCTAGCACTACTGTTACAGTGGCTTCAGGGCCAGGAGAGGGCTTTCTAAACATCTTTGTCTTAAAAAGCCCCATAATAGGAAACGCCTTATCCTACTTAAGTCATACATTTTTATAATCACTCTTTACAAAAGGTGGTTTTCCCTCAGTCATTCTTCTGTGGAGAGCACATTTCTATTTTTTACTGTGTATGTGTGTGTGTGTGTGCACACAACATAGTATGTGTAAAGATCCGTGGTCCTAAAACAAACTCCCCATGGCTGCCTCCAAAAATCTCTAGTGTTGCTACTGGGTTAGGACTCTGCCTTCAGAAAGCCGCAGGGAAAATGCACGTAGGTTTACAGCAGCTCTCTTCTTAGCGGAGCCTAGTCCCCTAAGTCAGGTACCTTTGAGGGTCTCAGAAAGGGGGGGAGGGAGTGTGGAAGAAGAGGCCTCACACGACTGAGAGGGTCAAGGACAACTTACCTCATTCGCTCCTTTATCTTGGGCAGGTTCGGCTACTTATTTTGGTAAAAATACAGGCAATCTACCTGCCTACCAAGAAAATGGATGAAAAAAGTGATAAACAAAGAGGGTGTAAAGAAAATTCCAGAAAGCAGGAGGAAGTGAAAATTCTGACCAGGGCAAAAAGCTTACTAATTTCCCACAGGAACCCAGGATCCACTTGGTCTCCCCCTGCTTCACTCCCAGCAAAAATTAAGACTACGCATTGGCCAACCTTACGGTAAACAGGGGAGGAGAATGGGTGCTGTTTGGCTTTGTGGACAACCACCCAACCTCCCTTGGCCTGCTCTCTTCATTAGTAATAAGTAAATATGGGGCCCTGTTAATTTACCAGCGATGGCCAAGAGGAGAATACTAGAGAAGCCATTAATCAGTTCAACCCAAATCAGCTGCCTCTTGGGTCCTCCAGCACCACCTCCATGCACTACCCACCATCACCTGAAGGGGGTGCCAGCCTGCAAATTCACACCCCAACAAGCTCTACCTACAGAAGGCACCATAAAACCTGGCTCCACCTCTCACTAGCTATGTGTTTTGTTTTGTTTTTTTCTGTTTTTTCTCCCCCAAGTTCCCCCAGTACATAGTTGTATATCTTAGTTGCAGGTCCGTCTAGTTGTGGCATGTGGGATGCCGCCTCAACGTGGCCTGACGAGCGGTGCCATGCCCGCGCCCACGATCCAAACTGGCGAAACACTGGGCCGCAGCAGCAGAGCACGTGTACTTAACCACTCAGCCGTGGGGGCCGGCCCCTAGCTATGTGTTCTTGGTCAAGTGTTTTTAACGTCTCTAAGCCTTAGCTTCTTTATTTATGTGTATACAGATACATATGTAAATATATATTTTTTAAAGGTTAATTTATGGTTTAACAAAAATTTACTGAGTGTCTGCCACATGTCATGTGTCAGGCCCTGTTCTAGGTGGAACAATTCCTACCTTGTAGGGCTGTTGCGAAGTTGAAATGAATGACAAGTGAAATGCACGTAAAGTGCTTGACACGCTCCTAAGTATTATCCTGTAATTATGAATAATGCAATGACGCCTAAACCTTATTGTGCATAAGGATCACCTGGGAAGTTGAATAATTGTGCAGATTTCTGAGCAACATTCACAGAAATCCCAGCTATGAAGATCTGGGGGAAGCCAGGAATCTGCATTTTCAGTAATTACCGCAGATGACTGTGCAGTGAGTGGTCAGGCACCACACTGTGAGGAGGCGAGCTCCAAAGATCCAGCACACACCGCATCTCTCTCCAGGTCCGGTCAAATTGCAAGTGCTTTCTTCAACGGGAAGTGGAAGGCGAGTGAGCAGAAGTTAAGGTGCATAGACCACCACCAAGACGAGTTAATTCAAGGGAGAAGAGTTTAACGGGAGAGAAGAGTTTAACATACAGAGTGACTGTCCCCTCACAGCTCTCCAGAAGCACTTTCTGGGCTAAATGCGTTCTCAGAGGACTGGAAGGGAAGACGGGGACATAGAGAAGGCACAGGTTGTTCAAAACTGGGCCAGTTCCAGACAAACCCATGTACACATGTAAAGCTAGCAGGATACTTAGCAGTTGATGCATGCTTTGAAGTCCTTATAATCCTGTTTTAAAGAGGAGGGGCTGAGCGGTTTGCAGTTGGGGGTGTCAACACCATTCAGCAATCTGGCATACTCTCCATCTGGGTTATCCCATCAGCCCTAACTTGACGGCTTTGGTGTGGTCAATGCGTCCACAGGTGACACGCTGAATGGCACCATAGGAACCACACAGGCATGTATCGTCTCCCACACTGAACGAGCATCAGTCAAGAACTCTCTGGCAGGCGGGCTCGAGGGGCAGTGCCTTCCACTGAACAGATCTGGAAAGGGTTGTCCCCACAGAGGCCATGAACTTCATCTTTATTGATTATCTTGGGGGCCTGGTAAGAATGAGTGCAAATCCTCCCTGAAGAATTTTCCAGACTCTTCCATGTTCCTTATCTTTGATTTCTTGTCAAAGTTACTGAACTGAACTGGATTTCTGCCTCTTTAAAAAAGCTAGCTGGAGAGCCTGCTGCTTCTATTTCAGGAGAAGTGTTTATCCAGTGTTTACCAAAATGAGGTGCCTGCCCTCCACGTCTGGCAGGAAAGCCTAAATCAGGGAAAAGCAGCCCTCAAGGTGGTGGTGGCGGGTTCAGAGCAGGGGTGACACTGTGGTGGAGTTCACAGAGGAGGAAGGAGGTGATGAAGGGGTGGGAGAGAGAAATGGTGACTGACACGCCACCAACACTAAAAAGTCAGGGCAGGGCCAGGATTGACGTCTGTGATTTTAAGTCCTGAATATAAGGAGTAGGAAAGGATGGGTCGTTTTGGAAGTCGCTTCATTTTCCACTCTTCTCAGTGAGGTGGTGTGTCTGTCTTGCTGGGAAATAGATGACATAATTTACACTTCGCTGCAGAGACATACGACAGGGCTCTAACACAGAATGTGCGTTGTTTTGTTTTTAACCTCACTTCTGTCCTTAAGCACAGTTTTTTAATTGACTCTAAGACCTAACAGACTTGACTGCCTCCCTTCATCCTCATCACCGCCTCTTCGCAGCCTCCAGGGCGACATACAATGTCTGCTTTCCACCCTCGGCAGCAGCCCCGGGAGCGCCACAATTCACGGTCTACACTGCAGTCGTGTCTCCCCTCTGGCTCACGCCCTTGACTTTCTTAGCAGCACTGATCTTCGCCTTCACTCCATTTAAACCGTCTGCCAGCATGGCTTGTCGGCGTCCGGCCGTGCTCCACTCGTAGTATTCTGACGTCCTTTCACCTTGGTTCATGAATGATCTAGCTCTCCTTTCTCTCTTGCATTTTCAGTCTCCATAAAGTTGTTTTTCTTTGCTTTTTATGAGATAAAATGGTTTAGCAGACTTGACAAGGTTTAGTTACTAGCTGTGTGACCTTGGGAAAGGCACTTAGCCTCTCTGTGACTCACTTTCTTTCGTGAAAGGAGAATGATAGTCTTATTTATCTTACAGAGTCATAAGGATTACGTAAGTTAGCATGTGTAAAGCATGTAAAATGTAGTGCCTCGCACACAGTAAGCACTTTATAATATTGCTATTATTTTTATTTTTCTTCCATGATCACCCTCTCTGAACCACATTTGGGTTCCAACACATGTGAGGCCAAAATCAGAGAGAAGGACTTGGAGCACGGACGAGGAGAGAGGTGAGGCTGTCGTGTGGGTGTGAGTGGCAAGCAAGGATTCAAAACAAGCATGAAAATAAACAAACAGAAGATGGTTCTGACAGAGGGTGGTAAAGATGCTTCCTCCTCCCTTTAGATTATAAATCAATGAGTAAATCCTCAGACCTGGCCTGTATTGACTGAACCTTCCAACATCACGGGAAAGCCTAAAGCACACTCAATAACAGAGAGCTAATTACCGAACCTTCTCGTAGGGTCTGTGGGTCACATACAATGCACTACGGGAGACAACATCTCCACAAGCGTGAGATTTCATTAGTTCATATTTGTATGTCCATAGATCTTTGCCCACCTCATAAATGTTGGGCTAAGACACTGATCCTGCCCTCAGAAAGAGGCAGATGCCTTCGAAGGGACATAAATCAGGTGCTGAAAGAGGTTAACAAAGGGAAATCACTATTTCCACCTGGAAGGATTAAGATTCTATGAAGGAGGCTCACTGAACTTGCTAGCTTTTGAAACTGTTCATGACTATTCCAGACTGTAGCTCAAAGCGCTGCGAAGACAGGCGTCTGGGGTGAAGGGAACAGCATATGGAGACAGCAGCACTGGAGGGAGGGGAAGCAACAGCGGGGAAAGATGCAATAAAGGCAATTTGGAGGCAGGCTGGTTTAAAATCCTTCTAAGACACAGGCCCCAAAGTTTGTGACTGGCAAAGTTGTAAGTTCCTCATATTGGACACATAGGTCTTTTTCTGAAATCTGTCACTTTTTTTTTTGAGGAAGATTAGCCCTGAGCTAACATCCACCAACAATCCTCCTCTTTTTGCTGAAGAAGATTGGCCTTGAGCTAACATCCATGCCCATCTTCCTCCACTTTATATGTGGGATGCTGGCACAGCATGGCTTGATAAGTGGTGCGTAGGTCTGTGCTTGGGATCCGGACCAGCGAACCCCGGGCCGCCTAAGCAGAGTGTGAGAACCCAACTGCTATGCTACTGGGCTGGCCCCACATAGGCCTTTTCCTATTTTCTAAAATTCCTACCTTTGCTTCTCTGAGAAAACATGCAAACGTGTTACCTTTCTCAGAAAAGTGGATAGCAAAGAAAAGGAAACACATGTTTTTCCCACCCCAGTGACACATGGCCATAGTTGTGTCTGAAGTGACTCCAGTGACAATCTTCAGTGGTCTATGGATACCCTGCCTAGTGATCTCCATTTATAAGCTGGACCAACTGAGATGAGAGATGGGAGAAAGAGGCAAAGACTTCAGGTGTTCTAGTGCTGTGTGGAAAGCAAGCATGAACCCAGAGCGTGACATTTCATTATCTTCTCTGCAATCCAGAACGCTATTTTCTCGTCCCCCCTTTAAATATGAGTCTCAGATGCACAAAATTGGAATCAAATTCCTTAGTTCTTGACACACTCTCATTATGGGTCCAAGCAAGACTTTCTTTATTTTATTTACTTACTGACTGGCCTTTTATATATTTATATTTTTATTTCTTTACATTTAATAGTATAATAGAGAAACCACCACCCATCACAAAATCTAGAACATTAATGCTAACTTACACCTACCCTCTCATTCTATCCCTGGTCCACATTTCCTTGCTTTCATTTTTACAAAGAATTATCACGTCTATAAGTATTCCTAAAAAGTAGATTTTTTTTCTGTTTCGCCTATTTTTCACTTTTTAATAAACAGGTTATCAAGATATATATAATTTTGGGGGACAAGTTTCACTCAAAATTATATTGCTAAAATTTTCCATATAGTTGTAGTCCATTTGACTGCTATGTAATATTCCATTGTATGACTTATACTGTAATTTATTTCTCTGTTCTCCTGGTGATGAGAATATGAGTTTGGTTCATTCCAGTTACTCATCTAGCTAAATCTTCCATTCTGATAAACACTGACTTGCATTTCCAGAGGCACAAGTCTTGCTAAGAAAAAAAATCAAAAGAGCAAATCTACTTTTATGTAATGTATTCTGTAGGCAAAAAGAAATGCTTTGTGAATCATTTGTCCTTCTACCCTTTTCCTTCTCACTGTTACAGAGAATTAAGAGTTAAAAGTAACTAGAATGTCTGCTTTACCCTTTCCCAATTTTAGGATCCCACATGCTTAAGGTGACCCTTCGTCCTAGGTAGGGTCATTCTGAGTAGCCTTAAAAGATCAAGAATTACCTGATGTCCTCTTGGGTTTTGTTTAGGTCATTCCATGACCGCGCCCCTTAGCCTTGGCAATGAGATCAGCCCAAGAAAGTGAGAAGCTGACCCAGAGTTACTGGATTATGCACATAACCTCACTAAAGGAGAAAATCCTTGTCCCAGGGTGGGTTGGAAGGGAGACAGGTAGTGGCTTCCTTGTGAGTAGCTGTTGGTGCCCAGAACTTGGTGAAGTACCTAGTTACAAGGTCAAATGCTTGGTTTGAGCCATAGGTGAGGGAAATATTGGGTTTTAAGCTAATATTTAAGACTATATAAAAGTCTCTGTACTAGAAAGCAATTGTCCTGCTTTGGAATATTGTAACAAGCCCTTCAGGTATCTGAACACTGAAGCTTGAGAACCACCACTCTAAGACACCCTCTGACTGGGATCCCTCTTAGAGCAGCTTCCTGAGTGGGTGCCTCTGAGAAAGAGCAGCAGCCTTGACTGTGATATAAAATATAGTTGTACGCCATGGTATACATTTTGGGAATCATTTTTACACATTTCACATTTGAAATGAGTCAATTTCTTAATTTACTTGGCATAAATCTGAGTGTTACTAACCACGCTTTCCTGGAACTGACAATACATATTTAACAGCTGTGGTTAAGAGCAGGCTCTAGCATTGATGGGTTGAGTTCAAATATTTGATCTTTCCTTTAATGGTAATGTGACCTTGGACAATCGCTTACCCTCTCTAAACTTCAGTTTCCTCACTCTAAAAAGGGATCAATAGAGGCCACTCGCATGAGATGGTGTAAGAATTAAGTGACCTAATGGGGACTACAGTAAGTGCACAGTAAATATTCATCATTACTATTATTGGCCTACTTATCCATATGTTTGGTATGTGTTCTTTTTAAAGTACGGTGACAAATAAGAAGATGAAGTGTTTATTACATGACTAAACTCTAATGCAAGTGATAAGCTTATTACAGATTACCTGGCTTCTCTCGGTAATGCTCAGAAATGGCTTAGTATGTTCACACGCTGTTCAAAGCACTTTACCTGTATTCTCATTTAATCTTCCCATCAAGCCTAGGAGATAAGTACAATTTTATTCCCATTTTACAGATGTAAGAAGGAAAACTTGTTTGAGGTCACCCAGCTCGTGAATGGTGAAGCTGAGATTTGAAGCCAGGCACATTGGCTTGGGAAATATCACAATAATAAATACATCAAAATATGCCGTAAACCCTAAGAATGCATATCCCCATGGAACTTCAAGAGCTGGGGAAATTTTGTTTTCCCCGTAAATGTTTGCTGGCTTGCTCTTGCAAAGGGCATGCTGAAATCTTCGAAAATTCATTTATGAATAGTCTGCAGCAGAGGGTCTTAACAACATTATCACTGCTCTGCCCTGCTCTGCATCCCTTACCGAGAGCAAACAGTTAGTGAACACAGACCACACAAGCAAGAAGACTGCTCTTTTTTTAGCACATTAACCCTGGGGGCTGAGCCACTCACCTATTTTCAGCAGAGATAATAGGACTGAATCTTCATTCTTAAATGAAAAGTTATATTGTGAATACACTTAAAAGAAGTATTGCCATTTTAAAACATCCAGTAGAAAGGGGTTTTTCATGGTATGGTCTGAAGACCATCTGCATCAGTGTCACCTGGACTATTTGCTGAAAATACAGATTCTCAACTCATATCGCAGATCTGCTGACAGAGATTTCTTCAAGTCATTCCCACATTTTAACAAACTGCCCAGGTTATCTTTCATGCACACTAAAGTTTGAACCACTGCAGTAAATGGTTCTTTTTTTCAATATTTAACTATAAACTACAGCCACTTCCTCAAATCTGTCTGTTTAGTGACTCTGTGATCTGTCTGCTTCTTCCCAGCCTGAATGCTCCAAGCCAGGCCAGCATCATTTCTCACCTGGAATTCATGAAACAGCCCCTCACTGTGTCCCAGCTGCTCGGCGTGGCCCTGAGCGCTCCATCTTCCACACTGCTCCAGAGCATAAATCTCATTAGGTGATTCCCCTGTTGAAACACTTTAATGACGCCCCGTGTCCTTAAGATAAAGTCCAAACTCCCTGGCATGATTCACAAGCTCTTCACAATCTCTTTAGCCAGCCACTGCCACACCCCCAGCAAGGCAACCATCACCATTTCCTGAAGGCGGCACAAACACTCCATGGACTCTCAGCTTTCACACATGCTGTTCCCTCTTCCTGGATGATTTTCCTGTACTTCTGGGCTTGGGTACTTACTACCTGTTCTTCAGGTCTCTTTAGCCTCCACATTTAATTCCTTCAGAAAGCGGTTGGGTGCCTCTCCTTTATCCTCGGACCCCACCCACAATTTCACAAGCATTTATCAAATTGCACTGCAATCGCCTGTTTGCAATTTCCCAGCACACTTGAGGGCTTGTTCACCACTGTACCACAGGGTCTAATGCAGCCTTTAGCACACAGTAGGTGCTGCCACCTTGAAAGATTTCACGGCATTAAAGGTTCCTCCACTCTTGCCATTCAGCAATGGCTCCTAGAAAGGCTCTCTACCAAGTTACCTTCTTTTTTCTCTCCCTTTAGATTGGGTTGACAGACTGGTCTTATTTACAATTAGGATAAATACTTCCTCCACCCCAGATGCCCAGATCTCTTAAAACTCAAGTTTTCACTCCAAAACTTAGCACACAGAAACCATGCAGCCTGGGAAGACCTCTGTCTTGTTCATCACTGTATTCCCAAAGCCATGCACAGTGCCTGGCATACAGTAGACTCCGAAGAATATTTACTGAATGAGGAAAGACAGAGACTGAAAGAACTTACAGGTGTGATTGTGGAAACAGCACCACTAATTTTTGAGAAATCACAAAGGAAGAGAGGTAGCAGGTTGGAGATGGACAAAAAGTGCACCAGTTATCAAAGCAGAGAAAAAGATACATTCTGAAGACCAGAAACTGCTAAGTTTGGTGCTGATCTCCAGCAAAACTGTAGAAAAGTTCCCTTAATAAGGCAAGTTAGAGCAGCAAGAGTTCACTAGGAACTAGATATAAAAAACAATTCTCACTTCCTTTTATGACAGAGTTATGATTGCGGGCTGCCACATCAATCATGTATCTGGAATGCAGTAGGCATTTAGTCAAAACATTTAGGATAGTCTTATGAACAAGGCTGACATGTGCACTGGCCAACAGCATAGTTCAGTACTCGAAGGATGTTGACTAATGGATTGCTTGTCACCCTTGAGGGAATCTCTAGTAACATGTCACCTGGCTCTGTCTTTGCCCTTATCCTATTTAACATGCTTTATTAATGACATGAATGAAAACACAGAAGGCATGGTGTTGACAGATTACACAAGCCTTGAAGGGATAACTAACAACGAATAACAGAGTCAGATACTAATGTCACTAGCAGCCGCAGACTGAAAGTCTACTCTGTCAAGAACTCTACATCTGCTATTTCCTTTAATCCTTCCTCCCAAAGACATACAGGGTACAGACAAGGAAACTGAGGCTGTGAGTGGTGATGAGCCTTGCCCCAAGTCACAGAGCTAGTAAATAGCAATGCTGGTTGTCTGACTCCAGACTCTTCTTTCTTCTTTGCCCACTCTGCTTGGTACCTTGTGATCAGAATTCACAAAGATCTAATAACTGGAAACCAAGATGATAACATTCAATTTAGTCCGTTTCAAATATGGGTTGAGCCTTGCACACGCTCAGGCACTGGGGGGGAAACATGGAGAAGTACAGTTCTGTGCTCAAAGCTCCTTTCAGGAGGACATGAACTATGCAAATAACTAGGCTATGAGGCAGGACATGATGAGCGCAATACAGAGAGGAGCACTAAGGGAGCACGAGGAAGAAGGAATACTCTCAGCTAGGGTGAGGGGAGGAGGGCATGGAATATGTCACCAAAGAGATGCCACTTGAGATGGGCCTTGAGCACCGGGGAGAATATGAACAAGTGTTGGGGGTGGAGAAGGGAGCAGACCTTAGGTGAAAGGGATGGCATGAACTGACACACAGAGGAAGGGAAACACAGGGCATATTTAGGATATATTGAACCCCTTGTTTGGCTGGAGCATAATGATCGGATGAGAAAACGCAGCCAAAAGGGTGAGTTTGTACCCAGAGAGTTGAAGAATGTGAATACTATGCTAATTAAAATAGGGAAGGCATGGAACATTATGCTAAGGGCGTTTTCTCTGAAGTCAAGAGGGAGCCATGATGAGTTTTGAACGGGGTGGTAATATGAACTGAGTGATGCTTTATGGAGACATTGTGGCAGCAATAGCTGGAGGAGGGTCTGGAGGATGGAAGGCAAGGCAGGTGACAATGACAGGAAAATGGGCCTACGGTTAAGGGAGAAAGAGCTCAGACCATGGAGTCCCTTTCCACATAGCAATTAGGTTCACAAAAGTAACTGCATAGGTTCAAATTCATTTAAAACTCCGAGTAAACAAAAGGATTTAAAATAGGAAAAGTACAAAGAAAGTTAAACATTAAGAAACACCTCCATCTTATGTTACACGTTTGACTGCAGTGCTGGCGCCATAAAAGAACAGCTGAATAGAGATACGTATGTTTTCTGTACAACCAAAGAGCAGAAAAACAAAACAGGAATTATCTCCATCAAATGAAAGGAAAAAATATCTCTCCAATTGCCTGAAGACTATGTGAAAAATTGAATAATCTAATCAGAATGGACTGAGATGCTCCAAGATCAATGCTGTATTTACCACTGTGTAATCAATCTTTAACGCAATTATTTTTTACTTGTGAGCACAAACGTCAATATAATAAAAACAAATAAGCTGGGTAAATTCTGGCAATTGCTGGCATCTGTACAGAGTGTTAGAACAAAAACAAAAGAAGCCATGGAAAGCCTAGTGGGGTTTGTGTTAATTCAGACACGTCTTCAAGAACTACAGCGAGAACCAGGGAGACAGACAGGGAATAATGAAGTCGCATGAAGTGTTTCCAGGAGAAGGCCCGGCAGCAAACAGAGAATTCTGGATCAAGGGCCAGGCTCGGAGGAAAGCAGGTGCAAGGCTCCTGAATTCCGGCCCTGGGACACCTGTTAAAGGCTCGAAGAGCCTAGCACCCGCCCAGGAGGCCACTTCACCTGGGATGCCACACTCCCACGGTGGCCTTGCAGAGCTGGGTGCACACTGGGGAGAGACAAGGCATTCTGCAAACCAGCTGAGCTTCCAGCAGCAAGCTCCAGCATTTCACCTCACAGCATTGTTTATCAACTGAAAACTCTTCGAACTCTCAAGCTTCTGAACAAAATGTTTTGCAGGTCCCCCTGAAAAAGTTCTCTACTTACTCTTGTGTGGTTTATAGCATTGAAAAAGAACGAAGCATACTCACGATTAGATTATGTTCTGTACACAAATGACGCTCTGCATTTCCACAGACTTGTTTAATGGAACCTTCCCCAGGATCTCAACTCAAAGTGATATCTGGCATGGAGCACATGTTCCCAGGCCAACCCTCTGCTTGCCCAGCTTCTCTGCTCCACCCCCTACACAAGTTAACTTTTAAATTCCAGTGTACTCAGTGTTCTCAATTCTCTCCACCCCTTTCCTCCCCACCCCCTAACGTTCTATGAAAAACCAAAATGGAATGGAAAAGCAAAGCAGACCATTACAAAAATATTAAGGCCACTCTTTGTAGGACCACTAGAGAGCGTTTGCATGGCAGTAAAATGGAGAGGAAATGGTAGTTTGGAAATATCCCCAAACAATTAAAATAGTATGTGACTAATTTCTGTAGCCTATACCTATAAGCACCCCAAAGAGACAAAACTAACAAGGCTCAAAAGGAACAAATCCACTAAAGCTGAATTCCAGTATCGCCTGACATATAGCATCACAGAAATATCTTCTAGCTCTGGGGCATACTCATTCACTCATAAACATCTACTGAGGACCTACTCAATTCTAGCACTGTGCTAATTAGAGAGAACATAAAGGTAAAGAAATCAGGCTCCAGGACTTTGAAATTGTACCCACGTGTTCCAACATATTTTTAGGGACATATACCCAATGTGGTAAAAATTATTTTTAAAGTGCAAGGAAATGGTAAAACACACATTTCAATACAGTGGTTACCTCTGGGGAGAGGCAGAGAATGAGATCTGCGAGAGCACGCAGGCGGCTTTGGCGTGGGAACTCTTAAAGGGGAACGTTTCCTTTATTACCATACTGCATAGCTTTCATATATGTCACATAGATTCTTGTTATGCAACATATTTTATAGATAATATTAAAAAGAATATGGGAAACAGCTAAAATGAACTTAAAAGATAATAAAACAATTAAGAAAGAGAGAGAAGAGACAGACAGAAAGAAAGAAAGAATATGTCCATATCTAAGAGAAGCTCACATCCTAGTAAAGAGTGATCTAAGAAATAATTGTTAAATATAACATGGTAATCATAACAATAAAATGTTAAAAAAAATCTAAGGGAGTACATAACATTCATATTAATAGCAATGGCATGTAACGTTCAGATCTCCAAATGTCTTTGCACTTAAAAACCTACTTTTACCCTTTATAAGTGTCATTACAGCATTACTTCCCTTGGGACACTTTCTAGACTGCCGGAGTATGGATCCCATGGTCCTCTTCTGTGCATTCATGGGACCGTGTACTTCCCCCAGGAACACAAGACAAACGTACAGGGAGCCCCTGGTTTACTGCTGTATCCCAGTGCCTGGCTCACTGCCTGGCACATCAATAAATATTTGTTCAGAAAACAAATGAGTAGCATTACTGGATTCATTCAGTTCTGTTAAATGGTGGCTGAGACTGAGGAGAAAAGAAGGGTGGAAATGCTAAGTTGGAGAATCCCATCCAAAACTCAAGAATGCCCCAGCTTTGCACAGACAAAACCCTTTTACTGTCCCTGGTAAGCTGGGCTTGGCAGTATACGAACGATGGCACGGCCCGCAAACCATTGCTCTGTATGCACTAGCGCTTCTCAGCCTGTGGCTTGGATCCCACTACGAGGGGAAGAGCATTGGATGTCAGGCAGTAACCTAGTATCAGGTTCAGGCACAGCCTCCACCTCTCAAGAACAGTCAGGCCCGCCAATAGTCCCAGCAGAAATCAGATCTTCCTGGCAGAGGCTTGCAGAGCCTGCGTATCTCCGCCACAGGGGTGAGTACAAGAAGCCAACGACTCAGGAAGATCCAGTTTCCCTGAATAATGTTGCCGCTGCACAGGACAAGCGAGCATCCCTCCCTCTGAAACTGCCACCAACTCCCTCTGAGGAAGAAGGACTCGACAAATAGAACTGTCAACCGACACCTCAAAATGCTCCTCAGACGTCGACACAAGGATGTGATCCACAACTCACTGGAGCAGCACCAAGCATCTAAGAAACACCTGACAAATTGTGTATGACTAACAACAATGGAAAAGGAAGGGGGGCATGATTTTGGTCACAGATCAGTACAGTAGAGATAAAAGGTCACCATGCTAGTGGGGATGTTAATGGGATTTCATTTTTGCCTTGAAACATTACAACGGAAGGCTTATTCTTGCTAGATTATCTGAGTGATATTACATCTGAAATCATGTTTAGTGAAATATATTTAGCTATAGAGCTGGACATACATTGACTCCCAAGTTTCCGACCTCTAAACACCTCATTTTAAATCACATCCTACAAATGTCCTCCCCTTTTTCCATTCAAGTGCGTTGGTATAGTCCTTGCTGCACATGCCATGTTCTTTCCAGGGCAAACAGATGGAAGGAAGAGAATATGCCAGAAAGAAGAAATGGAAAATGAAAATGACATTACAATAAAAATGAAGCTGCAAAATATAATTTGGGTCAACTCTTCATGCGTTTTAAAATCAGTACCAGCAGGCTTTGCACATATGGCATTGGTTTTATGTTTTTTTTGGCTCAGATGTCACACAGGATTAGTGCAAAAGGAAAAATCCCAGCATGGGGTCTATTTTTATACAGATTAATCAATCATTTCCCATCTCTTCCTCTCCCATCATTCCCCAAACTTTCAAGTTAATGAAATTGCTCTCTTTTCAAAATATGCCATTTATTGCACTCTGAACGGAAATCCTTTCAGAAAAGGAAGAGAGCTTAAAATTTGAACCTAGATTTTTAATTGTCACATTTTAAATTCAAGTTATAAATATTAACTAGACAAGCTATGGCCTAGCCCCTTTTATCTTACATATCCATCGTGAAATCCTACAAATTCATTAGTGGGGGCAAAATTAATTGGCAAACATTTTATTATATATATGTATAGCCATTTAACAACAAGAGAAACCCATGCATTTGAAAAGAGAAAGCTATTGTATATCTCACATTTTGTTAGGGACATTTTCATGTACATCGCATGCCATTAATTCCCATCAGGATGCCAAGCACATAACTTCTTAATAAGTATTTGATAGGAAATTTGATAGGCTGAAGGGAACCAAACTAAAGAATTGTTCAAGCTATAGCTACAGCTTCCTTGGACTACAAAGCATTGTAACGATGATGATGATGTCTATAATAACCATAATACAACTGCAGTAAATATTTATTGTATGTCATGCACCACTGATTATGCCACTGACATTTCAAAGCAGGCTCATGTCATAGGTACTATTATTATTCTACTAAACAGATGAGAAAACAGTTTCAGAAAGGAGATTCAGATACTTGCAGGTAGAAACAGATTCCATGTTATGCTGGTTTTCAGAGATGGGCAGGGGAATTTATCACAGACACAATGAGAAAGGGAAAAGGGGCCTTATACTACTAATGAAGTGAAAAACTTTGGAGAAAGTGTCATTAACATCAATTTCTTCAAAACCATGATCACTAAAGAGTTCATCACACACCCTTATCTGTCTGATGCTCCTTTGATGGATGGAAATTATATTTATAAAATATTAAACATAAAATATTAAAGCAATGACCTAAAGCTTGACCTCAGTGACAAAGTCAGAGCCACAGTAGTCACCAGCACATTCACATTCACAAAGGGTGGTACCTTTTTACCATTTGGGGCAATTAAAATTAAGCCATGACTAACACTTGGAAAAGATGACATCACATTGGTTGTCGTTTGCCTAATGGTCGGTCATGAGTAGCGAACATAAGAGAAATTTACAATCTAGCATAATACTGTGGCCATACTTTTAAATGATTAAAATATGAATCTCTCTTATATCAATACAGTACCTCTTTTACTGTTTTTTAGAGCTGCTAGATGCCAGCTATCTACTACGGACAGTCTAAAAATCTAAATTTTACACAATATTAAAGTTATTGGACTAGAGTTGGGGTTAGCATACGTTAGCTCTTCTGTTTCTACCAATTAATGTTAACACCACAGGCATTAATCATTTGCCCAGCACATGAAAATAGCTTTAAGATGATGCATGGGTTTTACAACATTGCAAACCCAACCCTTATGCTCTTAGAATGTACAGTAAAGAGTATTAGATCAAATCAGTTAATAAAAAGAAAACTCTTCCACATCCTAATTCCATGGACATGAAGAGTTTCAGAATTTCTACTGGATGCCAAGTCAGGAAAGTAAATTAAAACTGGTCAGAGAGATGTGCTCTGAATAATTTCCATGGTGACCCGGCAGACAAGAGCACATGAGCAGGCTCTCTCTTGATAATAAATACATGGCGTCTCAGCCTACACAGAGGCCCACTGCAAACTCTGTGCGGTGCCAATTAGCATTAATTGTGGCTGTGCTCATCTATTCCCAGAGTACCACTGGGTTAAGTCCAGGCTTTGCATTTACAAATGCAGCATGCAATGCTCACAGTTAGAAGAGCATTCTAAAATGGAAGTATCTGTAGTCATTCTTTTTCATTTTGGCTTCAAATTGCTCAGACAGACTCACAAGTGTCACAAGTGATTTGTCACAAGTGACAAGGGGTATTTAAAACAATCCATGTGTGTATTATTAAAAGTTTAGTTACAGGCTCTGCATTCGGAGTTGCCTCTGAAAGGCAGAGTTGAAACTTTGTTTTCAGACCACATTTTTGGCCTACCACAACTAACTTTACCCCGCCCCCCAACATACACACACAGAGCATATCCTCTGTGATCCAATATAATTATTTACTTACTGTGACTAGTACTACTTACTTAGAAGGTAAGCTCCGTAGACTTTCATGGCAAACACTGCCTCTGCAGACAGCCTCCCACCACAGGCTGGGGTATGTTTTGTGCAGAAATACAGTGTGTGCAGCTCATCGCTCAGTGGAGTACAGTCTCAGAGTGGGGTATCCATGGAGACCGAGCCTCCTACATGTGCAGGGCAAGGAAGTTACTCTGCCGGGCACCATAGCAACAGGAGGCAGAGGGGAGGCTGGCGTATCAGAGAAGAGCACAGGAGCTTCTCCCTGGTGAGTGCAGCATTTCAAATGAAACCATCGCCCTCATGAATGGACACAAAGCATTTAAAGAAATACCAAATTGTCAAATAGAAGTAAATGCCTACAACAGCAGTCAAGGCTGGTCCTTTGACAATGTTAGAACAAAACACTTAAGAGTTCTGCTAGAATGACTGTATCCCAATGGGCAAGAAAGAAATTATGTCAAAACCCCACACATGCCTAAATTTAATGGCAAGCATGTGATGCTTTGAGGCGAATGTTTGGTGTACTCCATAAAGTCCAGCTACTTAAACATGCGAGGCACTTCACAGTGCTGCCTGGGAGCGAGAAACAGGAGAGATCTGTTGTTCTGAAAGGAGAAAACGGAATCGACGGCTCTCTGGGACAACTGTTGGCATATTTCTTCCATAAGAAATAAGAGTTTGCTTAGAGTAAATACGTTTTATCAAGCTTCCACCAAAGTCCTCCATTATATCAGAATAATTCATACCAAGACGGGATCTGTGATAAAGTAGGACCAATGCAGACAAGATGATGAGTGGGCATTCAAACGCCTTAAAGTTGGGCTATTTGTAAACATTCCTCATTCCTCATTTAATAACAGTAATCACAGTGATCATTTATTGTGCACATACTGTATACCAGGCAAACACTGTCACTACCAATACAGCTTTCTGCCAAATGCTGACACTGATTTTTGCAAAGATACAGGATGTGCATGTTTCCTTAGTGCTTGTGCAGTATTTACGTGACACATATGCTCTGCCATATACCTAGCATATTTTATGATTCTCACAGCAACTTGAAAAAGCTAAGTATTAATCATTCCCCCACATTATAGAGAAAAAGAGACAATATTTCTTTATGTTACCAAAGAAACTCTTCCATCCACTAACTCCCCTTCCCCCAACTGCTCTGCAGGCGGCCTGGTCCACCCTATTCAGCGTCTAAATATAAGTGAGGTACCCTCCTCCCACAATGACCTCTCAGAAAAGAAGAAAGAAATCCTCTTACATTAGAGTCTTTCCAAAGCCTGTTATTATAGAGCTCTCTTTCGTAATCACCTTCTTTGAACAAAAAGTGTCATCTGAAAAAGACTTCAGTCTAAATTGATCTCAATCAGAGCTGGTTTGGGCTACCTTCGGAGGTCAACTGACGGGGGATTGTGTAAAATGAAGGGGGCTGAGAAATTCAAAACAGATTTTGTAGTCATTCCCATGGTACGACTCCTCCAGCTTTTTAAAGATCACTTTAAATAGCAATACAGTCAACAGGTAAGTTGTAGAGGTCGCAAAAACTCACAATCCTGGCTAACTGAATTCAGGAACTGAATAGCTTTGGAGAGTGAAGGCTACTCATACGCATCTATAGGAAAAAGAACCACCAGCTGTCCCCAAGCTGTACAGCGGCTGTTGTGACTACCTGCTACTTGTCCTCCAATGTCCACCTCCATTTGCCCCTCCTTCCGGAATAACAGGTGCCCATTAGACTAAGTGTCCCAGGATATAATTGGAAATGACATGTGCCACTTCTGTGTCCTGACTTTAAAATGACTGGGTGAGTGTCCCCTGGTCCCCTCCCCCCTTCCTTCTCCTGACAGATGACAGTCAACCTGACATAGCTGCCAGCAGACTGAATCACCCAAATACCTATGTGCTGGTTAGCAAGAGACAAACTTCTGTCTGGTTTTAACCTCTGTATTTTGGGGTCTCTTTTTACAGTAACTTAACCCATAACCTTACAGTACTTGTAGGCTTGAAAAAATATCCAATGAGAAAACAAGACACGGATTCAAAATTACTTTCTATCAAATAAATTGGACAGAAGTGAAGATGATTTGCTCTGGAAAAGCCAGATGAGTTAAAAAGTAGTTCTAGGGGTGAGAAAAATGGAATGAAATTTTTAAATTAGTTATGAATTAAAAAATCAATGTTTCTAAATTAATAGTAGAGTACAAACATGCTTAATTAAAATAACAAAAACCCACTGGATATTGACTATTTCACCCATACCTCTAAAGCTTTACTCAAGTGAGCAAATAAAACAAAACATTTTAAAATCTTATTGGCAAAATGGGGGACCTTATATTCCGTCATATACACCTATCCATACACTGTTTCTTTTTTCACTGCCTCCTTCCTAGGCTAAGACACCCAAATTTAGTGTATCTGCTTCCAGTTTTATCTCTTAAAAATCCAAGCACCACAGAGTAGCCAGAAGGATCTCAAACACATAAATCAAATTATGTCTCTCTTCTTAAAATGCTCCAACTGCTCCCCATTACTCTAACAATACAGACCTCACCTATGACCACTCTTTTCCCCCTCCTAACTCACTGCTCTGCCCTGCCCCAGCCCTCCCCAAACATGCATGAATATGGCTAAGTTCTCAGCTCAAAGGTCATCTCCCCAGCCACTCCCCTGCCTCACCCAGAGTGGCTGTCTATAGCATTACCTTGTTTTGCTTGTCACTATCTGAACTTACCCTGTCTGTTTGTGTATCAGCCATCTCCCATAATCAAGGCAGGCTCCTCAAGAACAGGCATCTTGTCTGTTTTCTCATTCCCCTATCCTTAGTGCCTGGAACAATGTGGATCAGCACAGAGCAATGCTTAATAAATACCGATTGAGTGAATGAATGAAAGCTAGTCAATATACAGCCAGGATTCAAACCTAGGTTTGGCAGAAACCTTTGATATGTGGTGAAGTGAGGGCTCCCTTCCTTTCCTTAGACTCCTACATAGAGATCGCTTTCCTGCAATGCCACAAACATTCTAGTCCGTGCATCTTGGGATCTAAGCCCACTGCAGCCAGGTCCCTGAAGCTGAAGCGTCACTCACTGAACCACAGCCTGCACTCACGGAGCTTAGTGCTTCCCCTTGGCTGCTGTCAGATACAGGCCTAGGTGGTAGAAGATTTTAACTCAGTGAATTACCCAAATCAACACACTATGTTGTTCAACGCATAACTTTTTGTCAATAACCTACTGTACACCAAATGCCACACAACAAATTATGCCAATGACACAGAGAAGTCAGGGCAGTTATTCATCTCTCTGGCTCCTTCCTGTCCGGGGCTTCACTCCTCTATCAAAGTACTTCACCAGAGCCTCAGAGTCCTCTCCCTCTGGGTTCTGGGTCACTTGACCCTCCTCTTGCCCCTTCAGGATGTGGGAATGGCTCCAAGCTGTTGCCAGCGCCAAGTATTTCACCAGACCTTGTTAGAGCTCTTTAATCATGCCCATCTGTCTGCATGCAGACAGTCTCCTCAATAAACTCTCCTCAATTAGGAAAAAAAAAAAAAAAAAGCCCAATCTAAAGCATACATCTGCATGATTTAAAACTCTTGGTTTATAAGTTTGTGTGTAAAAGAAGTTTCCACGTTTATTTCTCTTATGTTGGCAGCCGATAGATATGTTTAACAGTTGGTGTGTGGTCCGCTGCAGCCTCTGCTAAGTATGAGAGCTATAATGCTTTGTTCTCAACACATCAGAGCACTTACTAAGCATCTGGCAGGCCCCCAGATCAGTGGCTAGAACACAGCACATGCAATAAATCCTATTAGACTGGGGTTTGGATGACAGCTACCTTTGGGAAGATGAGGATTATAATTCACTAATTCTTAGGAAAAAACCATTAACGGACCATTTGGCAGCGTTACATTGATTGGGTGCACCATCAAAAGTGCAGATGGGAGAAGGGCATGAGAGTACATATGTAACCCTGCCATAAAGATAAACACTCAAGTCCACTCCCACATTTGAGCTTTATTTTCCTGGTCTGGCCCCTGTTGGGGAGAAGTGATAGACTATACAACAGTCCACCAGAAAACATTCTCTGCTGTATCCTGGCTGAGCATTCTCTCTCTCGGGTGGAAGTTCCAGAGCTCCACTTCAGTAGAAATGCAAAAGCTCTTGATTAAGTTGACAAAATCTAATGATATCTGTTTACGGAAATACTCAAGATACGCCGGGTGGCACATAAAACATTTTGACACATAGAGAAAGGACTAGTTCATGATTAAGTGGAAAATACTGAAGACCTTAACATTCCTTTGATGTTCACATCCTTATGGTTTATTTTACTGATCTGCATCCAAACAGCCTCATGTATTCAACTTTCCACAATTTCACTGAAGTTCATTGATTTTTTTATGAGCAACAGCCAGCATAATCTACACATGGACTATATTAGTTAATCTATAAAAATCAATAAAAATTGTTAGGGCTCTACAAATATTAAAGAAAAATAATTCCTATCTTGTCTTTCTCAATTTTGATATCCTTTATTGCAATTAAAATTACTACTCTGAAGGCAGGCCTTACGACCAGTACAATGGCTAACAGGAGCAAGACTACCTGGTGTAAAATCTATTTACAAGCTGTGTGACCTTGGATTAGTTATTAACCTCTCTGTGCCTCAGTTTCCCAATCTGTAAAATACGGCATAATATCACCCTTGATGTTAGGATTAAATGAGTCAAGTGCCTGGAATTTTGCCTGGGACAGTCAGTGCTCAATAAATGTCAGCTAAAACATTTTTAAACCCAATTTCAGAGTGTATTCAAGCCCACAATTACACCTAATACATCCTTCCAGATATTTTCATAAGGATTTCAGTATCCGAAATAGAGTACAGCCTGTATCTGAGGCTGGGCCTTGTTGCTGTTAAGACCTCTGAGTGTAACTGTAAACTATTAGAAAAATAACGCCTTGCCAAGAATGCTGAAAGTTTCCATACAACCAAAATCTCATTTAGCACTGAAATTTTAATTTTTTCCATTCTATGAAAATATTTCTAAAATGCTTAAGACATTTTTCTGCCCTCATACACATCATTTTCTGCCAACTCCACCATCGCAATGACTCAGTCTGTTTCTAGAACATTAATTACCGCACTAAATGCCACAAAGCATTTAAACACTTAAAAGGCCACTATGCTTTCTAGTGGTCCTTTGTCTGCTCTTTCATGTTGTCCTGTCTTTTTCCTCACTGTCAAGCCATCAGATGTCATTTTCTACTCCTGTCAGGGTCCTCCACAGAAATGACCATTATTAACAAATTACCGTGAAAATTAAAATTAAAATTTAATGGTTAAAAATAACCATTAAAGTTAAAATTACCATATTAACAAATGACCGTTATTAACATTCACTGAGGAATTACTTTGTGCCAGATCTACTGTTGGGTACTTGGCATTCATTAGACTATTTAATCTTCGCAACAACTCATTTTACAGATGCTGAATGCAATGTTTCAAGAAGATAACAGGTAGTTGAAGAGAGCACAGTTACAAAGTGGCGGTATAAAGATTCCGAACTAGTATGCTGGACTCCAGAGTCTTGTCATTAGAAAGTGTCTCCACACCCCCCCGCCCCGCCACCCTCCCGCACACACACATACACTTTTTTCCCAGGACAGGACAAGCTGGGTAAGCTGGGGAGAAGCTGCATAAGTGAGCTCTCAACTCCCCTCTAGGTAGCTCAAGTTATTATCAGAACGGCCTCCCCAGGTAAGTTGTCTAGCTCCCAGGTAAGTTGTGTAGCTCCCAGGTAAGCTGTGTAGCTCCCAGGTGAGTTGTCTAGCTCTCTTTTATTTCACAGAACCACCTCTGAAGTGAATGCTGGGACAAGCACAGGAACATCTGTAGGCCGTCAGCTGTGCGTGAAAGAGCCTCTAGCTCTTAAGGGAACCAGTGTTGAGTAACCTCTAACCTAGTTGGTGCCTTCTGAGTTTTCTAGCAAATGCCTCTGAATGTGGGAAACAGTCTTTTTAAAGTAACCAATCCTCAGGTATTATGGTGAGGTTATTACAGTTCATCTGGCCAGGTCTCCAGTTTCAACAGCCTGGGTGGTGTCTGATGACAAGGAAAGACTAACTTAGTTTGAATGCTGATGGAATACGGTGACATCTTTCAAATGCAGATTTCAACATTTCAGTTTCTAAATGTGGATTTCTTTGAAATTATAGTGACCCTAACCTTTGCTCCTTACCTATCTCTTTTTTCTTCCCTTTCACATTTTCCGATTATTTGTTTAAATTGTGTAACTGTTTCCCCAGCTCTCCGACAAGCCTGGTGGAGAAAGAATTTAGTACTGCTATTTGTAAAACAACGACACTGGGTCTTTTTCTTCCTTGGATTGAGATACGTCCAAGCAGTAAACCAAGTATTACGGGAGGCCGTGGAATGTCATTTAATGTACAAGAGCACTAATTCATTTAGGCCTTTCCATTCTGGGCAAAAAAAGAAATTTCATCAGGAAAACTGCAAACTAAATATAGGAGCACCTGGGAGAAGGAATGTTACCACGGCAGACTCCTCCGAAAGCTCCCGGTCCGAATGCCTTCATTCCTTTGCTTTCCATCTGTGCTATGGGCCAGATTTATTGTACAGTATTCTGCCTTAAATTATAAGTTCCCTAAGAGCAAGGACGATGTTGAGGTCATCTTTGTCCTATCTTTCCGATGCTCCTCCCACACTAAACGTAATCCCTGCAGAGAGTGTACACTCTATTTCTCATTTAAGTATTTACTGGACGCCTACTTTATGACAGACACCGCATTAGGCTCTGGAGGTTCAGTCCTGAATGTCTGCTGAATTGACTTGTAGATAAAAGTAAAACGTGAAAACACAAAGTCATCGAACTGGACTCCAGGGACATTTTCTCTTGCTCTTGGGTGGCACTTTTTAATTAAATCTGCACAGGCTTTAAGTGATAGAAGCCAAAATGACACAAGGCTCACTGCCTCCAAGAAGTTCTAGAGCGAGTCCTGCTGGAGGAAGGAAGGGCGATCACGCTGTGTGTGCCACAGCGCCGGGTCAGAAAGGTGCAGGCTTGCTCAGCTGGCCTCTCTAAGCCCTTCCTGGCATCCTGTGACGTTTTTCCCTTCTCCCTCAGCGTCAGATACTCAAGAACATTATCAGGTCTGTATCTGAATGACCAAGGGGCATTTCAATCATTCCTTTCTGAGGCTAATAGCAGTTTTCCAGAATCTAGAACAACGGACCTAAAATTAAACGGGCTGGGGTTATTTAATGTTAAAGGGCCCTTGAGCATCTGTATAAGAGACACTAATTGCCTGCTATTTTAATAAACTGGTATTGGTTCTAATGAGTGGATTTATTTTAAAAAAGTATAGCACGCATCAAGAGCTGAAGAGAAGTTTGGGCTGAGGAGAGATGGTCACGTGAGGCAACGGAGGCGGTGGAACACTTTAACCCAGAGCAGTATCTTCTGGCGGTTTAGCAGATTATGTCTCTGCCTTTTATGAATTTTGGAGGCATCCAGCAGCCTCATTTCCAGGATTTCCTCTCTTCAGATTTATGAGACTGACGGGTTTACTCTGCTGAAAGTTCAGAGAATATAGGTCACGGTGCAGATTGTTCTAAATACAATGAGCTCACTGTATAGAATTGGGTCCTGTTCAAAAGCTTGGGCAGCTTTTTCAGTGATGTTAGGAATTTTAGGCAACTAAGAAATAAACTTCAGGGATCCCTCTGACCTTCTTTAAATGCAAATACATAAAAAGATTACCAAGTGAGGCCTACTTAGGTGATGTTTGCCTATGAGCAATTAAATCAGAAGCAGGTGACGAAAGTGGTGTTTCAGGTTCTGCCTCCGGACAAGGGTCATTAAACTAGGATTCAGAAACCCTAATAAAGAATAGCCACAAAACCTCAGAAAGGGTATGCGATGTTTTCTGCTTATGGGTATTTTTCTGGAGTATGGGTCCACTGCCTTCATGACTTTCAAAGGATCCATGAATCAAAACAACACGAAGAACAATTGTTCTTGCTTTCTTCCTTCCTTCCCTCCTTCCTTCTTTCCTTTCTTCTTTCCTTCCTTCCTCCTTCCCTCCCTCTCTTCTTTCTTTTCTTTTTTGTCTGCATTTTCCTCATGAAGATGTAGGACCTTAAACATTCTCAGCAAGACAAGCAGCTGATCTTTAGCAGTTGTTCTAGGATTAGCGACTTTCTTGGTGTGAACTCTGTATATATACATAGGGTTTTAAGTCTTATGTTAACGTGATTATTCTTATCATGATTATTGAAACAAGGAAGGGCAATGATAATGTTAACTCCCATTTAATCTCAGTTTGTTCTTTCGGTACCACACTTGTCTCCTGTTTCACTGTTTCATTTTATTGTCACCACTGTAAAAGGGTTTTGAAATGAGGTGGGGGGGGTAGATAACAAAAACAAAATAATTTCAGGTTGCATTCAAATCCTACAATACCTTCACAGTGAAATGTACTTTTTCTTTGTAATCCACGAAGCTGACATTCTTTCCTGCACCATTTTATCCTCTCAATCCCATAGCCAACCTTTGCTGTTGTGGTCAACAAATGTTGACTGAGCCCCCAATATGCACCAGACCCTGTGTGTCAGGAATACAAAGAGGATGACAGGGCTCCCGTTCTTAAACTTACATCTCATATGTTGCAGAAGTAGATTCTACTGGTGATTACTCCCTGGTTAAAAGAAAATTGAGAGCATTTTTCCAAAGATGATATACAAATGGCCAACAAGCACATGAAAAGACCATCATCATCATTAGCCATCGGGAAATGTAAATCAAAAGCACGATGAAATAACACTTTACACTCACTAGAATGGTTACAATCAAAGAGAGAGACTAACATTGGTTTACAAGGATGTGGAGAAACTGGAACCCTAATGGATTGCTGGTGGAAATGCAAAGCGGTGCAGCCATTTTGGAAAACAGTTTGGCAGTTTCTCAAAGGGTTAAATATAGAGTAGTCATGTGACTCGGCAATTTCACTTCTAGGTTAGACCCAAGAGAACTAACAACATATTCACACAAAGCTTGTACATGAACGTTCATAGCACTATCATTCATAATAGCCAGAAAGTGAAAACAGCACAAATGGCCATCCATTGTGAATAGATAAGTAAAATGTGGTATATCACTATGCTAAGGCAAGATGTTAATAACAGAGGAAGCTGGAGGTGGTGCTGAGGGTGCATATGTACTCTCTGTACACTCCACTCAACCTTTCTGTAAGCCTAAAATTGCTCAAAACAGAAGTCTGTTTTAAAATGTGGTATATCCGGGGGCCAGTCCAGTGGCACAGTGGTTAAGTTTGCACATTCCATTTCGGCAGCCCGGGGTTCGCCAGTTCGGACCCTGGGTGGGGACTTATGCACCGCTTAGCAAGCCGTGCTGTGGTAGGCATCCCACATATAAAGTAGCGGAAGATGGGCACAGATGTTAGCTCGGGGCTAATGTTCCTCAAAAAAAAAAAATGCGGTATATCTATACGATGGAATATTACTGAACTGTAAAAAAGAATGAAGCACTGATACAGGCTACATTGACGAACCTTGAAAACATTATGCTAAGTGAAAGAAGCCAAACGCCAAAGGCCACATATTATATGATTCCATTTATATAGATTTGCATCAAGATAACCTGTTCTTTTTATAATGTGTAGGCACTTTAGATGGTATCAAGTAATTTTTCAGTATAATTTATGCTCGAATTAATTATATAGTTTAAATGTCTGTTAGACCATCTAGTTTGCATTTCTCCGACTTTGATTCTTTTTCTATGTCTTTATAACGCACATGTCGCTATACTTACTCAGTTATTAACAACCAGTACAGAAAATATTCTACCCTCTGCCCCTCTTCCTTTAAAAAAACAGATGTTCCTGGGTACTACAGTGTTAAGGTTCCCTGCCTTGATATACAGGTGTTTCATTTTAAATGTGAAATCACTCCAGTCATATCACTCTGAGAAAAACATGGAGAGAAGAGCAAGGGCACTCACCTGGCTTTACAAGGCCTGACTTGGGTTCCTTCTTATATCGAGCTGACTGGATGCTTCCTTCACCAACCATTCCAATTGTGCATTTCTTCCTGGTAAAGTCTTCATCACTTCCAGGGCAGAAGCCAACAGGGCTGTTTCCAGCATCTGAGGGCGTCTTCACAGGAGACACTGACTGGCTACTAGGACAGCCGGTGTCATCTGGAAGACAGGAATCAGTAAGAGTTTAATGAGGAGGAGGAAATCAATGATGGCAAAGAGAAGCCAAGCAGGGAGCCATGCACACAGGCGCTCACACACATGTACTCTTGCTTACGAGGCCCCAAGGGAACTCCTGTGGATGACTCTCCATTTATTCTCCATATTTCGGCCAACTATGTAAATGAAGAAAATATGAACGATCATACAACATCTTTTAAGGCAAAACCTTATAAGCTTTTTAGATCACAAATACATCTGTAACACTCAGGTTGTCAAAACTGAAAGGTTTGTCTATTTCACACATTCAGTAGTATACTTTTGGGTCATAACTGTCCATGGATTTTTGATGGGGTTAGTAATAAAAAGTTCACCACGGCAACTCAGGATCCTTAGGGTGAAGTCTTCAGAGTTGTTTGTGTTAGGGAAAAAAGTTATTTGAATATTACTGACCATACCCAGTTTTTGATCACTTAGCCCATCAATTGGTTAACAGAGTTTGATAGACAAGACATCTGGCTTTAGGAGTTCAAGGAAGCAGAAAGAAGTGATCTTCTTTTATTATCATATACACCCAAGCAGAAATATATCAGTCAGATATCTTGCAATCTGGGCTAAACTGGTAAAATGAAAATGATGTTCAAATTAGAAATGTGCCCTTAACTTCCAAGTTATAGATTATTACTATGGTCATTATTATAAGTTAATATGCATGATATGAAGTAACCTGTGTAGATGCTTATTAGGCAAACAAAAGCCATATGCTGACTCCTGTAAGTGCTCCATATTCATTAAATATTTATGGTGGTTGGTTAATTCATTTATACTTTGATGAGAATTGTACGGGAATTTAATGCAAATCAATATTACTCGAAAGTATGTCTACTCAAACTAATCAATTAGTGGTAAATTTTCATTACTAAATAATTCTTTATTATACAAAAATATTTTGATGCCAGCATTACCTTAGTAACTACTTAGACAAAAAAATGAATAGACATTTAGTACAAATAACTTTTACAACTTCTGCATTTTTATAAATATTACAGGAAGTAAAATAATTTGCCATCTATGAAAGGCTATCTTAAAACTCCACAGCTTGAATAAAAACAGAAACAGAGCTAGGCTTGAATAAAATATACTGATTGCCTGAATTAAGATGACTAAAATCCATCTGAAAAAGAATTGCCATTGCTGCATTTTTGGCCTTTATTTCAATTTATTATGAAATATCCCAGTTCCTGGGACAAAGTGAACTTGGCACTGGTAAAATGATTTATTTCTCTTAATGTCCTTTTTGGACTTTTGGACATAGTACACATAAGACCTCAATGGTAATTCTGGAAGTGAATGGTTTTTAGCGCACTTCCCATGCCTGCTGTCTTTGCTGCTCTTTTAAATGCCCTGTGTTCTTCCGGAACTCCTGAAGAAACGTTGCCCTGAACCACAGAGTGATGAGAACCCTCTTGGCTGCTACTGCTCAGCTATTTCATCACTTATTGTCCCTGCCTTTCTCCTACAACTGCATGTCCCACGCTTCAACCCAAAGAAATCTGAGCTCCTCTCTACATGCGCAAAGCTGCTAATTACTCAGACAGATTCCAGCACTTTCACAAGGCTCAACAGGTCTGCACATCGCCTCAGGAGAGCCTCTCTTTGTTGACTCTCATCCCAAAGGAGATAAACCTAAATGCGTGAGGTCTAATCCTTCAAAATTACCTATCACCTTTAAAATTATTTCCTATGAGTCAGTTCCATAAATTATTTCTTTTGAAAGAGAGATGGCTCAAATAAATAAAAATCCATGTTTCAGATTCTCTACCCTAAAAAGCAATTTTTCATGAAAACTCCGACTCAAGGGGACAAAGTTAAATAATTTCCAGTATAGAGAAACACCGTCAAAATTATATTTTAAATAAACAGAAAACAAATGTGCTTTGTTTGGTTCTATTACCATTTTGCTAGAGTTAAGAAATACTACGTACACATCTTGTACTCAGGACTAGTAATTTTAAGGATTAAGTACCAGGGTCTGGTTAAAAATTGGGAACTGAAATTATTTAGAGTGGCAACAGTTTAGAAAAGGCAGTAGCAATTTTTCACCTGGAATGTATGCCTCACCTGTCACCAATATTTACAGTCAGTATCTCCAGGGACCGGGATTGAGAAGATGAATACCTAAGTAAATCTTTAACTTGAGTTACCTCGTGCAGCATCTGCACCACTACATAAACTAGTGTTCACCCAACATTTCTTAACTGTCTAATCTTGCCCTTCATATTGAGGAGGAAACTGTAGGAATATAAGACCTGGTCTTTCATTGGTTAAACAAATATGTATCCACTCTTGGCACTGAACCAGCCCACAGGCATAATACCCAGTCCCCATACTGATGGAGCTTAGAAAAAAGCAAAAGCAGTTGGGTAAATATCACAGTGCACAGTTCCTGTAAACTGGCAAGCCTGTTAAAGCAAATCCATACCCAAGAAAATTTGTGAGTTACCAGAGAAGCTTGGGACATTTGCCTGTTTTGTCTAATGGGACCAACACTAACAAAGGAATCTAGTTTTCGAAAGGGCAGGGCCATTAATTTTCCTACCAGAGAGAACACACTTTAAGTTATGCAAAGTAAGACAGAGCAAAGGCAAGAGAGCTTCCTGTCCCAGACAATCATCTGGTCACCTGTGGTACCTGAGGAATTCTCCTCCTCTGTGCAGCCCTGGAGAAGTGGTTATTTTTTCAACAAGTCTTGTTTCTGGCCCCTTCTCCCCTCCGCCCCTTCCCTCCTCTTCCTCCTCCTCCTCCTTTTTAACTCCATGGTCACAGCTGGAAGCGGATCACCAGTCCAGATGAAGATAATAAATACTCTTTTCCAAAAGTCTATGTAAAATATTCTCAGTTCACATTTACTCCAAGATTCTAAAAACAGTGAAGCCAAGTTCATGTTCTTTGGTCGCTCATGTCTACTCTTAGTATGTGCCAAACTCCACGTGGATCAAGCACATATTAAAGAGATTTATTTATTGAACCCACTCCTGTCAAACCCTTTGAGGGTGCCTTCTGTTTCCTGCTGCCACCGTGACTGCCCATTTATCCTGTAGAATCCACAGATTTATATACACAATATTTATCATGATAGCTTTTATTAGTTATGTTAGTACAAAGAAATTATCAATGGCAAAAATTTCTAGTATGACACCATGAGGAAACTATTTCTGGGCAGGAAATGGTAGAAATCTTGAATGATCTACCCAAAGAGTTGAGAGGTGTTTCAAATTTCCAAAATGCCTGAGAAAAGTAAGCACATTTCAGCCTGGTTTTAGCATAAGGGGAGCTTTGCTCCAAGGCTTTAGGTGTGGGAGACAGTCTATCAAGAGAGGGAGGAGTTCTTCTTTTAAAACACACACACACACACACACCAGCTCTGACATAGCTGAGATTTTACACTTTTTTCTCTATTATTCATGGTAAGTATAACTTCATTAAAAAACACACACAACAGGACCACATTGCATGTTTTGTTTTGTTTTTTTTTTTGAGGAAGATTAGCCCTGAGCTAACTGCTGCCAATCCTCCTCTTTTTGCCGAGGAAGACTGGCTCTGAGCTAACATCCATGCCCACCTTCCTCTACTTGCTTTATATACGGGACGCCTACCACAGCATGGCTTTTGCCAAGCGGCGCCATATCCGCACTCCGGATCCGAACCGGCAAACCCCAGGCCAGCGAGAAGCCGTGTGAACTTAACGGCTACGCCACCTGTCCGGCCCCATGTTGCATGCTTTATACAGTGTGATCCATCTGAAAATATAGGATGATTTCCTTCTGGGGCTCACAATTTTAAATCCCACTTACACAGGCCCAGGACGGCCTCTGGTGGGACTTGGGTAAATGTGACTCTCATCAAAGCCACATCTCAATGATCACCATCTATCGTGAAGGAGACTAATTTACATGCCTCCTTGACGTATATTAAGGAAGAGGTTCTTTTGTTGTTGTTCTTGTTCGTTTGCTTTGAATCTGTCAACACACAGGATTGAGGACGGCAGAAAGAATACTCGCAGATCCAGGAACCTCCAGAAGTTGCAGACTATCTAAAGTGATGTAAGAAATATACTTACTAATTAGTTTCCAAATTGTTACCAAGGAAAAGAATTTAAGGTCTTATAAAGACAAATGGGAGAAACAGGCATCTATTATAATTTTGTAGTCTGGAGGTTGTTAAAAAACGGATTTTTTTAATCGATTTTTGCTCTCTCTTTACACGTTCTTTGAGAATACGGGATATTCTTAATAATTGCATAATAATTGTACAATTACACTTCTGAAAAAGGTGTATATAAATATCGTTTAAAATAATTTGTATCTTATTCTAAATGTTCTAAAGGTACCTGCTAAATTAAAAGAAATCTACTGGGGTTGTTAAAATTGTAACTCAATTTTTTAAATTATAAAAGTAATGAAATTCTTAATGCAGAAGACCTAGAGTGCAGAAGAGTACAAAGAAGTAAAAAAAAATAAAAGGATAATATTTTCCTATAATTGTATTACCCAGAAAAAACATTTAACAATTTGGCATATTTCTTATCAATCTTTCTTTTATATGCATATAGTTTACTTGCTTGCTTTTTGTTTTGTTAAAATTCCAACGTATATTATTAACAGTTTCGTTACTCCGTCATTGAAAACTTCTCCCTGGAACTTGTAGGCTAGAAAGAAAGAAGCAATTGAAGACCAAGAGGAGCCAACACAAAGGGCCCCCACTGGCCAAAGATGGAATAGTGTGAGCAGCAAAAAGAATAATACATGCAATTAACTGACAACCACTGAATATATTAAAAAATCTATGAGTTCATAGTCATACAAAAAAATAAAACTAAAGAGAAAAAGAATCCTGTCACCTAAAAGAATTACAAACCAATGGAAATCACTGTAAGTGACCCAGGGACCAATTCGTCATATTGAAATTTGGCAATTAAAAGGAAAGAATGAACTAGCATACAGATTGTAAAAGCTGTTCCTGTACAAGCTCTATTTCAGTATAACTGAAATCCCTTAATCCCTCATTGATATTGGAAAGTTCTTCCTCATAGAGGCATTCTGGTTAAGGAAACTAGATGGAACAATAGAACTGAAAGTTACTATTTTGCAATGATTTCTAACGAAATATTGATTTAGACAACGAACCTAACAGATGAAACCATTAGACAAAAGGCTGATGGAGAGTTTACAGTGGATGGATCAGGTCTTACCCATCTGTGCCCACTGAGTACTCTTAGCATCATCAACAGTGGGACAACAGACATGGTGTACCTTCTGACGGGAAGTGAGATGAAACACGCAGCATCCCCCATGGTATTCTTGCCACAAAAAAAACTGCCCCTGAATCTAATCAAGCTTTAAAGCCAATGTCCACCTTATAAAATATATGGAGAACGGAGGAATGAGTTAAGTCAGGGGTTGGCAAACTGCAGCCTGCAGGCCAAATTCTGTTCTCTGCCTGCTTTTGTAAATAAAATGTTATTGGACACAGCCACGCCTAATCCTTTACATACTGTCTACTGTGGCTTTCAAGCTACAACGGCAGAGTTGAATAATTGTGACAGAGATCATCTGGTTAGCAGAGTCGTAAATAGTTACTATCTGGTCCTTCACAGAAAAAGTTTGTTGGCCTCCGGGTTAAAGATACCATGAGGAAGCAGACACTTTTGAGACAACTGGGGCTATTTCAATGTTCTCTGTCACACCAAGGAATTATGTTAATTGCGTTAGTAATGAAAGCGGCACTATGATTATGTAGGAAATGTCTATTTTTTAAAGAAATGCATGCTGAGGTACGTAGGTTGACATGAAATGACATGATGTCTGGAGATTTGCTTTTACATGCTTCAGCAGAGTAAAAAAGAAAAGAAAAAAAGGGAAAGACGTAGCAAATATGACAATATCTTGCTATTGCTTAATCTGGATGAAGTGGATAAGCAGTATATTAAGGTTCATTGTAATATTCTCTCTGCTCTTAAGCACGTTTTTAAAAGTTTCAAAATATATTATTTAATTTCTTGAAAACATTATTTTAAATGAGTAACTAAAATAGATACGAACATAGCATTTTAAAAAAATCAATTGCTTCTTGTAGGGTATTTTAGGTTGTTTCAAATTTTCTCACTATTCTGGAAACTGCTTGAAAGACATATTTTACAGATAAATCTTTGGTCAAATTTTTGAGTATCTCTTAGAATCTATCCCTAAAAGTGCAATTACTCAAACTTTCAGGAAGTTCGAGACAACTTACATTCCTGTCAATATTGTATGAGAGTATCCCGTTTATTAAATTCCTGCCAGCATTGAATACTATTTTATTTGCATTTTTCCAAGTTAATAATGAAAAACTTATTTCTGATGTGTTAGTTTGCATGTATTTAATTATTAGTGATCTTAAGGTCTTTCATATGTTCGTTGGTCTTTTTTACTTATTCTATGAATTGTTCATGTCCTTTGACAATCTTTCTTTGAAGGTGTTAAGGATTTGTTATTGATCTGTAAGAAATCTTACACATGAAAGGTATCAGCCTTCTGTCATATTTCACTGAATCTGTTGTTTGCTTTTAATTTAAATTTTTAACATTCAAAGCTTTTTCTATTTCTAGTTGTCAAATCTGTCCATATCCTTTGCAATTTCTTCCAATGTTTTAATGCTTAGAACATCCTTCTTTACTCTAAGATCAATTAAATACTCACCTATACTTTCTTCTAGATTTTTATAGTTTCGCTTTTCATTTCAATTAAATCCATCTGGAATTCATTTTATGCAGTGTGAGGTTAGACGCTAACTTTATTCTTATTTTGTTAATTTTTAGGAAATCTATCTTTTCCACATTACTTTGCAATGCTTTTCTGATGAAGTTTTGAAAGTAATAAATATTTTTTGAAAAGCGAATTTTTGTAATCCACATTTTAAAATATTAGGATTGCCCACAGCGTGTATGTGTGTGTGTGATATAATTTCCTGATATTTAACTAACAACCAGGGCCATCAACCACGTTTGGTAGCAACTATGCTGACCAAGTCCCTACGTCAATCTCCGTGCACCAATTACATATAAGAATAAAACACCAGGTTCTCAAGGTTACAAATAGAATATTTCTTCAAGGTCCAAGAAGCGTCTCTAAAACTTCTGGTTCATTTTTTAATTTAGATCTCAGAACTCATTTGTTTTCCAAGATGCTGAATTAAAGAATTCCAGGAGGCATACTTAAAAATAACATCAGGCAGAGAAAAACGTGCTTTTGTGCCATAATGTCTTGAAACATTCAGTTATGGTTTAATGCTGTTCAATGTTCAGTTGCATAATTTGGAGGAAAAATCCCTGCTATTTTAAGGAAACATTACCTTAAATTATATGGAAATCGAGTTGATTCTCATGAATGACAGAAGCATTTATAGACTTCTTAGTCGTTCATTCATCAAATATTTATTGAGTATCTACTATTTGCCAGGCACTGACGTCGCCGTTATTATTCTTATTGCTCCAGATACTGACATTTTTGAAAACAGTCTGATGGAGACAGATAAAATGTCACAGCCTAAACTCATGGTTAACTTGAACCCTGTGAAATTCTTACCATAAACCATTCAAATTCACTGAAAGGATATTGGTAAGGTAAGAAAAGTAACATTTATTAAGTAGCTATCATGTGGCAGGAACACTAATTTTTATCATATAATGTTAATAAGGTCTTATTTTATAGGTGGGAAAACAGGCTCAGAGAGGTTAAGAATTCCACTGTCACACAGTTACCAAGTAATTGACTCAAGATTCAAATTTGGGTTTGTATGACTCTAAAGTTCTTGTTTTTCTCAGCACCACAAGCTAGCTGTTTTCTAAATTTTTCTCTCTATGTTTGTTCCAAGAGGAAACAGCAGCAATTCTGGGAATGCTCAAATTAAAAACAGACAAAGGAAACTGTTAGAAAGAAGCCATCCCATAATAAATAGACCACAAAAATTTGAGGCAAGAACCTCTTTCTAGTTGTTTCCAGGTTTCCATTATTCCTGCTTCAAAACGGTAACCATATAATGCTTGCCATTCAGATAATTTCGCATCCTAGGTTTTCAATAGCCGAATCTGAACTTCTATTCCTTCACCTAATTTTAACATCTTTTAGGAGTGAATATTCACAAGTCTACATGGCTCTATACCAATTTTGCTTCAATATTATACGATGTGTCACTACCCAATTGCCAATGTTGAAGTGTAAGAATCTCATCCATCCATCCATCCGTCCATGATTCTTTTCACAAATAATTACTGATTTCCTATTGTGTGCCAGGTAGTCTTCTAGATATTAGGGTTATAACGAAGATCAAGATTCTAAGATCCTTGTCCTTAAGGAGTTCACATTCTAGTGGTGGAGAAAGACAGTTAATAAACAAGTAAAAAAAAATACATAGAGAAGATATTTTGATTGTGATGTACTGTTAATGATTGTGATGTACTGTTAATGAAACGAACTGGGTGATATTATACATAGATTAACCAGGTGGGAGGTGGGAAGGTACTTCATTAGGCGGGTTGTCATGGAAAGCCCTGAAGAGGTAACTTGAGCGAAGACCGAAAAGTGAAAACCAATCACGGAAAAGGCAAGGGAAATTACTCCAGGCAGAGAGAACAACAAGCAGTTTGGTGCATTAAAGAAACTGAAAGGAAGCCAGGAAGGCTGATGAGGAGAGAAGGATGATAATGAGGCTGGAGGGAGGTAGAAGCCCGAGTATGTGCAGGACTGCAGGCCAGGAATCCTTAGTGTATCTTAAGGGCAATGGAAGCCACAGTGTGCATTAAGCAGGAGATGACAACAATGTGGTTTGTGAAGAACAGGCTGTATTAGCGATCCTATATCTAGCTAATATTTCTTATTGCCTACGAAGTACAGGCATTTCCTAAACGCTTACTTAACGCAAGTCTTAATTTAACCTAATATGACCTCTGAGATAGGCACTAATATTACCCTGCTTTGCAGGTGGCATAGAAAACTAGCACTAGCCTTTCAGCCACCCGCCTGAGTCACAGTCAGGAAGTGGCAGAGCCGTGCTATGAATCCAAACAGGCTACTCAGGAGCCTCCTTCGTAACAAGTAAGCTGCGTGGCTTCTTTAGGAATGAAAGAGCGGAAGCAAAAAACCCACATGGAGGCTGCTGCAACAATAAAAACAAGAGATGAAGTGGTTTGACTAGAGTGGTAGTAGTGAAAATTGAGGGAAGTAGGTGGATTTGAGATATATTTTTGAAAAATAATTGAAAGCACTAATTTATGATAATGAAAAAATAGGAAGGGACCAAGGATGTCTTCTAGGTTTTTGCATAAACACTGGGGAATGTGGTGCTCATTTCTGAGTTTGTAGGGGGTGAAATGAAGAATTCTGTTTTTGATACATTAAACGTGAGGCACAAATTAACCACAACATTGGAGCTATCAAGTAGGCAGTTGGGTATGTGGACCTGAAGCTCAGGGGAGAAGCTGGGGAGCATCACCATCCTACAGGTGAGGAATTTAGAGATTGGAGCCCTCGGGGAGGGCAGGAAGAGAGGAGGGCAGGAAGAGAAAAGGGCTGAGGACTAAGGCCTGAGACACTGGACACAGTGAGGACAGGGAGAGGGCGGAGCCTACAAAGGTGACTGAGGAGTGACTCCAGAGACAGGAGGAACGCTCAGAAGGGTGGGACCACAGAAGACAAGGAGGAAAATCTTCCCTAAGAGAGAGGCTTTTTCAATGGTGTTGAGTGCTGTTGAGAAGTCAAGGAAAATGAAGGCAGACAAGAGAATGTCAGATTTGCTAAAGTGGTCACTCACATGCTTGACAAGGGCAAATTGTGGAGAGGAGATTTTGGAGAAGTTTCGTTGTGAAGAGGACCAAAGAAACAAGATGGCAGTTGCAAGCTGATGAGGGGTCACAGGGAGCTTATTTTCTTTGAAAGGTGCATATTCAAGCATATATGTGTGCTGATGGAAACGAGCTTGTTAAAAGTAATTCTAATGTAGCACCTCTGCTAAGGCATGCAACCTACATCTATAAAAATGAAGCAGAGAGTGGAGTAATTATTTAATGAATGTCTCCCTGGTTTCTTGGAGACAAAATAATCATTTCACAGACAAACATTCCCCGGATTTCTGAGCTATTTTGGAGCCTCGAGTGCTCCCATAAAAGTCATTCTGGTGCAGCCCTTGGCAGGAAATGAGAACGTGAAGTGAAGTGAAGTGAAGTGAATTGAGGCAATCTCATTTCTTCATGGGACTGATGCTCTCTCTGAAACAGGGGGCTCCACTTGGTTATCCACCAAGTGTCAAGTTGTTTGATTTGCATTAGTAGCCAGAGGAGAAGGAATCTGGAGGGGAAACAGCATTCAAATAGTTCATGTAGTGTGAGCAACAAACCTATCTAGGAGATTTGATGAGAGAGGAGGTGATGCTGAAACTGGGAAACAGGGCGGCTCCATCACTGCCAGAAGACAGGTGAGCCTTGGCAAAGGCGATGGGGAGTTCTTCTGTCACACAAGCTTTTATTTCTCTTGTTCTTTCTTTTGTAGGATTATGATCTTTCCAAATAGGCATGTTACTAATACTTCTGACCTTTCCTCTACTTAGCAATAGGAGTTTATTTGCGGTTGCTAAGCCATGCCTTTTTAAAGACTCAGTTATTTTTTTTCAGGTTCCTTCGTGGGAAAAGAGGGAGGAGAGGGAGACGGCAGAGGGAAGGATGAGAACAGGAAGGAGAGAAAGGAGAGAAGAGAGAGAGACAGAGACACACACCAAGACGCTATCTCTTAATCTCTTCACAACCTTATAACAAGGACACTGTAAAACTCGCTAAGGACACCTGAATTACAGTCAGCTCTCTTGTAGTAATGTAAATATTTTTCCCTTCCATTCTATTTTTTCTCACATTGAGAATCTTAAGATAGTGATGGTCAAGATAAAGAAAAGGGATAAAAATGGAAGGAAGCTAAGGAAAAAACAATGCTTATTATACAGTTTATGCAAATGCTACATTGGGGTTTTTTTCTATTTGGAAAAAAAAGGATTGTTTAGGTAATATATGTGTATTAAGGTATTGACTTCATTTTAAAAATGGAACAAAGAAAAGAGAGAAAAAGAAGAAATATGCTCATAAATAGTCTTATAGCAGTGACATTCATAAAATAAAATTCTAAAATTTGAAAGTTAGCTTCACAGATGAAATGTCCATCCTCAGAAGAATGGCTGAATGAACGATGGTTCTCCGTAGAATGGAGTATGAGCTGTCGTTATAATGGGTGGAGAGACTTCTATGTACTTACAAGCAATGACAGGAACAGGTGCTGCCTGGAATACACGTTCCTGGAGGGCAGGAGGCCCATCAGTATTGTTCATCACTCTGGTTCAGCTCCTAGGATAGTACCTTGCCCACGTCAGATGTTCAATAAATATTTACTTAACATATGAACAGAAAGGCTGACAGATCAATATAGCATGATCTCGCTTTGGCAAAAAAGTAAAACAAAATAAATCCTATAAACGTGATTACATCCGTTCTGACATATGCGTTTGCACATTGTTATTACTTTCGAGCTTAAAAAATATAATGGTTAGCCGTAAAGAAAATATAATCCTCACAAACACCCCAGAATAACCAGAAGGGTAGGTTATCCACAGGGTCTCAAGAATTCTGAGGGTTAGGTCAGCGTCTAACAGGAATCCTGTCTGCAGAGGCACCCACACCAAAGGAGAGAGAATAAAGACAGGTGGCCGGGACAGAGGAGGAGCCCTGGGAAAATCCACAGGGAGCGGGGAAAAGCTGAGGGATGTGTTTCTATGAGGATGAGGGTGAGGGCTGGGGTGCACTGGGAGCTTGGTTTGGGTTCCCTACAAAGAGAGAGCAGTCAGCAGACAGGCCTCCTTTTGGAGCCAGCAGAGTGTCACCCAGGCAGTGGGGCGCTGGGTACGGGCCTATCCAGCAGAGGGGGAGCAGCTGGGGCAGGAATGTCTCTGCCCTGGCAGAGGGAGGGCTGGATTTTGTCTCCAAAGCAGGAGACAGCCAAGGCAGCAGCAGGCCAGGACTGGGGCAGTTACTGTGCCCAGGAGCCAGCAAAACCACTTTACAATAGAGGCCCGCCCAGCAGCCCTGGGTACCTGAAGTGCCCGGGGTCAGTGGGAGGAGACTGGGGCTTTCTCAGAGTAAAAACAACCTGGGGGTAGGGCGGAGTGGGGGTCAGTGTCAGGTCAGAGTCCTGGGAAACAGCAGGTATGTGGCTCTGTGCTAAATACCTTCTTGACTCTAAACCAGGCTACTGGTTTTTCTCACGGCTGTGTGACTGGGAAACAAGGATTAGGGAAGACAGGACTCTTCGCCGCTCCCCAAATTTGCCCTGCACTTTCAGGGCTCTAGGCTCTGACACACGTGGATCTCTCTGTCTGCTAGGCCACGTTCTGCTTCTCAAACTCCTACACAACCTTCAGAACCTTGCTCAAGTGCCAACTCTTGAGTGGAGCATTTTCTGATTTTCTTAGCAAGACCTCTCTCTTCTAGCTACCCACAGCACTGGGGTCACGGTTCTATTAAAGAGCTTACTCTTTTTGACACTTAGAGATGCTGAACTCCTCAGCACAGGAATGTCTTAATCTATTAAATTGAGTCCTGGGTACTGTTCTAGTTGCTTTATTCCCCCAACTACTAAGATAGTGCCCTATTCTCAAGGTATTTTATTAAACGAATGGAAACACTTGTCTTGTTCCCCTAATTATGGCTTCTACCAAATTCCAACAAACACTTACTGAGCAGCCCCTGTGTGTCAGGTCAAGTTCGAGGAAATATACTGCTCTTGCCTTCACGAGCTTACAGACTACCGGGGAGTCAGATGACTAGATACAAAATTGTAAAACCAGGTCTGATATGAAAGATAGGATATGGTACGACAGAGGAAGAAGAAAGACGGGGCAGCTAAGCTAGACTTTGAAATATCTATCCTTCAGCTGCCCTGATCTAGAAATATATCCACCCAGCCTTTCTTTTCTTCCTATGTGTGTTTTTGGTCTACCCTCAGTCTTCTTACAAAGCTATCACCTCTCTACTATTTTTTGGTCTCTTTCTTTGTTTGTTTCTTTATTCGTTGTCTATTTTCCCTCAGCCTAAGAACCTTATCAAATACCTGTCACTTGATAAATACTCTATCTTTACTATAAATGCCACACTTGTTTTTATTCTATTTTCTCTTTCCCATCCCACTTAAGCTTTTAAAAAAATTTGTCTACACTTTGTCTCCTCCCATTCACATCTCAGCCGGATGCCATTGGGATTCCATCCCCTGAATTTTCTGAGACTGTTTCTGCCTAAGACCACTGATAACCTAGTGGTCTGATCCCTGAGCACTTTTTATCCTGCTGTGACCTCGGAACCTGTGGGCTACTTTCTTCTTGAACTTCTCTCTTCCTTTGGGATGGAGGCACTGTCACTCCTGGCTCGCCTCCCTTCTCTCTGAATGCTCATTCTGAGGCGCCTTGGTTTTCTTTTTCTGCCTGCTCTTGCTGGATCTCAGGTTCTAGCCTTGGTCCTCTTATCTTCCTCCTCTAAGCAGTCCCCGTGGGCAGTATCATCAACTCCTTTGCCTTCAGTTGCCAACATGTACGACTTCTCTTCAGAGCTCCAGACCTATACCTTATCTCAAACGCAACAAGGCAAATCTGAGCCCACTAACCACATTCATTGTCCTTCTGCCCTGCCCTGCTACTCCACTGCTGTTCATCCAGTGGAAAGGCAGACACAATCCTTCCACTGCAATTGGTGACTAAGCTTCATATGCTCTAGGCCCTAATCCTCATACATGTCATTTTGTCGGTCCTCACTTAGGCTGCCAGAGCTGTCTTCAAACCAGGCAGGCTCCTTGCCATCACCTCCTGCCCCTTCTCACCCACTGTCGAACAGATCACCAGGAAGATTTTTCTGATATAAATCTGGTCATAACTCTTTCCTGCTGAAAACCCTTCCTTGGCTCTGTAAGATCTTTAGGAATTGCAAAATGGCAGCCCAAGAGCCATAGCCAGCTCTCTGGCCCACAAAGTTAGTTAAAAAGCGGCATTTTAAAAATTCTAAATACCTCCAGAAGGGGCACACTGTCCAGTTCTAGAGTCCCCTCTATTGTCATCTATCTGGGGGGCCTCACTGTTTACAATACTGGTCTAGCTCCTGTAGGTATCCTTGATCTCAGGGATTGAGTGTTCGCCCGGCATGCAAAGCCTTTCCCCATCTGGCCCTCCCTGCCTCGCTAATCTCATTTCATGCTTTTAACTCAGTCCGCTGATGCCAGGGCTCATATTTACCCACTACACCACACTAACTAATGTTATTTCTTTGAATCCTTGAGCTTATGAAATGTGAGAGGCCAAGTAGATAATAAATGGAGCCACAAACTTAAATTACAAGGAAGAGGTGTCTGTGGTGTGGGTGTGCGTAAAAGGGTCAGGAAAGAAATAAGTGAGGGAAGGTAGCTGTGTGGGAATCACATCCAAAGACGTGAGTTATCCCATTTATTTCAGTGCCAAGGTTAAGGCAGTAAAATAACTGACGCTTCCAATCCCTGTGTTTTATCCATCTTTGTAGTCTTAGCACAATTCCTGATCCTTAGCAGGCACTTAATAAATGATTATTGGATAATGCATTTTTGTGCAAGCTTGCGAAAAGCTGAATGTTGGGGCTGGCCCAGTGGCATGGTAGTTAAGTTCACGTGCTCTGCCTCGGTAGCCTGGGGTTTACAGGTTTGGATTCCAAGCGCAGACCTACACACTGCACATCAAGCCATACTGTGGCAGCATCCCACATACAAAATAGAGGAAGATGGGCACAGATGTTAGCTCAGTGACAATCTTAAGCAAAAAGAGGAAGATTGGCAACAGATGTTACCTCAGGGCCAATCTTCCAACTCAAAAAAAAAAAAAAGCTGAATGTCCTGCTACTCACAGGCCAGCTTCTCTTTTTTCTACCTGTTTCAGTGTACCATTGGGTGTTCAGGGTACATGTGTGGTGTACCTAAGATACCTGCTTTCAGTGTACCCCAAATCATCCCAACACTGAAGAAAGAAAATGCAAAAAATTAAAAGTCTGGCTAGAGACAGTAAGTTCAGAGAAAGGATAATACAGCAAAATAAAGGAAGGAAATGCTTTCTCATCTTTACTTTTCTACCATTTGAACAGAAGTTAAACCCATTATGTAGATATAAACAATATTATTGCTAAGACTAACAACATGGGAATTGCAAATGTAGAGTGAGAAGCAATAATTTCCAGGGAATGTGGAGGCATTTTCCTTGCTCCATGCCATGGGTTTAAACAGCTTGGCTGGCCACCACTTCTACCATCTTTGATCCTTGTTCATCTTGTGACGTCAGCTGGGGCACACCCATCACATCCCTCATACAAAATCCCCAAACACACACAGACGACAAAGCAGTAAAGTTCCAACTTCAAGAGGCATAAGAATCATCTGGAAAGCCTGTAAAATACAGATTCCTGGGCTCTCCCATTTCCAGATGATAGGTTAGGGAGGGGCCAAGACTCCCGCATTTTAAACAAGTCTTCCTGAGGATTAAAAATCAGACAAACACCACATTCTGAAATTGAGAAACGATGTCATAAAGATGAGTATTTTAGAACATGAAAGACTGTCATGTTAAGTACCATAATTTGCTCTCAAGCATGGTCAAATTCCATGGTGATTACTTTTCACAGTCCCCACTGCTACGTACTTTTTATTAAGTGGGAACAAATTTAGCTTGTCCTCCTAATTGCAGTTACCGCATCCTCAAAGAAATACTGCCTATATACCCTTCATTTGTAACCTGTTTCATTAGGTACTTATTTCCGTGGCTGAGGCAGCTAAGCACTTGAAATACATACTATGCAACAGTGCCTAGGTGTCATATTCATTAAAAGGATACTAAAGTGTTAGAGTCTTTGTTTTTTTCTTCGCAGCAGGTTGGCAGTCATTCAATTACGGCATAATTCGTAATTCGGTACCGCAGCTCACTTCACTTTAAGCAGTTCAGCTCAGTTCTCATCATTGTGTTCAAAGGCTTACTCTAGCCAGTTGCCAAGTTTCCTCAATTGGACAAAAGCATAGCAAAAATATTTCTGTTTGGCACAGCCTGGCAAATTTTTGGAGGCACTGTCATGCCGCGGCAGGGCACTAGTCAGCTTGCAATTTGCCTTGATTGTTCTTCCCACAAACAGCAACAATGATTATCTCTAGTCCACTGGCACCCAAAGGAGGATTTCTTCCCAGCCTCTGTCAAAACCAAAATACTTTCTGCAAACACCTTACTCGAGATTAGACTGCTCAGACTCCGATTCTGACCATTTAGTGTATTGACCTGGAACATGTTTTTTAATGGGTTAAGTTACGAACTTGCCTATGCATCTGTGTGTGCACCTCAGAAACACGGAAATAACTCGGAGAAATCACTGGTCTCCCAATAAACAACCAGTGTTCTACACGCATAATTTGTTCCACCTGCCATGTTTACAAGGCACCCCGAGGAGAAGTAGCTTAAATGCCAGCAATACATCTGCCTCCCAGTTCTAAGGGGTGATTATTGCCTCAACTAAGCAAAGAAGAATGCACAGCATGCAGCTAACCATGTCAGGTGACTGATGTATGCGACTGACTTCCCCACCCAGGCCATCAGCTTTTCTAATAGTGGCTGGAGTTGTGGTACGATGACACAATTCACTACCAAAGAAAAAGGGGGAGAAAAATGGGCAGAAGCCTAGATTCAATGTGCCACACCCAGGACACAAATCACAAATATGAGTTTTATCACTTCTCAAGGGCATGTTAAAACAAGAAACACGGGGTTGGTCGGGGGGGGGGGCAAGACAGAGTGACTTTATGCCAAAACATAGGTTAAAAAAAACTAATTAAAAACAAAAGAGGGAACATGAAAGCAGATTTTTTGTTTCTATTAACTTACTATTAAATGTACTTCCTTATGTATTCTTTCATTCTTTTTTAAAGAAAGCATTAGTTAATATTTACTAAGAATATACAGTGTTTTACTTGCCGGGCACACAAAATAGGGCCTGGTCTCCAATATAATATAAACTTAACTGTGCCCAACTAAGGTCACAGTGACTAAGCCTGAACACAAACTGGAAGAAATAGACTGTTTTAACAGGAGAATGAAGTCTGAGTGTGAAAGCACACATGCTGATGGAATGCACAAAACACATGCGTATCTTCAAAGAAATTCTGCTAAGAAGCAGCTACTAAAAGAAGAGCTCTTTGGGGACACACCCCAAATGAAGTGCAAAGGGTCCCTCCCTCTGAAATGATATAGACATGACATACAGATTAGCATATAGAACATCAAGTCATTAAATGTTCCTTGTCAAAGCTCCCGTGGGAAGAAAGGGGGGAACGCAGTGGAGCTCGGGACGGAATCGAGAAAGTGTGTAAAAAGGGCCAGGTCACTTTGAAAATAGTTCCCAGTCTTTTAATTTCACAAATCAGTAAAATTAAAAGAAAACATGAGGGTAAGGGTCGAGGACACATCAACACAGAATTGTCATTTCTTTTGCCAAAGCATAACCACCATCCACTATCATAATTTTTTGTTATAATACAAACAATAGGAAAGGCAGACTCTGAAAATAGAGGATAATCCCTTATATTAAGTAAACTTAACTTTATATGAACTCACTGCATTATCCTTCTTTTAAAAACTAAATATCTTAGAACATACGATGCTCTTCCCAATTAATACAGCCCTTGATACAGATTTGGGGAAAGAGTCTCTAGCCTGCAGGTCTGAAAATGTAATCTTCCGATTAAAGTGCACTGTGTTTGAGTCACATCTTCCTGTATAATTTCACTAGGACATAGTTAGAATCCCCCTAACTCTGAATGTTTCCTTCCACATTAGTCAATGCGATGATTTGTAAAGATGACAAACTAATGTAGAATGATCCCTGTAAGGTTATGAAGCTACGGCGGCAAAAGACATCTCTAAATTATCTTAGTTTCATTCTAGCAGAGGATGGCATTGTTAATGCATTGTTAATGTTTGCATGTACCTTGGTCTCTGACTTAACTGCCGTGATTAAGCAACCAACACATATTCTGGCCTGTGTTCAAGCGGCTGGATTAAAACCAGCTATTTCCCCCTGCTGGTTGGATGTGTTTTACATTCTCTACCTCACTGCCTGCAGCTTTAATGCTCCCCATAGTACCAAACCCATTTATTTCCCATCCACCAAGTGACCTCCTAAAGCATCATTAACATGCCCCCAAAGGCTTGCTCCTGTCAACTGCAGTCAGCGCAGCACTCAGAGCTGTGGTGAGGTTTATCAGGGTTCGGAGGAAAGGAAAGCAAAGAAGGAAAAAGCACCAACCGAAACCTTGGGGAATCGCCGACACAGGAAGATAAGGCTGAGGGAGGGAGGGCATCCCATCTAGAGACAGGATGCAAGGCTACAGATCGAAAGGTAGGTTTATAGACACCCATAATTAGACGCTTCTGCCACTCAATTCTCAGCTAGTTAATGGCAGAAGGATCAATATCTACTTTCGATTTTCATGTACAGCATTATGGCCTTAGTGGGAGAGAGGTCTCCGGGGAAGAAGGGATGAAGCAGGAAATGGATCTTGGAGAGAATGATTCAAGACCCAAATTAATATTTTACTGGTTTGCCAAATATATTTTCTAAAATATTTTTGGAGTTTTTCTTTTGCTTTGTTTTGACCAAACTTTTCTTTTGTTCTGATAACACCACTCACCCGGAAGTAAGTCACAGAGAAAATAATTATGTGGAGAGAATATCAGGAATGAATGTGGAATTGAGTTATGTAAACAAAGCCGTGTCAGTTTGAAATGATATCCCCTGGGTTCATCCACATTCAACCAGAGAGATTCCGGAGCTCCAAAATGGAGTTCAAGTAAACAGTGTTACATTCTGCAAATACGACTCTGGGTTCTAGAGACCTTAACCGCTCCAGCTTGTCAGTTTTCCTTTTGTTTTCTTCCTGGGAGAGTATCATGCAAACCCTCAGTGGGTTTCCATTTTAAGCTAGACTCATACAATTCAAACAATAATAAAGAAGTTCTAAACTCTAATATTTTCATACAATTATTTTTCAGAACCAAGCGGAGAATCTGAGGCAGAGAATCATTACAGAGACAAAATTAAAAAATAGGCAGCACAGTATTTCTAATACATAACTCATGGATACAATTATTTTGTGAAAGTATATAATGAATCTAAAGCTACACTTTCCAAAAAAAAATCTCTGAAAAATGTAGTTACCAATGATAAATATAATGGAATATTGCATCCTGCTAAATGAGGGCATTAATCATAGCATCTGGATTCACATGTCCCTTCTCAGACATGTGCTAATCTCCAAATTACATTTTCCCTAAATAAGTTCTAAAAATTGTCCATTATGAAACATTCTTCATTAATCATAAGACAGTCACTCCTTTAAATTTTACCCAAATTCCTAATACTTCTGACAGAATACAAGTTCTTCTAAGTTATGTGCTTCAGTGGGTTGATTAATCAGGTCCTGTTAAGTGATACTGGTGGCACCTTCGGGAGCTACAAAGAGATTTGTGCCTTTACGAAATATGCTCACAACACAAGGAAACTTTCCTTAATCAGGTTCCAAAACTGACATCCACAGCCCTTTATATTAAGACCCATCATTTATGAAGCACGTCTATACGCCAGGCCCTGAGCTAGGACATTTAGGTAAGTGGCGTCATTCAATCTCACAGCAACTATACAAGGTACGTATTATCATCCCATTTCATGGAAGTAACAACTGAGGCTTAAAGAGGTTAAGCAACTTGCCCAAGGTCACAGAGCTTGGGCTGCAAGGGCGGAAAGGTCAGGGATTCCCGCTCAGGCCTGGAAGATTACAAAGCCTGTGCTCTTCCCCTCTAAACTACACGGTCAAGCCAAGCCTGGGATACAAGCCTCCTTGATCTTGACCTCATTCACTAGGAGTTGCCTTATCTCTGGAGATTCCAAAAATAAAAGTACAAAGGCTTATAAAGGTTGCTAGTATAAAATGCAAGCTAATACATTTTCCAGATTTAAGAAGGAATCTATTTTTTTAAATAGTCATAGAAACAAGAAATTCTATTTTACATTCTGAATTATAAACTAGAATAATATATAAAAACAGGCATGAAATTCCATTGGGTTGAACCAAATGAAACTACTGTATCTGCAGGTCAACACAGCCAAAAAGGTGCAACCTTATACAATTCATCCTAATAACAGAAGTCTAGTTCTAGGCTCAAAGGGGCCCACTCCCGGTCCATTCACAACGCACCCACAGGGCACACGCTTCATGCCCGCATGTGGCTTCCTGTGAACACCGTACCTGAGCAGAAGCTGTTGCTGCTAATGGTCCTCGCTGAGCGCCCAGAGCTGCTGGGGTTGAATTCTCGGCTCTCCTCCTCCGAGAAGGGAGACTCAGAGGCTGGGGACACTTTGTGCTGTTGCTGGGGCAGATGGGGCCGAAGAATCAAACGGGGAATTCGGCTTCGGGAAATCTCCTTCTCATGATGCTGCACTCTTTGCTCCTTCTCAAAATTGGATATCAAAAAGAAAACAGAAGGAAACTTGTTTCCCCCTCTTAACTCCTGGCTGCTCCTTCTGTGCTCGCAGTTTCTAAGAAATCACATTTCTGAATACGGAATCTTCACAGAGTCATCCTTATCTCAGTTGTTGAAATGAACTCCGAAACTCTTCTACTGAGCTAACCCTTCCAATCTACTGAAAAGCACACACTGGGGCGTGGATGTGCACACTCACGGACACACACACACTTCCACCCACTAGCAGGAAGGCCATTCCACTCTCCAGGCCATTCCTAACTTACCTTCCCACTCTGGCTTTTTCTATCACACTCAAGGCGCTCTCAAAGGCTCACAGCTTATTATTCGATTTCCTTTAGACTTCCATTTCACTTTCCCTGAATTAGCTGTGACAATGTGACTTCTGTTTTCCTGTCCCCTCACAAAGTAGACCACCTGGAACAATTCTTTCCTGTTAGATCATGCGCCTTATCTTTCAAATCCCTCCTCTTCCGGCCAGGATCTTAATTATTCATTAATATCCTGGTACACAAGGCTTGTTGCCAACAGAAAAGCAAACACAAATCCAACACCCGGTAAGATGGCTCCACCTTCTACATCATGCTCAGCTTTTGTTTTCCTTACAGGACACCCGTAACAAGAGATTTTTCTCTCTCTCCTTAATACAGCATTAAAGACAGACGGCCATGCCTTGGTTAAAAAAAAAATGCATAGAAAGTAATATTTTGGCAATGTTTTTCAATTTTTAAAGTGCTTTCCCAACCAATATCTCATTTAACCTTTACAACCCAGGCCATACAGAGACACTGATTTGTATCCCTATTTGCCGATGAGGAAACTGAGGCTAAAAGAGGTAAAGATGCTTAGCCAAGATTGCACATCATCTAGAAGCCTGAAGTCCAGCGCTTTTCAGGGTCACCACCACCCTGTCTTATTAAAATGGATTCCTAGGAGGAGCTCTTTGCAAAAAGCCCACTGCTTCCTCGAACCTCGGCAATCGAAAAAGGTTTCGGATTAGGTAACAAACACTATTTCGAAACACGACCTCCTGCTTATTTCCACGCTCCTTACCAGGAAGGGTCGGTGCCAAAGTAAACACCTCTGGGAGATCCGCACAGCGCAGGAATTGAATGGCAAGCCCCAGCCGCGGGGAATGGCTGAGGTCGCTCAGGCATCCACCCCATCCAGGGGCGAAAGCCGCGCCCAGCCTCTGGATTACTTCTGCACATCAGTCACCCAGCAGGTATCACACGTCAGCCAGCCACTCGGCACACTGCAGACCCTGAACCAATGCTGAGTCGCTGACATGCTGGAGTCCTTATTTCTCAGTCACCAATACATTAAATCCATTTTATTCGCATCACACGCACAGGACATCAATTGAGAGCTAGATCCCAAATCCCCAATTTCAGGAGATGGGATTAACCCTTCAAATCAATCTTTTTAATCCTCGAGTCAATCCCCCGAATCTTTTCCTCCAGTACCACCTCCCCATCTCCCCGGTCTCATCACCTGAGCAAATGCCCCCTCTGCCTTCCCACCATCCCCATCACCCTCTTGTCCCCGTTTACTCTGACTCTAAACGCCACCCCTCCAGCCCTCACTTGACCCGCTTCTTGCCCCGCAGTGCCCACCTTCCCTCTCCCTCCGGGGCCGACGGACACTGCCGCCCGCGCCCGCACGACGTGCCCTCCTTACCTTGGTCTCCCGGAGGGGCCCCATCGCGCTGCTGCCGGCCGGCTCCTCGCGCCGCCGCTGCCGCCGTCCAGGAGGAGGCACCTGCGTACACCAGAGCCAGGACACCGCACTGAGCCCGCGCCGGCTGCGGGCGGCCGCTGCTGCGGGCTGACGCGCCCCCGCCGCTGCCGCCGTTCGCGCTCAGCTCCGAGGGCGCGCCCGGCCGCCCCGCCCAGGCCGGACACGTGGTGCCGCCGCTGCCGCCCGCGGCCGCTCCCGGGGCGCCGCCCCTCCCCCGACCTCCCTCACCTGCCGGCCCCGGACGGCTCCTCAGCATGCCCCGCCCACCCCGTGTCGCCTCTGGCACTCCCCACCCCGGGCCGCGCACCCCTCGGTCTCTCCCGAGTCCGACCCGGAGGGGGCAGGCGCAGGCTCGGAGCATCTCCAGCCCGAAGGGGCCCGACGCCCTCTGTTTGGCACCTGGTATCCGGTTTGCAGGGGGTGCACGTTGGATGGAAAAGCTGAGAAAAGCTGCGACATCATGGAGAGCCAAAATGGAGAAAGGGAAAGTTTTTCCTTCGCGGCCCCTCCCTGCCCTCTCGGTTTTAAGTCAACACACCGCTCCCAGCAATTACCTCTCCTGAGAGAGACGGGCGGGTCCCCCTCCACCCGGACCCCGGCCAAGCCGATGCTGCAGCACTGACACAGCATCTCGGTCCGGGAGCTCAGAGGCTGCGACTCTCCTTGGGGGATTCTCATGGGAAGGGCCTGTCGCAGGAAAAGACCCCCGAGGCTGGCTCCCGCGAGCGTGGGGAAGCCAGGCAGCTTAGGGCGAGAACAGCCTTTTCTCCAGCTCTGCCCCAGCCCGGGGGTCAGCCCCAGGCACCCAGCGATGGGAAGGACGCCGCACTTGAACTCAGAAAACCGGGTTCAAGGCAGCAGTCCAGTCCCTTCAAGCGGAGTGCCTTTATGCCCAAAGTTCTTGACCTCTTTGAACTTCAAATTATCCTCGTTAAATTGAGGGATGATAATAATAATACGCTACCTCGGGGGTAGCTGGGAGGATGAGATGAGGAAAACAAAACAGCTGTATCTAGCTGACTGAACAGAACTTTCCAAAGGACAATTAAGTCACGTCCAGGTCGTTCATTCAATATTTGCTGAGGCCTCTTACCTGACAGGCAGAAAAATTTGTGAGGCAGACAAATTTGTTGAAAAAAGCTCAAAAACCTGCCAACTGAGGACTCTGAATCGGGATCATGGGCTGGGTCACAGGCCTCGATTTATTACACTTACTATATTTAAATCTTACCCGGTGATGGAATTCAACATGTATAATAACTTAGATGCCCTTTATTCTGACGCGGAGAACATTCTAAGAAGCAAGGCAGGTGGGGAAGAGTCTGATCCTTACACCCCAGTGTCCCACACGGGACGACGATGATCCTCGACAATAGTACTTGAACCTCCACCATCCCCATTTGTCTGCCCTCCAAACAGCTTTTTCCTGAGTCCTCAATTCTCAAGTCTAGGAATGTACGGTGTGAGTCTAGAGACAGCTTGAAGTCAGAGGAGAAGTGAAATCAATTTGCCTTCTTCCTATACCCTAAAAGAAATTTGACTCCATACAGCTTCATGCCTTTTTAGTCTACTTAGCTCTCTTAAGCAGTGAGGTTGGTAATCTTAGGATTCTTTATTTGAGGGGAAAAGGTGATTAATTCATTCTTTCTATACCCACAGCTGTCTCAGATATGGACTTCAGGAAAGTAACTGTCTAGGATGATTCCTACAATCTATGATTTCCAAAATTATGAGCTGAGGACATATACTGTGGCATAGCAATCAACTGTTAAGGTCAAAAGGCGCTTCTGAGTTCCCTACTAAGAACTGAGAATTGAGCCTGGTGGCTTGATAGCAGAAGCACCCTCCACTGAGCTGTCCAAGCAGGAGCCTCAGAGTCATTGTTGACTTCGTCTCCCTCCTGTGGCCCCCACGTAGCAGAAACCACTAAGTGCGCTCCACGCCACTCTAGTTTTAATCTCTTGAATCTGATGACTTCTGTCCTCTGTTTGACTCCATTATCTCCATTTAGAGGCTAAACCACAAACATCCTGGATTACTGCAATAGTGGTCTAACTGAAGTTGTCTTGCTTCCAGTCTTGCCTCTTACTCCTTTCTCACCAGCTTTTCAATTTTTCCACAAGCCCTTTCGGAAAGGTCAAGTCAAGCTTCTTCATTAAAACCCATTAATGACTTCCCGGTTGTCCTCCAAGTAATGTTCAAAGTCCTTAATGTGGCACGAAGGCCTTTTACGATCTGGCCTTGTTTTGCCTCTCTGGTCTCCGTTTCTTGCCACTCCTCTTCTATAGACCCCCTCACCTCCCCCCCCCCCGCCTGCCCCTGCCCCCCCTCCTTCCACATACAAACAGAAACCCCTCAGACTGTAGAACTTTCAGTTCTCTGGGGCCTGAGGTTCTCTTTTTTCCTCTAGACTGTTGCAGATGCTGGTCCCTTTGTCTAGAGCATTTCTTATACACCACCCACACATCCTCCTCAAATCCTAAAGATACATTAGGTTCCATTTTAGAGACAGCTTCTTCCAGGAAACCTCCCGTGGCCCCTGAAGAAGGTCAGTCCTTAGGTACTTCCAGGACACCTGTATTTAATTTACCCCAGGAAAGCTGTTATGATCTTGGGTCAGAATGCCTTGTCTGTCTTCACTGGCAGTGCCTAGCACACGGCCTGTCACACAGTAGGCGATCAATACAGAACAGCCAAATGAACGAATGCATGAATAAGTGAATTCTATAACCCCATGAGGGGCCCATCAGTACAGGATAAAAAACACAGAAATAACTTCTGTTTTGAAAACGACCCAGATAAAGCTGCCTCCGGTATGTCTTTGTACTTGCTGATGGGGTGTGTGCCTAAAAAATCCAACACGTGCTCAGTGAAAGCTTTTACTGCAGAAGTGCAGGCAGTGAGAGGCTGTGTGGTAGCCCACCGTTACCATAGCAACCCTGCCTAGGGAAAGGCTGACAATCTAGTGTTCAAACGCCTCTTAGCTCTCTACTTTTGGAACCCAAGCTTGTTTTCCTACTGTTCTAAAAGGCCAGTTTTACAAATGATAATATCTATGTTGGCTTTAATTTCATTCAAGTGTTTCTCATGTCATTAAGGGAAATGTCTTATAACATTGGGATTATACCATCAAAGAGATATAATCTAATACAGCATATTATATTCATCTTTCATCTGTTTTAAAATATTCTCATGCATCATTTTCAGTTTCTACTTAAATACTTATTTTATTCTCTGGTTTTATGGTTTTGTGGCTTTTCCTTTAGAAATGAATGTAATGCTGGATTTTAGAAAACATCAACTGCTTTAGAAGGCCGGAACCCTTCAAGATTATAAATAATAGCACTCCCTTGACCTGGGAAGGAACAGGGGAGAGAGAGTATTGTAAATTGGGGGACGAGGAATGTGTTTATGTAATTATGCCCTCATATCTGGGGTAAATTATTTGATTCTTTGTTTATGTAAAATTTGTAATTAAATGCTTCATACCTCTCATTTGCACACAACTTTATATTTTCAGAGCTCTTTCACATATATAATCTTATTTGAGCCTCACAAAAATCCTGTGAGTTGTATGTGGCCAATCCCTGACACCAGAGAAGTGATGAAGGACAGGTTTTTATTGATAGGAACTCCCCAGACTGTGAACTTCACAGAAAAGACAATACAAATGCACGCAAAGAGAAAACATCATCACACAACAGAGACCCATCGCGGTCCCCCACATCCGCTCTTCCTCATGGCTCACCTGCGTATGCTGGGGCTTTCTCGGACTCACTCAAGGCTGACAGAGCACCAGCTCCTAATCCTATGAGCTGTGCGAGCCAGTGCTGCCGTCTGTCTCAGTGACCCAGCGTTGGGCGATCTGCACAGCAACAAGGAGCAGCTGACGTGCTTTCCAACACGTCATGAAGAAAAGAAACTGCATTCTGGGGCATCTTGGGATTTTTTTATGGTAGGGTGGAGACCCATATTTTTCTTCCTAGGGAGACAGCTGTCCATTTTCCTGTAAAAGTGTGAGTAATCAACCCTCCTCTTATTGTATGTGGGTTATGATATGGTTAAGAGATTTTCAGGTTGTAAAACTGTAATGAGTAGAATTCTGCAAGATTACTCCCTGAGGAGGGGCCCAGAGAGGACCTGGGTGAGAGACGGGAGAGGATAACCTATGGCAAGACCGGCTAGAACATTCATTGGGTTCAGAGTGTGTCAATTATCTCTGCTCTGCAAATGAATTTTCAGTCAGAGGCATCTCTCAGATGAAGAACAGGAATTAAGAGAACATCCAGACGAGGAGGCAGAGGTTGGGGGTTGTCAGCTCTGGAGGATGGTGAGGATACAGGCTTCTGCCTCCCTGATGGGGGAGCAGACATGAGGGAATCCTCCAAAAAGGCCATCTGCTGTTTATGGCCTTTTGTCCATTTGTGAGAATAGGGGAAGACACTAGCCAAAGACGTAGGTAGGGTGACTGTATTAAACAAACTGGGGACGCATGGTTGGACAAGTAGGTGTATACTTATTGCAGCAATAGAGTAGAATGATTGAAATTAGGATGCTCCCGAGAGTATGAGTGTAAAGATTGCCATCCCAGGTAGGAGAAACTGAGTCTTGACATTTATCTAATGACTAGACAAGACAGGGAGATGTGTGGGTCTTACAGACTTACAGAAAGGGCAAAGCAAGGGATCTACAAAGAAGACAAGGAAGACCTAAATCCAGAGGTTGAATACCGGGCCTGAGAGAAAAGCACCTTCCCTTCCCAGGAGACCAAGAGACCAGAAAGGATAAGAAGGACAGGGCAGTTGAAAGCTGCCTGAACCCAGCGGGGTGGCTACCTAGAGAGGAGACAGGAGCGGAGGCCAAAACTCTTCTCAGACGTGGCAGGGGCAGAGCAGGTACCCCAGCTTAGAGGCTCCAAGGGACTCCTTCAGCATCCACAGCAGCCTAGGCTTAGACATTTATAAAGAAATTTATAATCTGGGTTCCCAGAAAGCAGATCTGTGGCTAGATTTGAGTTACATTAAGATAAAAGAATCTGTTCTCCATTATATCATTTCTTTCCAGGACTTTTTACTTGTTTTCCCTTCAACTTTCCGGTAAAGATTTATTTTAGAATTCTGCCTTTATTTCTGCTAAAAGATGGGAGGAAAATAGGAGGATTTTGAGATTGTCTACTCAAAGGACAAGAGCAGTATTGCAAAATAGAGCAGAGTGCCCAGAGAGACCAACTAGTGTGATGGCAGCTACAGGGGCGGGGGAAACCTGGAAGCATCAACCAACTGGACCGCTGGGGTGGGTGTGTATGTGTGTGTGTGTGTTTGTCTACCTCTGCAGTTCTAAGTTGTAGAGCTGAGGACAGCTGTGCATGAGTGTGTATCTCTGCAGTTGTAAGTTGTAGAGCTGAGGACAGGTGTGTGTGTTTGGGTGTGTGTGTGTACCTCTGCAGTTGTAAATTACAGTTGTATGTGTGTGTCCCTCTGTAGTTGTAACTTGTAGAGCTGAGGACAGCTCTGTGTGTGTGAGTCTGTGTGTGTACCTCTGCAGTTGTAAGCTGTAAAGCTGAGAACAGCTCTGTGTGTGTGTGTGTCTGCACTTGTAAGTTGTGGAGCTGAGGACAGCTGTGTGTGTGTGTATCTCTGCAGTTCTAAGTTGTAGAGCTGAGGACAGCTCTGTGTGTGTCTGCAATTGTAAGTTGTGTAGCTGAGGACAGCTGTGTGTGTGTATCTCTGCAGTTGTAAGCTGTAGAGCTGAGGACAGTTTTGATTGCTGCCTTATTTCCACCTCCCAGGCCATTCCTGTGAACCATTTTCCCTTGTCACCTGAAATCTCGTGACCCAGTGAGTAAATGTAGCCCTAGCTATGTAATTGTAGCTCCTCTCCAATCCGCTGCAGAAAATTCTGTAGGAAGATAAATCCAGAATTTGAGAATCTGGCCTACATTATTTCATCTGCCCATGTGTCCTCTCTAGCTATTTCTAGAATGCTGTGTAATCAAAGAGAGAAAAAAAGTACTTTTTAAAAAAACATAACTTTAACATTTTCTTTTTAAAGGTACTAAAACCACATCATCAAAATTTTGGAAAATAAAAGAAAAATATTCCTCATCATCTTATTGACCTAACACCAATTATCCATATTCCTTCTGTTAGCATTTTTGTATATTCGGTTTCAGGCTTATCTACTGTGCATCAAAAACAGCACTGTTAAAATGAGAATAGGATTCTAAGTGACTTATGGCATTTTGGGCCATTGACGCCATCACATCTGGCTGTTTCCAGATGGCCGTGATAGGCTAGCACACCCCTTTTTTTTCCCCATGAAGTCACTCACCTCTGTCCTCTGATCGAGCACTGATCTGAGATGGGAGCTCTCAGTCCTCCTAACCATTGTTGACAAACAGCTGGGGCTGCTGCCGGAAGCTCAGAAGTCTAAGGGTGGCTTCCCAGGTCCCTGGCCCTGGTGGCAACTGGACCAGGCAAAAGTTTCAAGAAGAGCTGCTGGTGGTAGAGAATTAGCAAATTCAAGACCGGAGAAGGCTGGTAGAAAAACACCTGTGTCTCCTTCTATTCAGAAGCCCAGCTACAGGCTGCCATAGTGTGAGGCTAATTCAAAGGAGAGCAGAAAGTGAAATGAGTTCCCTGAAGTCTGCAAAGAGATCTGTGACGAAAAAATGTAGTTTAATGAAGGACACAGATTCTCAAGTCCCATAGGTCTGGTTTTGAGTCCTTCTTTGCCTCTTTCTGACTCTGTGACCTTAGACAAGTTGTTCAACCCCTCCAGGATTCAGCATGTGATAAGTGCACGCTCAAAAAAGAAGTAAGGAAGGGAAGGAGAAAGATCAGGTTGCACCAGTTAATGTCTTTGGGCAAATTGACTTCTCTGATCCTCATTTTCTCACCTATAAAATAGGCTTAATAACAGTAATTAGCTCATAACATTGTTGCAAAGATTAGGCAAGAATCCATGCAAAGCCTACTATTTATGTCTGGCACATGGTTATAGCTTAATAGATATCGTCTCTCCCCCAGGATCAAACTATTAAAACTACCACTGCAGCCTCCTGCTTGCTTGTTTCCCATTCTCCTCATTGTAAAGATTTTTATTTTAACTTTTATTAAGGAGAAATATTGTCTTCCCCAAATGACTTCTGAGATACAAATAAAGAAACTGAATTTCTCATTAGAAAAGACGTTGACAGGACTTTTCTTCCTAAAGGTAGATCAAAAAGGTTAGAGGAGAAGGCATGATAAATGCCCAGATACCTATCATTCATTCATCCATTCATTCATCCATCAGTGTTCATTTCATTCCTATTCTGAGTCAGTCACTGGCTCAGATACTGGCTGATACTGGTTCCAGAGTATTCAAAGATCAACAGTGTTTCCTGTCCTCAAGTATCTCTCAGTCTAATTAATAGAGATGTGGGCATGACCATCAGCTGTCACACTATTCATTGTGTGAGCACCATGACAGATGAATGCCCTGAGGGCGTGCCGGCATCTGAATCAGACTGGGGTCTGAGACTCCCAGGGGTGAGTTTTGAGATGAATTTTGAAGGATGAGTAGGTTCTATTATAATTTTAGCTCCTGCAGAGTTTCTTTCTCTTTACTGCTCCTCTCTCCTCTCCTCTCCTCCTCCCAGCCGCTCCCTACCTCTCTTCCTCCCACTTTGAGAGACTTCTGCTGCCCTACATACTGGGCCCCAGTGGATTCATGCAGAGAGAGCAGCTCTGGGTTTCCCCTTGAATTTTTACTGTCTGACTGTACGCTTCTGGAAGAGAGAGATTTTGTCTCAGAGTTTTGATTACCTAGCACAGCAACAAGCACTGTACCTGGTGCTTCAATCAATATTTTGTTAATTAGCAATATTATTAAAAATTTCAAGAACACCATGTTATACTGCCACCTACTGGTTCATTAGTGAATTTTTCTTCTGACGGATAAACTCTCAAGTCTTCAAAAACAAATCCTAGTGCCTTTATTCAAATTTTCAGCACTTTCAGAAAGCTTTCAAAGGTTAAGCCTATGCATACCAATGAATAGAATCAATAATGGGTATGGGACAATGAGCATGTACTTTGTGGTCTGATAGACCAAACTCTGATAGTTCCAAACACTTTTCTTCTCTTTATCTGCTGAGCCACTATAGACAAGCAACGTAACACATATTTGTAAGACATATTCAGATAATCACTACTTTATATATTCCCAGGTCTACTTTTTTTAAATTAATAGACTTTATATTTTTTGAGCAGTTCTGAGTTTACAAAAAATTAAGCAGAAAGAACAGAGAGCTCCCATATACCCCTTCACCAAGATCTATTTTTTATCTCTGGACACGATCCATTCCCTGTCTACCTGATTAATTAAGCGTAATTATACGCTATGTCTGAAGAAGGTGCAAACAAGTCCCTTTGAAACGGATCTACACCTCCTCCTCTTCCCCATACCCCTTGCCTGTTTGGTTTGCCTCCAAGGTCTTCTAAGTCTCCATTGTGGACTCAACACCAAGACTTCTGGATCTTTCTTGGATAGTCCTAACAGCACTACCTCTCCTCTGACCTGAAGTTGAGCATGGGAGAAACCCCACAACCGTGCAGATGAGTGACACTGCTAGCACTGGCTCTCTAACTGCAGTGGGGCCTCAGTGCTGCCTGGCAATCATTTTATGCCCCTTCGTCAGCATTCTCTCCTATTCTCCACGGGGTCTATTTGAATCCGCCACACTTCAAACCTCCCAGCCTAACACCTCAACCCTCGCACTATGCAGATGCCCTTATCCTGACTGACAGACAAAATAGAAGCTATTAAGAGAACTCTTTCAATCTCCTGCCTTCAAACCTACAGATTCCCCTGCTTCCACCCCACCCTTTCCATTTCCGGTCCTTTAGAATGGAAGTTGTACCTTTTCTGTACAGGGGTAATTTCTTTACCTGGGCTTTGGATTCCATCCTTTCCCACCTCTTAAGGGAAGTTATCTCATCAGTTAGTCCTTCTAAGTCTCCAGGTTTCTATTTCTTTATCTATAAAATGGAATAAACACAGTACCTATCTCACAGGGTTATTGTGAGCATCAGCGGAGTTAATATACATGAAGAACTTGGAAGAGTGCCTGGTGTATATTAAACATTCAGTGAGTGTTAGCGTTCTTATTAGCTATTTTTTTTTATAATGTGGACATTCTTTTCTATCAGACACTTCAAATCAGCATTTAAACATGCTGAAACCTTTCCCAACTAAATAAATGACTCTCCTAAACTCTTGGATCTTTCCAGTTGCTTCTCCCCATTCATCATCAGCTTTCTGAAAGAGTCTATGCTCACGTCTCACACTCTCCCTGCCTCTTCACCCAGCCCACTCCACTCACATACGTGTACCTACCATTTTGCCAAGTAGCTCTTGCCCAAAGGCACAAATTACGTCCATGTGGTTTAATCTCATGGCTAGTTTTCATCTTAACCTTGATCTCGTCAGCTTTTAGCACAGTTAAACACTTGCACATTTTTGAAAACTACTTTCCTTCCGTAACGCACCCTCCTGTTTTTTCTGCTTCTCGGTATCCATTCAGGCTATTCCTTAAACGTTGGTGTTCCTCAGTTTCCAGCCCTGATCCCCTTATGTTTTCATCCTGCCCTCCCTCCCTAAGTACTATCTTTCTTTGTAAATGCTTCAGTTACTACTTATAATCAGTTCTCCCATAAATTCTATAAATCCACATCCTTATTCTATGACTATTTCATAATCCATCTGGAAATCTTGGCTTTTATATCCCACAGGGTCCACACACTCACTATATTCCAAATTGAATTCATCACATTTCCTCTAAAAGTTGATCTTCCTTCTGTGTTCCCTAATAAATGCTGTCATCATGCACACCCAGGAAGCTGGATGACATTCTTAACTCTTTTCTCTCTCACCTTTACAATTAATCGGAACCTAAATCGTTCTTGCTCTGTCTCTTAATTATCTTTAAAATGCGTTCATCTCTCTGCCAGCTCTTCCTGCCTGGATTTCTAACCTGGCCTACAGACTTCCCCCTTCAGTACATTTTTAAATAGTAGCCAGAATAGTCTCTTTAACGTGCAAACCTGATTATCCCCATACCATCCTGCATCCCTCCTGCCCCAGCTGAAACCCTTCAATGCTCACCACTGCCCTCAAAAAAAAGTTCATACCCTAATGTGTGATTTACAAGATCCCTCATGGTCTAATCCTTGCCTTCTACCTTTCACCTTCACAAATGTTGTTCCTTCTACCCAGAACACTCTTCCCAATCTCAAACCTCCATCTCCCACCACCACCGTCCAGTTCCTATTGCCCTCCATGTGTATTCCCTGGAAAATCTGATTTATCAGAGTCATGGAATTTACTCCAGTCTTGAGTGTGAAAGAGAAGAGAATCGTTTCTGGCTTCGGAAATGCTTTCTGCTGGAACTATACAGGTGTATAGTATTATGGAATGATAAAGCCATATGAAAGATATGATGCGCATGGAAGCTGTGGTTGCTGTTGGGTTTGTAACATGAGTTGAAGAGTAAGTCAAAACATTTTTTTAGCGATCAAGTGAAATACTGACTTCCAAATTGATATAACCTGAAAAGCTTCTGCAAAAGAAAATAGATACGTTTCATCCCATTTATTATAAAATATTAATCTTAGCTTCATTATTTTAATGGACTCACTTCTCTTGAGTGAGAATTCAAAGAATTCTCTTTGAAAAAGTATTCCCATGATTCCTTATTATAGTTCTTTCTCTTGCTTTCCCCTACCACTTATTTGACTTTTAGTATTAAAATAGAAAACAATTCTAGATGAGGATTTATTTTGTAAAAAGACACATTTATATATATATAATATATATATATATTTTTTTTTTTTTTGAGGAAGATTAGCCCTGAGCTAACTACTGCCAATCCTCCTCTTTTTTTGCTGAGGAAGACTGGCCCTGAGCTAACATCCATGCCCATCTTCCATTACTTTATACGTGGGACGCCTACCACAGCATGGTGTTTGCCAAGCAATGCCATGTCCACACCCAGAATCTGAACTGGCGAACCTCGGGCCGACGAGAAGCGGAACGTGCGAACTTAACTGTTGCGCCACCGGGCCGGGCCCCACATTTGCTATGTTTATTGTTATAATAAACTCAGGAAAATTCTACTTTTGCCAATTTTGAAACTTGAAACGATTTATTAAACAGTTACTTGGCCAAGAGAATGCTAGAAAACCCCACAATACAAACCCTTTTTAAATACACTTGAGAGCAGCCAATTTCCTAATGTCTGAGATGCTAAGTAGAGAAGTGTGACTTGTTAAAACCAATGTGCTTACGTCTCCCATAGCAAACACTTATAATTTTTGCATATAAATTACGAACTTTTTTGCCTACATTAATATCAGTAGTCCCCTCCACACAGATCTAAATTCAGAAATACCTCTATAGGAAAGGACTGTGAAATGTTGCCAATGGGAAATAAATACAGAATTAAGAATCTTCTGTCTTTCATTTTTGGCTTTTAATTATGCAATAATGAATATCTGAAAAATATTATTTTAAAATATTCATCGCAAAACACAATGGAGATGAGCAAATAATAATTAGGCAGTTTGTACAATGCTTACCTAAAAATTGCCTTACAGAGTTATACTTTTACTGCTGCAAATCCTACCCTGTGAATTCCAGGCTTTTTATTAATGAGCAATTTTATGTATTCAACATAAAATACTTTCCATGCTATGTACCAAGAACCCTGGTAAATATTGGGAAAAATGTAAGTAGTTTGCCATAGCAGTAAGAGTAGGTGTGATTTTTTATTTTACTCTGTGCCCTTGCACAGAGCCCAAGCAGTGTTTGGAGTGTTATGTGGCCATGGAGAATAAAGGTAAAATGATGACCTCCACCCAAATATTAAGCCATGTTTTGGGCAAGTTTTAAATAATAAAATAAAAGATGATCATTTTAACTCTTATAGGTCTAATGACATGCCTCATTTAACATTAGTATGGAGATACTTCAATTTCTAGCTTTAAACTATATTTTAGGATAAACCAAGAATAGAAAAAAAAAACAGAAAAGAAGTATGACAGAAGAATCCTATTTATTAATACGAACCAAACACTGTATTTTTTTCTTTAAAATTGAGAAATGTGGTTAAGTGAAAATCAAGGAAGGCTTTTTTTCCCCTTGGCTGAATCCCTTGAATTTCTTTTCCAGAGAGTGCTGCTGTTTCTACAAACATTGCAAACTAAATGGACACACAGCCCCTTCACGGTAGGAAACGTACTCACTTGATTTTATTTCGCCCTAGTAGCTGTATTATTACACTCTACTACGGACTGCTCACTTCTCCCTAGCTGAGATATATAGCGAGAGATAACAGTGATTTACAGAGGGGGTTTGAGCAGAAAATTCTGTTTCGTTTTTATCAGAAGGAATATGGTTCTCCTTCAAAACTGAGGTTTTTCAGATGGTCTTTTGCCAGAAGGTAATTTGTTTGTTCTGGTGAGCTTTAATCAGAAAAGGTTGACGGCAGGTCCGTAGTTATAGACTCCTGGCATTGGGCCTTTCATAAAAATGTGCATTAGATATTCAAGCCCTGTCTCAAGCATTCTATTCCTGTAACCTGACTTCATCCTTTCCTTTCCACCGTTGCCACTGATACTGGAAATGACTGCAGAATACAAATCATATGATAAATATTTGGGAATTTGTCTTTGTAGTTTTTCAGCATCACTGCCAAACTCCTTGCCTAGAGAGCTGTGTGAGGCTTTTCAATCTGAAACCTTTGAGCGATCCTGTTCTCTAGCCAACTGGGAAGCAACCACATGATGTAACTGTAGCAGCCCTTCAAAGGGATTAATAAACATTTCAAGTTCTTTGACTTCATATTCTTTTAAGGCTTGCTTATTTGTTGGTCATATATTTGTGTCCAATAATTGGAAACACCAGGATGCGTATTCTTTATGGACACCTCCAAAATGTGATATGCACAGTCTTAAGTTGCATTAGTATAAATGAAGATTCGTTCCCTAAAAATTTTAATCACAATGCTACCCCCCGTTTAGTCTGATCCTTCTAAAAGATGCTACCTTTGAATTTCTTTCTGCATTCACCAGTAAATCACTGAATGCACCATACAAAGTCCCTTTCTTGATCCTCTTGAGGCTAAGATAGCACTTCTTGAGAAGTGATGTGGCAAACAGCCAATCACACTGTGCTAGAAGAGAGCACCATCTGGAGAGTAGGTCTAACAACTCAAGGATGAGTAGAAGATGTAGGACACATTTTAGGCTAGTTAATATCCTCAGGTAGCTCTAGATTCTCATTTGTAGGACAGGACTTGTGATTTTCTCAGCGACCAGGCTTTCAAACTGAGGCACGAACACAGGAAATATGTAAAGGTGGACTTTGCCTGCCTTGTTTTTATGCTGTAACCGGTGCATTCCATCTGCTTCCTTTAATGTTGTTAAACAGTCTTCCACAAACTCAGCTAATGTTTTTATTTCACAAAGACGCCATGGGCTGTTTGATGTAAGTCAAAGAGAAGTAAGTCTGGCAAAAATGTTAACAGAGCCAGTGTTTTAAATGTGTTTGGGCAGCACCTAGCTCTCCAAATGGTGACTAAGGCAAGGTATTAAAATCTGGAAGAGCATTTCCTGCTTGAACAGGTCAGAAGCTTCTCTCTTCATTTGGAGATTAGATCTAATACTGTCACCCATTAAACCAATATGCTTGTTATTTACACCCACTCCAAGTTCTGAAACTGCGTTAAGAATGATATTCTTCAAACCTCTGCATTCACCTGCTTGGCCTCTTTTAAACTCAATAATTTAACATTTGGCAAAGCTATCTTATCCACATAGAACGTATACATCATTTTGCAGTCACTAGCACTTTTTTCAGACCCATTAACAAGAATGGAAAAGTACTGGGCTTGCTAAACAATGATCATCAGAAGTTTGATGACTTTTCCAACGATGTGGGCGAGCCTTATATTTACTTTCAGAAAGGCAGTCTCATCTGAAAGTCCACTCCCTGACGGGCTTCTAGTTGGGCAATGAGAGAAAATAAGCCAGGGGAGTTTCCAGTTTGGCCATTGTGTCGGCAATAACAAACAACACGACAATCTGCTGCCTCTTGTTTGCTGCAGCTCCCACAAGACGTCTATTCAGGACTGCCAAATTCAAGTTCTCTAGTGGAACAGGGGTGGGGATTTTTCAAAGCTGATAGCTCTTTGTTGCATTTCATGCCTGTTTATTTACATTGTCCTTTTCAATGAGGAGCCCATGATGTCGTTGACAAAAGCAGAACTATATTTCACAATGGCCCAACTGGAATTTTTTCTTTAGACACAGAGAACAAGAAATTTTACCAGATTCATGGTGCTCTTCACCTCTGCCTGCCGTTCTTAACCCTCCTCACACCAGGAGCCATTCTGTTGTTCCCTTCTGCTCCTGTTTTTCACTTAGTTTTTTCCCTCTTTTCCAAATCTTACAGCTCTTTTGCAGTTCCCTGGACATACGTGCAATCTAGTGAACTGTCAGTATGAGAAGGGGAAAACACATATTTATCATTATCAGTTAGTTTTAGAAATAGAAGTGGGTGTTTTTGTAAAACCGTTTCTCAAGTCAGTTTTTAAAAAATTATACTGATAAGATTCTAAATACATCTGTCATGTGAAACAGACATGCTGCATAGAAGAGGACAAAAAAATTAATTTTGCTTCTATATCAACCCGAATGTTTATGAATCAAGCTTCCAATTAGCCAAAGAGCTCTGATGATATAACTCTAAAATATACCTAGTTCTGAGCATCTTCTGGCAGTATCCATTTGGCTTCATTTATTTTAATAAGAAATGTATAGAAAGACATCTTTCCACATCGATTTCAAATTTAAAATAAAACCAGAACCATGTTTTTTGTTTATAAATCAAAAAAATAAAAGCTCTGTTACTTGTAGCCTAGGAAGGGAGTTGGTCCACAGTTATTTATAAATTCTTTAATTTTTTTCCATTTACAATTATAATAAATGACCTCAGCACTATGGTAAGAAGTTACAAGTTATTTTAACATCTATTTTATTATTTATATATATTGGAAATATGAGTATATCACAAACTTTCTGGACAGTGCACTTAACTGTATCAGTATTGTGTTTTATTTCAAATAATCTAGTTAGAGTTCCCAACTGTTGTCTGATATTTTAATATTCACACTGGCCATTTTTCACTGCTAAGGTTTATTTTCTATGGCTCAAACGCAAATATATTTCCAAGTGTAGTGTGGCTAGCCTGTCTAACTGTTTGCAGGATTATTATCTGCCCAAGCATAGGAAAACTTTTAATTCAGAGCTAAAGAAAACAATAAAGTGATTGACAAGAAATGATAGGAATTAAAAATAAGTTAAAAGCAATAACTAAATAAAAATAAATAAGACACATTAATTAATATCATTTTCTACTCACTTAACAAGGATTAAAAAATATATATTTTTTTTTTTAAAGATTTTATTTTTTCCTTTTTCTCCCCAAAGCCCCCCGGTACATAGTTGTGTATTCTTCGTTGTGGGTCCTTCTAGTTGTGGCATGTGGGACGCTGCCTCAGCGTGGTCTGATGAGCAGTGCCATGTCCGCGCCCAGGATTCGAACTGACGAAACACTGGGCCGCCTGCAGCGGAGCGCGCGAACTTAACCACTCGGCCACGGGGCGAGCCCCTAAAAAATATTTTTGACATCACCATCTGACTCTAATCTCCAAATTGTTTTCCACTAAACAAATGTTTACTGAATATTTATTCTGACTCTGATACTGCTTTTACTTATGACAAATAAAAGGGAGGTCCTCATTCCACAGTGAAAGGAGCTGGAAAAGACATGGATTGCTGGGAGTTATCAAAGGAAATTCTGGAAACATGCAAGGAACAGGGATCTGTCCATGTATGTATCTATAGTCGCTGCCTCTGGAAATACAATGCAATTCTCGATACCATATCCCAAGAACCATAAGATAAAACAGGAGAAGATTGAAGCTAAAGTGATTAAATGGAAAATGGGAAACTAAAATGGAAAAAAGGAGTGAGGATCTTGTATGAGGGGACTAAATCTACAAGGATTCTAATCTGGAAAGGGAAAGCTGAGTGGCTTTTGGACAGAAGTGTGTACACCATACAGTGTATAGATCTAGTGATCTCAGACTTGTCCACTCAGCAAATGCTGGAATATGAGTACTGAGGAAGCACCTCCTGACCCTTGAGAAAGTTAAGACAGAGTCAGTGGTTTCTGAAGTGCAGAGAAGCTCCCTGGTGGAGGTAGCGAACAGCTAAAGAAACTATTGGGTATGGAAAGGAAATTCTAGAGTGGCAATTTGTAAATAAAAAATTATGATATTTATATATGGAATGAAACCAGTGCATAACTTTGCTCCCAAATCAGATGTCTGGTGCCACCCATGTAAGTGCTGTGAGAATGAGAACCCCACAAGGCAGGCCTAGACAGTGGTGTCCTGGCAGGCACAAGGTACTGTAAGAGAGTGCAGTTTACATGTGCCTGGATAATACAGAATAGTTTTAACTCAACCAAATGGAGAAATGGCTTTAAAAAGTGCCCTGCAAAGGAAGAGCAGATTGAAGTTCATGCTGAGAGTGCAAGGAGAACCAGAAAATGACAGAGTTGCCTCTTCTCCCAGTGTGAACTCTTCATCAACTACATTATCAAGTGAAAACAATGGAAAATCATTTATATATACTCAAGGCGCATGCTCAAAAACTGTGCTATAATAGAGGTATGTGATGAAGGAAGTTTGTAGAGCGCTGGCCCAGGGTCGTATAACATGAAATACCAATATGCACGCTTATCAAATCCATTACCTCCAAGCAGTAATATCTACTGAACCATTGCAATCTTTGATATCGCTGCTATGTTCTCTTCTCTTGAGAACTTTTGATTTCTCTGTGATGCTTACATGCCAAATTTAGATGTCCAGCCTGTCCAAGGTGAGGTCTCTCATCTCCATATCTCACCTGGACACGTCTACTTGGAAATACTCCTGTCTCAAACTCAAACTTTATGTCAAATATTAGTCATTATTTCTTGTTCTCCCTAAATTAGCTCCTCATCCCAAATTTACCTATGTCACCCTCATTTCTTTAGGACATGAGACGGAGAATAGCATAGACGTTAAGAGCACGGGATTTGAATCAAGGCTGCCTGGATTAAAATTTCTGCTCAGCTGCGACTTTGGACAAGTTACATTTCCTCTATGAATCTGTTTCCTCGTCTACAAAATGGGGGAAATACTAGTGCTTACATCAATAAACGCATCAGGAAACTCAGGAAAATCCACGCAGAGCACACAAAACACTGTCTGGCTCAGAGCAAATGCTCAAAAAACATTAGCTATTATTATTTTTAACCTGTGCTCAAAACTCTGAGGTCATTTTTGACCATCTCATCCGCATCTTTAATCTTCTGTTTTCAGTCAGTCACTGAGTTCTGTTTCCTCTCAAAAGCTGCCCCTGGTCTAGTCCCGTGGCCACTGCCCTAGAGAGACACATCCTCCAACTTAGGCTAAGGCCAACACTCTGTGACATGATCTTCCTTATGCAGTCTCTCCTCGACTCTATTCTGTTTCCAGACAGGGCCACCTGGGTCTAACCTTACCATAGGAATCATCCTGTGGACACTCTCCTCAAATCTTTACGGGCAATCTGACGTCTACCAGAACATAAATGTAAATCATACCTCTGGCTTTAACAGCCTTCAATGTAGGCTTTACTTTGCAAACTTCTTTGGTTGTCCCCGCCTGCTTTCAGTTTTCTTTCTCTGAACTAAAGTAACTGTTGCACAGAACTTAGCACTCACTCGCCATTTGTTTTCTAATTATCTGTTTGTCTTTTCTTCTCAACCCTGAAGGCAAAGCAATAGGTATTTTACTTTCTTTTTTACCTTCCCAAAGCACCTGGCCCCAAATACAGTAAACAGATTGTTAATACACACTTGTTGATCAGTTGATTAAAATATTTTACAATATAGAAAAAGTAATGGATGATATTTATCACGGGTTATGACTTGAAACTTGGATCTGGGAGATACTCCTGATTTTTAAGGTGGAAATCAGGAAAACAGTTACTCTCTTCTTCAACACCACGTTTAATGCCACTGTTAGGGATTCCACAAATATTAAGTGAATTATATCAGGCAATAGAAATACAAAGAGGCATAAAACTCAGTCTCTTCTCTGTCTCCTTCACTCATATCTTACTTGGGGCGGGGAGGAGGTCAAGTTCATAAAAATATTTGAATAAAACAAGGGAATAGGGACAGAGATAGGACTGACTTCGACAGGGACAATAAAGGATAGAATGGGATAGGATAGTCTCTGGGTCAGACCTAATATGACATTTCCTAGGTATCATCTGTCATGTTTAACTCTTACAACGGGCTTAAATATTCTAATTTCGGTTAGTCAGTGCATGTGTGTATAATAGTAATGAATCAACTAGGCTTTTGAATTTGGTCACTGAGTGCATAATTTTGAAAAAATAAGTTACAGTTAACATATGACCAAACTAATGTTTGATAGAGGTGCTTTCTTTGTTTGTTTTAAAGTGTGATCTAATTAAAGTTAAAATATTCCGGAGGGTACTTTATTATCCATCTTTGTCTTTCCTTATCTGTAGTACACTTTTTACTTTAAGTTCTCTTTTTTGCTCTCATTTTCTAGTCTTCAACTTGTCTCCCAAGGTTATATTTTCCAGCGATTTTACTCCTTTTGCCTTCAAAGAAACACCAGAGAGATGTATTGGCTTTGTTTAGTGTTGCTATGCTATTCCAAACTGAATGGGTTGTCTTGTGCTTCTATCACTAATTAGAGTTTAAATTTGAAAGAAGTGTGCAATTGTAAGAGGTATAGGATTTCGCTTACTGAATGTCCGATTAATATTGCTATTATCATTAACAGAACTAATACATGTGTGGTATGATCACTTAAGATATTAAGCTAAGTCAAGAGGTAATTAGTAATTTTGCACAGTGCTGACCAAGATGATTTCTGGCTTTAAAAAATCACATACAGTATACGTTAGGAAACAAGAAGTAAAACTTTGAAAATGTAAGTAAAGGTATAAGATTTATGTAATGGTTCGAATCAAGAGAAAAAAAGCCACAAAAGAGCATATGCCAATTTAATAGCATATGCACTATTTCTCAAAGCATGTTGCTAGTAACTTAGTCCTGTGAAATGCAGGGAGGAAAAAAAATGTACTCCACTGTCAAATAGGAGTGGGAAATGCTGTATACCAAATGGCTCTTTAAAAGTTCTCGAATCAGATTAAGCTATTAAACCCCTAAGAAATCTTGCAGTAAAGAACCTACGTGACTGTGTTTGACTTGGTATTCACCTAACTTATTTAACCATGGAACTGCTCTCTCAGAAAACGTTAACTCCGGCAGTGTTAGAAAAAACGTACTTCCAGAAAGGCCCACATAGATTAACTGCTAGAGTTCAAAGGTGGGAGAGGCCACTTGCGCTTGGGGAGAATCATTACGAATAAGGAATATTTCGAGTTCGATCTTTAAGACTGAGGTGGAGATGAGGTAGGGGAGGCATCTCAGAGAAAGGGAATATGGTGAGCAGAAAAACACAGAGGAGAGAGCACAAGGTATTCGGAGGAAGGTTTGGGAGAACCTGAACCTGCAGAAGGTTCCATTGGGCAGAAAAGAAGAAATGGGGCGTTAACATTATGCAAACGATGCTACGCAGTAGAATGACTAGCAAACCCTGTACTCCTATGCATTTCCTTTCATATTACCATAATTTCTTAAATTCTTATTTGATCATGAAAGCGACTACTTACTTAAAACGTGAATGGCCTAGGCCAACTCATCCAACAGAAATATAGTGAGCTAAAAATGTACTTTTAAATTTTCTAGCAGCAACATTAAAAAAAGTGAAAAGAAACAGATGAACTTAACAACGTACTTTATTCAACCCAACATATCTAAAATATTATCATATCAACATGTAATCAACATAAAAATTATTAATGAGATTTAATGAGAAATTATTAATGAGATTAATGAGATTAACTTCAAAATGTGGTTTGTATTTTACACGTAGAATACATCTCAATTCAGACTAGCCACATTTCAAGCGCTCAATAACCATGTGGCTAATACCACCAAACTGGACTGCACAGGTCTGTACATTAGCCTAAATTAGCTGGATAAAGCAGTCAATTTGGATAGTTTTCTAATAACTTTAACCAAGATTGAAAGTTCTAAGCTCTTTAAGATTAAATAGGTAAGACATTTACTTTACTGATTTTTGAAATTTATGTTTTAGTTTTTGGCTGGATTTGAAATAGGCAAATTAGGTGTAACTATAGATTAGAAGCAAAAAGCTTCATTTCCCTCCAAATCAGCTAATTAATGTAAATAAATTAGCTTTTTGCTCTCTTTTGGCTCTCTTAACTACTAATAAGTTAAGGAAAGTCAGTGGATTTGTGACAGTGAAACACGAAGGCTCTACTACATGTGCCAGCTGATTTGTAATCATATCCATGCTCTATGAAACGATTTTTCAGGTTTTTAAAATTTTAAATGATTCTTCCTGCTGGTGCAGTTTCTTCACACTTCATCGCATTTCTAAATAAGTGATCATGTAACTGAAGATTTCATGTCCTGAAGGCATTCTACCAATACTTCCAAATGCTCCTACTTAAAATACAAGGCAGTTTTATTCACACTTCCCATTTTGAAGCCACTAAAGCCATTTTGGAGGAGGAGAAACTAGAAGCCTGCTGTTCTGTTTCTGTTTTCTACAAATTCTCTTTACTGAGAACTTGTACATTTCTTGCTAAGTTTCCAAAGCACATTTAATACCCGTCAGAAACTGAGTGAATATGGCACATTCTTTAAATGGGAGCTCTAGAAAATCTGCTGCTTTCAAAAGGAAAGATGAACGCCCACTCCCCACTGCTGTGCCTCTGAGTAGAGAGCTCACCTCTAATTGATCAATGTGGGCACTGGATAGGAATGGAAAATATCCAACAGCACAACATAGTCTTTGAAAGTCCCTGGCTTTATTCCCGGGTTTCTGAAAATCAGCATTATTAACATATTGGGCTAGATAATTCTTTGTTGGTAGGGGGTTGTCCTTTGCATTGTGGGATGTTTAACAGCATCTACAGCCTCTACCCACTAGATGCCAGTAGCACCCCCTCCCCCTGCCCACCCAGGTCTTGAGAAATCAAAAATGTCTCCAGACATTTCCAAAGGTCCCCTGGGCGACAAAATTGCCCCTGATTGAGAACCACTGCTTTATTCAAAGTCTAAAAATTATATACATAAAAATATAGTATGAATTCTAGTTTCAGAGGACAAAGTCATTATTATCTACATCTTCTTTTCCTAAGAGTTTGTAGCCTTTGGAAAATGGATTAGATGCACATATTATTCTCTCGTGTCTCACCTTCTCAATCTCGATGATCTTATTTCAGCTTGCCTTCTAATTTAAAGTTAAATACTCCACTTCATTTTTACCTGGAATTGGTATACCATATTGATAATGTCCACTTTCACGCACAATCAGTTACTACATGTAACAGAGAGTGAAAAGATGTAGTATCTTGAAACCCGTTAGCTGTATTTCAAGGGTGTTTACTGAAATTGTTTTTATAATGACCTGTATACCCTAAATAAACAAGGACACTAAAACTTCATTACCATCAATTTGGTATCTTTCAGTAGTACCACAAAGAAGATGCAGTAATTCATGTTTTAAATAGTACCTAAAACCTCTCCAATCACATAAAATACTATATGCAAATAAAATGCTTCAAAGCAAGATTTACATTTCTCTTTCTTTTTTAAAACAGATCAGAAATAAAGCATCTTATACTTAGTATAGGCTATTTCTTGTGATGTGTAAAATTTGGAGAACTTAAGAACAGTAAAAGCATATTTCATATTTTTAAGCTCATATGTTTGTTTTGAAATGACAGAACAGGCATACAGATGTGATATGAGGACAAGAAACGTAATTTAAGAGGCCAGGTTGGCAGCCCCTGGTACAATGTATACAAACTATTTGTTCTCTACTACCCTCTGGTGGTTAGTTAAAAAAAGTAATAGTTAAAAAGAAAACCTAAAGAAGCTTTGATCTAATCACTGATAATATCAACAGTTACCATTTATTGGTAAACACTATACTAGGCTTAATGAGCATTCTCTTATTTAACCCTTAACAGCTGCTTGAGATGAGTATTATGACCCACACCTGATAATTAAGGAAACTTGAAGCTCAAAATGTTGAGGTAACTTGTCCAAATTGACACATCTGGTAGCAATAGCATTTAGATTCCTACTTCCTTTATGCCAAGGCTCAAGTTCATTCTTCGTGTTTTACTACTTCCCGGGCAATTCTTTTTTTAAAAAAATATTTTCGTATTCATATTTTTTATTACATAAGTCTCAGTTGCACAGCATTATAATTTAACATCTGTGTACACTGCAAAGTGTTCCACACCAAAGACCTAGCAGCCGTCCAGCACCATACCACTGACCTCCTTCGCCCATTTCGCCCACCCCCAACCCCCTTCTCCTCTGGTAGCCACCAATTTGTTCTCTACCTATGCGTTTGTTTTTGTTTTGTTTGTTTGTTTTGTTTTTTAGATTACACATATGAGGGAAATTGTATGGTATCTGTCTTTCTCTGACATTTCACTTAGCTTAATACCCTCAAGGTCCCTCTGTGTTCTTGCAAATAGCAAGATTTCTGGCAACTCTTAACAAGAGCTGGCCCATGAGGCTTGTAATTCAAGGAGGCTAATGGACTTTTTGGCAAAACAGTGGAGTCTTGTCATATTCTCATTTAAATTAATCAAATTCAACTATTCAATTTGAGAGAGGGAGAGAGAGAGAGACTTTTAATAGTGTAGACCTTTTCCAGCTTAGGCCTGGGAGTTAAAGTGAAATAAGAGATATGAATCTGCTATTTCTTTAGTTCTCACATCTCACTAAACCATGTGTTTCTAAAAATACAAATATTTTTATATAAAGGTTCTAATTATAAACCAACAAGTTCATATGGTATTTAACTTAAAAAAAGTGACCTGTTCTGATGATGGAAGGAAACTGGCTAAATAGTGAACTATGGCCAATTTAAAGAATTTTCAAATATAATTTGAACATTATTATTATTATTATTATTTAATTTGCACACTTTCTTTAAAACCTAAACCCAGCATACAATGTGATTCTACCATGTGAGCGTATGTGTGTTTGTAGGCTAAGACAACAGGGAGTAAGGAGTGATTTTAAAGGGGATGTCACTCCACAATTTTCCAACAAAAAAAATGAAACCAAAAAAACATATTCTTCATGGTACCATTTAAAAAAGCAAAATAGTATCTTACTCTTTTAGATCACTGGTGGCAAAGATGCATATATTTCAGAGGTTCTCAAGATGAATGCAATTCAGATTCAGCCAGGACAACACTGAACGGTAAGTGTTTTCTTTGCAAATTGAATAGTCCTTCAAAAAAGTCACAGTGAAAAAGATTGTGCTGATAACTCAAGCTCAATAATTTATACCTTGAAATTCCCCTTATTTTTATTATGTATATCTTCTGAAAAATAGTAAATATGTGTATTTAATTCAAATACATTAGATTTTAGATACAAATGGATTGAAATTCATCTACATGTCAAATATTTGAGTGCCTATGAAAGGGAAGACATTGAAAACAGAACAAAAATTTTACCAGGCAGTGGAAATGCAAACTTATTTCCCTAATTTATTTAATTATTCTATGACACAACAGACCTATGAGATTGAAGATCTTCATGGCTGTGGCATAAATACGTACAAAATCTGAATGAGTAAATACACTTGTGCAGTATTATTAGATAAAACATATGGATGTGTTGAATTTCAAATCGAAGACATCTTATTGTCATTTCTGATTAAATACCACGCTGGGTTTTATTCAATCAGTATTTCTGGAGTGCAAGTTAGAGATTCTACTAATGAAAAATTTCTTTGGTTTGATTCTTTCCTCTTTGCACTTGTCTTCCCCAACCTCTCCAAAAGGATGTAAGGCAGCCAGAGAAGAACATATTCATTGATTTCATAGTTTCCATATAAAAGACATTTATTTGGTAGCTTAAATAGTGCTTATGCCTTGATTAAAACTGTGTAAGTAATATTTGTGTAAGTAATATTGACTGAGCCTGGATCCTAGCTATATATGTAAAACATGGGAAATCCATACATGTTTGTGCAGTTAAAACACATTAATCCTTCAATAACCGATGAATACTTATCATAGGCACATTTATTTTCAGTATAAATGTACAGGATTAATGGTCTTAGGCCAAATGAAGGAAAGATTAGTGATAGGCAAAGAACTATGAACAGAACTCTAATAAATAATTTTCATGATGTAGAAAGCAATTTCTGTTATTGGCTATTACCAACATATATATGTATGCATCAACATACTAATAAAAATACCAAAGATAAACACTAAAAAGGTAAAATTCTACTTTAAGGAAATTTTTTAAATCAAATTTTTCATATTTACAGAAAGAAAATTCCAGAAAAATACACCTCTAATAATATTACCTTATATACATATTTTTTTTGGAGGAAGATTAGCCCTGAGCTAACATCTGCTGCCAATCCTCCTCTTTTTGCTGAGGAAGACTGGCCCTGAGCTAACATCTGTGCCCATCATGGCTTGCCAAGCAGTGCTATGTCCGCACTTGGAATCCGAACCGGCAAACCCTGGGCGGCTGAAGCAGAACGTGTGCACTTAACCGCTGAGCCACTAGGCCGACCTCTACCTTATATATTTTAGTCTTACAAATCATTTTCATGTATACTAGCTCATTTAATTTCTAAATACTTTTTGACCCTTACGATGATGTTTTTCTATAATACTATTTTTAAAGAGCCTATTAGTGTAATTATTTTTGGTTTTGTGAATACTATTGAATTAAGATATAAATGGTCGTTCACTTCTGTCATAACTGTTTAGATATAATACCTTAAATAAAATTTTAAATTAAAGAACATTTGTTTTATCTCTGCCAGGATATCAGTTTTTACCAAACAATCCTGATTCCTTCCCTTCTCTTCTTCCTCTCCCTCTCTCCCTTCCTTTCTTCCTTATATATTATCATTTGGGGAATATAATGTAATTATCTTCTCTATTTTTCTCTAAAGAAATGAGAGAGAGGGAAGAGACATTGCTTTACTTTATGTAAGTAACAAAGGGAATCTTAACATAGAATTTCTCATTTTTGTTCTCTAAGGAATAAAAGAATCTACAGGTTCTTTTTAAAGGACCAATTGAGACAACACTTCTCAAATTGCTCTTTGCAATTTACAGCATAGTAACTAGGTATGAAAATCTTCACTTCAAATGTATAATGTTAGTTTTTCCTCCCATAATAATTCTTTTTGATAGAGTGAACTCAAATTTATATGCAGAAAACCATTCCTTACGGTGAAGTCATATTAAGTTCAAGACAGATTTTATTACAGATCTTTCAGGTTTTCTCCTTATTATGGGTGTGGCATAGCGTTTTCTCAAAAAGAGAGGAAGGCTGTGCCTGCATATTTCATAAGCTTCTTATTTATTATTCATACTATTAGAGAGAGAAGGAATATATACACATGGAGCATTCTCTCAGATGTGTCCTCCGAGAGGTACACTCAGCCTAAACTTCAAAGGGTCTCTTTCAGTGGGGGCTGGAGGGGGACTCAGTGAAGATGGCAGATGGCCTTCCTCAGATATATTCTTACAGTAATACTCCAGTGCGTTCCAAGTTCTGCTGGAATTTAATTTTTGGCCTCATGAATTAGCCCAATAGCAATTTACCCTAAAATAATTTTGATTAATATAGTGATTACAGCATTTGAAAAGTTTCAGACTACATAAGTGTGTTCTATGGGTTTCAGAAATATTATTTGCTGAAACATCAAAATAAAATCTCTAATTCAATTTTGGGAGCACTCATGTCACTTATTTATTTACTTGTATAACTTGGACTCATGCTTCTTGCAAGAATATACAGCTGATTTAGGACTATGACTTAATTAATATGCACTGAAGATGCTGTGGGTACTTTATAAATATTTAATTATAAAAATGAGGACAGCGTGTTCCTCTCCACTTGAATTAAAAAGGAGTTATTAGTGTAAATCCTTTTGAAAAACTCATTTATGAAGTCAAAATGAACTAATAAATTGGGTGTTAATATGTACTATGTAACTTAAGAATAGGAATGAAAACCTTTTTCCTTAATATCAGATTATATTTTTTCCTTGAACCATATACATAATTTCAGTAAGGAATGAAATATTAAAAAGAAAACAGGGAAATAAAAATGAATTTTAGAAGTAACCTCTTTCTTCACCTCACTTCTGCATATATCTGAGACAGATTCATAGTTGTTATCTCAGGAAAATATTTACTGACATAAATAAATTAAGTTCTCATGTAGTTGGTTATCATTATTAGAAGGAATGTAGCAAAAGCAAGTAATTTTAAGGTTGCTGTGCATTTAGTAAACTTTAGTTGAGCAACGTAGAATCTGGGGTCTCAATATCAACAGCAGTTGTCTAACGCTAATTTCAAAACACAGAATCAGCTATTTCATACACAAAATATAAAATAGCGAGAATTCAACTGAAATAGAAAAAGCATAAGTAATTTCTGTATTGAGATTTACAACTTGATGTCCAGAAGTTATGTGATTAAAAATGACAAATATTTTCTTAATAAATTGAGCTGTGGACATGATACCCAAGAGAGAATGGGATTTTCTGTATAATTAAGAACATGTCGTTTGGCATTTAGTGGATTGTTCCGGCAGTAGTCAGTTGATATCAACATTTAAATTGGCTAAGATCTCAGAGTATATAGGGTGGAAATCTCTTCTTCCTCTCTCTGTTAAGGAAGATAAAGAAAAGAAAGAACTAGAAATATGTATTCAGTTGGATAGAAGCAAGTTATATACATATGAGTTAAGATTTGAGTTGAAGCTTTTTAAAGAACTTGTGTCAATAAATGGTAATGGTTGTTCACAAAACTAAAAAATTTAAGACACTTTAAAAATTAATCCCTGGAAACTTTAAAAAAAATGAGAGAACTCATTTTCAAATGCTTTCTGCAGTACATTTGCCACCCTTGCCAAAATAAGGATGCATTTTAGTCATTTCCTTTTCCTTATTTTAACAACAATTAGGCAAATTAATAAACTTGCATTTTCTGCGTGACTTCTTACTTACTTTGAATTTCCTTAATTACTTTGAAATGAATTACAAAGAAATACACATCATATTCTATGCAAAGCTTTGAATTAATTCACTTTAAAAAACAGAGAATCAACAGATTTAGGACCTAAGTGTTTGTCCATATGCATTGTCTGAAGGTTAACCTGGGATTCTTTTTTTTTTGAGGAAGATTAGCCCTGTGTTAACATCCACTGCCAATCCTTCTCCTTTTGCTGAGGAAGATTGGCTCTGAGCTAACATTTCCTCTACTTTATACGTGGGGAACCTCCACAGCATGGCTTGATAAACGGTGTGTAAGTCTGTGCCCAAGATCTGAATCAGCAAACCCGGAGTTGCGAAAGCGGAGCACATGAACTTAACCACTGCACCATAGGGCTAGCCTCTAACCTGGGATGTTTTAATGTTAAAATTGATAAGCTCAAGAGGGAAGGGGAAAACTAACTTAGATTAAGCATCAGCTGTGTGTCAGGCACCACGCTAGACACCTGAACTTGCATTACCCCATTAACCCTTTCAATAACCCTTTAAGTAAAGTAGTAAACCAGCCACTTGTTCTAGATGAGGAAATGGGCTTGGGTATTTTCCAAACTGCAGGCTGAGGTGGGTCTCAGGGAGAGGAGAACTGTAATAAGCATTGTTGAATAACTCAAACACTCATTTTTTTCTAATTCAGGTCATAATAGTTTATAACACTGTGAAATTTCAGTTGTACATTGTTATTGGTTAGTCACCATATAAGTGCATCCCTTCACCCCTTATGCTCCCCCCAGCTCCTTCCCCCCGATAACCATTAAACTGTTCTCTTTGTCCGTGTGTCTGGTTATCTTCCACATATGAGTGAAATCATATGGTGTTTGTCTTTCTCTGTCTGACATATTTCACTTAACATGATACCCTCAAGGTCCATCCATGTTGTTGTGAATGGGATGATTTTATCCTTTTTATGGCTGAGTAGCATTCCATTGTATACATATACCACATCTTCTTTATCCAATCATCAGTCAATGGGCACTTGGGTTGCTTTCATGTCTTGGCTATTGTGAATAATGCTGCAATGAACATAGGGGTGCACAAGTCTCTTTGAATTGTTGATTTCAAGTTCTTTGGATAAATACCCAGCAGTGGGATGGCTGGGTCATATGGTATTTCTATTTTTAATTTTTTGACAAATCTCCATACTGTTTTCCATAGTAGCTGCACCAGTTTGCATTTCCACCAGCAGTGTATGAGGGTTCTCCTTTCTCCACAACCTCTCCAACATTTGCTATTTTTTGTCTTGGTGATTATAGCCATTCTAATGGATGTAAAGTGATATCTTAGTGTAGTTTTATTTGCATTTCACTGATTATTTGTAATGATGAACATATTTTCATGTGCCTATTGGCCATCTGTATATCTTCTTTGGAAAAATGTCTGTTTATATCCTCTGCCCATTTTTTGTTCAGGTTGTTTTTTTGTTGTTCAGTTGTGTGAGTTCTTTATATACTATGGAGATTAACCCCTTGTTGGATATATGATTTGCAAATATTTTCTCCCAGTTGGTGGATTGTCTTTTCATTTTGATCCTGGTTTCCTTTGCCTTGCAGAAGCTCTTTAGTCCGATGAAGTCCCACTTGTTTATTTTTTCTTTTGTTTCCCTTGTCCGAGTAGACATGGTATTCAAAAAGATCCTTTTCAGACTGATGTCAAGGAGTGTATTGCCTATATTTCCTTCTAGAAGTTTTATGGTTTCAGGTCCTACCTTCAAGTCTTTAATCCATTTTGAGTTTATTTTTGTGTATGGCAAAAGATAATGATCTACTTTCATTCTTTTGCATGTGGCTGTTCAGTTTTCCCAACACCATTGATTGATTGAGACTTTCCTTTCTCCATTGTTTGTTCTTAGCTCCTCAAACACCACTTTTTATATTTAGTTGTAGGCATACAGAGATATGAAAAAGTAAAATTAAATACTTTTAAAAATTTTACTTTTCCATACCTTACTCCAAATACATCACCATTTAGATAAAACATCTTGCTTTATATTCTCAAAGCTAAATACACTTGCACCCCTATGAATTTTATTTGTCATGCTCTGTAACTCAAGATTGTTGAATCAACATTGATACGTCCCTACTTCTCTCACAAGTAGATAAATGACTCCAGTAGCTGACATTGCTGCCTGGGGTGGAGAAGAGAGCAGTTGCAAATGGCTTTTAAAAATTACACAGGGAGGGCCGGCCCTACGGCGCAGCCGTTAAGTTCGCATGGTCCGCTTCTCGGCGGCCTGGGGTTCGCCGGTTCGGATCCCGGATGCAGACATGGCACCACTTGGCACGCCATGCTCTGGTAGGCGTCCCACATATAAAGTATAGGAAGATGGGCATGGATGTCAACTCAGGGCCAGGCTTCCTCAGCAAAAAAGAGGAGGACTGGCAGCAGTTAGCTCAGGGCTAATCTTCCTAAAAAAAAAAAAAAAAATTACACAGGGAGATAATTCTTTCTCAGGCAGTGGGTCTCAACCTTGACTAAATCTTAGAATGACCTAGGAAACTAAAAAATACTGATGCTTGGGGCCCCCATGTGATTCTAATGTGCAGCTAAGGTTGGAAAATATTGCTCTTAGTTTCCATCCACAACAAGGGCATTAATCTTCTGCAATTGCTTTGTTATTGTACCCACATGACCTCTTATAAGATGAGCTTTGGGGCAGCAGGTGGGTGTGAGGAATTAGGGACAGCACAGGCAGCTCTCTATGTTATTGGCAAAAGGATAACTTGGGTAGTAACAATAACCACTGTCACTTTGGGACAGATTTGTGAAGTTCTGCAAAAACAGTATAAGCCTCATTAGAGAGAAAGCTGCCTTAAGGCAGTAGGCAACAACCCTTTCCTCCTTGCTGAGGTGGGAGTTTAATTGGCATCCACATAATGCCAACTGGGACTGGAGCCTAGAGAAAAACTTATATTTAAATCCAGTTTCACCTGCAAGAGTCTCCATCAAGTTGTAAACTAGACTGTTGAATTCATGGTAGCTATTCTTGAAAATCTGCATACTAGATGGTTTAGCAAAATATAATACAGCACTTCTACTAAGTAGTGGATATGACACTTTAATCCTAATTTGTGACAACTGCCAACCAGGAGAACATGTATAAACTCTCATGGGCTACAGAAGCATTCCATGAGTACAACCTCAAAACAGCTAACATATCACATTCAAATTAATTTAATTAAAATGCTTCTAGATCAAGAGCATTATTTCTCAGTTACATTCTAAAGCAAAGCCTGCAGTATAAAATTATCGAGTCTAGAGTAAAAGGTGGATAGAGACTCGCTGAAGCTCAACCACTCAGTCAACTGTTACCTCACTGGCAAGTGTCAGAATGGCTACATGCCAGTGTAGTTAGCAGTTCTCTCCTTGTCAACCAGATTAGAGACACTCATACTGAATAACACAGGAAACAGTTTTGTATGGCTTTATAAAAAGAAAAGCTGCATTTTCCCACAGTGACAAATTAGGGTTAATTTAAAAAAATTTTTTTTTAGTGAAGAAGATTGCCCCTTAGCTAACATACATTGCTAATCTTCCTCTTTTTGCTTGAGGAAGACCGTCGCTGAGCTAACATCTGTGTCAATCTTCCTCTATTATGTATGTGAGACGCCACCTCAGCATGGCTCAATGAATGGTGTGTAGGTCCACACCTGGGGTCCAATCCCACGAACCCTGGGCCACAGAAGCAGAGTGAGTGACCTTAACCACTACACAATTGGGCTGGCCCCATAGGGTTAGTTTTTATAAAACGTATTTTGTAATATTTTTGCAGGAATCCTGAATCAGCCAGTGTAAATTGTTTGCTGTTTAAATGCTCACTTGGAAACAGATTTTCTCCAGATCCCTTTCAACTCCCAAACTAGGCTCCTCTGGAAAAATCAGCAACATTTTCCAAAATATGGTTTAGTTAACCACATCTTCCTTAATATTTTTATGACCAATCTTTGACAAAAATAGAACCCCTGAGCAAAACAAATATTCCTCCCTCATCACCGCAAGTAAACTTACCTATCGGGAAGGAGAAGTAATCAAAAATCACTGTCTCAGGCAAAGATAAAGAGCTATGTGAGGCTTCAGTTCTGGAGCCAAGGGTTGGAGACTTGTTTAAATGAACCCAAGAGTTAGATGGCTGTAGCTTCCCTTGAAAGGGAAGCCAGAGGAATCTGCACTGGTGTGTGGTGCTTCTGGGTGCCTCCCTTTGTTCTAGCTAGAATGCTAACGCTAAAATCGCAGTTTGCATGACTGCTTGCTCAGGGAACGCTGATGCAGTCTGACAAAGCTCCAGCTTAAATATCCTGATAGGGAGAAAATAAGTCCCAGAGATGGAACCTCCCTAGTATACTAATAAAACAAACCACACGGTGAATGTGTAGATCTGACCAGTTGGAAATTTGTAATCACATTAATATTACCACAACTCCTTTGAAAGATATACTGGAGACATTGACAAAAGAAATTTTCCGCTTCTTGTGAATGTCCATTAAGGAAGTCAAGGGCGTGTGTTTGAATTCTTTTCACCTCTTTCTTCTCCCTGGTGTGCAAAATTTTCATTGGCAGATAAAAGCAGGTAGTGTAAAAGAGAAAGAAATTCCTTAGGGCAGGGAAATATAGATCAAGGCATAGCATAATGGGATGAAAAATATTATAAAAAAGTTAAAGCCAAGAAGAGGGAAAAAAGCCTAATAGTGTAATTTATTCATGTGTTAACAGGATACGTTTCAAAGTACAGGAGAAATTTAATTTCAAATCATTTTAAACACTGTTTCTCTTGTATTGGAGGAATATAAAACAAGTCAAAGAGAGAAAGCATTATTATGGGCCCAAGAAAATCCAAAATAAAGAGTTTTTGGAAAACAAGTAAAAATTGACAATTGTTAAATATTATTGCTTGGTATATATTAATAAATAAAGGACATGTAGGAACAAAATGATGCAAATTCCCAAGTTGTACTTCAAATATCTTAAAAACAAATGTTTGCCAGTTCAGACTCCATGTTGCACATTATTCAAAAACACAAACTTGCAATCTGTGGAAATTTTCTTGTGACATTGATTATAAAGTCGAACAATACATTCACTTATAAGTCAATATTCGTATTCTTATAGGTCATTAACTGGAATAAATGTCAATCCTTTTGTCCCCCCTCTATCTGACCCTGTAGTGGGGCCACTGAGGAAGAGCCAGTTTCAGTACCATGGACAAAAGCACCAAAAGCAGTCAGCCTTTCTCTTGGGAGCAGGAAACGTTCCTCTTAGGTTAAAACACAAGAAATAACTTTATTGTAGCCATCTTCCATTTTAATATGTTATAAGGACCAAATGAATACTAAAGAATGTTCAACTGGATACTATAAAGTTTACGTTTTCAAATCCCCTCTATCTTAAGGGAAAACATAATGGCCCTTTTAAAGACATGCATCACTGTGATAAATGCATTTAAGTGTCAGATTTAATGGCTCCTACTCACTCAGACTATTATACCACACCTTTTAAGGTCAATTTAATGTGTATTAATGGTGTGAAACTGATGAAATTATGAAGTGAGTTTCCCTGGGTACAGGTTAAACCAAGAAGGAAGGGAGAGGACAGGTTAATATTACCTTCCACCCCATTCTTCATTTGTACTACAAAAGATGTCAGCTCTGCCCTTGGGGAAGAAATACTCACTGTTAGTAAGTTGAATTTAAATTGATTTTTATGGTTTTAAACTCAGATAACTGTCTTTGGTTGGGTCACCAAAGGTTTGCAGTTTTCTTCAGGGAATAAGAAAATATGTGCACTTCTGAGATTAAATTCATATTTTATTCCATAGTTTCAGAGAAATAGATAAATTGTCACTTCCTTTCTTTCCAGTACTCATCTCGCAGATTCAACCTACAGGGTCATTCAAGATATTCTTACTTTGTAATGTCTCCTTCACATCATCACTGTGTATCAGACAAAATGGTGGTGTTTAATCAATCTAAAATCTGAAATAAATATGATAATAAATACTATTACTATTCATGTGAAAAACTGAAAAATCCAAGGTCCTGTTCCCAGGAATACTTAACACAGCAAAACTTTGGTTCATTGTCTTAGGAAGACTGGAATCTATTTTTGAACTATGACTTTCAAAAATATTAAGAATGAGAAAAATATTCACTTTAATTACTTTTGAAGGAAGAAGAGAAAGTATAAACTCACTACTTATTGCAGTTCTCTTAAGACTGATGGATGACTAAGAGAAGACAGAACTTTGTAGCTACTCTTTTGTTTGTCTATCAAGTAAAATGATCTCCAACTAAAAAGGATGGAACAAAACTCAGTAAAGGAGACCAAAGCTCAGACCTAGTAATGCTACCAGCTTCCTCTAAGGCATTTAGTTCACTTGACAGACAAATTATGTCCTGGGCTTTATAATCTCACCTTTTACAAATCGGGTTATGATAACAATGTTCATGTCTTTGAAGAATCTGGAGATGAAGAGAGATGCCAAGAGGGTGGAAATCTAGGAATGAAGCATAAAGTTCTGATTTTCAAAAATTAGAGAGAAGGGAGACTCTCTAAAACATGGTTTGGTGAGACTGAAATGAAATATTGGGCAATGTTCTTGCACAAATTCAGAAAAAGATGGTTTCTGAGCATTTAGAAAAGGAAAAAAAGGGATTAAATTTAGAGATCAGCTTGGGCTCCAAAGAATAACTTAGCAAGCCTAGCTTCTTTGTCTTTTTTTTTATTTTACAGATTGGGTTAAGACTAGTAAATCTGAGAAGTGGTCAGGATGGAAGTCACAAACTCAGAAGTTTACGTAGACCAGGCCATTAACATAAATGATCTAAGTGGCCCAGCGTACCAGCAAATGGAATGCTAATGAGGACTCTGAACAGAAGAAGTTGTGCTCCAGCTACCACTTATCAGCTTTAATTGATTTTCCCAGGGAAGCCAGAAACCTGGGATTTTTATGTGAATCCTCTTGATTTTAAAAAATTTAACTGCATCCTTTTATTAACGAATACTCCCTGGATTTTTAAAACAAAACAAAATACATCTGTAGACTGAGTCCGGCCCCTAGGCTGCCAGCTTGGAACACGAGGCAGAGCACGTGGGCCTCGATGACGCATCTGGCAAGGTTTCACATAATGTCATTATCAAGAACTTCTGGCTGGGTGACAGTAGAGGCATTGCAATTATGTGAGTTCAAATTTATTCTCAATATAAGGACAATTGGATCTTGCCAGCGATGGAATGGGCTGCCCTTACACTAGAACTACTCACCTTAAATACAATTTGGCAATTCACAAGACCACATGGAAAAAATAACCTGGAGCTGAATTCTGAATTATTTATTTATTTATTTATTTTTAAAGATTTAATTTTTTTCCTTTTTCTCCCCAAAGCCCTCCGGTACATAGTTGTATATTCTTCGTTGTGGGTCCTTCCAGTTGTGGCATGTGGGACGCTGCCTCAGCGTGGTTTGATGAGCAGTGCCATGTCTGCGCCCAGGATTCGAACCAACGAAACACTGGGCCGCCTGCAGCGGAGCGCACGAACTTAACCACTTGGCCACGGGGCTAGCCCCTGAATTCTGAATTTAATGTTAATATTTTCTCATAAGTGTCAATACACTTATATGTATATACATGTCTTCTTTTATTCACTCATTCATTTGAAAATATTTATTAAAAATATACTATTACCAAGCATTGTTCTAGGCTCTGGTAATACAATAGCATGAAACTCTCTGCCCTTATGGAATCTGCATTCTCTATTTGCCCCAGTTTGGACGTTAAGTTATATGGGCGCTCTATGAATGTGTCTCTTTGTGCACTCTCTTCATTCTGGAGCCTTTGTATCCATTCAGCATAAGACATGAAATTACTTTGGATGAAAAGCACTTTACACCATGACAAATAGGTGGTGTTAGCTCATACAATTATTCATTAATTTAAATTTTCTTTCTGAAATATTTATTATGCACCTGCCATTTCTCTGGGGCAAAATGCTAAACCAGACGGGATATAGAGTCAAGAGGTGTAAGCTGGGATAGAAGCGGCACTCCACAGGTGCCCACTTGTTGAATACTTGATGACTCAGCAGCCCACACGTCCTACCTTATTTTTAATCAGCCTTCCACAAACTTAAATAAAGTAGAGAAGAGGATGAAATCATCTGCCACCTGGTAGTGGTCATTCCAACATCATTAGGACTCCCCTGGGGAAAAACACCTTGAATTTGTTTTTAAATCAGGCCATGGCAGACTGATTCCAAAATGAGGGGGCAAACATGGTAAAGTCTTGTGAGAGACCTACGAATGAGTCTATTCTAATCCAATTTCTTGGTTTTCTATCTGTATCGATAATAGGGTAAGAAAAATGATTTTTAAAAATTACTGAGTATTAAAAATAATCCCATCTGATTTTGTAAGTATTTCAGGTTTTTAAAAACAAAGGGCCAGAAATAACTGGGGAATTCAGTTTGTGACTGAGTTTATTTTTCCTTATATCGATTCAGTCATGGTCAAAGAATTAACATTCTTTTCTCTCAAATCTGGATCTTGCTAGTAGGTAAGGTCTAGGAAGATAGTTTTCAATTGTACAAGAGGCATGCCAATGTTTCTTGAGAAACAAAGTTAAAAACAGAGCAACAAGCAATGGATCATTTTAATGCTTGTAAATAGGTTGTTTAAATAAAAAAAGAATCACGGCCCTGAAGAATGCTTTTGTAAGCCACATGTTGTTATATATATATATATATATATATATATATATATACAAAATGTTGTTTGTTTCCTGTCTGTTGAGTGAACATTCTCACTGAAGTTTGATGGTCATAAAAGTTCACTTTGGAACCAGCAGAAGCAAAGTTCCTTGAAAGTATTTTTAGGAATGCTGCTGTGGTCCTTCCAGATTCATCTACCTATCTTTGCTTATATAATTGGTTTTTTTTGAGGGGGAGTATTAGCCCTGAGCTAACATCTGCTGACAATCCTCCTCTTTTTGCTGAGGAAGACTGGCCCTGAAGGTCCAGCTCATATAGTTTTTTAAAATTCACTTTGAGAACGCAAAGGTTTCTCATCCATGGATTTTTTTCAAAGGGATTTCTACACCAAACCAGATGCCACAGAGTTTAAGCAAACTGAGTTAACATACTCTGATAAGAGAGACTGAAAAGTTCACATCCATAGGACTGGAGATAATTTGAATAATCATTACCATAAATTATAGAAATAAAAAGCAAATATAGCTTCTACCTTTGGCAGAGCTAAATATACTTGATACTCCACTCTGATAAAGAATTAAAGTAATTTTAGGAATATTTTATAATTTAAAAAGCTCAGTGAAAGTTGTTTTTTTTCCTAGAAGGAATAGTAGGTCATTTCTCAAATGGCAACTAGGATGTGGGGTGCCCTCGTTCTCTCTTCTGTTACATCCCTGATCAGGAGCTGTTCTGTGGAGCTAGGCTTGCCCCCCTCACCATTGCCTGGCTCTCCTCCCAAAGTCTTGCCATTACACAGTGTTCCCGATGTGCTGGCTGTACCACCGGTGGCACGTGGGATGATTTGAGGTGGTTCATGGATAAGTCTCTTCTAAAGTTATATATTTAGTTTTACATATTTGGAAAAATGTAACTATCATATAAAACCTGGTATGTCACGGATATTATTCCTTATATGAAAACTAATTAAAAAAAATAGTGCGTCAATTTAAATGATAACATTAAATAAACAGTAGTACAATTTGTGCTTAGAGATGGTTAAAATTGTGACGCCTACTAGAGTAACTGAAGTTCCGGAAATAGTGCCTTCTCCATTGGAAAAGGATGTTTCTTTGGTTAGAAGCGTGTATACAAGAACCTACCTTTCCTTTGCTAGGACCTGTAAGGACCTCAGTCTACAGGACTACCAAAGCTTTAGTTTTCTATTTCCTTCAGGAAGGTATTTAGGTGTTCTGGGGCTTCTGCCATTGGTGGCCAACCGCAAAGAAGAAACACCAAGAAACTGGTGATGGTAGCTCTAAAAATCCACAAAAGACTTTCCAGATATTTTAATTACCTTAATTTACATTCCTGATTTCTCTCAAAGAGAGAAGTCATTGTGAACATCTGTTTCTTTCTATAGGAAGCCTATCTCCTTCCATCACTTCTGCTCTGTGCTATCTATCCATTTAATCACCTGAAGCACAGAAAACATCCTCCTAAGAAAAAGGGGAAAGACTAATTGTAGACCTAAGACGGCAGTATTTTCATGAAGGAAAAAAAGAAAGAAAAACACTAGGCTGTTATTTTAGCACACTAACTATTCAAAGGGGATACTTTCTCCCTGTCTTACAAAATTTTAAACGGATAACCTTAAATTAATATCTCTCGTTAAGATGCTATTTAGTATCTCCAGAATACACTGATATCTCAGCATGAGTAGTAATACCTCAGAAGTGCATACGGTCTTTTAAAATATCAAATAAAGAAGTATACAAGCCTTAATTTGTATCATACTTAAATAGTATATATAGCAAAACAAGGTACTTTGTGTACATTCAGATTTAGCAAAATAGCCAGTGTTGGAATTTGATGTACTTACAAAATGACTCTAAAACAGCATTTTTATTTTGAAATAAAGATAGATTCATAGGAAGTTGCAAAGATAGTACAGAGAAGACCCACGTACCCTTCACCCAGTTTCCCCCAGTGATTATAAGTTATATAACTAAAGTACTATATGACAAAGACAACACAAAAAAAGAAATTACAGGCCAATATCACTGATGAATATCAATGTAAAAACCATCAACAAAATATTAGCAAATTGATTACAGCAGCACATTAAAAGGATCATATACCATGATCAAGGGGGATTTATTCCAGAGATGCAGGGATGGTTCAACATCTGCAAATCTATCAACATGATACACCACATTAACAAAATGAAGGGTAAAAATCACATGATTATCTCAATAGATGCAGAGAAAGCATTGGACAAGATACAGCATCCATTTATGATAAAAACTCTGAATAAAATACTTAGGAATAAATCTAACCAAGGAAGTGAAAGACCTGTACACTGAAAACTATAAAACATGTTGAAACCAACTGAAGAAGACACAAGGAAATGAAAGATGTTCCATACTCATGGATTGGAAGAATTAACATAGTTAAAATGTCCATATTTCCTAAAGCAATCTATAGATTCAAGACAATCTCTATCAAAAGAAAAAATGAACAAATGGGACTACATCAAACTAAAAAGTTTCTGCATGGCAAAAGAAACTATCAACAAAATAAAAAGACAACCTAACAACTGGGAGAAGATATCTGCAAATCATATGCCTGATAAGGGTTTAACATGCAAAATGTATAAAGAACTCATATATCTCAACAACAAAAAACCAAACAACCCCATTAAAAAATGGGCAAAAGAGGGGCTGGGCAGGTGGCACAGTGGTTAAGTTTGCACATTCCACTTCGGCGGCCCAGGGTTTGCCAGTTTGGATCCTGGGTGCGGACTGCTTGTCAAGCCATGCTGTGGCAGGCATCCCACATATAAAGTAGAGGAAGATGGGCACGGATGTTAGCTCAGGCCCAGTCTTCCTCAGCAAAAAGAGGAGGATTGGCGGCAGATGTTAGCCCAGGGCTAATCTTCCTCAAAAAAAAAAAAAAGTGGGCAAAAGATCTGAGCAGACATTTTTCCAAGATGGCCAACAGGCACAAGAAAGGATGCTGAACATCACTAATCATTAGGGAAATGCAAATCAAAACCACAACGAGATATCCCACCTCATATCCATCACAATGGCTATTATTAAAAAGACAAGAAATGACAAGTGTTGGAGAGCATGTGTAGAAAAGGGAAGCCTCATACACTGCTGGTGGGAATGTAAACTGGTACAGCCACTATGGAAAACAGTATGCAGATTTCTCAAAAGATTAAAAATAGAACTACCTTATGATCCAGCCATTCCACTTCTGGGTATTTATCCAAAGAACATGAAAACACTAATTCGAAAAGCTATATGCACCCTATGCTCATTACAGCATTATTCACAATAGCCAAGATTTGGAAGCAACGTAAGTGCCCATCAATAGATGAATAAAGAAAATGTAGCATATATATACAATAGAATATTATTCAGCCATAAATAGATGAAATTTTGCCATTTGCAACAACACAGAGGGACCTTGAGGGTATTATGTTAAGTGAAATAAGTCAGATAGAGAAAGCCAAATATCGTATGATTTCACTCATATGTGAAAGATAAAAAATCACCAATAACAAACAAATACATAGATAGAGAAATTAGACTGGTGGTTACCAGTGGGGAAGAGGGTACGGGGAGAGTGAAAGGGGTAAAAGGGCACATTTGTATGGTGACTGATGGCAATTAGACTTTGGGTGGTGAAGATGAAATAGTCTATGCAGTAAGTAGAAGTTGAAATATAATGATATATACCTGAAATTTATATAATGTTATAAACCAATGTTACTTCAATAAAAAATTAATTAAATAAAAAAATAATAAAGTACTACAATATCAAAACTAGGAAATTGACATTAATGCAATGTGTGTGTATAGCTCTATGACATTTTACCACATGTGTAGATTCATATGACCATCATCACAATCATGATACACAGCCATTCCATCATCACAAAGATCTCCCTCATGCTTCTCCTTTATAGTCACAGACCCCTTCATCCCATTTTTAAGCCCAGCCAACCATTAGCTTGTAAAATTACTCTTCTATGCTTATTTCTTACATACTTTTACTAAAATACGAAAAAGCCACAGGACTGGGTGTGAAGAGATGGCTGGTTCTAAGTTTGCCACTGGCTAATTCACACCCCTGGACAACTCACTCTCTGCCAGCCTCAGTAGTTCATGTAGAAAAACGTAGGTTTGGGGCTGGTCCCTCGGCTTAGTGGTTAAGTTTGGCAGGCTCTGCTTTGGTGGCCCAGGTTCGTGGGTTCAGATCCTGGGGGTGACCTACATCACTAGTCAGCCATGCTGTGGCAGCGACCCACATACAAAATAGAGGAAGACTGGCACAGATGTTAGCTCAGGGCTAATTTTCCTCAAGCAAAAAAAAATGAGGAAGATTGGCAACAGATGTTAGCTCAGGATGAATCTTCCTCAGCAAACAACAACAAAAAAAGCAGGTTAAGACTATTTTTTTTAGGACACCACCATTTAACAACTCATACAGTTATTTACTCTCATTTATGATACCATTTTAAAGACCATTAAATGCAAACCAAGTTAATAAAATATGATTTAAATATGTGGAGATCAACAAGGATTGAAGTGTTTTAAATGTATTCTGCATTAAAACAGCGACATTGTCAAATAACTTAGGTAACCAAAAGCTGCATTATGATAATACATCGCTCCTCTAAAATCTAAAGCAAGTAAAAAAATGATTTCACTTGGACCCATCTCGCAAGGTGACAGGTACTACTGTTCTCCCAAATGTACAGGTGGAGACAACTTGGCCCTGCCATTACTTCCTTTGTCCCCAAGGGCACCTTTTGGGGAGGAAAAAGCAAACATCCCGAAAATGTGCCTGGCCAAGTATCTGAGCTGGTGACGCTGCAGCAGAAACTGTAAGGTGAAGATTCTGAACTGTGGGGTTCAAATTTGGCCGTTTTCTGAGAAAGGAGATTCAGACATTGGAGCCGCTCTTGGCTTCCGCTGCCCAGTCTGGGGTCAGAGGACCCGCAAGGAACCTAGCAGGGGGGTTTCCTGCTTTCCTTTACGTCACTACTTGCTCGACAGGGGAGAACAAGCAGTTTTCCCCCAGTGACTCCTTCCATTTAAACCTTTAAGAATTTCTTCCCTGGCACCAATTTAAGCTTACAGATCTTTTTCTCTCTACAATTCACTCATTTTGAAGCCACCCAGCAGGAGGATGTTTGGAGCTCATCAACTGAGGCCTTCAACAACATATTGATGAAAAATGGGTCCCCCCCACCCCCCACCTCAAATAATCTGTACGAAAAATCCCCCGAGGAAGCAGAAACTTGAAAAGTGTCCTTTGGGGACTTTGGACCATCCACGTCTTTGGCGCTGTCTCCTGAGGCTTTCATTTTAGATAGCATGAAGTCTTCACTGAACCTTCCGTATTAAAAGGCACCATTTCTAAGCCCGACTCTCGAGGACAACTAGTAAAGGGCGATCCAAAACAAATGACCTTGTCAACCTTGCCTGTTGCAACGACGAGTCCAGCCCAACCATCTCAATAACCAATCAATCAGGGACGCCGTCCCCTCAGGCTCCCTCTGCTGAGCCTCCATTTCCCAAGATCTCCTTCTGCGGGTCCCGAAACACTCTGGACAACCGCACGCCCTGGAAGGGGCCGTCCCGGGGTCCCGAGCGCCCATCTCGGCCCTCACTGGACCGCAAGGATCGGTGGCCCGCCAGTGCCTGCGGGCACATGCAGCAGAGCCCGCACAGACGCCCGGTCTTACCCTTTCTCTGCTGGAAGGGCCCCATCGCGCCGTCCAGGAGGAGGCATCTGCGCGCGCCCGGGTGGCCGTGGCCCCGCTGGGCCGGGGTCGGGTGCGGACGAGCCCCGGCGCCGCCGCAGCTGTGCGCTCAGGCTCGGGGAGTCGGGCTCGGCCGGCTCCGCCCGCGCCAGCCCGGGCCGGACACGTGGTGCCTTCGCCACCCGCACGCTCGGGTCCCTGCGGCCCCTCGGCCTCCGCAGCCGCTGGAGCGCGGCCGGGGTTGCGCAAGGAGTGGGGAGAAAGGCGGGGGCCCAAAGGGCCGGCACCAGTAGGTGGGGTGCAGGGACGCAGCGGGGAGGGCCGCGCGCCAAGGGCTCCAAGGTCCTGCTCCCGGGGTTTCCGATCTGCAGGCTCCGTCCCTGTCGCCAGGGCCCCCGCCGCTGGCGCTGCACGCTCTGTTTCCAGGAGCCGCTGGGGGCGGGGGCGGCGCACTGCAGAGACTCAGGGTTGGGGGGATGGCCAAGGGCGGAGGATCTGCGGCGCAGACCCCCTTCTCGCGCCTGCCCGGAGACCCGGGGCCGCTGCGGGCCTGGGGCCGCAGTCCGCTGGCGGTCTCCACTCACCGCAGCTAACGAAGACGCTGTCCCCGCGCTGGTGATGCAAACCACAGAAAACCGCAGCGTGCACCTGAGGTGCCCTTTAGGTCTGTCCCTCCCTGGGAAAACTGTTCTGATGACCACAGCCTGTCTGTCTAGGGGCAGCTAAGGAGGCACCGCCCAAAACTGGAGAGGAAGACTTACCTGCAGCCGCAAGTTCTTTCCGACTTTACCAGTGACCTTGGGCGCCTCCTCTAAACAAGGTGCCTCTGAATTTCCTAATCGTGGGGATGCACGTAGTCATTTACTTTCTAGCTCTCAGGAGAAAATGGCGATTGGGTTTAAAAAACAAAATACAATACTCCAGACTTCTTTAATAGCAAATGCAATGTAGATATAATTTGTATTGACTTTCGATAAGGCTGAAGGAAACCTCAGAACTGGAAAGAAAACGGTTCTAGTTTGCTAGTCCAAATGCAACACTAATTCCTCAGCCCCACTACCTGCTTTTCTGGGGAGGTGGGTTTCTGGAGATTGGTGGAAAGACACTTTCTTCCCTCAGAATTGCCAGAGGCCCAGGAGGCCCCGTCAAGAGCATTCAGTTTTACTAAAGACCTTCATGATGCAAATGGTTGCATCTGTCCTAGCATAGCTAAGGGTCAAAGAGCAGCCACCACGGTCAGGCTAAAGGCTGTTCCGGGTGAGTTTCTAACTGTTATGTTATCTGCTTACTTTTAGATTAATCCTCATTTTTACCCCAAAAAGGAGCTTTCTGTACAGAAGACCGCTTTTGGAGAACAGCATCCCTGTCCTCACGCTGACCCTCTTCTTTTCCTGGCTCCCCTTCTCACCCTGTGCACCAGAGTTTAGCACACACAGTCAGCTTAAAGTACAACAGACTTCTGTTTATGTGTGTGAGAACTTTACCCCGCAAAGTTTACACAGTTGAAACCCAGCAGTCTCACATTACTTAACTTGGCACATATTAAATGCATGAAATGTTTTATTCTGTTGTTCCAGCTCATTTTCCTCTGGTCATCCCTTCTCCCCTTCTCTGATCACAAGGCTCAGACTCTAAGATTTCTTCTCTCTGGTGTGTTTTAAATCTTGGAAACCCCCTCCTCCATTAAAAATGCAGATTCATATCATAATGGAACCCCATCACATCAAAAATTCTTCTTTCACCAAATCTTGACATTACTAGGTATTAGTATATACCTTGCCTCCTCCCACCTCCTGGCCTCATCCAAGGTCCAGCCAGTGAGTTTAAGCCCCCCTTGGACGGTCAATGGAGATAAATCCACCCCTTTGGCTTCCTGTCAGATCTGCTGTCTGCACCTTCTTTTCCTTCACCAACTATCTCATGGTCTCTTGGAATTGTGTCCTAGGAATTTGGTTTTCTCTCTTCCTTCTATGCATAATCCAAGCTTCAAGACCCTCTGCATCAGATATTCCTAGATTGTTCCCTTTGAATCCCTCTTAGTTCTTTAAAAGATTGTTGTGAAGCTAAAAAAAAAAGTGCGTGTAAAGTGCCATGGGAATGTAAGCCTACTGGCTTTAAGGATAAGCAGGCTCCTGTCCTTGCAATTTTACAGCTTCCTTTAAAACAGGGATTCCAACCTATTTGGAAGGAAATGTCATTAGATTTTTATTCCGAAGCCTTCAGAGCACTGGGATTGTGTGTGTGTGTGTGTGTGTGTGTGTGTGTGTGTGTGTTGAGGTGAGGTGGGGTGGGGTGAGTATGAGAGTAGTTCAGTGGGGAAGAGAGAAGGGTGACTTGGTACTGATGAGGAGTTCCTGAGTGGGCAGCACCAAGTGGATTAGAGGATGGAGGAAGAGAGAGGGAAATCTTGTTCGGAATGGTTTTCATCAGTGTGAATGGGCACAGTGTTGACTGCTGGGGAACAAAAGGAGGCGCTTGTCCCTTGGAGTTTAGCTTCCGATTCATTGTCAATATATGTCCTCCACAACGCGTCTTCTATAAAATGACCTTCGGAAATTAAGAACACAAAAATATCTCTAGACAACTATGAGCACAAACTGCTGGACTCACTCTTTCCTGGACACATTGCAAGAATGCAGTGTAATTGTAGAAACTGTTGTTGAATTCATTTTAGGAGTAAAGTTTAAACCAGGAGGTTTATAGAATCTTGGAGATTGAAGGGACTTTAAAAGATTGTCTCATCTAGCCTTTGAGATGTTGTATCAATCACGCTCCCTCAGTGTTTGAGTTCCTTGTTTCTTCTGTCTGGCACCCAACTTCCCAAAACCCATGTGTTTCCAAGCCAGGGCTCATTCCTCATGGCTACTAAAATATCTTTCTTTCTTACCTGCTTGTTTCTTCCTAGATTCTAGACTACAGAAAATTCTCTGTTGATTTCTCTAGACTTGAGAATAATGTTAAATAACTAGCTCGCAAATAGGAAGGTTCAAATGGTGCCCAGAAGCCACATGGTGCTATAAGAAACTCAAAGTTAAAGGAAAACAAATTCAGTTAAAGTGATTGCAAAGAAATGTCAACCTTTCTTTTTGGGGGGGCTAAACTGTTATTGTCTTGGGCTAAGAATATTTGAAGTTTAGTTCTTCCCTGCTTTCATCAAAATAAGTAGAGCTACTACCTGTGTGTAATTAATTTATTCATTCAGCAACATTTACTGAGTACCATATTCCAGACCTATCTTGTTTTCCCTTTTCCTCTTTCCCTTTCCTTGCAGCTTGTTTGTTACAGTGTGACTAGGTTGATATGTTTCTCCTCCAAGTTACCAGGTTGAAGAGGAGCTCAGATTTGCTGAGTGTGTTCTATATCCCAGGCACCAATTTACACAGTCTAAATTATTACGTTTTTGTTAAGAAGTAGTTATTCGTACACTTTATTGATGAAGAAAAGAAGATCCACGACTCGCTTACAGTCACACAGCTAGTAAATGGTGGAGTGGGGATTTGAACCCAAATATTTCTGATTACTCTGTATTCCTATTCACTGTAGGGCTTTCTGGAGCCCTGCCTTCACTCAAAGGAATAAGTCAAATACTAAATGCTACTGCAGGATGGACAGGGAGTTTTGGTCATCTTTTGTCCACTCAACTCAAACATGCCAATAGCTTTCTCTTTTCCTATAGAAAGGGCTGGGCTCGAGTCTAATCAAAAGCCTTGGGAAGACAGTAGAACCATGTTAGACTCCCTCAAACCACACATATGATGATGAATTTTATATGACCATAAAAATATTTAAAGTATTAGCCAAGACAACAACTTTTATTCATAACAGATACGTTTAGTGAAATGAGAGGCAAGGTGAATTTGAGCAGCACATATACACTCTCTGAGCCTGTAGCTCTTGATCTATAGAACTAAACTAAGTAATAAACTAAGTAAACTTCACTATAGAACTAAAACAGAAGGAATAAGTACAATGCTCCAGGAGTCTGAGGTGTCAAAGGAAATAATGGAAACAAAAGTTCTTTGAGAACTATAACTGTGTATACATTATTGTACATGACCATAACAAAACAGCTAAAGGGAAATTACATGGTGAAGTAAGTGGAAAAGGAATATATTGTAATTTAAATAAGCTTTGATCACAAAGTCATGAACTTTTAGCATAAATGGAAAATTTAGAGATTAATTTCCCTCACTTTACAAATGAGGAAACAAATGCCCAGAGAAAGTAAATTGCCTGCAGTCACATCACATCCCTAGGAATATTGTTGAACATTCTAAAATAAGAAAGTGGTACCGTAGGACTAGGCAGAGTCAGTCAATAAATATGTATTGAATACCTACTATATGTCAGGCACTGTTTTAGATGCTGGGAATGAAGTGTTGGAGTAAACAGTTTGCATCCTGCTCTGCAAGATCTGATATTCTAAGGAGAGAGTCAGGCAAAAGATATGTGAACAAACACGATCCTTTCAGGCACTGATACGTGCTTTAAGGAAGTTAAAATAGGTAATATGAGATGATGCCAAGGTTTTTGTTCTGAATAACTGGTGGATGGGAGTACGGTATACTTTGATGAGGCAGGATGTGGTTGAGGTGATGGTTGGGACGGGGATGGGAGAAATGATTAGTTCTGTTTTGTTCATGGGAAATGTCAGATAATGATCAGACATCCAAATGGGGCTCTGGAGTGGAAGTCTGAAGCTCAGAGGCTGGATATAAACATTTGAGAGTCTTTATCACATAGATAGCTTCCAAGTCACGGAGGTTTTCAAAAAGTGGATAATTTATTCTTAAATATAAAGGGCTTTCTTTGATCAGGTTGCTGCGCAAGCAAGGTGGGTCAAACATATCTTAGCTTATCCCCCCAAAACTAAAGCCACCCGAAGCTACTCAGCCATAGGCTAGCAGACCATCACCATAGCAACAGTGTCTTGTCAAAGGGGATAGGGAATCTTTTCTCATTTTGAGGCTTCAGTTATATCTGCCATTTTAAAATGAAGGTGTTGGTGACCACACAGTTATTCCTTTTGCTAAGGCTCAAATGTGTGCCTCAAATCCGTTCCAGTGACTGTTGTGTGAGGAGAGACTAGCAGCTCCTCTGCAGAAAAGGGTTTTCATTATCACGTGTCTAACTTCTGAGCTGGACTTAGATGATAATGGCTTCATATTTGTCTTTTTAAGATATATGTGTAAAGCCATCACTCAATTTAGATTTTCTTCTCGAAATTATCTTGAGAGCCTATTTTTGCTTATCTTTTCATTGCTTATTTATTTATTTATTGAGGAAGATCAGCCCTGAGCTAACATCTGCCACCAGTCCTCCTCTTTTTGCTGAGGAAGACTGACCCTGAGCTAACATCCATGCCCATCTTCCTCTACTTCATCTGTGGGATGCCTGCCACAGCATGGCTTGCCAAGTGATGTGTAGGTCCACACCCAGGATGCAAGCTGGAGAACCTTGGGCCCCCAAAGTGGAACGTGTGAACTTAACCTCTGCACCACAGGGCTCTCCCCCTTATCTTTTCATTTTTATGGGTTTTAGAAAATTTATCTTTCACTGCTTTCACAATAATCTTTATTTAGCACTCTGGTAGCAGTTGCTGTTATGTGCCAAAAGAAGTTGTTCTTAGGTAAAATTTCTTTTGGTTTAGAGGAAGAATAATGAAGTCAGAGATTACTGATTTCAGATATAATCTTTCTCAAGGGGAAGTCTGTGACCTGAAAGGCCCTCTCATGCCTGTAAACACTCAGGTTACGCAATGACTTAATGTTCTACCTTTAGAGAATAATTTCCCCTAGTCCAGCATATGATTTTCCTTGTAGTTGCATTTTATTTTTTACAGTAAAAATGTACAAGCATAGTATAGAAAATTTAAAAAATACAGAAAAGCAGCAAGAGGAAAAAGAATCATTTGCAATCTCTCACTCAAAGGTAAATACTAATAATATTTGTGTGTATATTCTTCTTATGTAATACAACAAAATAAAAATGGAAGTGTACTGAATATACTGTCTTCTTAAATAATAACTTTTTCCTGATCACAAAATAATACGTTATGGAAAATTTAGAAAATAGTTAGTGTGAAAAAAACCAGAAAAATAAAAATTACTTATTATCCCATTCTCTGAGGTAACCATTATTACAAATTTTCCTACATTTTTAATGAATGTACACATACATATGATATATATGTATTTTTTGTTAAAACTTTGAAACTTGATTTCTCCACAGGACATCATATGTAATTTTTTCTACTATTGATTAATCTGCTACACAATTCTTTTAGCAGCTTTATAGTATTACATCATATGGCTGCACTATACTGTGTCTGCGAAAATGTAGATATTCATGCAAAGGAGTAGGTTCACATCAAATTAAAATGAATGTCTTTAACAGTTTTATGCAAGGTAAATCAAGATAATAAGGGGATCAAGGTCACTGTTAAGCAGAAAACAAGTAGCAAAATAGCAAGTTTCTAAGATCTGTATGAAAGAATTAGGGCAGCCCCCAAGCTTGTTGATGATGCGTATATGAGTGTAGGGGTGTGATCAGGGTATTATATTGTAGGTCAACTATAGCTATAAAAATTACTCAAAAGGTATGGAACAATGTTAAAGCGCTCATGTATTTTGCACAGTATAGTTATATACACATACACAGATACTGATACAGGAACAGATATAGGCATAAATGTAGGACATCATCACCAAATTGTTGCGGTTTATGGAGTTAATGTTTTCAGTTTAGAGAATAGTTCAAGCTGGCACTGATCGTGCAGGCCTGGATGGAAGAACATTCTAAGTATTCATTCTTTTGGAGAGCAGCTGAAGGAACCAGTAAAACAGGTTCCTACATTTTATGCAACCAGTGTGGCTCTTTGACAGGGTTAATAATGCATTTCACAGTGAACTTCACGGGCCAGTACCTCCCACTCAGCAATATTTTGGGGCTTGTTAAAAATCTGGATTTCTGGAGCCACCCTAAACCAAATAAATCAAGTTCTCAGATTGAACACACTTCCCAGGTTATTCATATGGAAATCAAATTATTAGAATGGGAATTAATTTAGAGAATTAAGAAAAAAACACCTGTGAGTCCCTTAGCATTAGGGATTTTTTTTTCTTATTTGTATTGCTGACACCTAGCGCAGTTCCTGGCTTATGAGAGGTGATGGTTATATTTTTTACATTGACTATTTGTTTTAATACTTGTAATGTAATAAGTCCTTGCCTTGTACTATAATATGTTTCTCCAAAACATCTTGTAACAACTTTTCAAACAATCCTCATAATCTCTGTGACTGTGCCTTGTATCACACTAGGAACTTAGGAATGTTGATTAGTGAATGGCTAAAATAATGTGTGGTGACACCTAGTTGCTCTTACCCCAGAACAGTGGGCTACTCCTGATTACCTGGGATGCTGCCTTCTGTCCCTGAAAGGATTCCTTTTGGGAGTCAAACCCTCTGCATTTAGCATCTGCCAAAATTTCCACACGACCGTGGATGAATGACGGCTGAGCCCTCCTGACTTCGACTTTGTAATCTATAAAATAAAAGAAGTTTTGCAGAGATTCCATGAGATAGTACTCATGAGGACACTTTGAAATCAATAAAGTAATTTGCAAATGTAAGTTATTATCCTTAGCCTCTCCATCAAGGTTATCACCATCAAGAACTTTTCTACCTGCCTCACTTCTCAGGAGATCCAATCACGGCCCATTTACCTGTGGTAAGCTTGAGGCAAGATTACATTTAAGAAATTTGTGAATGTGTGAGATCCTTAAGAGACAGGGATGGCAAATAATTTGACCCATGTCCACCATTCACCTATGGTATCCAAGACCAACATCACTAAAGAATTATGGGGGGCAGGCAAAATAAGTGAAGAGGATTGAGAGGTACAAACTTCCAGTTATAAAATAAGTGTCAGGAGGATGTAATGTACAGCATAGGGAATATAGTCAATAACATTGTAATAACTTTGTATGGTGACAGATAGTAACTAGACTTATCGTGGTGATCATTTTGTAAGGTGTGTAAATAGAGAATCACTATGATGTACACTTGCAACTAATATGATATTATATGTCAATTATACTTCAATAAAACAAAAAAGAATTATGGTCCTCTGCTTCTTATGTGTTCAAAAGTCGCCTCACAAGCTTTCTCAACACAGTGCCACAGGCAGCCCCTGTAATTGATAGCCATTGATCCTTCAGTAGAACCTATTTGCCATCTCTGATATAGGATAAATCTATATATACGTATGTATTGAATTTGAGTTATGCACATATTTCTTGAACATGTGAGGTTATATTGTGTATGCAAAGGATGTGTGGGCTGTGTATATATATGTTTGTACATATATATGTGGATTCTGTATATATATATATGTATGTATGTATTATATCTGAGATAGTATTGAGTATAACATAGGAGTGTGTGTATGTGTGTGTGTGTGTGAAAAACAAAGAGACACCAAGAGGCTATTAATGCCATGTTTTTAGGCTAGGCTTTGACATTAAAAAATCACTATCAAATCTACTGAAGGGAATTGAAAGAACAGTATGAAGATTGTGTGGGTCTCCCAGCTGTCAGCAAGTGTTAGAAGCAGCCTCTCAGCCCAGGTGCCTGAACCAGAGTTTCTATTTTATTGCTGGGGAGACCACAGCTGGAGCCTTATTTTTTTGAATAAGGATATGAACCTGACAGATTTGGATAATTTAGCTTTACAATGAACTGGATGTGATAATTAAATGAGATCTTAGTTTAGTTCCCTTGTGGTGAAAATACTGGTAGTCTTTTGGGATGATGTCTCAACCGTATCCCTTAGCATCTTATTGGAGTATTTCATGTTCTAAATGAATTCTCCCCTTCAAATAAAATTGTTCCTCTACTAATACACTAGCCAGTGTTAGATGCTAGATATGCAAAATCCCTGATCTCCCAAACTTTAGATTAAATGTTTCTCTTATGTGCTCCCATAGCACTTTTAATTTGCACTATTAAAATATATATCACAGGGACCGGCCCGATGGCGCAGCGGTTAAGTGTGCATGTTCCGCTTCTTGGTGGCCCTGGGTTTGCCGGATCGTATCCCGGGTGCAGACATGGCACCACTTGGCAAGCCATGCTGTGGTAGGCGTCCCACGTATAAAGTAGAGGAAGATGGTCATGGATGTTAACTCAGGGCCAGTCTTCCTCAGCAAAAAGAGGAGGATAGGCAGCAGTTAGCTCAGGACCAATCTTCCTCAAAAAAAAAAAACAATCACGTTGTGCCATAATTGCCTGTGTCTCCAACTGAAGTACAGACTCCTGTAGGACAAGACTGGTTCACTGTTGTATCTCTACTACTTAAACCAGGGGTTGGCAAACTTTTTCTGTAAAGGGTCAGATAGTAAACATTTTAGGATGTACAGACAATACAGTTTCCGTCTCAACTACTCAACTTGCCAATATAGTGCGAAAGCAGCCATAAAAAATATGAAAATGAATGGCAGTCACTGTGTTCCAAAAGAGCTTTATGTACAAAAAACAAGTGGGTTGAAATTTGTTCACTATTGCTTGACGTGTGGTAAGTGCTCAACAGATTTCTATTAGTAGTAGTAGTGGTCTGTTAATTTTGTTGAGTTAATAAATGAAAATCTAACGAAACATGATATTTGCATTTGTGGATCTTACATTCTAACAGAGATTAAAACACTTACAGCCTAGTATGAGAAGTCCTGTGCTGGGCCACGTGCAGTGTATTCTGGAACCCCAGAGAACAGGCATCCTATGAAACTGGGGGAGGGGATTAGAAAAGGCTTCCTGGAAGAGGTAGATTCTGAATTCTATTTTGATGAAAAAATAGAAGTAATATGCAGAAGATGAGGGGGAGAAAGGGTGTTCTAGGCTGAGGGAATAGCACCGGTCCAAGGCTGAGAGTCGTGGAAGTCCATGACACACTTGGAGAACTGCAGGCGTTCATTATGGGAGCTTTAACTATGGAAGATGGTGCTGCAGTCTAGTCCCTCCACTTGTGCTCTAACCTCCTTGTCTATTTTACTTCGGGACCAACTCCATTTTTAAAAATTAATTCTATCTCTCTTACTGGTTCTTTCCCCTTAGTGGATAAACATGGTCAAGTATTTTCTGTATTTAAAACTACTGTTTCCATTTCTATTGTCACCACTTCCACCACCACCGTCGCCATCTTAACTATCACCACCGACATCACCTCCATCATGGCTTACACCACCACTTCCACTGCCAACAGCATCTTCACCACCACCTTTGCTACTTCTGCCACTTTCACCATTTTCATCATTACCACCGTTATCACCTCCAAGACCACCACTACTACTGCCCCCTTCACCTCTACTGTCTTCACCATCACCTCTGCTACCTCCTCCACCTCCTCTCCCACCATCACCACTATTGCCATATCCACAGTGAAACCTTCCTTTCGTCCTCCATCCCTCTAAATCAGTTAAGACAACTCCCCGTTTCACACACAACCTTCTTGAAAGAGTAGCATGCACTCTCTTTTTCCTCTTTACACTCTCATTTGCTGTTCAGCCAAATACAACCTCGTTTCTATTCTCATCACCCCATTGAAATTGTTTGAAATAAAGTCACTACTTACCATGATCATCATATTGCCACATTCAGCGGACACTTTGGTCCTTAACTTATTTGACCTTTCAGCGGTATTTGAGTCTGTTTGGGTTTTGTAATGCTAAAACCTCGGGTTGCCTCCTAATTTGCTGTCCTCTTCTTTTTAATCTTCTCTAAGGGCCCTCTATTATCCAGTTACCCCTAAATGTGGGTTTTCCTTGGCTGTTTGCTGATCTCACAATCTTTAGTCAACTGTGTTTGTAACCTTTCATACTCAGTTCCTAGATCCAGTGAGTAAGAGCAAGGCAATTTGCTGCAAGTGAGTAAGAGAACTTGGGCAAAGAGATGAAAGTTTGGCATAGCTGCTGAGAGAAATGAGAAAGGGAGCTGAATAAGACGTGCCGGTCAGGGCATGGAGCCCAGCTGAAGTTGCGGATCTTAAATTTGTGGTGTCTTAAAACCACATAGTTGTAGATTTTTTCCAGCATCCTAAGAATAGGAAAAGAATTGATTAGGTGCAGATGTGGCTAGAAAGGGGGATAGAATTCTTAAATAAACTTCCTTATAGTCTTCACTGGGACTGTTTCCTAAGCTGACATATCCTTAAACAGTTGAGAGGTTATGGTTATCAAAAAACACTGATCTGTGACCATTTTGTAATTAAATCAACACATCCTTCTTGTTTGATATGAGAACTCTGTATTCTACTCATCCTTCATTTTCAAAGATACTGAAAGGTTTATATTTATTTTTTAAAAATTAAAATGGGATAAACTTAGATTTGTCTAGAGCCCTTGATGTGGTCTTTGTAGACTTTCTTAAGATGATCTTTTGGACACCATCGTGGAAAAGACAACATAAATCTGATGTAAACATCTGGAGCTGTGTCTGTTTCCCCCTTAAAAAGGGCTCCTCTGTATTTTCAGGACTGGGTCTAAACCAGTTTATTTTTAACCAGATCTTTATTTGACCATGCATGGGTAATTGCATGGCTGAATTCATGTGTATTATTGGTGTTCTGGTTCATCTTGCATTTTCTGTTGCAAATTCTTGGATATATTTCTTAAAATGATTTAAAGTCAGAGAAAATTATCTTTTGGATAAAATCCAAACATTTTAACATAGCCTTTCATCAGAGGTCCCCTGTCTGTTTCTCCCGCCTCGACTTTCTACTCTTTCTAACCTCACAACATATGCTCCAGCCACATGGAATTACCTTCAGCTCCTCAAACATGCCACACCATCTCTCGCCATCTTGTCCTTGCACGTGCTGTTCATTCACAGTAGATTACATTCTTCCCTAACTAATAGCTGTGAAGTTTTCAAAGCTTCACATTGGGAAGTCTTCCCTGACACCCTAATGTTAACTCTATCATAGGACTAAGTACTTTGCATTGTAATAATTCCATCTTTATTGCTCCTGCTAGACAATAAGATCCTTGGAGACTCTGCTTTTGTCCTGATATACCTAATGCTAAGCACAGGGATCAACAATTGAAGGCATTCAGTAATTGCTATCTGGCTGAATGCATGAATGAATGAAATTACTCTCTCTGGTCCATTTTTCTTTTTAAATCACGTTACGCTGACATATTTGTGTCATAGTTTCTTGAATGTAAAATTCTGTTTTAGTAATATTTTATGTAAATATTGTTTCTCAGTGTTTTTGCATCTTTGTAGTTGTCTAATATTATTCATCAGAGATCTTGTGCTATGCCTGCTCCCATGAGCTTTACCTCCTCCACTTTCATGCATTTACTTGCTTCCACCTACAGGCCTCAACTGGTTCCTGCTGCAGCAAGAAGTATATAAGAAGCTTCCTGACAGACACTGAAGATTGCCTTGGAATCAAGCTCTCCTTTTTGCTGGTACCTGGTGTCTGTTCTTCTGCTCGTCTTACTTGTAGATCACCTGGTTCCTGCTGATCCGCCTAGGCTTTCGACCTTCTGCCTTGCCTTCCAGCTTTGGGAATATTCAGTTCATCTATGTCTTCTTATCTCTCGCTCATCTGCTGTTTACTCGGACTTTCCATGCAGGCACTGATTTTCCTTTTCTTCTTCCTTTCTAACTGACTGCAAAATCTTGACCTCTGACTCATTTGTGTGTTTGAATTATGGACTAAGCAATATGGTTGCTGTTTCATCGATTCATCTAGATCCCTTCCTCTGAATATGCCTTAGCTTTCCTGATCTTAGATACATGCATTATCATCTTTAGCTACAGGCTTGGTTTTGGCATATTATTTATTTTGAACAAGAATGCTATTCCCATTTTCTCATTTTGCAATTATGGAAGCTGAGGTACAAAGATTTATAAACTCCAAGTCAACTACTATGTTATTTATGGCATATAAACCAAACACACTCTAATGAATCTGAAAGTAGTGTTTAATCTATCACATACTAAATAAGTGTTCTTAATTGTGGCTGTGCATCAGAATTGTCTGTAGATCCTAAAGTACATGCATATGCCTGCCTCCCCGCTCCCCTTCCCCCAGAGAACAACTAAGGCAGAATCTTGAGGTAGGACCTTGGCATACGTGTTTTCAAAATTTTGCAATTCTTTTTGATGGACAGCGTGGGTTGAGGTTGAGCAGCATTGGTGCACTAGTGATTGTCTGTACGTTATGCATTAGATATGACAGTGAGTATCTCAAGTGTTAGAGGACTAATAAAAGCCAACATTATTCATGGTTAACTGTATGCATCTAGTTTCTCATTTAATTAACCTTCAAATCAACACTAAGAGCTAGGTACTATCCATTAGCAGATGATTAAACTTAAGTTGAAAGAGGTTAAGTTACTGGACCAAGGTTACATAGCTAGTAGGAACTGCAGAGTAGGAATTGAAATCCAAGTCTGCCTTATGCTTAAACTTTGTGCTGTAGGACACATCAATAGCTCAGTGATCATACGTCACCATAAACAGTATATTGTAACTGTTATTAACCCATCAGTTTACTACCAGAGTTAATATGTTCAAAACAAATCTGATTGTCTTATTAGCCAGCTTGAAAATTCCTACAATCTCTTCATTGCCAACGAGATGAAGTAAATTTTCTCTGTCATGGTATAAAATATCCCTCACAATCTGTCTTGCAGCTCCCTCTTTAGTTCTACCGTCTCCATCATTTCATCTATTTCTCCATCGTTTCATCTAGTCATGCTGAATTTCCACACTTTTGTAACACATCAAACTCTGAAACAATGAAATGTCTTTGTATTTGGGTTTGAGGGTCATTCGAAGAACACATTAGTTCTCCTTCCCAGATTCTGAAGCAATTGAAGAAGAGTCACAGGAGACAAGGATCAATAGACCAACTTTATTATGAATAAAGTGGAATTGGAAGAGGCACCTTAGACTCGATGTCCTCCAGGAGTGAGCTTACTCTCCTGTCACGGCTGAAGCAGCAGGATAACTCTAGCCCTCCCCTAGGGGCAGAGGAAGCTTGGGGCAGTCATACCCTGGAGGAGCACTCCTGCTGACTGTTGGAAGTGGAGCGCATGAACTGAGGCTTCACCTGTTAATGAGATGCTCCCAATCCCATCAATCCCATCAGCCATGATTGCATGTAGGGTGGAATGAGTGAGAGGTTGAGGGAATCTCCCCAAGATCACTGAGAGGATTGAAGTCCCTGTTTATGATCTGAGATAGGAACTCGAAAAAAGAGAGTGGGTGACTTCCCCTAGACTTTTTATATGCAGTTTTCCCTGCCTTGAATGGCCTTCTCCACCAGCCCAAGTGTTGCTTCTTTGAAACCTTTCTGATTTCTGTTATGCAGAGCATGTGACTCCCTCTCTACCCACTTCATATTTCTTATGATGTACTTATCCTACAGCTTATGCATTTATACGTCTCTCGCTTCCAAGGACTGTGAGCATTTCCAAGCAGGAACCTTGTCTCATTCATTCTTGTAACCCCCAATGCTAAGCACAGTACCTGGATCATTGGTTCACTCCTCACAGGCCTTAAGTGTACTCCTGCAAGGTGTGACAGCTCCAAGCTGCCCTGCCCCTGTAGACATGGCCTACAGTTATTCAGCTGCTCTGTGACTAGCACAGTACCTGGAACACAGCACCTGGAACATCACATAATGAAAGTTGAGTGAATGATTTAGTTACAGCAGATAATACCACGTGATGAAATTTATTGGATGCAACTCTGTTTCAGGGTGTTGGACTAAACCAATAGTAAAAGAGATATATTTTGAGAATAGACCAAACACGGGTAAGATTGAGCAAATGTTATCATGGAAGAAATAGAAAAGTCACTCAAATGTCAAACAAAAACTACTGAATTGGGAATCTGTAAAATTCCATGGATTATACAGTGTTGATATTGTAAAACATATTTATATGCTTTCAACGTGCTATTTATAATATTATATAACTGATGTGAATGGTCACATATGTTCTTTGACATTAACTCATGGGAGATTTACTCGTTTACAAAACCCACATTCTATTAAATGGAAGCATTAAAGTTTTCTTGGAAATACTTATGCCATCTTATCATCTTCACAGTCAAGTTTTACAGCTTTCCTCATATTTCCTTTAGACTGGCATTTTATTTGAAAAGTTGAAATTTCTTGGATTTCAGGAAATAAATTGAAACTAGACACAGTCTCTCTTAGGTATTGCCATGTGAAATAATCAAATTAAACAAATATTGGAATGGAATATAAACAAATATATTCCTGTGCCTGTAAATCAGCTTAGTTCCTCGTCTGGTCCTGTGAACTTGTGGGCGAAATCACTGAAGACAGCAGGTCCACACGCTTACACTGTACCTTCACCCCTCTAGACACATACTCAGGGAATAGGTTTCTTTTTCCCCCCCAGAAAATTTCATTATATTTTCCTTCATTTAATACTAAATGTTTAAAGGAGAAAATAAACATGATATTAGAATTTTTATTTTCTCAAAGTTAAATATGAGAGGATGTCAGTAACGTACAGGGCATGGTCTGTAGGAGACGCTCGATAAATTACTGCTGCTAATGCTGCTTCACCACAGATGTGTCTTCAAATTTTCAGTTCTATAAGCTCCCAAAGGCCAATATCCATGCCTTATTAACCTTTGCGTTGCTTGCATCACCTAGCACAATCTCTCAAACATATGAGATATACTTAATTTTGGTGAATAAGCGAATTAATGAATTAAAGAGAATTGAATGGGACAGCATGTATAAAAACAGCTTGTAAATTATAAAATGCTGTCCAAATAATAAGGGCTAATATTATTTTCCCTGTTAAGAGTAATTTTTAAATGTTTTTGAAGAACAACTACATTCAGAAAGGTACAAGGGGCCGGCTCCGTGGCCGAGTGGTTAAGTTCTCGTGTTCCACTGCAGAAGCCCAGGGTTCGGATCCTGGCCGCGGACATGGCACCGCTAGTCAGGCCACGTTGAGGCGGCGTTCCACATCCCACAACTAGAAGGACGTGCAGCTAAGATATACAACTGTGTACAGGGGGGGTTTGGGGAGATAAAAAGCAGAAAAAAAAAAAAAAAGATTGGCAACAGTTGTTAGCCCAGGTGCCAATCTTTGGGAAAAAAAAAAAAGATTAAAAAAAAAAAAAGAAAGGTACAAGATCACAAATGTAAATTTCCAAATAGTGAACAAACTCATGTTACCAGCTCCCAACTGAAAACCAAAATATAACTAACATCCCAGAGGCCCCTCTTATGCTCTCTTCCAGTCACTGTTTCCCCCAGAGGTGAGGACTATCCTGACTTCTAACACTGTGGTTGCATTTTGCCAGTTTTTGCAATTCATAAAATTGAATCGTGCAGACTGTATTCTTTTTGTGCCTTACTTCTGCTCAATATTGTGAGATTCATTCATGTTTTTGGATGTAGCAAGAGTTTGTTCCTTCTCATTGCTGCATAGTATCTAGTATGAATTCACTTCAATTTACTTATCCTTTCTACTGCTGAGGGACTTTGGGTTGTTTCCAGTTATTATGAATAGTACAATGACATTCTTCTAGAGGTCTTATGGTGAAGATATGTACCTCTTTCTGTTGCATATATATCTAGAAGAGGAATTGCTGCAGGGTATGGGTATATTCAGCTGATGCTGCCAAACCATCTTCCAAAGAATTTATATCTAGTTACACTCACATCAGCAGCATATGAGAGCTCCAGTTGCTCTTCATCCTGGACAAAATTTGGTATTGTCTGACTTTTTCGTTTTAGCCATTCTGGTTGGTATGTGGTGGTATTATGCATTCCTGTGATAACTAATGAAAATGAAGACCTTTTGTTTTTGTCCAAACTTTCCTTTTTTTTAAATAGAGGTAAGATTGGTTTATAACATTATATAAATTTCAGGCATACATCATTGTATTTTGTCTTCTGTGTAGACTACATAGTGTTCACCACCAAAAGTCTAGTTTCCATCTGTCATTGTACAAATGTCCCCCTTTGCTCCTTAGTGTTTAGTGTTTCTTTGGATAAATAACCAGAAGTGGAATAGCTGGGTCATATGGTAGTTCTATTTTTAGTGTTTTGAGGAATCTCCTTACTGTTTTCCATAGCGGCTCCACCAGTTTGCATTCCCACTGGTAGTGTATGAGGGTTCCTTTTTCTCCACTTCCTCTCCAACATTAGTTATTTCTTGTCTTCTTAATAATAGCATTTTTGAAGGATGCGAGGTGATATCTCATTGTGGTTTGATTTGCATTTCCCCAATAGTTAGTGATGTTGAAGATCTTTTCATGTGCCTGCTGGCCATCTGTATATCTTTTTGGAAAAATTTCTGCTCAGATCCTCTACCCAGCTTTTAATTGGGTTGTTTTTGAGTTGTATGAGTTCTTTATATATTTTGGATATTAACCCCTTATCAGATATATGATTTAAAAATATCTTCTCCCAAAAGGTATGTTGTCTTTTTGTTTTGTTGATGGTTTCCTTTGCTGTGCAGAGGCTTTTTAATTTGATGCAGTCCCATTTGTTTATTTTTTCTTTTGTTTCCTTTGCCTAAGGAGACATTTCCAAAAACATATTTCTAAGACTAATGTCAAAGAGCATGCTGTCTGTGTTTTCTTCTAGGAGTTTTATGGTTTCAGGTTTTACATTCAAGTCTTTAATCCATTTTGAGTTGATTTTTTGTATGATGTAAGTGGTTTACTCTCATTTTTTTGCATGTAGCTGTCCAGTTTTCCCAACACCATTTATTGAAAAGACTTTTTTCGCCCATGGTATGTTCTTGGCTCTACTGTCAAAATTTAGCTGTCCATAAATGTGTGGGTTTATTTCTGGGCTCTCAATTCTGTTCCATTGATCTGTGTGTCTGTTTCTGTGCCAGTACCATGCTGTTTTGATTACTGTAGCTTTGTAGTGTACTTTGAAATCAGGGCAGGTGATGCAAGGAAATTTTTTCTTAACTGACTATTTGGATGTTGTCTTTTATGAAGGGTCTGTCCAGGGTTTTGCATGTTTTTTTAATGAAGTTTCCCTCTTTTTAAAAGTTCTGTAAGGGTTCTTTATATATTCTGGATACAGGTTCTTTGTCAGATAGAGATATTGCAAATATCTTTTGTGTGAACAATTTTAACCTGCTGTCTATTGAGAGTAAAACCACTCTACAAGCAACAACTACTGGTGGTGTCAAGCTGGTGTACAACAGAAGCCCCTGAGTAGATTTTACAAGGTAGCAGGTCTAAACCCTCATTCCTGAGCAAGTGAATCAGAATCTCTGAGAGTGGGAACCGGCTCTAATATTGTTCACCAGTGTACCCCCTGTACCTCGTAAGCTGTATGCCTGATGTTGAAATAGATATTTAAAATTTAATGTTTAGTTCGAGTCATTCTTTCACTAAACTGTATGTAATCTAATTTGAATGCCTTTTCTCACATGATTAAAGTAAATCACACAGTTTATAGGGCTTGATAAATAGGGAAAAATAAAAATTTATCTTCGTGTGTTTACTCTGTATTCATTATTATAATAAAATGAACTTTCCAATAGAATCTTTAATAATATCCTCATATAGAATGAAAGAATCTTTTTAAATTACTTTTTATCTTATTCCTCATAAAGTGATAATATGATTTAAAACATATTTAAGGTACATTATGCAATTTTATATTTTAGCAAAAAAGGTTTATGTGTCAAAAAAAGTTGGGGTATGTTGCTCTGGAAGGGCAAATGTATAGAAACGGAAAGGCTCAGGTTGTGGCTCATGATTAACAGTATAAGGAGGGCTGTGCAGCAATGCAAAGACTCCTTTCAGGAGGCCATGATGACCCACTATGAAGAGTAATCACATGGAGTTTGAATTTCCATTTGGATGGAAATTTCCACAGTGAGTCAGATTGGAAGACCTCTAACAGGGCCTCGCAGCTTTCAATTCTCTATATTTTTGCAATGTAAGACACTTGATATAGTACAAACATAATTCTTCCCTTGCAGGTGAAATCTTCCCTCCTCATTCCTCTTGATGTTCTTGCCCTGGATGCAGAGGCACACGTCAAGCTTAGGGCTTTGGAAGTCCCCCTTTGAAGGAGATTTCCCCAAAAGGATACTTACCTGTTCCTGAGCTAGCAGAGAGATCCTTCTTCCACTTCCTTCTTCCTTTTGGTTTTATTCTTGCTCTGTATTTTTAGGGACCTCCTTCAGCTGGATTCAAGATGTTCTGTGAAATGGAAATATAGCAGAGTGGAAAGCAAGATTGACAGTGAGACTCCTCAGTCTGCCATTGATGAAGGATAATTTGTTCAACATTAAATATAAAAAGCTCTGCCTGATGGTTACATTATAACCAGTGGGGTGTCTTGTCAGCCAACATGCTGGGAAACAAGTTTATACAACTCACCCTTTTCAGTAATTATTGCCTTTAAGTGAGAGCATCCAAGCATGTTAAATGAGACTTAGTTCGTAATTGTCAGATATTAGTATAATGGATTCAGCTAAAAGGATTTCAGACAATTGGGCCAATTTGGCCTTCTGTTCTAGAAGCTGCACGTTGCATGGTATGAACATGCTCCTTGAAATTGGATAGAGGACAGTGTGAGTGAGTGGACGCTTGGCTTTAGTTATGAACATTTCCTGACTCATTCGCCACCCAACACCACATCGCTGGCTTAAGGCGGGCCTACCTCTAACAAACAAAAATATCTGTAGGAAGTCACCGACCCCGGGGTGCACTAAATCCAGAGTCTAATTCTCAGGCTGAAAACCCACAATCAAAAATATTTTCAATTAGCTTCTTAGCTTGCATTTCCAAGTGCTATATGAGATTTGTTAGGCAGTTTTTAGTCTTATGTTAAGAAGTGAGCTGTGCCTGGATCCCCAGGATGTGTCCTGAACCATTCAGCATATTGTACTGGTACCCAGGATTGTAAAAGTTTTGGTATGAAGAAAAATGACATTTCAAGTTACTTTTTTCTTGAGTCTCTAATACATAGGGTGTATACCCATGATAGGCAAACACGTCAGTTCTGGTAGTAACAGTCAGCATTTCGAGGCTGGGTCTAAATTTTCACAGCTTGTTAGGGTTGGCATGTTATTTACAGAGTTAGGAAGCTTTTGAAGAGATCTTGCAATGTTGCCTCAGGAATATTTTGGGAGATTCCAGGGAAAACATGATTATTTTGATAAATAGATATCCGAGGTATTCGGGGATCTCCAACCTAACCTCAGAAGACTTTTGAATAGGGACAGAATCTGCCTGGTGAGAACACTCACTTTAGAATTCCCCTTGATTATAATTGTATCTGGAAATCCTTGAGTATGATAAAGTTTTGTTCCTCAGCCATACCCAAATCTAGTATGGACTAAACATAGTTTTTTCTGTCTTTTAAAAAGTGCTTATTAGTTTGCACAGGTAGTACGTGAATACATTCTTGTGGGAATAGTTCAAACAATGAAGAACTATATTCAGGATTAAAGAGTTATTCTCCCTTAATTCCTGCCTCTAATCCTAGTCCAGCTAACTCTGTCCCAAAAGTAGTCACCATTAATAGCAGAGTATCATGGGTATCATTTTCTGCTCTTTTCAATGCATTTACATTCATATAGATGAACATATACAAACATATAGTTTAGCAAGTATTAAAGGAATCAGAGTATGCATTTTTTTGCTATTTGCTTTTTCACTTAAAAATAGAAAGTAATTATGTTTAAACCAGAAACTGTCAGGATTTGGGGCTGCATCCCTGTTTACAAACCCAGAATTGGAGTTTCCCAAAGGCCTCCCTCACCTGTGGCCCTGGCTATACTGTTTCATTTCACCCCCCATTGTCCTTCTGGTTGTCTCACAGTCCAGCTACATCAAGAGGAAAAACATTCCATTCAGTGCAACAATTTAGAAAGCCTTGGTTGACTCTTCAGATTAAGATATACATAAAATCTTTGAACCAACAGGGTGAGAAAATGGAAAGACTAATAAAGATTTCAATCAGGAGCTAAACAGTCTACATAGACAGGCTGCCTATCTTTCTATATTTCTCATAGCCTCAGAGATGGAAATGGATCACTGCTAAAAAAAATGGGTCCATCTGACCTATTATCCCTTATTTCTGCCAAATTCTAGCAGCTTCTGTAACCCTTCCTTTGTGACCACTTGACAACCCGGCAGAAGGCAAGTGCTCTTCTCTGCACCAGTTGAGCTTGATTGCATACAATCTTTGCCCCCAGGGGTTCTCACCCCACCTCGACTAGGAGAAATGGCCCCCTGCTCATCCTGTCAAGACTCCCAGGCTGCACAGTGAATATGGGAGAAATCTCATTTTGGAGACAAGCATTTTCTGTGAACTCTATTAAGCAACAAAGCAGCCAGACTTTAACAGAGGTCACATTTCTAGGATATAATCACCAGCTTCTTGGGTGCAATACCAGCCCCTGCCCGCGTCCACTCTTTCCATGTTCGTCAGTGTGATTATTTCACGGTAACAGCTTTCTCGAGGGAGCGGGAGATGCTTTCTGCACATTTTAATGAGCCTGTCATCTCGCCTCAATTTTTTTTCCCTTAGTCTTTATTTCTTTTTTGATTCCTTTCTTTCATGTTGTGAGCCGCATGTATTTGGAAGGCCAAGAGAACACGGGGATTTTAAATGTCATCTAGCGTTGATGAAAATCCATTGTCTTCCCCTCTTGAAATTTAGCAATATTGCATCTTTTTGGTTTAACAGGGTTACAAATACTGTATACAAATTCTGTATCTGTGTTCTGAGAAAAAAAATAATTGGACATGAAACATATGTTAAGTATGATTATAATAAAGAGCATTAAAACAGATATCCCTGTGTAATAAAAGATTTCAGAGACTTAGCCAAAGACCCAGCAAATTTGAGATTCTATGATTCTAGTTTTACTAGATTTCATGAAAAGAACTAGATGATCTATATATAGACACACTGGTTCTAGCACTAACATTTTTATTTTTAGGTGTTACTTCATTTAGCAGTAAATACTGAACTTTGTATTCACAAAAATTTGGTGTTTATTTTTAAGAACAGAAAATAAACAAAGCGGTGGTCAAAATATTTGATTTCATTTCTATTACTCATACCATTCCATATTTACTAAATTTATACTCAATTTTCAATAGGTTTAATTATTTTTTCTCACATTAGAGTTTGATTTTTTTTTTATACTAAATTACCCTGGGATTTAGTATAAAAGGATAGTAGAATAGGATTTGATTTTATAAATAAGTTTACCTTGGGATTTACTTTGTAAGGAGTGTAGATTAGGGCATGTTTTAATGAATTTCAGCTACCCATTGAAGATTTTTTATTCTAATTTTTTCAGATGGCTTTTGTTAATGAATGATGTGTGTGACTAATGCTCCCTGTAGCTTCACCTACTTAAATTAATCTGGCTCTTTATCCTTTGTAAACATATGTATGATCAGCTTCAATCAGATTTTATGAAAACAAAGGAAATTATTCCCCATCTTTTCCCAGGAGGTTTACAAATGATATGCATTGAACTAATCCAATTGGACCAATAAGATTATTTTTGTGTGTATATGCAAAAGGGCGTAGATTGCTCAATAATACATGAGAAAAGTGAAATTACTATTTTCCTCCCAGCTTCTTTGCATCTGGATCTAGAGAAGAAGGTGTTTGTGGACTAAGAACCCAAGTGGCTGCTAACTCCAAGACTTTTCCTTAGGAATGCTGCTCTCTCTTCCTCTGGAAATGATGGTATATTCAACTCAGACAGAGAAGATGATGCTTTGGCTCACTTTTTCACTCACACCTCTTTTTCTGGCAGTGATGAAGGGCTTGTAGGCACAGACTTAGGCTCCCACCCGGCCACCAGGGTGGCAAAACTAAGGCCCGGGTATCCAGGCCAGTTGGCTGAGAGAAGGACATGCCCTATGTCTGAGCCTAGGTGAGGGTCTATGAGGCTGCCCCTCAAACACCTCCAGAGGGTGTCTTTCGGTCTGCTATAACTAAATATCTCAGACTCCATGGCTTATAAAAACCGGAAATTTATTTCTCACAATTCTGGAGGCTAGGAAGTCCAATATCAAGATAGCAGCAATGGTCACATTCTGGTGAGAGCCCTTTTCCTTGTTCATAGAAGGTATCTTTTTGCTTTGTCCTCAAATGGCAGAAGAGGCTGTGGATCTCTGTGAGGTCTCTTATAAGAGCATGAATTCCATTCATGAGGGCTTTCGCCTCATGACCTAGTCACCTCCCAAAGGCCCCACCTCCTCATACTATCACCTTTGGGCGTTAGGATTCAACATGTGAATTCTGGGAAATATAAGCGTTCAAACCATAGCAGTGTGCTTCCCACCTCAGCTCCACCTTTACTCGCTGGTGTTTCCAAACCTCCTTCCTTGGTTCTTCTCTCTTTTCATGCTGCATAAACTCCCTGATAATTTCACCAAAGCCGTGGTTTTCACGATCACCTGACAACTCTAAAAAATATGTCACCAACCTAGACCCTCTCCCGAGATCCAGCACTCTATTGGATATTTTCATTTGAATACACTATTGATTCCTCAAAACCATCAGGTCCCAAGATGAACTAAATATCTTTGTTCTCAAACTTTCTTTTGTGTTTCTTATCTGAGGGAGTGACACCATCCAACCACCAAAAATGGAACCATAATGTATTCTTTCCTCTTGTCATTGTCCACATTCCAGGTCAGTAAATTCTATAAATTTTGTCTCCTAAGTTTATATCAGATTCTTCCTCTGTTTTCCATGACCACTTCCACTATATTAGATCAGTTAGTAAATTTCTTTATTATTTTGTGGACGAGTGAGTAGATAGGGAGATGAGCATTTTTCATAGATGTAGCGCACTCTTTGTAGGCTGGGTTAAACACTGAACATATTAACATCCCCATTTTCCTTCTTCTCATATAACTTTTATAAATATAATTTTTAAAGACTATAAATTAGTTCAAGTTTAAAGACAAGCCATTTGCCTGTTGCTGCCATGTACTTTGCATCAGTTTATTTTTCCACTAATAATGACAAGCTTTTAACAATCTATAGGCAAAAAGCTGTACTTGATTCTCTTTTAAAGTCATAATTTCACTACCATTGCTAACTTCTGACATTTCCATACATTATTATTGCTTTCTATTTTTATTATGTGAATTACCTGTTCTCATGAATTTTTCAGGATAATATAATAAAATTTAAATAATATTTCAATTGAGTTGGAGAAGTTCTTTATGTATTGAGCATATGAACCTCTTCTGGGAGGGTGGTTCATGTGTGGTAATATTCTTCTTTTACCCTGCCATTGGCCTTTCAATTACCCTTTGTCATTCAGAAATATTTTGTATGTAGTTTTTATGTAGTCCTCTGGTGTTATCCTTTATGTCTCCACAATGTTGTCTAACTAGTCTCTCTCTCTCTTTGGTCTCCTTGCCCTTCCGCTGGACTCCAAGTTGTTCCAGAATTATCTTTTCACAACACAAATCAGCCCTGTTACTTCTTGCTTAAAATCCTTCAGTGGCTTCCCATTGTCCATGTGGGAAAGCCCATATTGATTTTAGCACAGCAAAGAAGGTCTTTTGTGATCTGGTCCCTTGCTGCCTCTCTGACTCCTAGTCTATCGCTCGCCCTTACCAGCCACTTAACCCACCAGCGCTCACATACACCCTGTGTGCAGCTCATGGTAGAGTCTTTGTCTGCAGTCCCCTTTGTCTGGAATGTCTTTCCTCTTGCCTCGTCCTCTTAGGGAATTCCTACTTCTCATTCCAAGCTGAAGCACGGTTGATTATTCCTTTCTTTATGCCATCATAGAGTGTATATTCCTCTTTTGCACTGTTTTCCCAAATTTGCTGTAATTGTGTACCTGTAGTCTTGTTAACTTAATAGCTTTCTCTAATGTATATCCATTCTTAATTCAAACAAAACTATTCAAAAAGGAAACGTTATGTCTCTAGTGTAAATGGAGATGCAGTGTTACTTGCAATAGATATGAGAAAACCACAGAAATAAAAACACAATCACTACAAAAATCAAACAATGCCCCAGGTAAAATCATCTTGCATATCAATGTGAGACATGCTACCTTTTGAAAAGCTCTGCTCAACTGTACCGCTTACCAAATTATCCAAATGTAGGCTTTTAAAGAGAGATTTTCTGGAGAAGATTTACAGACCATCATACAATCCCAGCTTATAAAAAAGATATATATTTGTAAAAAGGGCTAAACAAATCTTTAAATAATCACATTTGTTTTCAGTTATTGTCACAGTAAAAAGTATCATCTTAACCTTGTACAAATGGAGCAAGTCTTGGTTGACAGTACACTTACAATTCTAAACAGAGTGTGATGGAAATCTTTAAAAGTGCTTTTTAGCTCATCTTTCCCACAGCCTTTGTCTTAATTTGGGAGGGAAAGTATTAAATACAGATAAAAGAAAATGAGATCAGTAGGGCCATGAAAGTGGGATATTATGACTCAAGGGGCAGATGTCATTATAGAAAACTCCGTCCGGCTGAATTTCTTAGATTATATGGTAGGTTGAATATAAACTTAGAATAAAACACAGTATTATATTTAAATTTAGGAATGGTCAAGGACTACTCCTCGGCTAGACTTAATTACATGTGTCATTTGACTTTGTGGTACTCTATGTTCACAAAGATCTCAAAGGGATCCATTATTTATCTTAAAAGTTTAAATATACAATTCACATGACTTTTCATTATTCTCTCTCTTTTTCTTTTCATTTCTAGGTGCTGATTTGTATATTCAATAGAAAAAAAAGCAGTAAAAATAGTATGCATTCAAATGCTTTTATTATTTGATGAACAAGACAACATAGAAACTTAACATTTAATAAGTTGAGAGCTAGAAACAAAGAAAATTATTACTTAAGACTTTTCAAATTTGTTACACTTCCCACCCCAGGATTATAAACTACCAATTTCTACTAAATGCATAAAAGTGCTGGCAATCTTAGAAATTTCAGAGGGAAGAGTAAGCATTAACTAGTAGTATAAAAATAGAACTTTGTGACCAGTAATGAAGGAGTGTTTATTTCCTACATTACTCCAAAATATATAATTTTAGTTGTTCCTTTTCAATTACAACTGGATACAAAACCCCCTTTTCATTCAGGAAGGATGTTATTAAGTTTTCTTTAAAAGAAAAAAAAAAGCAGCTGTGTGAAGGCAGGTCTCAAAAATGGCCCCAAAGATGAATACAATAGCTTATTATCATGATTCTATATTTTAATGAGATGAAGTCATACTGTTTAATTCTTTATCCTTTGAGCTGATTTTATTACCAGTCACCATTTGTGATCCTAGGCTGTGAGAAAGGCATTTACTTTAGACAAAGCTGAAATTACACTCATGAATCCATGAGCTTTTGTGCTGATAATGGCTGTCATTTTGTTCTGTTATCCCATCTGTGATTTCAGGGTTTCTCTAGACCTTTAGCTGCAGTTGGAGATCAGAGGCCAGTGAGATTCCCCTTCCATTTGTGAAAGCAGCCTGACATCCTCAACATCTGGCTGTAGAGTTTTGTTGAGTTTCTCATGACTGCTCTCTCAGAGAGGTCAGTGGGGAGGCTTCGGGGCACCATAATCCCTGTCCCCTAAATTTTACACAACATGTGTGGGGTTCTTCCCCCCTATGGAGGGGTTCCATAGCTTCCAGAAGATTCTTCAAGGGTCCATTAATTTTAAAGAGGTTGAAAACTGCTCCTGCAATGCCTCATTTTGTTGTAATTTACAGTCCTAGAGCAACTGCCTCCACATTGTGTAGACTCTAAATCATTTTATGGTGAGATTGGAAAATCTCTTTTTATATAGTATGGGACAATATACGTAACAAATATTTACCATGTAACCATTTGTAAGTGCATCATTCAGTGGCATTAAATACATTCACACTGTTGTGTAACTATCATTGCTATCTATATGTAAAGTGTTTTCATCTTCCCCAACAAAAACTCTCTACCCATTAAACAATAATTCCCTCTATCTTCCTCACCCAAGTCCCCGTTAACCTCTATTCTACTTTCTGTCTCTGTGAATTGGCTTATTCTAGACACTTCCTATAAGTGGAATCATACAATAATCGTCCTTCTGTGTCTGGCTTATTTCATTAAACATAATATTTTCAAGGTTCATCTATGTTTAGCATATATCAAAATTTCATTCCTTTTTGTGGCTGAATAAATATTCTATTATGTGTATATACCACAATTTGTAACCCATTCATCTCTTGATGGACGCTTGGGGTGTTTCTACCTTTTGGCTATTGTGAATAATGCTGCTATGAACATTGGTGTACAAATATCTGTTTGAGTCTGCTTTCAATTATTTTGGATTTATACTTAAGAGTGAAATTGCTTGGTATGTGTCTTTTTATTAGGTTAAAAATCTAAAGTTAGTTTCTTCTTTTACCACCAAGAAAAGTTTCTGCCACAGAGCTATTCAAAGTGAGTTGTTATTCCCTAATTAGTTTGTTATTTGTAACTCTTCTGATATGAGTCCACCTGGGTGGTCTCCATGATCATACTATTTTCAAATTAAAAGCACTTTTCTCATGTTCTTGCCTGTGAAACCCATGGAAACAAAATCTATCATGGAAGAAGATAGTTTCTCTACAATCTATTTTGAGTATAGATTTCATAGATCCTATTCTCTTTCAACATTCATGACACATAGAGAATTTTTTACTCCATGAAAAAGATATCCTAGACATTATTTCTATACAATTTTCAGGATTTATTTTGCAAATTACTTGAAATGGCACCTGTCACCGATAAACAGGGATGAAAAATAAGGACATGTCATTCCCCTTGTGGAAATGATTATTCCAGACACGGCACTAATTTGCCAACCCTGAAAAAGTCAGTTCTGTTTATAAAGACCTTGATATATCCACAGAATTGAGAATTTTAAGTAAATATCATGAGCCTGTGTTTGCTGTCCCTGAGGTAATTGCTTAATACAAGTGTCTCCTGAGCTCTTTATCCTCAGAAACCATGCTAAAACAATGACATTATCAAGGTGTTGGAGGATGGGAGACAAAAAATTGAAGATGGGTTTATAGTGGGAGCTCACATTTTCATGGAGATATTTTGTCATTTCTCCTAAACTAATCCTTATGTCCATCAGCAAGCAAGAGAGAGGCAATGGACATATCCCTTTGAGACACATTGTTAATTATCCTAAATAATGTGGTAGATGCTGCCGGCTAATTGGAATGGAAATCAAGTCATCTCAGGAAACTGCAGCTCCCACATCACCTCTTCTACTCCCTCCTGTCAGGTTTGCTCTGGGTTATTATCTCTGGTTCTGTACGTTTGCCCCCATTCTGGACAGCAGTGGGAACACAAAATCAAAGGTTTTGAAGGTGTTTGTACCTCTGTATTTGAATTCCATCTGCATCTCTACCAAATGGATTTCTGGATCCCAAGTGAATTGTTCAGAGACAGTGGGCAACAGGGGGCCGTGGTTCAGAGAACCCAATTTGGGAGTCAGGCCAATTTGGATCTGACTCTGAACTCTGCTACTTCTTAGTTGTGAGTCCTTAGATAAGTCATTTAAACATCCTGAGCCTCAGTTTCCTCCTTTGTAAAACATTTTTAATAACACCTTGTCTGATTGTTATGAGAAATAAATAGAATAAAGTTGCTAAACTCCTATCATTATTGAATGACTGCTTTGTGCTCATCACAGTAGTGAATGCTTTAAATACATGTTATCTCTAGTTGGAACAATAAAAGTGTCAGGTGAGCGTTACCTATGCCTTGAGTTATCAATCAGGCAGCTTACTCCAAGAGTTTCTTTACAGCACCAAGTCTCACCTCACCCCCGCCTTCAGTTCATTCTCCAAAATATGATTGTGGTAATCACTCTAAAATGGAACTTTGATTATGTTAGTTCCCTGCTTGAAATATGTCAGTATCCTCTTATCACCATCAGGACTATGTTTAGACTTCCTAGTACGGCATTCTAGCAAGATTTGACTTCTGCCAACTGTTACGCATTTCTCCCGCTCCTCCCGTGTATTTGTCATCAAGTACAGTTAAATGTATGAAGCTTCACACACGCCCTGTTCTCTTCCACAGCCCCTCCACTTCTTTTCCAGGGTAACATGCACTCTGCCTCGCTGACCAGACTCAAATGTCTAGAAGCCTTTCTTGATACCTTCACATAACCTCACTCTAAGTTTTCGTGACTGCAATGGACACAAAGCTCTGGATCCTAGAGAGTCAGAACTGTCTTTCATTTTCTGAATGAGAATACTAAGTGTCTTTCCTGGCTCTTTAGTAGTTCTCAACTAATATTTACTGAATTGATGAATAAATGCCTGTCAGTCCTTTGAAGGTAATCAGCATGTCTCCCCATGCCTCATGCTCTGAACTTTTTCTTTTCCACACGAAACCAGAGACACAAAGCTAGGTTTCCTCATTAACATACCTTAGTGGATTCAGCTTCCCATAGCATAAGTCAGGCTTGGCTTATGACGCAGGTGGTAAATTGAACGTATGGGTTTGTCTCTCTTCCCTCTCAAAAATCCACTGAAATGATAGTAGAAAAGTAAAAAGGGTAATACAGTCTCATGAGTACAGAGATCTGGAGTAGGGGCATCAGCACACCAAAAATTTTAACCAATTTCAGTTAGACTAAAAGCGGACAGGCTCACATTGCTGGTTAACGCAGAAAGGAGGGACTCATGGCTCAGTGCACGGAGGGTAAAACTGTAGTGGAAGCGGAATGCATTTTTTTAATACTAATTCTATCAGATTGAGCAGTAGGAGGAGGGGCAGAAGTCAGATGACTGACCTTGGTCACTAATATCTGATGACCAGCAGCTCCCACTGGTTTATCCTACCCTCTTCCTCCACTGCTGCATGTGCTGTGCTGGCATTTGCCCACAGACTGAAGCCAGATAGGTATCTTCCAAAGAAACAGAACACTCTTCCTGGGAAGAATATGGACTCTCAGATGGAGACTAGCACTCCTGATTAGGGTCTTCCTTGTCTTGGCATTTGGGGGTGGGAGGGTTGGGGAGCAGTCTGCCTTCCTGCTCCCTACCTGCAGATCCCAGCTGAAGCCTGCAGATCAATCTCACCTAAACAGAGTTTGCATTCATCTGCTCTTTCATCCACAGGACAGCCCTGTGATGCCAGGTCCATGCATCAGTCAACCATCATTCATAAATATGAATAGGAACCAAAATTCACCAGCCTTTTTGTGTGTGTGAGGAAGCTCGGCCCTGAGCTAACGTCTCTGCCACTCTTCCTCTATTTTATGTGGGATGCCACCTCAGCATGGCTTGATGAGCGGTGCTAGGTCCATGCCTGGGATCTGAACCTGCGAACCCCAGGCTGCCGAAGTGGACCACGTGAACTTAACTACTATGCCACCAGGCTAGCCCCATCACGACCCTTTTGAGGAGATCCAGCAGTATGAAAAGGAAGCATCAAGGGAAGAAACAGAAAGATTGATCTCTAAGGAAACAGAGATAATTCATAGTAGGAGACAACATTTTTTAAGCAATTTTGATTTTAAGAGATATGGTACCTATAAAATAAGAATAGACTGTAATGAAAAGGAATGGCGAACAAGCAAAGAATTTATAGAAATAAAAGTAATAACAATTGAAGGACTGGAATAAACAGTCAAGGAACTTCCCAGAAGGTAAAATAAAGAGACAAAGACACTGAAAATTACAAGAAAAAATTTAAAGAGAAAACACAGAATATCAATACAGAAGAGTAAACATCTGAAAATAATTGTAAAAAGGAGACATAAAATGAATAGATGGAAATAATTTAAGAAGTATAAGCAAACAAATAAATAAGAAAACGCCAAACTGAACCAAAGCAAAAGCAGCTTCCCAGTGCTGGCAAGAAATGAAAATATTCAGATTGAAGAAGACCACTGAGTCCTGAGCAGAATAAATCTCAGTAGCTCTTCATTTAAACACGCCCTCATGACATTTAGAACACCACAGATAAAGTGAAGATCGTAAAAGTCTTTCAGAGAGAAAATAATTATCTAATAATGTAAAGGGATTAGTGGGAAAAGGATGGAAGATGGAGCGGGTAAAGACAGGGGAAAATGTACGGTGTTGCGTTCTTAATTATATGGATAGCTCACTTACTTGTACAAATCAGGCAACTGTGATGTGTTTCTATCAAAAGATGACGAAGACAGACGGTCTCTTCTCTCACGGTGCTTAAGTTCATCATATACAGGAAGTAGTCTACACATACTGTCTAAAGTCAACGAATCAAGAAAAAGAACTTTTAAGCATATTATAAAAAACATACACATAAACAGTAAAATAACTAAAAAATGTGATTCATGGAGGTTGAACAGGGAAATGGAAGGAGCAAATGCAGAAGTGCTAGCTTTCACATCTTTTGGAGAGAGGCGTCACTAACTTCTGTTTAAAGTGGATTGATTGAGAAATAGGATTAAATATGCGTTATTTGGGCAACGTAACCAACAGAAGGATGAAAATCAGAAATGGTAAGCAGAATGTCCTTTGCCCTCTGGGGAGTGGGGACCAGGACATGGGAGGGGAGTTTCCTTTCATCCGAATCTTCTCGAATGGTTTGAATATGTAGGCATGACTCATATGAAAAAATGAAAGTTAAAAAAACAAAACAAATGCCTTTGCAGGGCCTGTAAGTCCCTCCATACCTTACCCTTAAGTTTTCTTTCCAGTGGCGTTGTCTCCCACGGCTCCCCTCTCGGCCCTCCCTGCCCTCAGTCATTCAGACACATTAGCTGTTTGAGCGTTATTTTGTCTTTGTGTCTTTCCCAAACTATTTCTCTGCCTTTGTGTTTCTTCCAGACTCTCACCAGTCAACTTCTTTCAAGATGCCACTTTCACATCTTCTTGTGAAGTCTTTCCTTACTCTGCGAGACTTAGGTCCATGGCTTTTGGAAATCCTCTATCAGATGCTTAACACATGATGTTGTCACTGTTTCTGTGGCCGTTACCCTCATGGCTATGAGCTCCTTGAAGGTAGGAACTATATCTGGTTCGTGTGTGTTTCTCAGTGCCTGCTCCTGTGCCTGCAATCAATAAATGTTGGCTGAAAGAATGAATGAATGACCATGACATTGTTTTGTTGTTCCTTGCAGTTCGGGCCTCCGTCCATAGATTCCACTATGGTTAATTTAGAGTTTTCCAGATACAGTCTGAGTGTATGCAGGGTTGGGCAGGGCGTGGACAGATTACTCAATCCATATTATTTACTTGAATTCTCATGGGCGCTCCACAAGAAAGCTGTTATGTTCTCACTGTGTTGGTTTCCTGTGGCTGCTGTAACAAATTATCACAAGTGGATGGCTTGAAACAATGGAAATCTATTCTCTCAGAGTTCTGGAGGCTGGAAGTCCAAAATCAGTATCACTGTGCTGAAGTCAAGGAGTCGGCAGAGAAGGCAACACTCCTTCAGGAGGCTCTGAGCAGAATTCATGCCTTGCTTCTTCCAGCTCCTGGGGGTTGCTGGCATTCCTTGACTTGTGGCTCCCTCGCTGCAAGTTCTCCCGTTGTGGTCACAGTGCCTTTTCCTCGTCTGTCTCAAATCTCCCTCTGCCTCCCTCTCATAAGGATATATGTGATTGCATGGAAGGCCCACCTGGAGAATCTCCCCGTCTCTTAATCCTTGACTTAATCACACCTGTGAAGACTTTGCCATATAAGGGAACAGTCACAGATCCAGGGACTAGGACAAGGCTGTATTTCTGGAAGGGGCATTTTCAGTCACCATACCACACTTTGCAGATCTGGAGACAAAGGGATTAAGTGCCCTTGCCCGAAGACACGCAGGCATTAAGCAGCAGAGTCCGGATTTGGACCCTCCTCTGTTTTACCCGGAGTCTGTCCGCTCCTTCTTCTCTCTCTCTATCCCTGAATAATGCGTAATACCCTCAGACCTTTGCATTGCTGTTTTATTCTGAATCAAGGTTAAATGTAAAACCTCTATGTTCAGGATTCAAAGGGTGGGCGATGCCCAGAGAAATTACTGATGACACCCCCACTCTAGGTTACTGCAACATTCGCATTTCTTTCTTTCATGGTTGAACCTGGCAGCAAGGAGGGAAAACGGATGGCGGCTCACCCCTCCCGGAGACGGGTCAGAGTGTCACTACCTTGGTTGCTGCTGACTTTCAGCTGGTGTGTCAGGGACCTCTGCTGGCAAGATTCCCTTCTGCTTAGGAGGCTGGAGTCGCTTCCCAGGCTGCGTGCTGCAGTCGGCACAAAATTCACTCCCGCGTCCGCGTTTGGAGATGCAGGGAGCGGCTGCTCCACCTCAGGGGCGGTGTGGCGGCCCAGCTTTTACGCTAGAATTTCCACCAGGGGACTGAGGACGACAGCCGCAAGGGGGATTAGCTCCACAGCTTTTATTTAATCCCAACCAACTTTTTACATTATTCACTTTTCAGGTGTAAACATGTTTTCCCCTTTTCAAAAATGTTTTTCAAAAACGTTATGTTCAACAAGTTTTATTTAAACATGTTTATTTTATTTCTTAAGAACAATGTGTCTATGTTTAACAAAGTGGGGTGAAAATACTCTATCAGATAAACACATTCCCTGCAGGGGAGGGGGGGGAATGCTGAAGTTATCTTTGAGAGATACTTAAAGCATACAAGTCACAACTGTTCACATTCTGACCATACAAATGCAGACACGACTTTTCTCCCTTAGAGGAACCGTTGTGAAAGGTGAATAATTTGGGGTGCGCCCTTTCAGTCTTCTGTTTACGCTTTTTAACAGACACATCTAACATATTTATTTATTTATTTATTTATTTATTTTTTATTTCTTTTTTTAAAGATTTTATTTTTTCCTTTTTCTCCCCAAAGCCCCCTCGGTACATAGTTGTATATTCTTCGTTGTGGGTCCTTCTAGTTGTGGTATGTGGGACGCTGCCTCAGCGTGGCTTGATGAGCAGTGTCATGTCCGTGCCCAGGATTTGAACCAACGAAACACTGGGCTGCCTGCAGCGGAGCGCGCGAACTTAACCACTCGGCCACGGGGCCAGCCCCCATATTTATTTTTATTTTCAATAAAATGGGATCATATTTTGGCTACTTGTTTTTTTAAAATTAGCAGTGAACTTTAGAGGTGTTTACAGGTCAGATCCTACAAAAAGTTGTATAGTATCCGCAAAAATGGATACATAATACCATAATATTTACTCCCTTAGTGGACATTTAAATGTTGCTTTTTTAAAATTATTAAAATAGTGCTGTAAGGAGCATTATTTTACATGTAGTTTGAGTGTTTGTATAGCTATAGATTTAGGAGCGGATTTTTTAAAAGCAGCATACTCTTTCCACTATACCAAAAAAAAAAAAGGAAAAATTGGCACGAAGCCAGACTTGAATCAGAGGCCCTCTTCTGGGATCTCAAAAGTTAAGACTCTGCGGCCTCAGTTGCTACCATGATATAAAGGAGGTCTCCTGGTAACTGTACTTGTCAAGAAGCTCCTAGAGGAATGTCTCCAAGAATTACCCTTCCAGCCCTGCCCAGCTGCCCATCACTGCCCCGCAGGCTGACTGAGGTGCTCTTCAGGTGACTTGCGTAACTTCGTATTTCCGCAGTTTCCTTTCACGCTGTATCAATTGAGATTTTGTTTGGCTGCATGTACCACACTTGACCTAGTGGCTTACCCAAATGGGTTCAATTTGCTCATACAACAGCAAGTCCAGAGGCCATTGTCCCAGGCAGACGTGACAGCTCCATGACAATGCTAGAGACTGGATTCCCTCTGTCTTCCTGCTCTACCGTCGCATGCCTCTTTCATCCTCATGGCTGTAAAATGGCTGCTCTGCCTACAGGCATAGCATTTGCATCCTAGACTAGAACGTGGAGGAGGCTATGGACAAAGTACAAAGAAAAAGGCAAGCTGAGGCTGTCATTTTTAAAACACCTGTCCCAGAAACCTTAACCAGTGACCTCTGCTGATATCTCACTTTCCAGAACTGGGATATATTGTCATTCCTAGTTGCAAGGATTCAGGGGAGATGAGCATATTTAGTGGAGCTCTTTGTGACCCGCCTGTAGGTTTGGCTAATAAAGATGGAGGGAAGAATGAAGACCGAGTAGAAACTAGCAGTGTCTGCCGTACTTGGCAATTCTAGTGAAAACATCTTGAAGAAAGTCCTAAAAATGAGGAATACTCAAAGCTGATTCTGTTACAGGCAAAGGGATTAAAATGAACGGTATATATTATGCTGTAACAGTAATATTGCAAATAAGAAATTACCTGTCATTCTACCTTCTAAAAAAGGTACATTTTCATTTTGCTATGCTTCATTCTGGTTCCACTGAATATGCAATCATAATTTTTATATACCTTCAATCCTGAATAAATTAAATTTTATATTCTTTACTTTTTCACTTAATATATCATAAGCGTTTTAATACCTTGCTACTCAAGCTTCTAAACCTTCATTTAAAAGAGCTGCAGTGTATTCCAGTAGCTTGATATGCCATTTATTTATTTGCTTAAGTCAACCACATTAGACTTTTGAATTATTTCCACTTTTAAAAGATAATTTAGAAAATGTTACAAAGACCATTTTCTTGTATATTGATTTTTATTTCTTTAAGGCACATACTTTATGGAAATATTTCAATAAGATGAACTACAGGTTGAAGCGTATGAGCATTTCTATGATTCTTGAGAAAGGAACCATGTTGTTTTTGAGAAAAGTTTTTACCGTTTTATACGTGCATCTTCACTTCTGTACACCCCTTTTAACATATTTGAAGAGAGAGAGAGAGAGAAAAGTGATGGGTACAGGATTGAATCAGCCCTGCCCTCTTGTGGTAAACCTTAAAATTGCAGGGCGGGCTTTTTCTGTCCAGGGGCTGATTTTTGGACTGTTGCGGCATCATGCTATTCTGATTAGCTACCCATCTTTTCAAATAGAAAGTACAGACATCAGTATTAGGTGTATAGACTCAAAGAATAGGAAAGATTTGGGCTTGAAGTTCCCAATGTTAACAAAGAAATTACCTTACAACAGAGCTGTACAGGAGCAGGAAAATTCTTGTTCTAGTTGATCAGGGCTTGGTGGTACTGCCTGGCAAGCAATCTTCCGAAAAGGACGGTCCTTAAATGATGGTTTAAAGGAGGGAGAATACGTGCGTGGAGAGTGAGAGATTTTTTTTACATCCAGAGGAAACTGTGAGGGTCGTCTAGCCCAATTATTTTATTTTACAAATGAGGAGACAGGATCAGAAGGATTAAGTGGCACACAAGGAAGCAGAATGATTAGGCGACACAGCAGAGAGGCAGTGCAATTTATGTCTGTGGCATAAATTAGTCTGCTTAAAATCGTTGAAATGGTGGAACTTGAGTTTCGGGCCACTCAGCTTCAATAAATCTGTCTGAACTAATACACACAAATTGCTTGGCACAGTGCTGGAGCACAGCAAGCGTCTAAAACCGTTACCTGAGAAATGTTCCTGCTAGATGCTTGGCCCCGTTCTGAGTGCTTTACTGGGGTTAACTCTTTTGATACCCACAGCCACCCTATGAAGTAGATCCTATTTTTAATCCCACTTTATAGATGAGGAACTTGAGGCCAGTGGAGGTTAAGAAACTTGCTATGGTCACACAGCTGTAAGTGGCAGGTCCAGGATTTGACCCAAGGCAGCCCGACTCTGTCATCTGGGTCCTCACGGTCTCCCTAAACCACCTTTAATGACTCACCTTTAGTGCTCAGGCAGGAAGGCCATTTTCTGGCTACCACACGACATACCGTATCTTTTCTGTTATGCACTTCTCTGTCTTGTGCTGGAAAACAGCAGAAGGTCTCCCCAGATCTTTTTAGACGGGTAACAACGCAACTTTAGTGAGAGTCATGTGGCATCAAAAATGAAGTAATTGTTGCAATAGAGGAGAAAATGACTTGTTTTCTACTTAGTCATAGTAGTGGAGAGTGAGATATGCCAGTGATCTTTTTGCTATCAATAGCAGAGAGGGGGCAGTGTAAAGAGGCTCCTTTTTCCTTTAAAAGTCAACTAATACTTGCTGAGTATCTTTTTAGCACAAGTGCTGAGGTTACCTTGATGAGCAAGGCATGTGATTTTCATATGCATGTACCCGAATTGAATGTTGGGTTTAAATAATATTTTGATGTTCCATTTCATCAGTTTAAGAATGCATAGGTTCACAACATAATTTTGCTATTAAACCAAATCCTTCAGCTGGATTTGCAGATCAGAGAAAATTAACATTTGGATTTAGTTTAGAGTCAATAAGTTTATATAGACTTTTTTTTTTTTGAGGAAGATTAGCCCTGAGCTGACTACTGCCAATCCTCCTCTTTTTGCTGAGGAAGACTGGCCCTGAGCTAACATCCATGCCCATCTTCCTCTACTTTATATGTGGGACACATACCACAGCATGACTTTTGCCAAGCAGTGTCATGTCCACACTGGGGATCTGAACTGGCAAACCCTGGGCTGCCGAGCAACCAAACGTGTGAATCTAACTGCCACGTCACCAGACCGGCCCTATATAGACTTTTAAAGAGAGTTAATATAAAGAATTGGCTCCCATGATTATGGAGGGTGACAGGTCCCAGGATCTGCAGGGTGAGTCTACCAGTTGGAAGTCCAGGAGATCCCATGGCATAGTTCCAGTCTAAATGTTGGCAGGCTCGAGCCCCAGGAAATGTTGATGCTTCAGTTAGAGTCTGAAGGCAGGAAAAAGCTAATGTCTCAATTCAAAGGCAGTCACGTAGGAGGAATTCTCTCTTCTTGGGGGAGGGTCAGTCTTTTTGTTCTCTTCAAGCCTTCAAGTGGTTGGGCGAGGCCCACCCACATTAAGGAGGGCAACCTGCTTTAGTGGATTTTAATGTTAATCTCATGCGAAACATCCTAACAGACGCACCCAGAACAATGTTTGACCAAAGATCTGGGCACCTTGTGGCCCAGTCAAGTTGACATATAAAATTAACCATTATAGTTGCTGCTGAGAGGTCAAATAAGAGGAGACTGGAAAATATCCACTAGATTAATTGACATGGTAGAGAGATGGAAACAGAAGTCATGCTAGAGATGGGTGAAGAGTGAATGTGAGGTCGTGACCTATAGATGTTCCATTTGGGAAGTTTTGTTGTAAAGAAGAGGAAAATGAGAATGGCAGAGTTAGAGAGAGATGGGCATGAAGGATTCTTTCTTTCTTATGGTAGAGAATTAAACATATTTTGAAGGAGAAGATCAACCAAAAATAAAAAGGATAAATAAATATTACAAAGTTCTTGAAAAGGTAGGAGAGGATAAGATTCTTGACTTTTCTCCATCCTTCTATCAAATCTCAATTTATAACCCATGAGAATATCTAGGACTCTTACTCTACTAAATATTATTTTCATCAGCACCATTGTTAGCATTATCAAGAGCATTTGTAAATTTCCAAATGGCGTAAGGTGCTCTAAAAAGAAACATCATTTTTATCTCTATCTGCTCTATCTCAAACCCTGGCTGGGAGGGATGATTCAGTCTGCTCCGCCTTAGGGAGCATGCACACAGCTGAAAGAAGTGCAGAGTTTTTTGCTTATCTGGGGAAATTTCTGTTTTCATTTTACTGACCAACAACACTGTGTTCAGGAATAATGAAGATCATAAAAACACGTTCTGAAAAATGTTACATATTTAAAATATGAAGGGTTAAGCTGCTAGGGTTTTATGCACCTCTGTGCTCAATATTAAAAATATATATAAATGTTAAAATTTGCCTTCATTTTGTTTAATTTCTTCGCTTTCAACATTTATTGAAGGAGTGTTTATGGAGCATCTACCAGGTGTTAGCACTGTGCCTGGTACTAGGAATAGAACGGTGAATAAGAAACACTTCTTGCTTTCAAAGGATTTGCAGGCTGGTGTGACAAAGATAAATAAAGACAAATAAGGAAGTCTCTTGCAAGGTGTGGGCATTATTTATGTTGAGTACATTGTGCTATCTAAGCACATAGAAGGGGCTCCGGTCTTGGAGGGTCTGGGCAGTCTTCTCTTAAGATATAATTTGGAAATTGAGACCTGCAAATGACTAGAATTCAGGTGAAGGAAGTAGGAAGAGGAAAGAGAAATTGTCCAGAGGGAACAACCTAGGCAACAAGTCATGGGGGAAGTAAATCTTGGTGCATTCAGGGTCACCTTGAGTTGTTTTTTATAGCTGTAGCATAGAGTGCAAGGACGAAGTGGCAAGAGATGAGGCTGAGGCAAGCAGGGCATAGTTCCAGAAGGTTGATTCTTTAGTGCTTACCTGAGGCAAGGTTTATGCATAATATTGCATTTAATCCTTATAAGAACTTTAAGGTCGGAATATCATTGTCTCCACTAAGTAGATGAGAAAGTACAGTGAAATGCAGAAACTTCCCGAAGTCACTCTCTGACTAGTTAGGCTAATAAAGGTGGAGAGAGAAGTCAAGCAGTCTGTGCACAGAGTGTGCTCTGACCATTGCACTGCACAGCCTCTCAAGGACAAAGCCTTGAGAGAAAATCAGACTGTGTGCCAGGCATAGCAGTGACATGTAGCCAAAATTGTGTTTTTGAAAGATCATTGAGTGTGTTTTGGAAAACGGAATGTGTATGGGTAAGTCTGGACACAAGGGGAGCAAGAGAATCAAAGCTAGTTGGGAGAAGGGAGGATGGGAGTTCTAAGAATTTAACCTGGAATATTGTAAAGAAAATTCTGAAATTTCAAATATTCTGTTGGATATTTAAATAGTTAAGTGAACAAATCCAAAGTAGATGGCTCTTGGAGAGTGACATCAGCAAGATGGCCGAATAAGACGTTCTTTACTTCTGTCTCATCTCTACAGCAACAATTTGGCATCCATCCATGGACAAAAGTGCCTTTGTGAGATCTGTGGGATCCAGGGAGGCGATTGTGAAACCCTGATGCAATCCAAGAATAAGAGCCATTTTGAGATGACAGGCGCACATCTAGGCAGCTGACTCACTCACTGTGGTCCACCCTATGGACCTGGAAACAGCTCTGTGCCCCTGAGGACTCATGTACAGCCCTGCATAGCTTTGGTTCTGTCACCAGCACTTTATGACAAGGGGCCTGGGAGGAGTCTTGTCCACCTATGCTTTGAGTAATAGGCATAGAGACATAGCTGTGGACCCCAAAGTGGCCCATGAACTGAGTCCAGCCCCTCTCAGCTGCGGTCTGGGAGCCCTGGAGAACAGTGACTTAGTCAATCAGCTTAGAGAAAGCCGTTGCAGAAGTCTTTCTTATTAACCAAGGAGGTGAAGGATCTGTGCGCTGAAAACTATAGGACTTAGATGAAAGAAATTGAAGAAGACTTAAATAAATGGGAAGATATCCCATAATCATGAATTGGAAGAATTAATATTGTTAAAATCTCTATACTATCCAAAGCCATCTATAGATTCAATGCAATCTCTATCGAAATTCCAATAACATTTTTCACAGAAATAGAAAAAAACAGTCTCTGGATATCCAAAGCAATCCTGAGAAGGAAGAACAAAGCTGGAGGCATCACACTTCTTGATTTCAAATTGTATTACAAAGCAATAGTAATCAAAATATTATGGTATTGGCATAAAACCAGAAGCATAGATCAGTGGAATAGAATAGAGTCCAGAAATAAACTCACACATATGCAGTCAACTAATTAAGCAATTGTGCCAAGAATACACAATGTGGGAAGGATAGTCTCTTCAACAAAGGTTGTTGAGAAAACTGGACATCCACATATAAAAGAATGAAATTGGACCCTTATCTTACACCATATACAAAAAACAACTCAAAATGGATCAAAGACTTAAATGTAAGACCTGAAACTATAAAACTCCCGGAAGAAAACACAGAGGGTAAGCTCCTTGATATTGGCCTTGGTGATGATCTTTTGGATATGACACTAAAAGCAAGGGCAATAAAAGCAAAAATAAATAAATGGGACTACATCAAATTAAAAGTTTATGCAAAGCAAAAGAGGCAATCAATAAAATGAAAAGACAACCTAGAGAAGGGAGGAAATATTTGCAAACCATCTATCTAGTAAGGGATAAGTTTTCAAAATACATGAGAAACTCATACAGCTTAGTAGCAAAAAGCCCAAACAATCCTGTTAAAAGATGGGCAGAGGACCTGAATAGATGTTCTTCCAAAGAAGACACACAAATGGCCAACAGGTACATGAAAAGATGCTCAACATCATTAATCATCAGGGAAATGCAAATCAAAACCACAATGAGATATCATCTCATACCTATTAGAATGGCTAACATCGAATAGACAAGAGATAATAACTGTTTTCAAGGATGTCGAGAACAGAGAAGTCTTATGTGCTGTTGGTGTGAACATAAATTGGTACACCCACTGTAAGAAACAGTATGGAGGTTCCTCTAAAAACTGAAAACAGAGGGGCCAGCCCGGTGGTGCAGTGGTTAAGTTTGCACGTTCTGTTTTGGCTGCCCAGGGTTTGCTGGTTCGGATCCCGGGTGTGGACCTACGTCAAGCCATGCTGTGGCAGGCGTCCCACATAAAATGGAGGAAGATGGACATGGATGTTAACTCAGGGCCAGTCTTACTCAGCAAGAAGAGGAGGATTGGTGGCAGATGGTAGCTCAGGGCTAATCTTCCTCAAAAAATAAAAATAAATAAAAAATAGAGCTACCATACCATTTAGCAATTCCACCCCTGGGTATATGTCCAAAGGAAATGAAATCAGGATATTGAAGATATATCTGCATGCCCACATTCCTTGCAGCATTATTCACAATAGTCAAGCTATGGAAACAACCTAAATGTCCATAAATGAAAGAATGGATGAAGAAGATGTGAGATATATATATATATGTAAAATAGAATAATATTCAGCCATGAGAAAGAAGGAAATTCAATTTATATGGACCTTAAGGACATTATGCTAAGTGAAATAAAAAGTCAGGCAAAGACAAATACTGTATCATCTCACTTATGTTTGGAATCTAAAAAAAACAAACTCATAGAAACAGAGAGTAGAATGATGTTTACCTTGGGTTGGGGGGTGGGGGGATATGAGGAGATGTTGGTCAAAGGATACAAATTTTCAGTTATAAGATGGTAACGTTCTGAAGATCTAATATACAGCATAGTGACTATAGTTAACGATATTGTATTATATACTTAGAAGTTGCTAAGAGAATAGATCTTAAATGTTCTAACCACACACACAAAATAATGGTAATTATGTCAGGTAATGGAGGTGTTAACTAACTGTTGTGGTCATCATTTCACAATATATATGTGTATCAAATCATCACTTGGTACACCTTAAACTTATACAATGTTATATGTCAATTACATGTCAATTATATCTCAATAAAATTGGAAAAAATCTAACAAAGTAGATGTTTCTTTGTTTAGCAGGGCCCATTAATAACTTCTTGGGTCTACAAAGATAGACCTGGATGGTGGGAGGAGTAAAGCTAAACCATTACTGTTCTGAATAAAAGCACCACAGGCATTGGGACGTGTGTACATAAAGAGCAGGATAGTGGTGAGAGGGGAGACAGGCATCTGAGATTGATGGTACTAGAGAGCCTGCCAAGGACAAGGCCAGTGGGGAATTCCCTGTAGAGATGGAGAATGGCAGATACGTTTTGGGAACTCTGATGTTCTCTTTAAATTTGAGGTTGGTTTATCTTTGGTAATATCTGCTCCCAAATTTTCAGAGCTCATCTGGCCGATTCCACTGCCTTGCATCAGTAGTGCTTGGGAGAATAAAGGAAGGTGCGGGGAGGACAGGGGCTGCTGTGGGGCTGCCCATGGCTCCGGCAGTAGGTAACGCAGAGCTGTAAGGTGTGGCGACCCTTGAGTGACAGGGAGTCAGACACATGAATAACTTAAGCAATAGCAATAAAAGGCTGATAATTATTCTAGTGGAAGAAGTGAGGATTTTTTGGAAGAACATAGCAGAAGCATATAAATTATTCTAGGCGATAGTTTTTCTTGAATAGTGTACACTGGCTTAAAAATCCTGACAGTTTAGTGAGAGTAAAAAGGCAAAAATAAATGAAGACATGAGAACTAACATCAAATAGATACACAAACAATTACAGTGGCAAAGAGTTGATGGGACATTTCGAATGACAAAAGTTAGGTGTGCTCAGGGAAAGCTTCAGGAAGAAAGAGGCATGATGTCCTACTGAATGTCATGGTTTCAATTCTTATTAAAGCTTCAAGCTTCCTTCCACTTTCCTGCTCTAGGGCTCCACTTGTTTATTGCATTGTTCTTACCCTCTTATTCATGAAACCCTCAAAGATGCACTGGGACAGAGGAAGGGGAGTCTTCCAGGTGCATACGCCCTTTCACTCAAGACTCTTGGAGGAAGTAGGATGGAAGTAATGATTTGAGGAAGACCAAGTGGTGTGTGGAGAAGAGGGAGCAAGGCATTCCAAGTGGTAGGAGGAGGTATGTAGTCAGAGAAGTCAAGCAAGAGGAGCAGTAAGCTTGGTTCACCAACCCAAGTGTGCTGGGAGAAATATCCAGCTTATGTGCTCCGCGGGCCTACTGTGTGCCAGGCTCTGAACTACATTTTTTACACATTCTCTCATATTCTCCTTTCAGTCCTGCCCAGGGACTAGTGCACTATTATCCTCTTTTACAGATGGAGAAATTGAGGTCCAGAGTTGATTAATAAGTAAGTTTTCCAAATTACATGACTAGTAATTGGTAGAGGTTTTTAATCTCAAATCCTTCTCAAATCCAAGGCCCAAGACCAGCATCCTCATGCCAGTTGGATGAGGCACCCTGGAGAAGGGAACAACACTGTTTCCAATGCCAGCACGTGAAAGCCAGAATGCAACCAGGGCCCTCTAGGACCAGTTCAACTGACTCCATCTTATCAACAGAGTAATTCAGAGTGGTTTTTCAGGAACTGAGACTCTTTATCCAGTTCCAGCTGGTTGAGACCACCGACTCATCTCCTGGGCACTCACAAATGCCCGATAAGTGACCTTTTGATGTCAAAGGGCTGAAAACCCCACCCTCAGATCATGCTAACACCACCATTTTGTGAACATGTGTCCTATGAAGAGCCATGAAGCTTGATTACACTTGCACAGATCATCAATTACCTCACTTCTCCTTATCTTTAATCATCTATCTCCACACTTCAGACTGCCCTGCCTTCATCCCATAAATTTTGCCTCAAGCCCTGCATTGGGGAGACAGATCTGAGGGCATTTGCCCCCTATCTCTTTGCAGGTCAATCTAACAATAAAGTTGTTTTCTTTTCCCAAAAGCTGATGCTGTAGTAATTGGTTTTTTTAATGTGCATCAGGTAGGAGAACCCCAATTTTTTAAGGCAACAAGAATAACAGGAGAAAATCAAACAATGTTTAATAACATCCGTACATGGGAGAAACCCAGGAAACCTAACTAGACAAAGTGGCAGAATCCACTACCTTAAATACCACCTTCAGCTGAGGACAAAGGAGGATGTTGGGGGTAGCTCTTTGGGACTTCAAAGGGGAGGAAGGCAATGGAAATGAAAAACCAAATGTTTGATAAACAGATGTTGACCATGCCTTGCAAAGACAGTAAGAGATGGAGAGGACTTTCATTAAAAAGCCCTTGTTAGGTTCCTTCCTGTCTATCATGCCTGGTTTATATTATTCTCCAGTTATCTTACAGTATTAGCTTCTTCCTGGAACAGGCCTGCTTTTAGGCAGTAAGGGGGAAGGTCAAAGTTTCTTTCAGAGTCTTTTCTTCTTAAAAATAATCAAGCCAAAGGGACACATTTGGATGGCAAATTCTGATCCCCCACAGGGCCAACCACTTTTGTTCCTAATAAGAATATCTTTCATTCCTTCTACAAGTAGCATATGAAAAATAACATTCTGACTTTATGGTAAAATAATGAGGAAAGAAGTTAAATCTATTATCCGGTGAATGAATACAAATAGTTAAACATGAGCTTTCTGTTTAATTGTTCAGCCTCTGCTAATTCAGAATTTCACTGTCTGGAAAGATTTAATGTTTGAGAAGTAAAAGCCCTGTTTTCTCTCTATTTCACGGGGATTGCTATCACTTAACATGGATTTTTTGTCCTTCTCTTCCCATGCCAAGATTTAGGTTGCAGGAAGGAGAGAAATAGTTTTAATGGCATTTTGATTATTTAGTTGTTATCTCTCTAGGGTTTGCATTATTCAGACAAATTATCCAGAATCTTGATTTTTTCTTCTTTCACATTGCCTGTTTTATTTCATTTTTACTTTGCAGACTAATGTACTTGATATAAAGTCTCCCAAGAAAGTAGGTAATTACTACAATAGAGTTAGATAATTTGTTAAAGCTCGTGATCAGATTAGGTTTCCCCTCAAGCTCCCTCTATGTCATCTACCACATCTTTTAAAGGAATTTTTTACCCAAAAGATTCCTCTTCCTTTCTCCGTGTTTGAATATGTGTTCTGGCCAGCTGTGTGACCTAGGACAAGATACCTGACTTGGCTATGGTGAATTTTCCTCAGCTATGAAATGAGGACATAGTTTGCTATCTGCCAGGAAACTTAGAGGCTGGAATGAAGGAGCATATGCGGACCACTCTGTGAACTGTGAAGCCTTCTCTGGGTGCCTCAAAAGTATTAATGTACCACCTATTCTACTCTTGAACGTATATATTTTCACTTCTTCCAATTAGGATGTCCCACAATCTAATATCTCAGATAGGTTTCCATTATCTATTTAATACACTGCAGGACCAAACATTTGTCCCTGCATACCAGTTAGTCTGGCTTCTTCCAGCCTTCCCGGAAGTGGATCTCTTTAGTTTATTGCTGGCTGAAGGATACCTTCAGAGAGAAGAAAACTTGATTGTTTTGAAACCAAATGTCATTCAGTTTTGAATTCCTAGTCGTTGCACTATTCCTTGTTTGCACACGTATTTATTAAGCATCTCTTCTGTGTAGGGCCCTGTTCTCAGCACTAAGGGTGTTGGTTGAGGTGCGATGTTAGAAAGGGTAGCAGGGAAAACTTTTAGAGGAGGTGATATTTAATTTGAGATCAGATTGACAAAGTGATGAGCGAGGATAATGTGCCAGTAAAGGAAAACCAGTGGCACAAAGGTCCTGAGGTAGGAATGAGAAGAGAACAAAAAACACAGAGAAGGCCAAGGTGGCCAGACATTGTGAAATCAGAGTGCAGGGGTGGGAAGTAAGGAAGGGCTGAAAGGGACCAAGTGTCATGGCACCCAGCCTCACAGTGGTGAAAACACGGCCCTCAAGGAGATCTGGTTAGAAATGTACATGCACCAAGATGTTTTGTTATGATGAATAAATGAAAAGCAATAGGATATATTGGAGTATATGAGGAAGCCATTTGGTTTAAAATTAATTCGGCCTGAACTTGTTTTTCCAGAAAGGCTTGGCATGGCTTGTTGAGCATGCATTGTACATCTGCTTTAAATATTTACAATGTCCCAAAGCCAAGAATGACGTCCTTAAAGATAGAGATGTTGCCTCCCCCATATCAGCATTTCTTTAAAGATAAGCATTTTTTCCCAGACACCAAGGGCTAATTTCTGACCTGCTTTAACTCATCTCATGACCTGCTGTGCTAGCAAAACATCTTGTGACAGTAGTAAAAGAGATATTCCTATCATATGTGGTGTACCTTCTTTGTTCCAAAATGGAATGTAAACACTCTGTACACCCCACTTCTTCAAAAAGCTTCCTTTCTTCCTGGGTTATAGTCCTCAGACCTGGCTCATATAATAAACTCAACCTAATTTTAATTTATAGATTAAATATAGATTATTTGTGTTGATAGTTACATATACCAGATTTTTCTGCCTACCTACCTGGACATTCCAGAAAGATAATAATTTCCACCCTACTGGAAAATAGTCTTTTTGGTATCTCTGAGTTATATATTTCAAAAATTGGATTCTATTTTTTAAAGATTTAGGTCAAATATTTTCCCCCTACTTCCCCAAATTGTCTTTTTGAAAACATGCCTTGGGCTTGTAGGGGAGGAAGACATTTCCTCTACCGGCTCTGGGTTCTTCTGGCCAGAGAACAAATTAAATTCACATGAGACAGAATAACAGGAGACAATTAAACACAGCTTTATAACATGTATACGTGGGAGAGGCTCAGGCAACCTGAGCAACTCACCAAAATGGCTGAAGCCTCCACCTTAAATATCATCTTCAGCTAAAGACAAAGGAGCATGTTGGGGGTGGGGGCAGTCAGTTACAGGAGGTTATGAGACAAGCACAGTAAACAAGAGCAAGATTATTAAGCAGATTTAAGTCCTTGTCTTCCTCATTGATTAAGAGTTTCCAGAGATAAGGTCATCCCCTCTTCTTCCTGGTACAGAGAGGGAGACACCTTCACAGATGGAGATTTCCTTTACAATGTAAATGTCTTTTAACAAAGGGCAAGAAAATTCTACTTTTCAGAGTTTCTTTCCTGTCTGCAGTTTTAAAAAGTAACCAGCCCAAAATAATCCTTATGCCAAAGAGACATATCTTGGGGTGGCCAACTCCAGTCCCCTACAGGCTTCTCTGTTCAGCCTGCTGCTTTCCATCTCTGTGCTTGTGATCCACATGTCTAGATCTAGGAATGTTTTATTTCAAAACAATCTTACAGAGAGCAAGCCAGTCATGCTTGCAGCTCACTACTTCTCAGGTTGAATTTCCTTTATGCTTTTTCCCCTTTAAAAAGTGTAGAACCAGTGTCTCTGATGCCATATGTGCAAAGATTGGGCCCCTCACTGTAGGCGTCCAACTTTTGTAAAACTTTCTTAGTCTCACAGCCTTTCGGCCACTTCTGCAGTGCACCACACTCTTCACAGTTCTACTGGGAGCCTCCAACACAGCCCCTGCGGCTATGCTTCTGCGTTTCTGACAGGACTTCCTGCAATGTCCTGAAGAGCACAGATATGGTAAAGGGGAGCAAGACAGACCACCCCCAAATATGCCTGTTTGGCTTATTGATTATCTTGAGCTGGTTATTTTTGAAAAACAGCAGACACAGGTGAAAACTGAGTAGAATTTACCATTTTGTAAGAGACATTTACATTTATAAGGGAAATCTCCATTTGTAAGAGTGTCTCCCTCTCTGTACCTGGAAAAGAAGGATAACTCTAAATCTCCAGAAACTCTTACCAATGGAGAAGGCAATGACTTTACCTGCATAACAACCTTATCCTTGTCTCCTGTGCTCTTCCTGGTAACTTCCCATAACGCCCCCAGCCCTGTCCCCACCCTGAGAGTCTTCTTTAGTCTTTAGCTGGAGATGGTATTTAAGGTGGTGGCTTGGGCCATTTAGGGAAGTAATTCAGTTTTCCTGGGTCTCTCCCATGTATACAGGAGGTTTACGTGTTATTAAACTTCAGTTTGTTTTTCTCCTGTTAACCGGTCTTTTACTAGCCTGTAATAGAAGGGTAGAGGGAAATTATTTCTCCTCCTCTACAATGGAAAAGGCTTATCTTTGAGAAAAAGTTTTGAAGTAAGTTCTTTAAGAAATAAAACAAAATGGGGCTGGCCCCATGGCCGAGTGGTTAAGTTCCTGCACTCCACTTCAGTGGCCCAGGGTTTCGCTGGTTCAGATCCTGGGCACAGACTGCTCATCAGGTCATGTGGACGTGGTGTGCAAATGGCACAACCAGAGGCACTCACAACTAGAATATACAACTATGTACCAGGGGGCTTTGGGGAGAAGAAGAAGAAGAAAAAATATTGGTAACAGGTGTTAGCACAGGTGCCAATCTTTACAAAAAAGAAAAAAAATTAAAACTAGAAACTATATCATGTACAATGGAGGTTCTCTTTGTATCAAGCATAAAAAGACGGGGGATGTTTTTGATGATTGAATCAGTACCTAGAGACTGCAGTTCGACTTTATTAGTATATTTATGCTTAGGTGTGACCAAGAAATTGTCACATACTGAGGTATATGGGGTAACTACTCAAGTTCAAAACTGAATTGGCTCCAACTAACCAGGCTGACCCGTGGCCTATCAAACATACATTGTACGTCTGCTGTAACCATTAAAGCATGTGCTCTCTTAAGATAAGAATGCGCGCTTGCTTCCTCTCCTGTGCCCTATTGGTAACACCCAGATTAGTCCTTTTCCCTGCATCAGGGTCATGTTGACCTGCTAATTTGCAACTGAATACCTCTTTGAAATTTTGCTGGAAATGTATCCTGGGCGTGTTTAATGTATGTTCTTTGTTCTAAGAAGATATAAGACTGTACTGAAACCTCTGCTTCTCTGGAACCCCTACTAAAGCCTTCCTGGGTTATAATTCTCACCGGCTCAAGTAAACTCACCTTATTTCTCCTATCTGCAGGATGGTTATTGGTTATTTTGCGTCGATAGGTGTAATAGTATCTTACAAGAAACAGAATTATATTAGGCCATTCAATATTTAGAAAATGGGGTTTTTTTAAACTCTGGAATTCCAGATTGTAACAGTTTTCTGAGAACTTGTCCAATGTGGGACACTGTGAGTGGAAATCCGGGAACCTGGAATTCATTCCATATTTGGAGCCTTGACTCGCTGTTGAAATGCTGTGGACGTTAACAGATGTGGACCGTGCACAATCCTCTAGACCAGGGAGAGAGGGATGGAAATTGTCACACAGCTAAACGCCAGGTGACCGACTTATCACATCTTTATTTAAAAAATTCTGTTGTTTTCTGATTTCACAGATCTGATTTCAGGATTACTATGTAACCACTAGATAACCACTAGATGGCAGGAGTGAACAACATAAAAAAATACAGCATGCTTTCTAATGGAAAAACTGATTTTTATGTCTCGCTCCTCCTTGCCCCCTCCTCACTTCTTATAAGCTCTTTTCTTCTCTCATTCTTCCACTTTTCCTCTCTCTGTCCCTCACTGTGTTTTTCTAGTTATAATTTTGGATAATTGGTTCTCAAGAATCACATGACTGATTCTAAAGGAGCAGATCTGAAAGCCAGTCGGTTGCATGTAGTTATAACTTGAATACTAAAGCGCAAATTATTGTCTCTAATTCGAGAGGCCTCTTATAACTGCTTTCTACTTGAACTGACGATAAACTCTCAGAGGCTTTTGAGGCTCAGAGAGCCTCATGTTTCAATGGAGTCCTCTCCCACTGCCAGCTGGAGGGAGGGGGTGGTGTGCAGATGAGCAAGACACAAAAGAAGAGGAGGAAGGAGCACAAAGACCTCTGGAGCTCCGTGTAAACCAATAAGCCATGTTACTCCTCTGTGATGCTATCAAAGTGGCAGTTTGATAATTCTCAAGGTGCTGTGCTGAAGTTACTCCTAAAAAAACCCCAAAACTCCCACAACGGCAACACAACTCTGCCACAGGTAGCACTTAATAAATGAGCCACCAGGGGGCCAGCCTGGTGGCATAGTGGTTAAGTTTGCATGCTCTGCTTAGGCCGCCCAGGGTTCTCAGGTTTGTGATCCCAGGTGCAGACCTACAGACCGCTCATCAAGCCATACTGTTGCAGCATCCCACATACAAAATAGAGGAAGATTGGCTACAGATGTTAGCTCGTGGCCAATCTTCCTCACCAAAAAAAAAAAAAAAAGTTATTTTACTAGTCCATTCAGTGGAAGAGAATTCATCGGTGTGAATTAACAGAGATTTAACTGAGCTCCATGCTTGAGAGCTGTGATTTAGGCTCTCCATTCTCTCTCAGAGTCATTCTTCTCTGCTCAATAAATCTTCCTTTTATTTTTAAATTTATTTTTCTTTTATCAAAGCCTCCTTTTGAAGACTAGAGTATCTGGTTTCTTAAGGGCATACATTTTGTCCCCCAGTCCCTTAAGCACTCAAAGACAGGCTTCAGAGAGCTTCTTGGAGGTAGCAATACATCCTGGGGGTGCTCCTTGAGCACTGTTGGTAAGCCAGGGGTTTTGCAAGGCCCAGCAGTCATATTTTTTCAGACTCCAGGAATTAAGGAATTGAGGAAGAGCCAACTCTCTCTCCCTGTCTCTTCTTTCTCTCCTTCTATCTTTCTCTCTCTGTCTCTCTGTCTCTTTCACGCACACACACTCACACACACACACACACACATTACCCACAAACATACAAACAAAAGAAGAAAACACACTTGTTCTAGTTTAAAATCAAACCTGGCCCAAACAAATGAGATTATGAAATCCCCTTTGTGATTGTCATCACCCTGTCGATTCAGTTTTCGCCTGTTGCAGAAGTTAAATGCCAGGACTTATAGGAGTTAAGAGAGAGGAGTAGGCCACAGAGTGAAGTAATTTCTGGGATCATTGGAACTCACTGATAAAAGCTTCATTTGCCCCAACAAAATTCAGGGAGTTTGGGGTATAATCGTTCATTCCGATTGTTCTATGTCCAAACTGTGAAGCAGAACATGCACAATTTAACATGATTGCTTTAGCTGAGTTGACTAGTTAACGTGGATACTGTTGCTTACTGGGTGTAGATTCTTAGCTAAGGTCCTTGACACTCTGAGCTACAGTTTTCTCATTTGTAAACAAAGATTGATAACGTCTACTCTTCTGAGGGCGACCTGAGATAACGTGAGTAAAGTGTCTGGCATTGTGCCTGGTTCAGAGTAGGTGTTTAATGAACAGTTATTAATTAACTTAATTAATTGTTAATGAAGTTAATGAAGTTATTAATTTTGGGGTAGTGGTGGAGGAGGAGTGGAATATGGACAGTGGAGTTAAACAGAACTTGGTTTAAATTCCATGCTTTGTCTCTTACACACTGCAAGATCTTGGGCAAGCTACTCGATTCTCACCTGTAAAATGGTTATGATATCACATTGTTTCCTGGGTTACTGTGCCTGCCAAGTGGTAATCATTCTGTAAACGGTAATGGGTATTATTGATATTACTTGTTCATTCCTTAAAATATTTATTGAAACCAAACAATGTTACTTGTTTAGCGCTATGTTGAGCACTAAGAAAGAATATACAAAAGAATCATGTAATAGTGCTTGCTTTCAAGAGGTTAGCAGCTTTACGGAGGGGAGAAATAGGTGAAAACATGGTCAATTAATGTAACAGTGTGAATTAATCAAGTGTAAGTAATAAGTAATAGGGTACATAGTCAAGTCTGGTGGAATTCAGAAAAGGGAGAGAACGTCGGGGACCCCACTGTTGGGGAGGACCTGGAGGAATCTAAAGTTCTGGAGGGTGTTGATGGATGAGTAGGATTTGCAGATGGGGGGACTGGTTGGACAAATATAAAGTATGTCAGATAGTGACACATGCTATGAAGAAAAATAACAGGGAAGGAGCAGAGGGAGTGCCGCGGTGGGTTACAATTTTAAATAGGGAAGGCCTAACTGAGAAATCCTCGGGAGAAGTTGCTAGTTGAGCAAAGGAGATGAAGGAGTGAGCCATGTGGGACATCTAGGGAGACAGTATTCCAGGTTGAGCGGACTCCAGGGGCAGAGGTCCTGAAATAGATACATGCTTGGGATGTTGGAAAAATAGTAAGAGGCCAGTGTGGCTGGAGTAGAGACAGCAGTGGGGAAAGCTGAAGGAGATGAGGTTGGAGAGGTAGCATTGTGGGGTTGATGGCTGAGGAGAGTGGGCAGATCACGTAGGGCCTTGTGCATCATTTTAAAGACTTTGGCTCAACTTTGAGTGAGATGGAAAATCATTGAAGGATTTGAGCAGAGGAATGGCAAGATCTGACTTCTGTTTACAAAGAATCTTCTGGCTGTTGTTATGAGAAATAGGCTCTAGGGGGCCAAGGGTAGAAATAGAGAAGTCATTTAGCAGAAATTTGCAATACAGATGAGAGTTGATGGTATCTTGAACCAAAATAATCAGAAGTGAAAAATGATTGGATTCTGAAATTCGTGATATATTTTGAACTGGCAGGAAGAATCACAGAAAAACGATGATGAGGTACTTTTGAGACAGTTAACCTTTGAACCCTGTGATTTAGATTTATTATGTTTTAGAGATGAATAGCGACATTGTAGGTTTTAAAATTCTCTTTCCTTTACTTCTAAAGCACTGTTCTGATTTTATCCCTCTCTCTCACTCTTTACTCTTCTCCTTTTCTATATGTCCGTCCCTCATCTTTCCAACCATCCATCCATCCATTAATCCCTCTACCCTTTGGGAACCCATGATGTGTTAAGTTTAGGAACTGGTGCTGGTGGTTGAGTGATAAATATAGCTCATGACCCAACCCTTAAAAAGCTCATAGTCTGTTATTGGAGACAGGTAAACAAAAAAAGTGAAACAGTTTGACAGGAACTATGTTAGGGAGATTAAGACATGATGGAACACAAAGAAGATGTTTAACACTATCTGCATGTCAAAGAAATCTTCACAGTTGAGGTTTTCCCCTGTTCCCTTAAATGTAAGTGTCCACTGAAGTTCTGTTCTTCAACCTTTGTTTTCCCTCTCTGAGATCTCAGCCATTCCCACAACTTTATTTGTTACCTCTATTAGTATGTCTTCCAAATCTTCACCTCTAGCCCTGACCGTTCTTTGAATGCCCTCAATTAAGTTTCAAATGGTATCTTCCTGGAAGATTTGGCCCCTCACCCTGATGGCCATTGTTTTTCTAGTGCACAAGTTCTAAACTCCAGTCATCTTTGACCTTTCTTCTGTGTTTTCTGTACCCAAGCACATGCCAGGCCATGTAGAGTCTACCTCTGCAGTGTCTTTCTTATCCACTTTCTCTTGCTCCATTCCTATTGCCACCAATACATTCCTTCTTGGCTCAACTGTTGTGACAGCCACATGTGTCAATTATGGCTTGCCTCTCCAGTCTATCTTATAGGATACTTATTTTCATAAAAGTTCATCTTTTATTATATTGCTTTACTCAGTAGCTACTCACTGCCAGTGTGAGTTTGAACTCTGGCAAAACACGGCACCTAATAACACCTATTTCCCCCTGATATATGTACCTCTGCGCCTGCCAAAGTGAGTGTCTCTTGCTTTCTTGCTTCTATGCCATTTCCCATGTTTTTCTGAATCTTTGGAATTCTGTCCTTCCCCATCTCTGCCTTTTAAAATCCTACTCATACTTTAAAGCCTATTTCCAAAATTATCCTCTACAAGCTGCTTTTTCTGTTTCTTTCAATCAATCATACAACTATAATGTTTACATAAAAGTTCAGTAAACATGTAGCTACTATATGTTAAGGAGTATCCTGGATTGATGATGTTGGAGAATATATATATATATATATGTATACACACATACATAAATACATGTGTGTATATATATTTATATGTGTTTATATATAATATGTATATATTATATGTATATAATATGTATATGTAATGTATATATATAATATGTATATATGCATATAAAATATGTATATGTAATACATATAAACATAAATTATATACATAATACAAAATATGTATATATACATATAAAATATAAATTAAAAATATTTTATATAATAAATAAATATTATATAATAAACAAATATGAAGTGAATAAAAATATAAATATAAAAAATATGTATAGATGGGGCTCAAGGAAGTCCACTCCCAAATATGCCAAAGTGGCATATTGGTGATTTTGAATAAAAGTTACTTGAGAAACAGTTAGTGCAAGAAGAGCACTCTGACCTTCCTCTTTGTCCTCTGAAAGCAGGAAACAAATCACCCACGTGAAAGTTACTCTCGCTGCACCAGGAGATGGAGGGACATCCTTATCACCAGAGATAGAAGATTTAGTGCCAAGAAAGCTGTGTAAGCAAACTCTGCTTAGTTTCTTCACTAATTGCAGCCCAAGCCTGTTCCTTTGTCTTGCCAATTCCCCCCGAATTTATTGCTTCTTTGTCTAAAAGTTATAAAGGCTGCCTACTCTGGTTGTTCCTTTAGTTCCCATATCTGTGAAACCTCCGTATGTGTAATATTAATTTTTTTCTCCTGTTAATCTGTCTTGAGTCAGTTTAATTATTAAACTAGCTAAAAGAAGCAAGAGGAGTAGGGGGAAATTTTTCCCTCCCCAACTTCGTATGTATTGGTGCTATGATACTGATAGGCACCTGTTAAGCATGTGGAGCTAGGAGCGTACATTGGAAAGGCCCTTCACCTGGCCCGGGTGGAGCTTGGTAGAACCAGAGAAGATTTCCCAGAGTGGAAGAGTGGGCCCCTAAGCCTCTCTTCTTTTCTATTTTTGGGGTCAGATTTATTGAAATCAGAAAATTTTGATGAGACTAGCTTCTTGTAATTCTCCAGTGCCACGTTCTTGTAGGAGTTCTCTGCAAGTTCCTCCCTCTTGAACGAAGTCCCAGTCACACCTTAGAAGTTTGCTGTGATGAAACCCACAGTGATTTTCTCTTTGTTTGTGCTTCTTGGGGACGTAGAGCCCTGGGAATGTATATTTCTCACATACGGCAATTATCGATGATGGGAGTGTGGGTGAGTGAACTCTTACGGACTACATACATTGCTCATATATTTCAGATCTTGTTCTGCCTCATGGATTTACCTTACCACCTCTAGAAGAAAGGGCATGCATGAGCTGGGCTCCACTTACTTAAAATACCCATTTTTAAGGTTTATTGCGATGTTACATGCGGTCATCTTTGCCAAGAACTTAGCACCATGCCTGTCCCATAGTAAGCACCCAAAGTGAAGCACCCGTCTGTCTCCCAGATTTTCACACCCCCACTGTTGTAAGTTTTTTGAGGGCAAGAATTGGACCTGACATCTCTTTTATTGCTTAGCACAGAGTAAGGTGCAAAGAAGATGGTCAATAACTATTTTTAACTTGAAATACTTTATCTTTTGAAAAAGGAAATTGAAATCCAAACATGTTGGTTCTCAAATTTGTTGTTCATCAGAATTATCAAAGAAAGTTTGTCAAAAATTCAGCTTTGTGAGGGCTACTGTGCAGATATCCTACTGCAGAAGGTGTACGGTGGAGCTCATACATTTTCATTTTTAATAAGCATTCTAGGTGATTCTGTTGCAGGTGGTCTGAAATTGAGAAATGACGCCCACAAATATGAGGTGATTTGCCTAGGCTCAGCTAATACAGCCAGAAGTCAAGCTTAAGTTTGACTTTATTTGGATATTAGGGACATCACTTTGAAATATCTGTAAGTAGTGATGCTGGCTAGGTGGATGTTCCTTTCCTCTCTTATCTTTTGAAGCTTCACACACCTGGGAGGTTTTTAAAAATTTTTATTGGTTACTCAAACCTTAGCTAAGAGACTTCATATCTTGGCTATATTTGGCCTTTTGTCTTTGAGCAGGGTTTCTTTTGGGTCAGTTTCAGTTGGAATGTATCAGTTTGGAAAATGGAAAAACTCTTGTGCATTGCTGGTGGAAATGTAAATTGGTACAGCCACTGTGAAAACACTATGTTCTCCCCAAAATTAACAATGAAACTACCATATGATCTAGCAATGCCACTTCTGGGTATATAGCCAAAGGAAATGAAAACAGGATTTCAAAGAAATATCTGCACTCCCATGTTCATTGTAGCATTATTTACAGTAGCCAAGATATGGAAATAACTTGTGTTCACTGACAGATGAATGAATGGAGAAGATATGAGGTATATATAGTGAAATTTATTTAGCCGTGAGAAAGAAGGAAATCCTGACATTCACATCAGGATGAAACTTGAGGGCATTATGCTAAGTGAAATAAGTCAAATAGAGAAAGACAAATACTGAGTGATCTCACTTACATGTGAATCTAAAAAATCTGTACTCATAGAACACTTTCGGTTGTAAGATGAATATGTTCTGAGGATCTAACATATTGCATGGTGATTATAATTAATAATATTGTATGATATATTTGCAAGTTGCTAAGAGAGCAGATCTTAAATGTTCTCACCACAAAAAAGAAATAGTAATTATATGAGCGATGAAGGTGTTAACTAATGCTATGGTGGTAATCATTTTGCAATATATACATGTATCAAATCAACGTGTTGTGCACATTAAACTTACACAACATTATATGTCAGCTATATTTCAGTAAAACTGGAGGAAAAAAAAATGGACAGAGTCACCTAAGGCTTTCAATGTATTCCTTTTGATTCCCACCTTTTCAGAGCAGTGACATATAGTAGAAATTTTGTTTTGAAATTGAAATATACTGGCACAATATATTTTTTATTTGAGATGTTAATTGTTCAAGTGCCTATGTACTGATGCTTCTGTTTACAGAGCTCCATCAACCAGACAGAAGTGATTTTGTTTTCCTTTTCCACCTCTTGTGAACAGTAATGATGATTCTAAAAAAAGAAAATGATGAGACAAACAGATTTTAATTGTTTCTAAAGGAAAAAATAAATCCCTACAATTAGTAAAAGAACACCTTAGTTTAGAGGTTCTCATTTGGTGTATAGAATAGATGTATTTTCTGTGTGTGTGTGTGTATGTGTGTGTGTGTGACTCTTCAAAATATTTGAGAAGCTAAGTGCATATGAATCATTGAATCATGCCTGGTGAATAGTGTCGATACGCGCTCTCATTCCCAGTAAACCTTCTGTGACTTGTATTTGAGTTCAGCAACTTTTCTAGGCACCAAGGTCTCCATAGTCTAACACTGAAAATCTCAATCTGTATTGAATGGAGAGTATGACAATCAATTTTCACAACCTTGCCTTAACTTACCTTTCATCTCTTCTCTGGGCAGTCTCCCAACAGGTACGCAATATGAGAATATAGACTAGCTTTCCCTTTTTTGAACACATACTTTTTCAAACCTCTTTTCAGTTGCTGTTCCCTTTATCTGACCTATACTTCCTTCTCTTCTTGGTTAGATAAAATTCCATAGGATCTTCTTCAGAGCCCAGCACTACTGAAACACCACCACTTCCACCACTACCAACAGTAACAACAACGATTTACAAAGTAATTCCTTGTGCCAAGAAATGTTTCATCATCAAAACAATCCTACAAGGTAGGTGTTCCTTCTTCTTCTTGAGGAAGATTAGCCCTGAGCTAATGTCTGCTGCTAATCTTCCTCTTTTTGCTGAGGAAGACTGGCCCTGAGCTAACATCCATGCCCATCTTCCTCTACTTTATATGTGGGATGCCTACCACAGCATGGCTTGCCAAGCTGTGCCATGTCAGCAACCAGGATCCAAACCGGCGAACCCCAGGCTGCCAAAGCAGAATGTGTGCACCAGGTCGGCCCCTGGTAGGTGTTCTTAAAGTCTTATTTTTCAGCTGAAGAAACTCAGTAGACCAGAGAGGTTAAATGAGCTGCCTTAGGTCACACAGTTAGACTAAGAATCAGTGTTTGAACCCCATGTGACTGCAAAGTTGAGGCTTTTAGTCACGGTGCTCTGAAGTACAGATATCCCCAGTGGGCCAAAAGCTCAGTGTTCAAACAGGGCTACAGACTCTTTTTCATCAGTTCCTACTTATCACACCAGTAGATAATAAGCTCTTTGAAAATGGAAACTATATTTTAGCCTAGTGCCTGGACATAGTAGGTATCAAAAAAATATTCACTAAATGAATTGGATAGATGAACATCTCTCAGATCCTTTTGAAACTCACAAGTAAAGAATATTTTGCACTTTTGGCAGTGTTTTGGTCAGTGGTGGTTGTAATTTGAAAATAGATTCTTATATCCAGAGTTTTCCTATATCCTGCAAAGAGCCGTGAAAGCCACAAATTTGAGAATGAAGTTGGTCGGCAGGAAAGTAATTGATATCAGTAATCCTTCTTTATAATAACTACTGCACATGATTATAATAGCAGTTCAGGGCTCTTAATTATTCCTGAGGTGTACACTCATTTTATTTCACCTAGAGATAAGTAAACAATAATTGATAAAGTAAAAGAAAGATACCAATTTTTTTTTGGTGTTTGATATAGCTGATACCCTTTACTAACAAATATTTATGTTTTAAAATTCTGAGTGATTCAGTATTGAAAATTCTCTTTCTGGTTGAATGAGTTCTAAAGCTTTTTAATTCTGACTTGAGTAGAATTTTACCTTTGGCGTAAAAGGTCCTGAAGTTTACAAATCATGAAATCTGATGTAGTATATCCTGATGCAAAATTTTTGGAAATTTTACCTCTACCCTGTCTTTGTGTTTCTACTTTCTCTATGTTTTATAGATCTCCATTTTTATTAATTCACAGTCAGTTTCCAGCATGGAAACAATTCTGATTTCCCACCACTCTTGATAAATAAAATCTGTCACAATGATTTTTTTATAGCAAACGTTAGATAAAAGATCAAGTTAAAAAATGAGAGAGACATACATATAGAGAAATAAGGGAATAAACACATAAGAACTTTCTATCTATAATGAAATTCACAGAAGATCCCCTTAATAAAATCAAATGACATTAATGAATATAACGTGATTTTTCTGATGAAAACAAAGTAAACATAAGTTTTCAGGAACAATCACATCTAATATAATTCTTTGCTAATAATAGGCATTGGGTAAATTTTTGTTGCTTAACAAATAAAATGAAATGGACTTCTCAGGGCATGTTTGCAGACTGATGCAAGGTCAGTCGCTATGTCTGGAAGAACATGGGTTAAATGGGGGAAGGGCGGTGAAGCAAGAAACTTGGGTGGATGAATAACGTGTCATGAATGCCAGATATGGCGTTTTAGACTTCACTTGCCACAGAATGAGGAATCATGCAAGGTTTCTCTACAGAGAATTAACACGATTAAAGCAAGATTAGAGAAGATGAATTCAGTGTCAGTACGCCGTACTGAGAATAGAAACACTCTGGAGTTTAACTAGAGGACCATTGCAATAGTCTAATTGAGAGGCACTGAGGCATAAACTGGAATGAAAGTTGGCATTCTTGGCTCTGAGGTCACAATCAAACAAAATAAAATCTAAAGGGGATTCTTTAAAGTAATAGAAAGAAACAGCTTGCATGTTTTAATTGATTCCCATTTGTTCCTTGAGCCATTTTGAACATTTACGATGTGCCACACTCTGTGTCTACCAAGGTTTGAGACATGAATGAGATGATATTTTTGCCTCCAACGAGCTGACGGTCAAAGAAGAGAGACAAAAAAACCCCCAATAGTTGCATCATTTAGATTTTGTTTTTCCTCTTAGTTGTGACATAAGTTTTCACTGATAATCCTCATTTTCCCCTTGCGTTTGTACTTAATGGTGTTTAGGTATAAACTGACTGACTAGGATCACGGTAAAGTCTGTGACGTGCCCTCCATGGAGGAGTTGGCCTCTAGTTGATTGTAAAGGAGTTTTTGAGGTCCTATTTACTGCCCCAGGCTCCTTGACTGCTCTTTAGCCAAGGATAAAAGAACTCAGACAGCTGAGGATAAAGAAGAGAGAGGGAGAGGGGAAAGCATCACATCCTGCAGACACACCTAACTGGCTAACTTCCAGAAACATCTCCAGACGTCTTCAGCTTTGATGAAGCGTTAAGATCTTGTTTTCAGGGACTGAATGTCTTTCAAATGGGTGATAGATCCTCTTACCAGGATTAAAAAAAGAGAATAGGATGAGCCCTCTTAGCCTACTCCTGTCATCATTTCATTTTATTTGAACAGCAATCAACTGATCAAGAGGGCTCAGGCTTCTAAAAAGACGGAAAAAAAAAATGCTTCCTTGTTACTTACCAGTCCTGGGGCTTTGTCAGCAATACCGAGAGCACTTGCCAAATAAAATGAGGTAGAAGTGGAAAGTAGTTTATAAGTGCAATTTCCACCCCTTTCTCCCTGAAAGCAGATGGTGACTTGGATACCAGCAGTATCTCACAGGGTAAATGAGATTCTCTGGGTATTTCTTGCTGGCTTGTTCATTGGCACAAGAGAGAGCCCAGTGTTGCATCGTCTGGGTTTTGGGGATGCACTGAAGTGTGTAAAAAGGGCATGGCTAAATGCTAGCACATAGTGGGGCTCAGTTGGCTCTTTATGAAAGGCTGCAGGAATATTCTTCATTCACATCCCTTTAATCTCTCTTCTCAACCATTGCAGATTGCAGACATACAAAAAAGCGAAGGTGACATTTAGAACAAGAAAGACGTTGAATTGAAAATGAAGCAAAACTAATCATGTGGGGTTTCAGTTGCTAAGAATTCAACATTGTAAAATAAGTCATGTGATATATATATTGATTAAACAAAGAGGCATTTAGACTGTGGTGGCTCTAATGCTGTGGCATCCTATGCTACCAAACCAGGTTTGTTTTGCCTGCTGCATAATTATTCAATTATGCCAATCACTGAGAGGACAAGTTTGCAAAGAGAAAGGGTTTAATCACAGGGTAGCCAAGCGAGGAGACAGGGAGAACCAATCTCAAATCCACCTCCCTGCAAAATGAGGATTAGGAATATTTATGGGATAAGGGGGCAGGGTAGTCTGAAGTGTGGGGATAGATAAGTAGAGGTAAGGTGGAGTGAGGTAATTCATAATCTGCACAAGCGTAGTCAAGCTTCATGCCTCTTCATAGGATGCATGTTCCCAAAATGGCAGCACTACTACTATCTGAGGGTGGGGTTTTCAGCTTCTTGACATTAAAGGGTCACCTATTGGTCATCCTCTCAGGCCCAGTTGATGAGTCCGTGGTCTTAACCAGCCTGAACTGGACCAGGACTTGACTCTCCGTTCCTGAAAAACTTAAGCAACTGTTACCATGGTGACCCAAGCCAGAGACGTTGCCTAGAGTGCAGGTTTTAGTAATGCCTTATTTAACTACTTTTGCAAACAGACAACTAACCGAGTATAGTTAAGCAAGTTGAGCCCTGGTTTTACCTATGTAAATAAACCAAAATCTAAGCCTGTAAATGCCTCAAGGTTATGAGATCAAAATGCTAAGGGCAACCAATCACAAAGAGCCAACTAGGCTTCAAGCTATAGTCAACAAAATAATTTCCTTTCTTTGCTTCCACATCTTCTCTTTATAGTACGTCTTTCCTCTGGTTCATGTGGGTAGAGTGCTCCTAACCACTTCTGGTTTTGCGCTGCCCCATATGAATACATTTTTGCTGAAATAAACTCTTAAAATTTTTAATATCATTTAGTTTATCTTGTAACAGTGATATATACTGTGATATATATGTATTTATATATGTACACGTACATATATATGTATGTAAAATTGGCTCTTCTATGAAACATTTTAGACTAAAAATAATACTGAATCACCTTTCCCCAAATTCAAGTGCATTCTCTGCCTATCTGCATAATAGTCACTGGACAAGATTGATTTTACAAATTAAATGGTTTTACCTCCTTTTTCTTTCTTTTAGTTATTCGACCAAACATTAGATAAAATTAGTAGATTCACTTTAGACCTTTACATGTTAACTCAAGTGATATATCTTACTAACTTTTTTTCTTTTTAAATAACAGACTAGTGTTTCAAAATTAGATGCCTTTTCTAATTGTTAATATTTACTTATGGTTTTAATTGTTTAGGTAGTTTTTAGCTCAGACTTTTTTCGGTCTCATCTTTAAAGTTAAAAAAATTTCACATTAATGAAAGAGAGAATATAAGATCATAAGATTAAAAATGACCTTCAGATGTTGTTTATCCCAATTCCATTCATCCAAAAGGATCACATAATTGTGATAATTGGGTATGCAGGTTATATAGCTCTTCAAGAGTGTGTAGAATGTTCTGAGTTTCTAATTGTAATTAAAACTAAAGTCATTATTCCTGCTTCCAAAAAGAAAAACAAGTACATTTCATAATATATGCTTTATAAGGAGTCTTACAGGCCTTGGTATGCAACTCCCATGGCCAGAATGGCTAATTACTTCCACAGATATTACACCAAACATGTGAGCCTTCAACTAGATTTCAGCATCACATTCCCCTCAAATTTTAGTAAACAGAAGGATTACCTGAGCAGCACGGTAAAAATGCAGATTCTAGTACTCTAACCACAGAGATTCTGACTTTGCCGGTTTGGGGTGGAGTTCTGGAGTCTGCACTTTGAGCAAACCCTCTCCGCTGTTTTGGGAGATCCTATATTACCCTTTGAAAAACACTCTGGGCTTTCAAACCTGCTTTTTTTTTTTTTAATTTTTATTTTTTTCGGATGTACATCATATTTCAAATTCTGGATACATTACATCGTGCTCACCACCCGAACACTAATTGTAGTTCATCCCCTCACACGTGACCCTAATCACCTCTTTTGCCCTCCCCCCTGCCCCCTTCCCCAATGGTAACCACCAGTCCAATCTCCAATGCTATGTGCTTTTTTTTTTTTGTCGTTTTTATCTTCTACTTATGAGTGAGATCATATGGTATTTGACTTTCTCCCTCTCACTTATTTCACTCAGCATAATACCCTCAAGGTCCTTCCATGTTGTCACAAATGGCTGGATTTCGTCATTTCTTATGGCTGAGTAGTAGTCCATCGGGTATAAATACCACATCTTCTTTATCCATTCGTCCCTTGATGGGCACCTAGGTTGCTTCCAAGCCTTGGCTATTGTGTGTAATGCCGCAATGAACTTAGGGGTGCAAGTATCTTTATGCCTTTGTGTTTTCAAGTTCTTTGGATAAATACCCAGCAGTGGAATAGCTGGATCATATGGTAGATCTGTCCTTAATTTTCTGAGGATACTCCAAACTACTTTCCATGGTGGCTGCACCAGTTTGCACTGCCACCAGCAGAGAACAAGGGTTCCCTTCTCTCCACACCCTCTCCAACATTTGTTGTTTTCTGTCTTGTTAATTATAGCCATTCTGACCGGAGTGAGGTGATACCTCATTGTAGTTTTGATTTGCATTTCCCTGATAGCTAATGATGTTGAGCATCTTTTCATCTGCCTGTTGGCCATCTGTATTTCTTCTCTGGAGAAATCTCTGTTCAGATCTTTTGCCCATTTTCTAATTGGATTGTTGGTTCTTTTGTTGTTGAGCTGTATGAGTTCTTTGTATAATTTGGATATTAACCCCTTATCTGATATGTGGTTTGCAAATATCTTCTCCCAATTGTTAGGTTGTCTTCTCGTTTTGTTGATGGTTTCCTTTGCTGTGCAGAAGCTTTTTAGTTTGACGTAGTCCCATTTGTTCATTTTTTCTTTTGTTTCCCTTGCCTGGTCAAACATGGGACTTGAAAATATGCTGCTCAGACCAATGTCATAGAGCGTACTGCCTGTGTTTTCTTCTAGAAGTCTCATGGTTTCGGGTCTTACATTCAAGTCTTTAATCCATTTTGAGTTGATTTTTGTGCATGGTGTAAGGGAATGGTCTACTTTCATTCTTTTGCACGTGGCTGTCCAGATTTCCCAACACCATTTATTGAAGAGACTCTCCTTTCTCCATCGTATGCTGTTGGCTCCCTTGTCGAATATTAGCTGTCCGTAAACGTGTGGGTTTACTTCTGGGCTCTCAATTTTGTTCCATTGATCTGTGTGTCTGTTTTTGTGCCAGTACCATGCTGATTTGGTTACTATGGCTTTGTAGTATAATTTGAAATCAGGGAGCGTGATACCTCCAGCTTTGTTCTTTTTTCTGAGGAATTCTTTCACAATTGGGGGTCTTTTGTTGTTCCATACAAATTTTAGGATTCTTTGTTCTATTTCTGTAAAAAATGTTGTTGGAACTTTGATAGGGATTACAGAAATAGATCAAACCTGCTTTTAAGGCAAATCTCACTCAAGTGCTCACTGTCCCAATATGTCCTCCTACCTCTCATAATGTTCCCTCTCCTCTGTACAAACAGAAACTTCATCAAATTAGATTCTTGTTCAAAAATTGTGATTCATTTTTGTGGTTTTCCTATTGTTATGTAATTCTTTGTGAATTTAGGAACAGCCTTAATGACGTAATTTCTTAGTTTAAAATTTGCATGTGAGTGAAGGGATTTCTCATGGATAATTCCACATTTAGATGAAATGGTAAATAATCTACCATTCACAGGCTTAGTCACGGTGTTTTAGAAATGGAGGAAAAATCTACAGGGTTTCTTCAGGAAAGGAGAGCTTTGGGAATAATCTAGAATTTATGCTGGTCCATTTTAGGTCATTAAAAAATGTCACTCATTAATTAAAATAAGTAATGTGTCTTGATTATTTTTGGTCTTTAAAAACATCAAGCATAGCCTCACTTGAATGAAGGTCTTTGGGAAGTTGAAAAATGTGAAGGGAAATTTTGAAAGGAGTTTCTTTTTGCCAAAGAATGTATAGGGTGTTTGCAGTTGAAGTGAGCTACCACTTGCTGTATTTCATAATTTGAGAGAGTTATAAAACTGAGTTCCCTCGAACTTTCTAGAAGAAGTGTCGACCTTATTTCTAGACTATTCTGGACTGGCACTGTCAAATAAAACTTTGCACAATGACGAGACTCTTCTATATTATACTGTCCAGTGTGGTAGCCACTAACCACATGTGCACTTGAAATGTGGCTACTGCAATAGAGGCACTAAATTTTTAATTTTACTAAATTTTAATTTAAATTTAAAAAGGCACATGAGGCTAGTGGTTACCAAATTGGACAGCACAGGTCTGGATAATATATTCAGAATTCATCTATAGCCATATACATGGAAGTTACATATACCAAACCCATACAAAATACAAAGTCCTTAAAAACTTCGTTTTGTTTAAACCCGATAACTGGAATAGTCGTTATTAAATGAACCATTCAAGTGAGATACAATCAGCCTTTAGCTCTTTATTTTCCTCAGTGGAATAAAGAGGAGTATGGCCAGATAATCTCTAAGGTTTCTCTAACTTCAACACTTTATGATTTACATTTAGATTGTTTCTAGGTACTTAAAATGAAGAACATAGAGAAATCAAAAATACATTTTTCTTGGCTTACTGCTGTTTTCTATCTACAGATTTTTCTTTTTGTAGGCTTTTTCACTTTCATAATTTCCGCTATCATCTCCATGGAGATACACCTCAGCTAGAAATCTTTTCACATGAACTCTTATACAAACTCTTGTCCTACAATTACAACGACTTATGGTTATCTCTTTTTGGATATTCTACTCCTAAACTCAATATAAATATATACGTTATGTGCTGAATTGGGTCCCCCCCTCTCCATTTATATGTTGAAATCCTAACCCACAGTACCTCAGAATGTGACCATATTTGGGGATAGTGTCTTTAAAGAGGTAATTAAGTTAAAAGGAAGTCATTAGGGTGAGTCTTAAACCAATCTTGTGAGGTTGATGTCCTCACAAGAAGAGGAGATAAGGACATAAACACGCAAAGAAGGAAGACCATGTGAAGAAACAGGGAGCAGATGGCCATCTATAACCACAGAAGTCTCGGAAGAAACCAACCCTGCTGACATCTAGACCTTGGACTTCTAGCCTCCAGAATCGCAAGAAAATGAATGTCTGTTGTTTAAGATATCCAGTCTGTGGTACTTTTTGTTATGGCCGTCATAACAAACTAATATAATATCTAAAACACTAAACTTAATATTTTTCATCAGAATTGCACATTATCTGAACTTCCTTTTTTCATTTATTTTTCCTTAAAGGGTACAGGCATTTTACCTATCGCACATGAAGGAAGAAAGCAAATAAATACTTGAATAACGTGTTACGGTTTTTAAAGCTCTGGACTTTGATATTTCTGTCACTTATTCCTTACCTCCTGTTTTTGACAAATCTTGTGATTTTTCGCTTTGCTGCTGAGATCCCACCTTCTTGGAATATTTGTTTCTCTTTTTATTCTTGTTCTAATTCTAATTAGCTTGTAAGGCTTGGTTCGAGTGGTCTCTGAATTCTGGGTGTGCTCCCACTAAGCTTCCATTGCATTTCACATACCACTCCATAGAGCTTGTTTACTTGAGTACAGGGTCCCTGTCTTATTGATTAAAAAAAGACTTCCAGCTTCCCAGCACTGTGGGAGCTCCTGGTATTTAGTAGGCCTTTCAGAAACATTTTTGGAAATAAACATGTAATAGTCTGGACAGTTTACATCCTAAATCCCCTCATGGTTATTCTTTCTCATGTTTCTTCAGATATTCAGTGTTCATTGAGCATTTACTATATGCAAAACACTACTTATTAACCTTTCACTTCACTTGGACTGTACACAAACCTTTAGTCAAAATGTGCTTTCTTTTTGCAAGATTGCTTGGTTGGGTAACCATTCAGGCATGAGAAGAATCTACTTGAATGTGCCACGTTATTTAATGCTGATTTGAATGGAACTACTTGCTTGAAAAGTGAGTAGCTGTGATAGTTTGATTTGTATTGAAATAACACGCTCTTAAATGTATCTTTGCTCTTAAATGCATCTGTGCTCTTAAATGTATCTTTCCATGGATTATTCATTCTTGAAATAAGATATATAATAATTAAATTCAAAGTAGTTCTAAGTCAATTTAGAAAATCAGAAATTAATATCACTTTCAGACAGGCTGAGTTCAGGCTATTAAAATTGGGTTTTATTTTAATTGCAAATGACCATTTTGGCCTTATCACACATACATAAGTTCTCTGAGTTAAATGTTCTAAGAAATTTAATAGAAGAAATATTGAGGGACATATGCAGCAGTGGTCTCTTTTTATTTCATAATGTAGTTTTTTTCTTATTTGATTTATACACATTTCTGAAAAGAAGAGTTCAAGTGGGAATGAGGCAGGTCAGAGAAGTAAGTGAGACCTTACAGAAGGCTGGCGTCCCTCAGTCTGCACTTCTGTAAACTGAAAGCATATGGGGATTTCCCCAGGAAATAGGATAAAAGAGAAAATTGGAAACAATTAAAAAAGAAAAGCTAAACTTCCTCCCCCTGTTCAGTTCACATAGGACATAAGGCCATAGACACCATCTGCTTGAAGTTCTGTTGATTTGGTATATAATTGCAAAAAATCATGAGGTATATCTGTGCCTATCTATATCTTCTGCATCCTCCCTCAACAGAAGGAGCCGAATATTCTTGATAGATTCAGAGCGAGGATTTCGGTGGGAGGGGGGAGTTTGGTTGAATTTATTTCTGTCTTCTGCATCACACTGTATCATGAAGACGTAAGAGCCTTAAAAGGACTTCTAGTTCAGTTCTCCTACTTAACAGATGAGAGAAATGAGGCTCAAAGGAGTTAAGATCCGGGACAAAACCAGATGTTTTCTAACTCACTTTTGAGGGTCAATTTTACCATTTAGACAATGCTAACAATTAACACTCATTTTGAACTGAGCTACTGTTACGTGAAAAGTGGACAATTGTGGTTTCTAAATATCTAGGTACATTTCTGCTGAGGTCATAGGAACTAGATATTTAGAAATAATAATAAAGAAGTTGATGGGGTTGGCTAATAAAAGGGTTAATGGGAACAAAACAGTGAAATTTAACAGGGCAAATAAGTTCTGCAACTTTCTTTATAAAAGTTTAATTCTATAGTTGCAACACATTTCAGATCTGGCAGAGTAGTGTGGTCGTTAAGATTATGGTGGAGTCTGACAGACCTGAGTTCAAATTCTGGCCAAATCTTTACTAGTTATGTGAATTTGGTCAAATTAATTAACCTCACCTGTCTCAGTTTCCTTGTCCTAAAACAGGAAAAATCACTCCGTTACAGGAATATACACACACACACGAAACGTGCTAGGGACTGTGTGATAGACGCCCTTTAAGATGCCCCTCCCAATAATCCTACCTGCTGGTATTCATGCCCTTGTGTAAACTCCTCCCCTTGCCTGTGAGCTGGACCTAAGGACTTGTTTCTAACCAAGTGAATGTAGAAAAGGTGAAGGGATATTATTTTCATGATTAGGTTACAAAGTACTGTGATTTCCATCTTGCTGGCAGACTTTCTCCCTTGCTGTTTTTGGTGAAACAAGAGGCATATTGCAGAGACCCCCGTGGCAAGGAACTGAGGCCGTCAGTCCAACAGTCCTCAAAGAACTGAATTCTGCCGACAACCACTGAATGAGTTTGGAAGTAGATACTTCTCCACTTGAAGCCTGATTGCAGCCTTGTGAGATGCCCTGAAGCAGAGGACCCATCTCAGCCATACCTGGACTTCTGACCCACAGAAACAGTGAGATAATTAATGTGTGTTGTTTTAAGTCACTGAGTTGTGGGGTAATTTGTTATGCAGTAGTAGATAAGTAATGCAAATGGTGCCTAACACAAAGTAGTGAGGTAGATGGTAAGGGCAGGTGCTATTTTAGAAAAGGCTTCAAGAGACAGGTATGAAAAGGAGGGCATTGAAGGCCTTCCTGGCAGCCATGAGAAGACTGTTATAAACGGAGGGGATGGGGTAATATAGGCCCTGAGATGAATCTCTGAGTGTTTGAAAAAAAGGAAGGATATCAGAATGGCTGGGAGGACGGTGGTCATGGGTTTTGGGGGCAAGATAACATAATGTTTTACAGGCCATGGCAAGGAAATGGATTTTAAAAATAAATGTGTAATGGGAAGTGGAATAACCTGGTTAATATTTTGACTGTTATATGGAGAATTGACTGTGTGTGGGTTTGTGGTGGTGGAGCAGAAATGTGAGTGGGGAGACTCATCTAGTGAAGTAATCCAGGCAAGGGATGATGATGGTGGCTTGGATCATGGTGGTTAGTAGTGATGACAAGAAAAGGTTGAGGATATATTTTGAAGGTTTCAGCAACAAATATGCTGATGGGTTGGTTGTAAAGTGTCATAAAAAGAGTCAAAGATGACTCCACAATTTTTGGTCTGAGAAAACTGGTAAGCAGAGTTTCTACTCACTGAGATGCAGGGATGAGGGGAAGGCCCCCTGGAGGAGTCACAGGTTTATGGGGAGGAGTAGCAGTTCAATAGGTAACTCGTAGACATGAAAGTAGAGAAACTGAGAAGGCAGATTGCGATGAGTCTGGAGTTCAGAGGGGTAGGAATTGGAGACGTAAATTTGAGCGTCATCAGTATATAGAAGGTATACATGGGCCTAGAGTGAGTGTGGACAGGGAAGAGACCTGAAACAGGAACCTAGAGGTACTCTAGCATTTGGGTATAGGCAAGAGGAGGAGGATTCAGTAAAGGATACGTGGAAAGAGCAGGTTCTGAGGTCACAGGAAAACCAGGAGTTATGTTTTTCCAGAGGCAAAGTTAAGATAGCCATTCTGTTGTTCTCAGTTTTCTAGATCAATGGTTCCCAAACTTGAGTGAGCATCACAATCATCTGGAGGACTTTTAAAAACACATTGCTAGGCCCCACCTCCCGGAGTTTCTGATGCAGTAGATCTCGAGTTTGGCCCAAGAATTTGCATTTGGAACAAGCTCTCAGGGGATGCTCATGCTACCTGTCCAGGGACTAAAATTTGAGAAGCACTGTAATCTATCAAAGGTTGTTTAACTACAGTACACAGAATATTTGTGATCGCCTTGCCCATTCTTTCCTTTTTATCCATTCAACAATTTATTGATTTGTTAAAACGTTACAGGCATTGTGTTAGACACTAGGGCTACAAAAGAATTGAGTATCAAGTAGAGGACTTGCATATAAAAATATTATTTACAGTGCAATGTGGTAAGCACAATAGGAGAGGCATGAACAAGGCAGAGGGCAATATGGTGAAAGAGGGGTCAGAGGAGGTTTGGGATGGGGATTTTTGAAGAGCAGGTGATGTTTTAACTTAGTTTTGAGTAAGGGTTCTTTAGGTGAGCAGAAAAAGAAATACATTCCAGGGATTAGTATGCACAAAGACATTGAGGGGCCAATAGGCATGGTGTATCCATGAGATTCAGGGCATTGCAAGGCATCTGATTTAGTGCAATGGGAGGGGATGAGGCTAGACTTAGGAGGATGTGTATCATTTGTATTTGTTCCATTCTTTAGCTTCTCAATATCCCATTAAGTTTGGAGTTTATAGATATGAATGATGATATTTATTTGAAAACCAATATGGATTAAATGATTAGGGCTGTCTCAGAGATTTTAATGACTCAAGCGATTAAGTGGTTTCCTTCGGAAGAGGTATAAAAAGCAAGACAAGCATATATTGTGTGATTCCAATTATATGAAACATCCAGAAGAGGTAAATCTAAAGAGACAGAAGGCAGATTAGTGGTTGCCGAAGGCTAGAGGGGAAGAGGAACAGAAAGTGACTGCTTAATGGGTATGTGGTCTCCTTTGGGAGTAATGAAAATATTCTGGAACTAGATAGAGGTAATGGTTGCACACCATTGTGAATATACTAAATCCTACTCAGTGTACACCTTAAAATGGTTAATTTTGTGTTATGTGACTTCCAACTCAATTAAAAATATATTGGAGGTCTGCCTCCGTGTCTGAGTGATTAAGTTCTTGGTCTAGGGTTTTGCCGGTTAGGATCCTGGTGCGAACCTAGCACCGCTCACCAGGCCATGCTGAGGTGGCGTCCCACATAGCACAAACAGAAGGACCCACAACTACAATATACAACTATGTACTGGGGGCTTTGGGGAGAAGGAAAAAATATATTGGCATGATAACATAAGTTTTAAATATAATATTCAAAAATAAAAATTGCATGTGCTATCAAGAATTCAGATTGGGACAGTTCTAATTTCCACACAGATCTAGAGAGAAATGTCAAATAGTTTGGTCACACAATATAAAGGTTGTTCATCATTAACCTGGCTGAACACTAGAAAAGGAAATTTTGGTGAATAAAACAAAGCAACTGACATACCTGTTTCAGGAGCTTAGATAATTTAAATGAAGATAAACTTTCTCCTTTTCTCTGATGACATTTACTGACTGGAAAGCCTGTATTGTTATCTGGAGGATTAATGATGTAAAATGGAATTGCATTGTTGAAGGTTCTGTTTTTCATGCGACTCATAACCAAAAAAACACCAGTTCAATATTGCAAATGTATAAATTGATTAATGTCAGATTATCTCAGCATATAAACTACTTCCTGGAGGAAAGCATTCATGTTTTGCTTAAATATTATTACAAAGACAATAAATTACAGTGTTTTTATATTTCAGAAAAACACAACCATAAATTTATTCTATACCAGCACAACTATTATTATTTTGTGTATTCCCTTCATGTTTTTTAAAATGGCATTCCTTAAAAAGGAATCTTAATTTTGGTCCTCAGAGGCAGACAATTGAGCTTATCACACTCTGTGTCATAGCAGAGTACATCAGTGGTCTGTGCAAGGCCTTTCTCATTTTATTTGACTTTCTCCTTCATTTTCCTCTCCACTCCAATTTCACAACCCCATTAGTCACTCTACTCTTTAATCTATGTTCACCGAGATGTATGCATAGACACTTCTGGAAAGATATATAGGGCTGTTTTATCTCTGCTTTTATTTTATAACTGGTCTCATACAGATCTCATTCACCTCACCCTCTATTGTTAAGGTACTTCATAGCACTATTCTTTCTGCTCTTCAACTCCCCTTTTGATTTTTTTATTTCGACTATTTTATTTTTCATAACCAGAATCTCCAGCTTCTACCTCCTTATGACTCTGTTCCTGGTTTATGTTTGTAGTATCCTTTCTTGTTTCTTTGAAGATATAAATTTTATTTTTAATTTTTACTTAAAATTCTTATTTTAGCCAGTCCATTATTTTGGCATCTTCTACTACAGAGTGTTGAGCTTGTTGTCTTCCTTCTAAAGAACTTGTGCTCTTCCTGTTGAATTTTAGGGAGTAGGTCGCGGGAAGATACCTTAGGACGGAGAGCCTCTGATGTTACCACCTGGGCTAGATCTTGCCCTCTTTCCGTCCTTTCCTCCTCCACATTTGGTTTGGCCCTCCCTCTCAATGACCCACTCTGTCTCTCTCCAGAGAACTCTTCTCCAATAGTTGCTTCTCTTGGATTAAATCACCTAGACCAATGATTCTATAACTTTAGCATGTATCAGAATCATCAGGCATGCTCCTTAAAGCACAGAATGCCGGGTCCCCACTCCCCAGACTTTCTGTACAGTAACAGTATTTGTATTTCTAACAAGTTACCCGTTGATGCTGATGTTGCTGATCAGACTCACATTTTGAGAGCTACCGACATAAACAATGGGATGGAAGGAGGAGAAGTAAACAAATTAGGTCTTTGCCCACCTACCCACACCTATTGTTTTCTGTTCCTCCTCACTACTTCCAGGCTTCATCCCTGCTGGGCTATTACCCTGAAGCCTCTATTTAGCTCTGAGTGGCCTTGGCTGGTCCTTCTGCTGTTACACTGCCTGGAGTTAAGTGGGTGGACTGTGATCCAGGAGCGTGTGAGGTAGGATCAAGGGCCAAAAAAGGAAGTTCTCTTCAGTCTACTCCTATGATCATGGTTTGGGATCCTCTTCTGCTCTAGGCCACCCAACAGGGACTAACCAACTTTGCTTTCCTCAGAGGTTTCTAACAGTTTTACGTTCTTTTTTTAAATTTATTTTTGTTGTCATTAGTGCCATCAAGTTGATTCCAACTCCTAGAAACCCTGCATATGGCAGAGAGGAAACCTACCCAGTCCTTTTGTGCCATCCTCTCACCTTCTGGTGCTCTATCAGACAATGCTCTGCTGCCATTCATAGGGTTTTCAGGCCAATTGTTCTGAAGCGGGTGGCCAGGTTCTTCTTCCTAGTCTGTCTAGTCTGGAAGCTCCGCTGAAACCTGTCCACCATGGGTGACCCTCCTGGTGTTTGAAATACTGGTGGCATAACTTCCAGAATCACAGCAACATGCAGCCACCACAGTACGACAACTGACAGACAGATGGGGAGTGTTGTTGGCTGACTGGGAAAAAAACCAGGGCTGTGGCAACGAGAGCAATGAATCTTAACCACTAGACCACCAGGGCTGGCCTGATTTATTTACTTTTAGCTAATAAAAATTGTACATATTTAAGGTGTACAACTGGGGCTTTGATATATATAATATACATTGTGAAATGATTACCACAATCAAACTAATTAACACATCCCTCACCTTCCATAGTTAATATTTTTTGGTGTAGCTTGAGAACACCTGAAGTTAACTATCTTAGTAAACTTCAAGTATACAATGAGTTATTATTATAGTCACCACACTGTACATTGTCTTCAGACTTATTCATCTTATAACTGAAAGTTTATATATGTTTTTATTTTTTGAGGATGATTAGCCCTGAGCTAACATCCACCCCCAATCCTCCTCTTTTTGCTAGGGAAGATTGACCCTGGGCTAACGTCTGTGCCATCTTCCTCTATTTTACGTGTGGGACACCCACCACAACATGGCTTGATAAGCCGTGCATAGGTCCACGCTAGGGATCTAAACTTGCGAACCCTGGACCACTGAAATGGAGCGTGCAAACTTAACCACTATGCCACCAGGCTGGCCCCAATATATCTTTTGATTAATATCTCCCCTTTTTCTTCTCCCTCCAGCCTATGGTAACAAGCATTCTACTCTCTGTTAGTATGAGTTAGACTTTTTTGTAGAGATCTCATATATAAATGAGATCATGAAATATTTGTCTCTATGTGTCTGGATTATTTGCTTAGTCTAATGTCTTCCAGGTTCATCTATGTTGTCACAAATGGCAGGGTTTCTTTCTTTTTAGAGGCTGAATAATATCCCATTGTATGTATAGACCACATTTTCTTTATCCGTTCATCTGTCGATGGACACTTAAGTTGTTTCATATCTTGGCTATGGTGAATAATGCTGCAATGAGTATGGTAGTGAAGATATCTCCTCGAGATCTGCAATTCCCTGATGATTAGTGATGTTGAGCATCTTTTCATGTGTCCATTGACCATTTGTATGTCTTCTTTGGAAAAATGTCTATTCAGGGTCCTTTACACATTTTTTAATTGGGTTATTTGTTTTTTTTGATATTGAATTGTTTGAGTTCCTTATATATTTTAGATATTAACCCCACATCAGGTGTGTGGTTTGGAAATATTTTCTCCCATTCCATAGGTTGCCCTTTCATTTTGTTGTTTTTTTGTTTTGCAAAAGCTTTTTAGTTTGATGTAGTCCCACTTGTTCATTTTTGCTTTTGTTGTAAAATCCGGAAAGTCATTACTGAGACTAATGTCTAGGATGTAATGTTACAGTTTCAGGTTTTATGTTTAAATCTGTAATCCATTTTGAGTTGATTTTTGTCTATAGTGTAATATAAGGATCTAATTTCATTCCTTTGCATGTGGATATCCAGTTTTTCCAAAACCATTTATTGAAGAAACTATCCTTTTCCTGTTGTATTTTCTTGGCACCTTAGTCAAAAATTAGTTGACTGTATACACGTGGGTTTATTTCTGGGCTCTCTATTCTGTTCCGTTGCTCTATGTGTCTGTTTTTATGCCATTACCATACTGTTTTGATTACTATAGCTTTATATTATAGTTTAAAGTCAGGAAGTGTGATGTCTCCGGTTTTGTTCTTGCTCAAGATTGCTTTAGCTGTTTGGAGTCTTTTGCGGGTCCATACAAATTTTAGGATTGTTTTTTTCTATTTCTATGAAAAATCCCATTGGCCTTTTGATTGGGATTGCACTGACTCTGTAGATCACTTTGGGTACAACGGACATTTTAACAATGTTAGGTCTTCCAATACATCAACGTGGGATATCTTTCCGTTTAGTTGTGTCTTCCTTGATTTCTTTCATGAATGTTTTATCGTTTTCATTGTACAATCTCTCACCTCCTTGGTTAAATTTACTTCTAAGTATTTTATTCTTTTTTTGCTGTTATAAATGGGATTGTTTTCTTGATGTCTTTTTCGGATAGTTTGTTGTTAGTGTATAGAAATGCAACTGATTTTTGTATATTGATTTTATATCCTGAACTTTACTGAAGTCATTTATCAGCTTTAACAGTTTTTTGGTAGTCTTTAGAGTTTACTGTGTAAGATCATGTCATCCCCACAGTTTTATGTACTGAGATAAACCATTCTCTCTTTCATTTGTGTGGCTTCTCTAGGGTCAAGCATAGGAACAGAGCCAGCATCTCATGGTAGCTTGCCATCTTGTCTGGCATCTTAATATATATATATATATATATTTTTTTAAATTTTTTTTTGAGGAAGATTAGCCCTGAGCTAACATCTGCTGCCAATCCTCCTCTTTTTGCTGAGGAAGCCTGGCCCTGAGCTAATAGCCATGCCCATCTTCCTCTCCTTTATACGTGGGATTCCTACCTCAGCATGGCTTGCTGAGCTGTGCCGTGTCCGAACCCAGGATTTGAACTGGCGAACCCTGGCCACTGAAGAGGAACATGCGAACTTAACCACTATGCCACCGGGCCTGCCCCCTGGCATCTTAATATTTTTACATAGTTTCTTTTCTTTAAACATTGCATACCTATATTTTGCAAAGTTTTATTGTCTATATAGCACCTGTCATTGCTATTTTAAAGTTCGTAATTATGACAAATAATGAGCGTAATGTTACAGAATACTGTAACAGTATATTACTTGGATAAACTATAATTGATTTAATTATCCCGTACTGTTGGACATTGTGATGCTTTCCATTGTCCCAACATTAGTAATAGCATTAAATATCTTAACGTTTTATAGCTACAAGAGTATTTTTGGATACTTTCCTTTTTTGTTGTTTCTCAGTATTCTGAAAGAGTTAAGGCAGCTTTCAGAAGTGCTTTAAGTTCTGGGAGAATCTGGCTCTCTGTGTCTGATTCATTTTCTGAGTGGGTGGTGTACCGCTCTAACCTTGTCACTGACGAGAAAGTTCAGATTTCGTACTGTAAAGAGAGAAGTCTCTCTTTGCATTTCTCTTTGACTGAAGCATTTGCCTTCAGACAATGATTGTACACAGTCTTCCATCAACACACTGGTGCTTGCTAGTGTCAGCTCTCCTTTGAATTGAAATGGCAACTTCCTTTGTTCATTTGGGCTATTTTTAAACTACAGCAGCTCTTATTTAAAAGGCACAGGTTGTGTTCCAGATTAATTGTGTCCAGGTTTGGTAATGATGGTTATACCATTGAGTGCTATCAAAATAATGAAATGAAGAAGAAACACTTATTTGGCCAAAATGAACGTTCAGATCACATGACTTTAGCTTTTATATAAACCCATAGCATTTTGGAAAGCAACATCTGAAAATAGGTTAATGAATCATCATGGGAGGAAACTTGAGAATCTTTGATTTAAAAAAGGACGTTAGTAGTCATTTAAGTCAATCTACCAGCCCAAAAGCAAAACTCATCTGCAGCGTGCCTGATGGTCTATCAGTTTTTGATTTAAAACCCCTTCCGTGGCTAGAAGATTACTACCTCATCATTTATTCTTGGACAGCTATAATTAAAAGTTCTCCACTTATATTTTCTTGAATTGAAACCTGTCCTTTTAATACCTACTTAAAGATACACTGACTTTCTTTTGGATTCATACAGAAAAAGGTATATTTCTCCTTGTCATAGTCATTTGAATCTCTGAAGACATCTGTATGGTTTCCTCTTAGTCTTCTCTCTTCTTTAAGATAAATATTCTTTGGCTATGCAGGCTTTTTTTTTTTTTTTTTTTTTTAAGATGATGATGTCTAAATCCCTAATCATCTCACACACTTTCCTGGATATTTTCCAATTTGTCAATGTTCTTAAAATAAGGTTGTGGAACAGAAAATAGTGGCTCACAGACACAGTGAAACCATTTTATATTCCTGTAATCTTGACTTGAGATATTTTGCTCTACAAATATCTTAGAGACTTCCTCCGAAGTTTATTATCATGTAGGATTTCCCCGTGATATCCTGTCGGTATATATTATTTCCAACAGTCTTATCCTAGAACATAGTCCCCGAGAAATGGTCCCTTACCTATGAGAGTCAGGTGTAAAATTGGTACTTATTAAACTCTTTGATGAAGCCTATGTCATAAAATCACAGTCCTTTCAATAGGAAATATGGTTTATAGTATAGATAAAAACATTGTCATTTACGCCTGAGAGCTAATCTTTACTGGCAGCTTGAATTTCATGGCCCACATGGGAGAAAATAAAATCAAAACAAGAATTTGTCAACACTCTACAACTAGAAATAGGTAGTGTTGTGTGCCTAGAAGATTTGCGGTCTAATTATTTATAAAGCACGTCAGACTTAGACTGAAGAGATCTTACACATCACACCCTCCCAACTGCACAGGTGACTGCTCACTCCTAATTTCTCTCAATTACCTGGGAATCATTTGTATTTTGAAAGGATATTTGAGAGGAGATTCTACATTTTTACTTTTCTGTTTTCTTTACTTTTTGTTTTTTCTAGTTCCTACTCTACGCAGATAATTGTTTTGGTCATTTTGAACATCTTGATTAGATTCAATCAATCTGTCTATTTAATAGAAAACAAAACCAGTTAATGTTTAATGATATTTATTATTCAAGTTAGCCGCAAGAGTCGATCTAGCAATCCGCTAAAGATGGAAGAATAAAAATCTGTGGAATACTTAGTGGTTTGTCTTTTTTATATGATGCATTATACTTTAAGAATTTTTAAACTGTGAAATTTACATACAAGTATAATATGTACTATATGTATCTCCCATATAACCCAGTTGAAGAAATAGACAACAGTGTTAGTGCCGGAAACACTCTACCAATTTCCCCTTCCCCCAGTGCATATACCTTGATTCAGCCCTCCTCCCATCTGTCCTGTCTGAAACACAGTCTTAGCTTTTGTGATAATCACTTTCTTACTTTTTTTTTTTTTAACGGTTTTACTAAGTATGTATCCATAGGCAATACATTGCTTAGTTTGGCCTATTTTGGGCCTTAGTATAAATACCATCATATTTTATATATTTTTCCATGGCTTGCTTCTTTTGTTCAACACTATGTTTGGACAATATACCCACATGGGTATGTGTAGTGTGTCCCATTTGTTTTTACTGCTGTATGGATATATTGCAATTTATTTATTCACGTTACTGTTGATATACAATTAGGTTATTTCTAATTTTTGCTTTGTTTGTTTTTTTGTTTTTGTTTTCATCTATTAAAGATAATGTTGCTAGGAATACTTTTGTATATGTCAACTGGTGCACAGATGAGAGAGTTTTCCCACCATTTAAGTCTAAAAATGGAGGTGCTGGATTGTAAGATATGTGAAGGTTCAGCTTTACTACCGATGAGAAATTTCCACATGCTGAAGTATAGGGAGTAACTATCCTGGTTCAAAACTGATTCGGCTTAAACTGAAGAAGCCTGACTTATGGCCTATCAAACATACATTGTACATCTGCTTTAACTATGAAAGATAAAGATGCATTAAACATTATCTCAAAGTAAAATAATACACTTTTTGAAGAATGCAGACGTCCCCTCCTATGCCCACCAGTAATGGTAATGCTCGTATCAGGACTCCTGAAGATAGGTCCCTTTCTGGCACATCAAGGTCATGTTGACCTGCTAATTGCAACTTAATGCCTCTTTGAGACTTGGATTAATGTATATCCTACGTGTGTTTAATGTACATTGTTTGTTCTTAAAAGGTATAAAACTGTAGTGAAAACCATGTTTCTCTGGAACACTTTCCTCCTTTGTGGAGACTGCCTTCCTGGATTATAGTCCTTAGCCTGACTCAAGTAAAGCTCATCTTAACTCTCTTATCTATAGAATGGTTATTGGTTATTTTGCATCAGCACTACATCAGGCCAAACCATTTTTCAAAGTAATTATATCAGTCACATCTGAAAGTTCCTCTTGTCCTTTAGCTTTGCAAATAGTTGGTATTGTCAGACTAAAAATTTTTGCCCAACTGGAGGATATGTTCTGTACTTCATTCTGATTTTAATATGCAGATCTCTGATTGCTAAGGAAAGTGAACATCTTTTGAGACGTTTATTGTGCATTTTGAGTGTCCTTTATTTTTAAGGTGCCTGATTAGATTCTCTTTTTCCCTTCTGATTCATAGGCTAAAAAAATAATATTCTGGATATTAGTCATTTATTATTATGAATGTTGCAAATATCCTTCACTGATAGAATTTTTGCTACATTTAAGATTTTTCTTTGAGTTGAAGTTCTTGATTTTAATGCAGTTGAATAAATCTATCTTGTTTCATTTGGATCAGCATCTTTTGAATTTTGAGTTCTGTTTAAAAAAATTTTCTTCTCTACCTTGAGGACATGAAAATAATCTTTTCTAAAAGGTTTATTGTTTTACCTTCAATTATTATATGTTTTTGAATGACAAGAAACTTATCTGCCTATGTTATACATGGACAAATTAAAAACAAAGAAATAGTTCCATTTCTTTGTCCTAAACATAGGCCATTTGGTGTTTATGGAAGGGACTTACTGTTCTGTTTAGTGCTTGAAAACCAATCTTATAATTATAACCTGTTTCTGAGGTGGGTTTTTTGTTTGTTCATTTGTTTCTGTATATTTAACTGCTTAGAAACAAACTAAAACAAAAATCTGTTTCTTCTAATATGTATTTTTATATTTCACAGTACCAACTAATTTCTGGAAAGTACTAGGAAATGGTAGCTCCAAATTGTGCAGTACATCTGCTTCTCTGAAGATTCCAGAAGACACCACTCAGTCAGGTGTACATGAGTACTTTCTAAAGTCACATTGACACCCAGAACCTCTGACAACTGAGTGTTATTATTAGAGGGGAATTTCTCATTGTTTTAACCTTTCTTGTCAAGTGATGATAAATAATCTCCCTTTAGCATAAGAAAGTAGAATTAACATTTAAGTTCATGAAAAGATCCCTCAAAGGAAGTAAACAACGAGATTAGGATTGTCTCTTGCTTTTTGGTGCGGTGTCTAAGAAGACTTTGCCTAACCCAAGGTCAAAAACATTTACTCCTTTGTTTTCTTCTTAGAGTTTTATAGTTTTGGCTCTGAAATTTAGGCAATGATCCATTTTAAGTTCACTTTGTGCATGCTGTAAAGCAGGGGTCCAACTTCATTCATTTGTGTGTGTGGATATTATCCAGTTGTTCCACTACCATTTATTGAAAAGACTATTCTTGCCTTATTGAATTGTCTTGGCACATTTGTTGAAAATCAGTTGACCATGAATTTAAGGGTTTATTTCTGAACATTTACTTGTGTTTCATTGATCTACATGTCTATCTTCGTTACCACACTGTCTTGATTGCTAAATTTTTGATGTAAAGTTGAAATCAGAAAGTGTGCTCCACTTCGTTTTTCTTTCTCAAGGTTGTTTTAGTTATTTTTGGTCCCTTACATTTCCACATTTATTTTAGGATAGGCTTGTGAATTCTCATAAGAAAGTTAGCTGGGATTTTGATAGGAATTTCATTGAATCTATAGATAAATTTGGAGAGTATTGCCATCTTACAATATTAAGTCTTCTGATTCATAAATATAGATGTTTTTCCATTTATTTGTCTTCAATTTCTCTCAATGTGCTATTGTTTTCAAGTACAAGTTTTGCACTTCTTTTGTTAAATTTGTTCGCAAGTGTATCATTCTTTTTGATGCCATTGGAATGAATCATTTTCTTAATTTCGTTTTCATATGGTTCATTGCTAGTGTATAGAAGTACAATTAATTTTTGTATATTGATCTTATATCCTGCAATCTTGCTGAATTCATTTATTAGTTCTAAAATTTTTGTGGGTCCCTTAAGGTTTTCTATATACAAGAGCATGTCATCTACAAATAGAGTTTTAAGCCTTCCTTTTCAATCTGGATGCCTTTTATTTTTTTCTTGCCCAATTTCCCTGGCTAGAACCTCCAGTATAATGTTGAATAGAATAACTGAAGTGGAAATCCTTGTCTTGTTCCTGCTCTTAGAGCAAAAGCATTCACTCTTTCACTGATAAGTTATGATGTTGGCTATGGGTTTTTGTGGATGCCCTTTATCAGATTGAGGAAGTTTCCTTCTATTTCTAATTTGCTGACTGTTTTTATCATGAAAGGGTATTGGATTTTGTCAAATACTTTTTCTGCATTATTGAGATGATAGTATATTTTCTTTCACTTTATTCTATTGATGCATTGTGTTACATTAACATACTTTTAGATGTTAAAGCAACCTTGCATTCCTGGGAGAAATCCCACTTAGTCATGGTATATAATCATATTAATATGTTTGATTCAGTTTGCTAGTATTTTGTTGAGGAGTTTTACATCTATATTTATAAGAAATATTGGTCTGTAGTATCTTGTGATGCCTTTGTCTGGTTTTGATATTAGGGTAATACTGACCTCATAGAATAAGTTGGGAATTAGTTTCTCCTCTTCTATTTTTCAGAAGAGCTTGTGAAGAATTGGTATGCATTCTTCTTTAAATGTTCAATAAAATTAACCAGTGAAGTCATCTGAGCCTGGGTTATACTTTTTGGGAAGTTTTAAAATTACTTCAATAGCTTTAACTGTTATAGATCTATGCAGAGTTTCAATTTTTTTTCTTGAGTCAGTTTTCGTAGTTTGTATTTTTGTGGGAATTTTCCACTTCATTTAAGTTATCGAACTTGTTGGTGGATTAACTCTTATGGGGTATTTTCTTCATGGTATTTTGAAGTTAAATGAGGATTCTCACAAGTTTACTTAACTGTTTGAGATGGAATTTTGATAAAAAACACTAAATCTATCCCAAAGCTGATAAACTAAGCTAATATGATTCCATAAACACTATGGATCATCCTTTTGTTTCAAGAAATGAAGTCTATTACTCCAGGCTACGCAGGGGATGACCAAGGGGGAAGAAGAAATGCTTATATTCAGTCTCTTTGCTCAGGAGTTTTTTTCTGAGGATTATGTTTCAAAGATTTCCTGATTCCTATAATTGCACAAGACTCTGGAGAACCAGGTTTTATGACTAGTTGGGGTTGAGTGAAGACAAGGAAACAGTTATGGTGCTGTCTTTATGGAGGAAGGCTTCTTTTAATCATTCTTTTCACAAAAGGTCTATATAATTCTTGGGTCACAGAAGTGCATTTTACCCAGGACTAGCCTTCTGTATGGCTTAGAGCTATGGAATTTCCAGATCTATCAAGGTCAAATCTGGTCCTGGGTTACCTGCCTGAGGAAACAGCCTGAGTCAGCCTTCCCACAGTGTACCCAGCCAATGGCAATTATGCAGAGTCAATCCAAGGGCTTCAACAAAGTAATGGATTGCAGAAGCTTTGAGAGCCTGGTGTGTGGGATTCGAGCCAGGGGAGCCAGCAGGCTGAGCAGGAGTAAACTCCAGGGGTCACAGGTTACTGGTGAGTTCAGATGCAGAGTGCTGAGGAGAGTCTCCTTTGGATCCATCTCAAGGAGGGGATTTAGTGTTATTCTTTTCTTAAATAAGCTTCTGGGCTTCAAGAGCTTTAGTTTAGGGGACATCGAACTTCAAAGAACTGTTTGTGACTGTTCTGTGGCTTCATCAGGGCCAGCTGTGCTGAGTTGCTTTGTGTCAGGAAGCCTGCTAGGAAGGTTATCCAAATATCCTCCAAGGAAGAAAGAAGTCCTGGGAGCCAATGCTTAAGTGGGCCTAATCATTAGTGGACAAGTGGAGCCAGAAGTCAGATCACATTTATGTTCATTCAGAGAGAATGGACCATTCCTAGGAATTGTTCATTTTGGAAATGCTTAATTGTGAGGAAATCATTCTATTTTAGCTTCATAGATTATGCCTGCCCTTGTGTCAGAGCTGGTAAACGTGAGGGATTGGGGAGATGCCTCCATGCCTATTTGTGAGCCTAGTCCAAACCTGGGGGCTCTAGGCCCATGATCTTGGTGGACAGGTTTTCCACAGCTGTCCAGGAAGGGCTGCAGGAGGGCTTGCCATGTGAAGTCAATAAGTGTGGTTAGAGGTTGAGTGGAAGGGAAAAGAGATGAGTAAAAATGACTTCAGTCGGTTCCTATTCCTATCTGGCTTTCAAATGGAATCCATATCTCCCCAAATATCCTAATAAATTTTATATGTGTGTGTGTGTGTGTGTGTGTGACTTTTAATCTAACCTAGATCTATCTTCTTCAGATGTTTGTTCAGTAGGTTTCTCCCTCTCTTCAATCAGCACTGAGAAAAGCCAGGCTAACCATTTATTTACCTTTCCAGGAAAGGCCTGATGTTGGCCTTCGGGCTGCTTTGGAGATCTTGAAGGCTCTGGCAACTTCTGGTTCATCTTCTGTTTTCTGGCTGCTTCCTTGCACTTCTGCCCCAATCCTTTCTCTTACTCTGCCCCCATCCGTCTTCCTCTCAACTTTTCACATCCTAGTAATGGATCATAGGTACTTTTATATGCTATCCTAGCTCTATGGATACTGTGTGTACTCAATGAGTCTTATGTACTTGACATTTTGAGGCTATTTATTCTGGGTACTGAATCAAAGTTTTATAATATGTACTTAATTATTTTTTCCTCTTAATTATGCCAGTCATACAAAAAATATAGATTCATTAATTGTGGTAACTAAGTTGCACTAGAATAACTGATAATAGCAGTATCAAGAATATTTTGGGGGAAAAACCCCAGCCATGATCACATGAACTTCTTTTAATTTTTATACATTATATTTTAGTTTTTGAAGATGTAATTTTCCAGAGTATATATTGTTTCATGGTCCACTTTTTCCAAATAGTAATTATTATTATTATTTCCTTAAGTCTACATAGTTATTATATTTAATGGATTTAATGGCTTTCTATCATGTAGAATATATATGAGCAATTCATTGATCATAGAATATTTAGGCTAATTTTATTTTTTTGAAGATTTTATTTTTTCCTTTTTCTCCCCAAAGCTGTACATAGTTGTATATTCTTCGTTGTGGGTCCTTCTAGTTGTGGCATGTGGGACGCTGCCTCAGTGTGGTTTGATGAGCAGTGCCATGTCCACACCCAGGATTCGAACCAACGAAACACTGGGCCGCCTGCAGCGGAGTGCGCGAACTCAACCACTCGGCCATGGGGCCAACCCCTAGGTTAATTTTTTTAAGGTATGCTTTTGTTTTTGGTGAGGAAGATTGGCCCTGAGCTAACATCTGTTGCCAATCTTCCTCTTTTTTTTCCCTCCCCAAAGACCCAGTACGTAGTTGTATATCCTAGTTGTAAGTCGTTCTAGTTCGTCCATGTGGGATGCTGCCACAGCATGGTTTGATGAGAGGTGCGTTGGTCCGCACCCAGGATCTGAACCGGCAAACCCCAGGGTGTCAAAGCAGAGCACACAAACTTAACCACAGGCCACGGGGCCAGCCCCGATTTAGTTTAATTTTAATTCCCTTCCTCCCTTCCTTCCTTCTTTCCTTCCTTCTTCCTTTTCTTTATTAGAGATGCATTTGGAGTGGACTTCTTACTAATGTAGGTTTTTGTTTTTGTTAGATGTATTTCCTTAGGACTCATTCATATGAATAGGATAAAAAGACGAACATAAGTGGTTTTACAAACTTAAAAATATTTTTAAAACTTTTAATGCTTCCAGCTGTATAAATCTTTATAAGTTTCACCGTGGCCTTGAGCATTGTATATTATTATTTAAAACATGTTTTACTACTTCGATATGGTTAAATTGTTGCCTCTAGTTTGCTTTAATTTGCTTTTCTTTTACTATGAGGAAGCAGGACATAATCTATTTTGTATTTATTTTTTGCATTTCCTTTTGTATGAATTCTGTTTACAGTATAAGATATATTTCTCTTCTCCCTCCATCCTGAAAGTCTAAAAACAAATTATACTCAGAGTTAAGAAATTTTAAAATTTTCACATTACAGTATTATTTTAATATATTTATGTTATAAATATATTAAGAATATATTTTAATATTTTATAAGTATGTTAGAATATATTAAAATATATTTGTACTACAAAAATTTAAAACTAGAATCTAGGTTGAAGTCTCCAAAAAAACCCACAACCTTGAATAAATTTAAATCTTGTTATGGGAGTTTTTTTCTCTTTCTTTTGTATTGCAGTTAGTGGAGATTGCATTAAGTTTTACTTCACTCTTAGACATGTGTCCTAAATAGTAAAATGAAGTGCTTTGATACATTATCATCATTAACAGTGATATTTAAGGAACTGAATTTAGAAATGCACTTCATCTATTTACTGTGATTTACTGAGCCTCTCTTGAACTAGATATTGTTAGGTACTGGGGACTAAACAGAGAACTGACTCTCACCTTGCCCTCAGAGAACTCTGTGGTTTGTTTTGGGAGAAAGAATGATGGGTAATTATAATAGATGGGCTATGATAGGAGAAACACTGTCAAGAAAAATTCAAAACCAGTTGAGTCCCAGAAACCCAAAGGAGGGCAGCACAGTGTGGAAGAGACGCATCTAGTCTAACATGGAGAGTTAGCTTTGGCTTCCTTGAAGAAATGGTGTTTAAACTGAGATCTGAAGGATGAGCAGGAGTTGCCTGCTTAATATGAGGGCCTTATACATCCCCATTCTGTTATTCTGATTATTATTATTATTGTTTTTGGTCTCGACGGGTGAGTACTAAGAGGCAGTTTTTGTCTTTTCTCAGAAGGCACACGTAAGCATCATGGGAAAAGAGTCCAGCCCCATGGAGAGAAGCCAGCAGAAGCCCTGAAGGTCACACTCCTCTACCAGGACATTTGCTTGGCAGCTCAGCATCTTGACCTTTTCCTTCAAAAAGGAAATGCCCACAAAGAGGTTTTCAAGTCTCATGTCGCGGCCCTCAGGGATATGGTTTAGCAAGTCTGCATGAAACTCATGTTTCTACACCCAGTTGATTATAGGAGGAAAGCAGAAGAGCTATTGTGGAGGAAAACATACTCTGATGTTGCTATTGCTAATGAAGAAAACACATGGACATCTTCCCATACTGGGAAGGCCCCTTGTGGGCTCATATGTAGGGCAACCTCAAATTCTATGAACATCGCTTCCTGTTCCTTCAGGAGCACTACAAGCTGAGGTGACAGAGCTGTATTGATGGGTCTCACAGTGCAACCATTTGACTGGTTGCAAGAAAGTAGGCCCCACATCAGAGGAAGAGGTGGCCCGGGTATGAATGCCCTCCATTGCTGCGTGCTGTACCTGGGACTTGTTCCGCCATCAGAATGAGTTCCTAGTCCTGGCCACCAAGCACTTGGTGAAGAGGTGTTCTTTCAGAGCCCTGTCATTGGCCTCACTCATGGGAATGCCCTTAAACCAGTTGGGAGCTCTCACAGGGAAGAAATACTATCACGCTGAAGCTGCGTATTTCTACCAGTGCAGCATCCACTCAGGAGTGCCTTTTAAAGGGGCATCTTGGAATTTCAAACAACTCTTTGATTACACAGGAAAAAGGTACAGCCATCTGGAAAGGTACCAAGGAAAGAAGCTGTATCCAAGCCAGGGGCAGTGTTGGGATAACAAAGGTTTGCTGGTTAGCTTTCTCTACCTTCAGAGACTTTTTCAGCCTCAGAGGGAAATTCAAAGCAACCAGGTTGATGGCCCTGTGCCAGTTGGTTCTGGAAGATGTTCCTCGCTGTCCTTCCTATCAGCCTTGCCCATCTGACCCAAGCCAGGCCGGTACAGAGGGAAAGCCTCCAAGAGGCGACTTGTTTCTCCCAGACTTCCTCATCTTCCACATGGTGGTTCTTTGCCTCATGAATGTGCACAGCCTGAAGAAAACAGGCTCAAAGCAGCACAGGCCAGCGGTCATCTTCACCGTGACGTTTTTCTCCCATCTAATTCGATGCCTGAATCTAAGCTGAGCTCCAGAAAGGGAAGCTGACTCCAGACGTGGCCATCCCCAGTGATCAGCAAAGGGGAGGGGCAAGAAGACTTTCCAGCTGCCTGTCCTGGGCCTCACCACAGCAAATCTCAGAAAAGCCACAGGTCGTCTTAGGTTTCTAGCGAGGGTTACACATTGGAAGCCAGTTTTCATTCTTGCTGTGACTCAGATGAGACAGATGAAGATGAAAACACATCCTTAAGCTCACGGGTCTGCTCAGAAACAAGTAGCGAAACTTCTTATTCAGATACAACTGATTACGAAGCGAGTGGCTCCCTGAATCCAGAAGCAGTGCAGCAAAGTGGGGCCCAGTCTAAATATAAGGTTGCCTATCCCACGGAGGATAAGTTGAAGACATGTAAACCTCTCAATCCTTTCTTGTATCTCTTGAAAACAACTATTTCCATTAACTTGCCAGCCCCATTGAGCTAAAAGCTCCAAGTAAAACATGGCTGACACTTGGCTCCTGTCTTCAGTCACAGTATTCTGACACCTCTGTCTGAGCTGAGCCCTGCCTCTAGCAATACATCTGGCTGAGAGGACGATAGGAGCAACTTTCCTACTTGGGGTGGAATGCCTCTATCGGTCAGTCTTGCAACAATCTCCAGACCACTCATAAGATACTGCAGCTCCTCTCTGCAGAGGGGCTGCTGCCTACCACCAACGTGATTCTGGGCCAGCTGCACCAATCACAGCCTGCTCACCTTACGTGGGTGGAGTCTGCTTAGTCTGTGGGATCACCTGTCTGTGCTGCTTAACCTGCTGCCCTCGGTGGGCAGGTTCCTTCAGGAGCCAGGCCTGGGCCTGTCCCATCTCCATGATCTGCTGCAGAGCTGTAAGGGCCCAAACATGCCCAGATTCCTGCTACTCCCTGAGGCCATTGCCCTGTGCCAACTCTCCCCACTGCAGGCCTCCCAGGAGAGGGTGGGCTTACCACCTCCACTCAGGTTCCAGGATGAAGCTGCCATGCGCATTTGTTTCTCAGCAGCTTTGGCCACATTCCCTGGATGGTTCCTGAGGTTTGACTCTCAGTTGGAGGTCTTTGTGAGCACTGGGCTTGAAGGACCAGAAAACCCGTCTAGGCAGTTTCTAGAGAGAACTTCAAGGATTGGGTTTTCCAAGGCATAGTTCAGCTCTGGCCTCAGCATGAAGTGGTTCACCTGGAGAAGACCCTCAGGAGCCTCGAGATTTAGTCAGCTTTGACCCTTTACTTGCTTCCCGATCCTCTGTGAGCACCTTCCTATCACCCAGCAGGTTGCCACCAGTGGTAAGTTTTTCCTTGTTATATTCAAAATTGTGGTTGACATATTATTGTAAATTCTGAGGAGCAATGACTGCAGGGCTTTGGCAGCCATCACCTTCTTAGAGGATGAGCTGAAGAGAGGGAACCAGTTCATTCTATGCTAGTTCTTTGTGTCTAAGAGGTTTGTGAGGCCCAGTATGACTAGGCCAGACTCTAATGCCTGGGACCTCTGTAACTTTCTTGACTTCTGCAAAGGTCTGTTGGACTTGTCCAGGCCGGGGACTCCCTACCCAAGAGGCGTGGTCACTATCATCACTGGCATCTATTTGGACACCCCAAGGAATTTCTCATACCCCCTGCAGTTAGTGCTAGGGACGTCTACTGAAATTGGTGTGGAAGTCAACAATGTCCGGCTCTTCCACAGGGGGTGGAAAGTGAGCATCTGACATGGTCACATCTCTCTTCTTCGTCCTCCTTCTGCACTTACAGATCAAACTCAATTTGTTCACCTCCCTTGTAAGCACATAATGTTAAAAGTAGATCATATTTGTATCTATCTATGGACAGAGTTTTAGTGTACCAGCTTCTAGAGGCCTTCGGGTTTCCTTCTTTGTCATCGTGGCTTTATATCATGTTCTTTATCTGGAAAATATCTCATGATTAAACTAACTCAGTGCTTAGTATTCTCATAGCAAAGCAGCTAGTTAAGGAAGCACACTGAAAGCATGCAGTGGAACAGAAAAGAACTATACAATAAGATAAACTATTTTTAAAAATACAGAAAGAATTGTTTTCCTGGTGGAAGATGTTTGATTGTTTTCACATATGAAAATAGACGGAAGATCCTCCATTTAAGAAGCTTGAATGGAAGTTTCCAAATTGCATTTGGGAGGTTCTAGTCCAAATAACATGAATGGGGTGAGAGCAAGAAAATCTAGGGCAGTGCTTACTAACTGTCAAAACAGTAGACATTGTAATTGTGTCTCACAGTGGGTTTTGGTTCTTTCAAGCCTGGGACCCAGTCCCATTCTCATCCTTACCACTAAAAACGGGTCATTTCAAAATGCCTTGGCAACTACAGACACTGATGCAGGGTATGCTCTTCGAAAGCAGCAATAGTAGTAGCAGCCAAACCACCATAGTTCTGCTAATTTTTTTATTGTTCTTTTTTTTTCATATGCACGAATCACGCTCCTGAGAGAGCCTCCTGTTGTGTTCTGTGATATTTCCTTGCTTTCCCAGGCAGGACTTTTGACACTTCAAGTGTCCAGCTGATTCAGCTGACCATCAGCAGACACGGCCGGTCTGGACTTAAGAAAACACTGAGAAGCACAAGGGGGGGCTGCCTTGAAGATGTCATTGCTGTGAATTCATGACACATGTCACAGATGTCTCTTGCATGCCTTGCTGATTCCTGGATGCCATATAAAGAATCTTGCTTAATCTATGGAAGAGCTATGAGGAAAGAGAAAGAGCGCATTATCATTGTTAAATGGTGGAACTTCATTTGGTTTCCTTAAAGGATGAGCATCATTGAAGTCAGCCCCTGCCAGCGGAATCACTCGGGCAAAGCCCTTTACCAGAACATCTTATTGTTTCTACTCAGCCTAAAAGTACTTGTATTCTTAAAGTACAATCTTTTGGCCTATGCCTGTGGGATTGTGGACAAAATTTTATATACTAGGACTTAATTTTATATTTTATATACTAGGACTTAATTTATATGCTAGAACTTAAATTTCTCTTCTATCAAGAATGATATGCAAACAACAGGTAAAATTTTAAACAGTGTGGTGTCTTAGTATTTGTATAGAGGCTCAGCTGAGGAAAATCGCTCTTAGAACCTCCGTTATCACCTGAGAATCTGATAAGGAGAGCACTGCCTGTTTAATGCATTAATCTATCGCTGGGTGTAACTGTTGCTAGATGGCTCTGACGTGGAAAAGGGACTTTCTATGAATGATCGCTAACTTTCTTTTTACCCTAGAATGTAGGACAGAATCCTGTTTTACAGATGAGTAAGGTAAAATCAGTCAAGTTAGCTGCTTTCCCAGGGAGCCGCCGCTGCTAACGGACTTACCTGAGATTTGGTTCCAATGTATTTGGCTCTAAATCTGTCCCAAGTAGATGTGGTGACTATCAGCACACAAAAGCATAGAGTCTCCAGGAACTAGGCAGGAAGAGGACATCTCAGAGAAGGTCAGTGAGGACCTAGAGGGCAGCTTGTGGGACACAGAAACAACCGTCAGTCACTCTTCCCCCATCTGACTGTCCTGGTGATAGGTAAACTGTCACCTTTATCCAGACGCCCGAGGGAAGGAAAAATTAGCGGAGGAGGGCAACGGGCCTGACAGGGAGTTTCCATTTTGACTTGAGAAGATGTTTACCCGAGAAGAAACTGCTTTAAATGAGAAGACACTGAGTTATCTCACTGGGCAAGTTTTACGTTTTGAGTGGAATAGGTTAGAAGGTAAGTTATATTGAGACGATAACTGGAGCTAGATATTTACTTTCTATATGAGTTATAGTGTGTAAATCTCAACCTCACTATAAATGCGTATTATATACTCTTTATAGGCAGCCAAAAAGTATATTTATTCTGGTTGAATAATACATTTTGATTGTAATAATTTCTCTCATGAAGTTAAGACTCATATTTACATCTGCCTCCTCTACATATCTGCTGGAATTTTGCATATGTCTGAAATTCAACTTGTCTAGAAATCTGGTCTTCACTTCCACCTGCGCTGACCTTTTTTGTTGTAGTCTTTATCTTGATAGGTAGCATTTAGCTAAGTTTGAAACACTAGCTCCATTCTCTTCTAACCCTCCTTCCTCTCCCTCAACCAAAACATTTAATTATAAAGATATTTGTGTATATATATGTGTATATATATGTGCATATACACACACATATATAGATCTATATAGATAGGCATTAATTTCAAGTTATTGGCTTATGCACTTGTGTGGGCTGGCAAGTCTGAAATTTGTAGGGCAGGCCTGCAGTTTGGAAACTCTTGGGCAAGACCTGATGCTCCATCTTAAGGCAGAATTTCTTCTCCCTCGGGGAAATTACAGTTTTTCTCTTAAGGCCTTTATGATCTTTTAACTGGTTGTATGAAGCCCACCTAATTATTGAGATAGTCTCTTTACTTTAGTTGACTAAAGTCAACTGACTGTAGATGTTTACCGTAGCTACCTAATACCTCTACAGCAACATTAGACTAGAGTTCCATTCAATAAGTACTATGCTCTAACCAAATAGGAACATAAATCTAACCATTATACACATACAATTTCTCAACAGTTTTCTGAGCATCTCACTAAGCATTTGTCAATGACTTATTGAGTTCTTGTCAATTCCAGATATTATGTTTGACGTTGTGGGTACATGAAAAGAAAGACATATTTCCCATCTTTGAAGAAATCACAGTTCTAGAAATAGAAATTGATGTCTAATCAAATACATTATAATCGTGGTAGTATGAACAAAGTGTTATGACATTGGAGAGGAGACAGTGACAATACTATCTAGAGAGTTTACAAAAGAGATGTTTCTATTTGAAGCATCTCTAAATCTACTGTTTCAATCCATTGCCACTACTATAACCCAAGTTCTCTCAACACATGCTGGAAAGTTGGTATATCCTCCTAACTGATCTTCCCACTTGGCTTTCAGTCCATCCCACCTCCACCTTGCCACCAGAAGTATTGTGCTCTCAGACACCTGATTATGTCTCTTTCTTGATTAAAATGCAATGCTCCTTATTGCATTTAGACTTCAAATTCCTTAGCAGGGCATAAAACATTCAGGACTAGATGGCCACATTCTATTCTTTTCAGATTCATTCAGTATTTCTTTTCCTTCAAACATACATTCCATTCTCCAGCTTCAACAAATGGCTTGAAGTTCTCTGAACATATATATATTTACTTCTTATATCCAAATGTTTTCACACACTTTTCTTTTTTCTTTTCTTTTTATTGACTCACATGGTTTTTTTTGTCTAGAATGCCTCCTTTCCTACTTTATCTAGCAAGACTTTATTTTTCTAGACTCAGCCTAAATATCTCCTCTTCAGTGAGGGTTTCTTCATCTGTGAGCGTAGTTAGTTGCTCTCTCTGTACTTTCATTGTTGCTCAGACACTGTTATAACTCATATATTGTATTTGAATTATTTGTCTTTCTCTCTTACTAAACTGTGAGGTCCACAGTGGCAAGAACTGTATTATTAATTTTGCATCATCCTCTCTCCTTTGTCTAGAGTCAGACCTGGAACATGTTAGATATTTAATATATATTTGTTTGGTGATCATTAATTGCACATTTTTCTAAACTAGTGCCTCAGTGTTACTCCAAGTTAATGTTGGACATTGAAAATAAAGCCTAGGGCCAGCCTGGTGACATAGCTGTTAAGTGCACATGCTCTGCTTCAGTGGCCCGGGGTTTGCCAGTTCAGATCCTACGCATGGCCCTATGCACTGCTTATCAAGCCATGCTGTAGCAGGCCTCCCACATATAAAAGAGAGGAAGATGGGCACAGATGTTAGCACAGGGCCAATCTTCCTCAGCAAAAAGAAGAAGATTGGTGGTGAACGTTAGCTCAGGGCTAATCTTCCTCAAAAATAATAATAATAATAAAAAAATAAAACCTAATACTACTTAGAATCATTCCTCATAACTAGGTATTGTTTCTTGTCTGTGAGATTGAGGCTGCGCTCAAATTCTGAAGATTTGAGGTTAATTCTTTATCACTTACTATGTAAATTTGATTAAGCTAGTTCGCTGCTCTGAATTTGGTTTCTTCAAATATTATCTGCTGTGTGCTATTAAGGGAATGAAATTAAATCATGTGAAACTTTGTAAATGAATGCCGTACATAAACAGTACTGCTGCTCATGAAGCTACTCCCTGCACAGTGATCTACGGACCCTGCATCCGTGGAAGATGACTCATCCCATCATCAGGTCATTTTTATATCATTTGGGGGGAAATCTTTTCTTCTCTCTTTATCTTGCCCTAAGAGAAATAAAGATTACATTCCCTCTCTGTCTTTGCTAAGAGACTTAGGGAAACATGTACATTCCTTTCTTGTTTGGGTTTGTTGAATCAAGACCAAGGGATATAAAATCCAGATAATTTCCTATTTGGTATCTTATTACATACCCATTTATCATCCTTTTCTCCTTATCATTGTGTATCTGAGATTAAAGGTTTAAATGGCAGTAGGGATTGCTGTGTAAACTAGGGACAAACACTGAGTTTTATTTCTTAAGTGTATATGGAATAGGTGCCTTAAAATATTTAACGAGCCTGTATCTAATATATGAAATACAAAATAAATAAAATATGGCACCTATTTACAAAGAGCTTGTAGGGTACTTGTATATTGAAACATTCTAAATTGAGAACAACAATGAACTTATTAAGAAATGCCAAAAACACACATTGACTTAATTTTACGGATTAGATATATTTAAATAGCGAACTTCATATTCATGACATTTGAGATTTCTTCACACGGTAAAAACTATTAGTGTTAACCTCTCACAAATGTAAAGGAAATTAACCGTGGTTCTCAAAATAAGTCATATGTACAGAAATAAATCAATCCTACTAAAAATTCTGGTCCCTTGCTGCAAGATTTATGGGAAATATTTTGTTGTTGTTATTGTGGCCTGATCTTTTAAACTTAACCTACGCTTTTACCATTCTCAAAGAAAATCTGAGATCATCTAATATAAATGTGTATTCCTGGAGTTATCATGAAATCAAAATAAATCTTAATGTACCAGGTAGAACTTGTTATTATCGAAGAGTTCATATCTTTTTTTTGTTTTGTGGAAGAGTGGCCTTGAGCTAACATCTGTGCCCATCTTCTATTTTATATGCGGGAGGCCTGCCACAGCATGGCTTGATAAGCAGTGCATAGCGCCACACCTGGGATCCGAACTGGAGAACCCTAGGCTGCTGCAGCGGAATGTGGAAACTTAACCGCTGTGCAACCGGGCCAGCCCCCAAATAGTTCATATCTTAAATGACTATTTCAAATGTATTGTTTACAATCCGCCATTGGGTCTTTGTGAATTAGGAGTTCATCTCGAGGATGTCTGTCTTGATTTTACTGCACACTGTTAGTACTTCCTGGTTCCTCAGGAAATGCCAACACACACCTTTCCAAACAAGCCTCTGGATTTTCCTACTGAAAGGTTCTGCCCAATGTAAGTATTTTCTTCCTTCCCCTAATTCCATAATGCAGTGCTGAAGAGTACGGGCTTTGAGCTAGCCATTCCTGCCTCAGTGACTTTCTAAAGCCAAGCTAACAGGTGAGTTTTTGATTTTTCTGGAGGGATTTCCTCACAGAGTTGCCATGCAGATCAAATGAGCCAATATGTGTAAAGCACTTTGCAGGATGCCAGGCACACAGGGGCACAAATATAGCTCTGAGTTATGCCTCTCTTGAATTATAACTCCAACTAGAAAATCTGAATGGTTTGTTCTGTATAAAGAGAAAATGGAGATGATCCTGGGCAGAATAAGCATGAGTAAACAACTAATTCTCTGTTCTCAGTTTTACAGAGAAACTCCTGCTTCTGACTTAGAATAAAAAGAAATAACCTGAAGTCTGATGTCAACATAGAAAAATCTGTGATCATTGAATAATCATTGAGTGTTAGAGCTGGAAGCACTCATACGAATGATCTACGATAATCTCTTCTCTTTAGAAATAAGCCATCTGAGACCTAAAGAGGTTAAGTGACTTGTCCATCGTTATATGGCCAGGGAGTAGTGGGGTAGGAAGCTCCACTTGACTCATTCTTGGGAAGAAACATGACTCACAACTTTTTTCTCTTTCGTCCATTAATGCAGCAGATTTATCTAACAAACAATAGATTTATCTAATAAATTTAAGGTTTGAATTATTCCTATACAATATTTAAAATGCTAAAGACTCATAAGGGTGAATTAGGTATTTTACAGAACAGAACTCCACTGTAATTTATTTTCATCTGTTATTTTCTAAGAAGATGGAGGTATATCAGATTGGGTGAGTTTATTTGTAATTAGCTGACTCTAATTTATATAGTACCCAATTTAAGCACTCCCCCTCTTTAGTCTCTGAGGGCTTAGTGTCAGCAACAAAAGCTGGCATTAAAGTCAGAGCAGATGTGTGATCCCTTCCTTCTCTCTAGCTTGGCTCGAGCTCTTGGTGTAATCACTAGTCTGCTCTAACACAATTTTTGGATCACTGCCTTAAAAAATAATAACATTCAGAATGAGACTTTGGTTCATAAATTCTGCCCTACACAGTGTGATCCCTTTTATATTTGGTTGACTAGAAATTGTGGGAGGAGCAGACAGGCCAGGTAGGCATGTAGTTAATATAATTTCTCTTCTTCTCTTTTTTTTTTTTCTGGGAAAGATTCCTCCTGAGCGAACATCTGTTGCCAATCTTCCTCTCCCTCTCTCTTTTGCTTTCTCTCCAAAGCCCCAGTACGTAGCTGTATATTCTAGTTGTAAATCCTTCTAGTTCTTCTACGTGAGCTGTTGCCATGGCATGGCTACGGACAGATGAGTTGGTGTGGTTCTGCTCCCAGGAACTGGACCTGGGCCTCTGAAGTGGAGCACACTGAACTTTAACCTCTAGGTCCTCAAGGCTGGCTCTATCATTTCTCTTCTTTGTGTGGAATCATGAGTGCTGTCTCCAGAAGGAAGTCTCCCTACTGATGACGTACACCTTGCACATAAAATTTGTTCTATGGATTCGACCCTGATTTCATTTCCTTTTCTGTGTATTTAATACCTATTTCCCTACTGGGGTGGCTATTCATTGTGTGTTCTTTTTATTCTGAGTCTTCCAGGCAAGCTTAAGCAAGCAGCAAACGCTAAAATGGGTTTCCCCAAAGTTTAAACAGGTTAGTGTTTCATAGCATCTGCACAACTTGGTGTAGGAATGTTTTCATGCTAGCTGAGCAGATTCTGAAGGGTCTTCTTATAGTTTTCAGTGTGATTTACCTGTTATCATTTGGCTTAGCTAGTTCTATTTATTGTGCTTTAAAAGAGGAAGGGATGTCAATTCAACATGGTAAAAACGGTGAGCAGTATTCTGGAGGAGCCACAGAAAGTCATATGAAAGTCAAAATGATGAGTTACAAACAGGGCACCATACACCTGAGAGTAAGTCTACTTGAAGCAGGGATACAATGAAGGTATATTTTAGCCATTTTAATTTATGAAATAAAGTCTTGTCACTTTAACATTAGAGGGTGGTTCAAATAATCCAGAAACCAATGAAAGGATCACTCACTTGAACTACAAGAATAACAAATATCGAATTTTGAGAGAAAGATGCCATTAGGGAATTTTTACAATGTTCTGCCCCAGCAGGAACTAACTTCTTGACATATTGATGAGGTGCCGCCAACCATTCTCCAGGCTTCTCCTGTAGCAGGAATTCTAGGTCTGAAATGAGATCAGATTTTTAAGATGCCACTAAGCGAACATCGTTTAGCATTTTCATTCCTTTAAAAGAGTTCATCAAGTAATTGCCCTGTAATAGCAGGCAAGCAGGATGACAAGCAGGATGAGGCATCATGAAGCTAATGAAAATTTAAAGTGGTCTCCATTTTCTGTTGGCTTGGGAAAGGCTTATCAGAGCAATGACAAACCCCACAGAAAATGACACACCTCCTACAATAATTGAAGCCAAGACATGCAGAAAACAAGATAAGTCTTCTGGTTCCCAGAAGCATAGTAATGGCTTAAATTTGACAAATTCAAAGGCAAAAAAGTTAGAGATTAAGATCTCTGTATCTGAATATAACTGATCTTGTCTATAAGTAGGCATCTGATACAAAGATCTATGAAACTTTCACTAAAGCTATCTGCTTTTAGGTACTGTATCAAACCTACATATTTCTGGACCTGTCCTCCCCAGAGATTTTCTTTAGCTCTAACTTCTATTTCTAAAAAATACTTAAATCGTATTAAGGAAGGAAGGACATTTTCTTAGTTTGGGTTTACCCAAAATCAGACTCCAAGGCAGGGTAACAACTACATATATTTATTTGGAAAGTGATCTCAGAAAGCACAGGAGAAGGTGAGAGGCAAACAGTGAGAAAAAGGAGAAAAGCCAGTGAAGAGCGCTTGATTGAGTGGGTTACCAGTGTGGATAAATGGGGCTCAATTTCTCTGGGGCTCTTTTGAGAAACCATGGAGAATGTACTTCAGTATTGTCTCTCCAAGGGAAGAGGAAACTGGGTTATTTATCCATCAACTCTCATCTCTTATTGGTTTAGGTTTATCTGTTATCTTGGACTACCTTGCAGACAAGTTGAACAAGCTCTTGTGGCACTGGAGAAAGCCCTCAGACAGAGAAACAAAGAATCGACACTTGAGAGCTCCACACTCATGTCCTAGTTACGTCCCAAAGACCTCACCTCCAAACAGCATCACATTGGTGATTAGGTCTCAACACATGAATTTTGAGGAGACATAACTTTCAGTTCATAACATTCCACCCCTGGCTCCCTCAAATCCTTTACTTTCCTCATACAGAATATATCCATTCCATCCCAGTAGACTCCAGTGAAAATATCCAATAGAGTGTTGAATATTTGAGTCAGGATCTTAGGGGATTGTCCTAGCTGGTGATATATTTTTTAGAGTCATGAGCAGCAGACAAAAACCATGGCTTTGGTAAAATTAACAGGGAGTTTATGTAGCATGAAAAGAGAGGAGAAGCAAGAAAGGATCTTTGGGAATACCAGCGAGTAAAGGATGACAGAGGAAGGAAGCACACTGCTATAGTTCGAATGCTCGTGTCCCCCAAAATTCATATGTTGAATCCTAACCCCCAAAAGTGATGGTTTTAGAAAATGAGGGCTTTGGGAGGTGATTAGGTCAGGAGGCTGTAGCCCTCATGACTGGAATTAGCATTCTTGTAAAAGATTCCACAGAGATCCCTAGCCTCTTCCACTGTGTGAGAATACAGCAAGAATATACTGGCTATGAACCAGGAAGAGGGGCCTCACCAGAATGTGACCGTGCTGACTCCTTGATCTTGGATTTCCCAGCCTACAGAACCGTGAGAAGTAAATTTCTGTTGTTTATAAGCTGCCCATTGTATGGTATTCTGTTATAGTAACCCAAACAGATTAAGATAGAAATTGCTACCAAGTAGTGGGGTGTTACTGTAACAAATATCTAAAAATGTGGAACCAGCTTTGGAATTGGGTAACAAGTAGAGGTTGGAAGAATTTCAAGTTTCATGCCAGGAAAAATCTACATTGCCATGAAGAAATCATTGAGGAAGATTCTGGTGAAAGCCCAGAAAGAAAAGAGGAGAGGTATAGAGAAAGTTGGAGTATGCTTGGTTTGGTCAAGAAACAGCAGGGACATCAGTGGTTGAAGCAGAAGATAAAAGGTGGAAAGTAGAAGTAGATGAATTATGAGCGCTAGTGAGGCACCATGTCACATAGAGCATATTGACCACAGTAAGACTTTAAATTTTACCTCTGAGAGTAATCCAGAGCCACTGGAGTGTTTTGAGCTGATGAGTGACGTGATCTGACTTAAAGTAGGTTTACCCTATCTGCTGTGTGAAGTGTAGACTGAATGGAAGTGACAGCAGAAGCAAGAAGACTAGTTAAGTGGTTATTAGAGTTCAAGAAGAGATGTTTGGGTTTGGATTTAGTGTGGAATTGGGAAGAAGCGTCAGGTTATGGAAATATTTCCAAAAATAAGAGTTGGTAGGATATGGTAATGGATCGCATATGGCGTGCTAGATAAAGAGAGGAGTCAAGTGTCAAAGACTTTGGCCTGAACTGGAATATGAAGTTACTGTGCACTGCATTGGAAAATAATGAGGGAAGAGGAGGTTTTGGGGAGAAGATCAGGAGTTTGGTTTTGGACTTATTAAGTTTGAGGTATCTCAGTGATGCTGAGTAGGCAATTGGATATATGCATCTGGAGTTCAGGAGAGGGTCTGCACTGAAAATAAAAATGTCTAGTTATAGTCCCACAGATGGCTTTCACAGTTCTGACTCTGGAAGAGATTGTCTAAGAATGAATGCAGATAGAAAAGAGATAAGACCTGAGGGTTTGATGAATGGATAAACAAGAGGGGGTATATATACACAATGGAATACTACTCAGCTATAAAAAAAGATGAAATCTTGCCATTTGAGAGAACGTGGATAGACCTTGAGGGGATTATGCTAAGTGACATAGACAGAGAAAGTCAAATACTGTATAATTTCACTCATAAATAGAAGACAAAAACAACAACAACAACAAACAAACACATAGATACAGAGATTAGATTGGTGGTTACCAGAAAGGAAGCGGGGAGGGAGAGGGGCAAAAGGGGCAGCTGGGCACATGTGTTAAGTGATGGGTGGTAATTACTCTTTGGGTGGTGAACATGATGTAATCTACAAAGAAATCGAAATATAATGATATCCACCTGAAAATTAGGTAATGTTATAAACTAGCGTTACCTCAAAAAAAAGATCTGAGGACTGAACTCTGTTGTACCATAACTTTTAGTGTAATTGAGAACTAAAGCTACTATTAATAAAATGGATTATGAAGAATTGTTTAGCAAAATTTTATGAGTAAGATGACTGAAAAATACCTCAGTCAAATGTCCCCTAGTAAGATAATTGGGGTAAAGCCAAACAAAGTTATTATCGTTGGTGTTTGGAATTCACAGGCCTGGCAGGGTAGGTTTATTGAAAAATCAAATTTGCATGTATATCCGTGGGCTATAATGACTACCTCCAGAAGCCAATTAAAGGAATTAGAAATAGCCTAACGCTGTTATTATTTTATTTGAAGAGGAGTATTGAAATTTGTTTTATGCTTCACAGAGAACTTGTTTGATGTATATTTCATGAGCCCTGGTTGAGAGGGAACATTTCATATTGGAATATATGAAAGCTTCTAATCAAACATTTATGTCAGCAAGAGTTTTCTTTTGTAGAAGAAAGTTAATGTGATAAAAAAGTAAAAAGGACATAACAATGTCCTGAAGATGCTAATCTATTTGGGACATCATAGCGGGCAGGGAGCAGCCCTGGTAATGGACAGACCTTGACAACTGGATTGAAGTTAGGAGCCTAGGCCATAGACATGGCTTTTGACCTTGGCTTCTGCAAGGAGCCTCTTAACCTTCCATTCTCTTAGCTAACTCTGAGCACATTCTGTTACCCTTGCTTAGTAACACAGCAGTGGTGAGTGGTTGCCTTTAAACTTCCTCAGCCACTTTCATACTTGAATGGGAGAAAACAATGAAGTTTAGTTTAAATGAATATAGGGTCTAATGTGGGCAATTTCTGAAGGGGAGATAAGATGCTTTCATTGGTATTAATACACTTGTCGTCAGCCTTTGTCTTGTCTAGCTATTCCAAACGAGGCCCCTGACAGCTTCTGGTTATGGACTCACATTCTCCCTGGAATGTGGATTAATTCCACAGTGCATGACTTAAAAGCCTTCACCAAGGCTCGCTGTCCTCTGCTTTCCTCCTTCTTCTGCATGGTTTATTGGAGATTGGAATAAATCTGATATTCTAGTAATGACTACCCGGCTCTTGATTCAGCTTCTTTATCCCTCTACCATGCTCCCTCCCTGCGTCACTATATTCTTTTCTGCCAGTAGACTTGGGATCTGGGCATAAAGGAAGAGCTCTGGGTGTGTGCGGAGTGGAGAGGACCGAATATCCTCACCTGTTATCCTTTTCCTGCTTTTTGGTCCAGTCCCTAGGTCTAAATATTGACCTAGGTTCCCTTCTCATTCAGTTCAGGAGGAGTCCCTGCCTGGTGTCACCTATTCTCTAGAACTGGAGTCCTGACCTTAACTATATAGCACATAAATCTTGTAAACTAAATATTTTCTTGATTGACAGTCACATGTAAAGAGACCTTCTGGTTGCTTTATCCTACTTTCTTGATTGGAGAACATGCTGCTAACTGCTTCCAGAACCTCTGTTGTGAGAGTTGGGTCCTAAAGCTCTGTGTCTTGACCACGTGGGCTTCCTCTCTGGAACAATCTGGGACTCTTTTCCTGAGACTCCCTCCTTCTTGCTTGGCTCTCAGCCTTGTCCTTATGCCACCCCTTCCCTCTCTCTCCACCTCCCTTCTGGCACATTGGAGGTTTGCAGGCATCTGTTGAATAAATAGGTAATAATTTGAGTTATTAAAGTATAAACACACTAATACTCATTTATTATAAAAATCTGATTTTAACCAATACCAAACTTTAAGTTCCAGACTTGAGTGGAACGCAATTTGTCTGAGCCTCAGGTTTACGTTCACTGAAGTTATGTCAATTTCATGAGCCTTTCAGAAGTCAAGGCTTTCTTTTCAGTACTGACATCAGAACAATGACAGATCTTACACGTATCCCCCACACTGATCGTGCACTTTCCCTGCACTTTCTTCCAATCAGAAGTGAGCAATTTTTATCTCATTTTTTCCCCCTTAGCTTAGGTTAAAAACTGATGTTTACTGGTAAATTTAATTTTACATAACTGTCTTTCTATTACTGGCTCTAATATGATCATTTTTAAAAGACAATTGAAGCTACTCTAATGAAAGTTGTCTGAATACCTGGCTTTATAAAACCACATCTGACCATTACATAATATTTTAAGGCAGAAGTATATTTCTTCACATCCTACTCCCCGAAGTTATGTACTTCAAAAGCACAGGTATCCTTGTTATTCCAGGAAGTGAGAAAGAAGCTCTGAGAATACTGTGCCCATGTTCTCTGACCCCCAGAGCCTTTAACATAATAATGATGCTTGCATTTACATATCATTTTACGCATTTAAAAAAGTACTTCCACACGTGTTTTTTTATAGCAACCTGGCAAAATAAGAGAGCATGAAATTTGGAGTTAGATGACCTTAGACTTAAAACCTAACTGGCATCTTACCATCTGTGTGGGCTTGATCAAGCTTCCTAACCTGTCTGAGCTCATTTCCTCGATTCAAAAATCGGTGATGCTGCTTATTTAGGGAAGTTGAGTGGATTAAATCACATAATGTATGTATTGCTCCTGGCACATGGTAAGCTTTCAGTACATCCTGGTTTGATAGCAACCTTCATGTTGAGGTGAAGACTCTTGGGGTGCACAGGGATAAAGGCTGGTGCTGGGAAAGGAGACGAGTGAAAGAGAAGTTACCCCAGACAGGGTAAGGTCTATGGGTCTAGGGTCTGGGGAAGATTGAGAGGACTGGAACGATAACCAACATAAACAACTTGCAAGGACTTTTTATATGTGCGATAGAGAAGTATTTCCTCCCCACACATCAATGCAAGAAGTGTTGTTATTTTGGTTTAATTTTCTAGCTCAAATAAAATCTGTCTATGTGCCTCTACTCTCTAAGGAGGTGAGAAGCTAAATCTCAGTCATGTGTTTCAGTGTCTTCTCACTCCTTGGACTCCAAATTTGGAGGAGGGAAAGAAGGATACTTATGTGCATATAGAAAGATGTGGGAGGTGGAATGGCCCTCCCTGTTTTTATAGCTCCTTTTTCTGGAAAAGCTAACTTCCATTTTTCCCTTTACCACCTACCAAGCACTGATGTTCTCTGAAAGCTCAGAAGTGCATTCTCCAGAGATCCTGTCTGTGGACCACAGGTTTGGTTGCTGAAGAACTTTGCTGATCAGTTCTTAGCATCCATGGATATCCAGCAAGGAATTATCATCAGATATTATCTGCATTCATGGTATGTCCCCAAATCCCTAGACTCTACCCTGTCTGGGGAAACTTGTCTCCTTTTCCAGCACCTGCCTTTATCCCTGTACACTCCAAGGATCTTCACCTCAAGTCAAACCTATGGGGGAGATATTGCTTTTGCACAGCAGATTTTACTTTCAAATCTCAGATTCTCTGGGACAGTGAGCCCAGAGGCAAAGTACCAAGTTTTGATTAATTTTGAGGCAAAGAGAAGGAACAATAACACTCCTTCTTTTGAACATCCTGTATTAGTGAAAATAACAATGTAGCTCCCCCCTCATCCACGGGGGATGTGTTCCATGACTCTCAGTGGATGCCTGAAACCATAGATAGTCCCAAACTCTATGTATACTATGTTTTTTCCTGTACGTACATACCTATGATAAAGTTTAATTCATAAATTAAGCACAGTAAGAGATTAGCAACAATAACTAACAATAAAGTTGGCTTTAGGGCCATTGTTAAGTAAAATAAGGGTTACTTGAACATGAGCACTGTAATACCATGACAGTTGATATGATAACCAATATGGCTAATAAATGACTAACGGCAGATAGGACATACAGTGTGGATATGCTGGACAAAGGGAAGATTCATGGCCCCAGGCAGATGGGGAAGGACAGTATGAGATTTCATCATGCTACTCAGAAAAGTGCATGATTTAAAACTTATCTATTATTTATTTCTGGAATTTTCCATTTAATATTTTTGGACCGTGGTTGATCATGGGTAACTGAAACTGTGGAAAATGAAACCATGGAAAAGGGAGGACTACTGTATGTACATTAATACAACGGCAAATCATCCTGCAAAGATTTAGTTCTCCCATCACTCCCATGATGTAAGTGCTTCTGCCACCACACCACACTCACTAGAGAAAGAGAGAGGATCGGCCCTCCCTAGACGGCAACACTGCCTCTCTGTTAGGAGAGAAGAGGCACTTTAGTATCTAGCGGTTCAGGCCAAAGTCCTCTAAGAAGGTGTTTACTCATCTTTTGGTCTCAAAATATCCAGCATGAACGTGCCTGAGGTCTCTCCAGACCTTCTCAGGACTGATCCCATCATGACTCACATCCTTCTGATTAGTCACCACAAGAAACTCAACTGCCCACGTCACCAGTTACTCTCATCACTATACTGCTCCACTGCCGTTGTCCAACTACCTCCAAAGTCCGACCCAATCCTCCTCTCCTCACAGGCTTCCGAAACCCTTCTGCTGTGCCTTCTGTCATTAGAAAAGTTTCCTTTATCTTCATCCTATTTTTGTCCAGCCCCATTCCTTTCATCTCCTTTTTCTAAAAGAAACCTGGCTTTCCCTTGATGGCATTTACTCTCCTTCAATCCTAAGTGGAGGGTGTATTTTCTTCCTAACATTTTTTCCTCTGGACCTAGAAGTGGAGTAAATATTTTACCCTTTATCTCTTTCTTTTCCCCTCTATTGATTCCAATAAAATAAGGTCTAGAAAACGTCATCCAGCTTTAAGTTGTCACCTACACTTCTTCATTCCAGTCCCGGGGCCATAGGAACCAACACCCTGCCATACATGGGGTCCTCAGCACCTATTTCAATGGCAGGAGAAAGAAAAGCATTTGTGTTTAGGTTGTCATAGGAGCAGAGCCTGCATTTAGATCAAGAAGTAGTATCATATGTCAAAACAATATTTGGCAGCCAAAATGATTTTTGAGTAAAAAATAAACCAAGTGTGTTGCTATGGACTTTTTCATCATCTTTGGAGCAAGCTTCTTGAAAACTTAGACAAAAAATATCAAATTTTTGATAAATTTACTCTTCGTTAATTACACAAGTATGTTCATAGATGAGCAAAGTGAACAAAAGGAATAAAAGAACAAAGCAGGAGAAGAAGACAGCAAGCAAAGGAAACAAATGATATTCCCATATGTCCCATATTAAACATAGAACCATGGGGACGTACAGAAGGGTATATTATCACCAGTAATTGCTGTATGCTGAGTGTATACTTTGCTAAATGCTGTTTAACACAAACTCAACATATCTTTTTCTAAAATTGAGCTTACACTCTGAATAGCAAAAGAATAATTTCCAAAGCGGAATTTTGGTAGCAGCTCTACTTTCTCAGTTGAAAATGAAGAAATAAAAAAAATATTTTTGGGTTATTCTTTGGTGCTTTGACAGACTACAAAGAAACTATTTACCTTGTTTTGTTCTGAGAGCTCACAGTTTTGGTGCATTGATTATTTTTAAGACAGTGCCCGGAGAGACACTGGCTTAGGATCTCAGCCTGGATAAGATAAATAAGGAACTTGCTCTGTCACCAGAGAGAAGCCTACGGTAATCGACGAAGTCAGGTTCCTGTCACCAGGCGAACGTCACCCAGATAATGAAAGCTCCTTTTGTACGCTGTGCACCATTTCCAGAAAGCATTAGTTAAAATTGGTTAATCTTTGCTCTGCATGTATTCTCTCAACTTGATTATGTTATTTTCTTGGAGGAAGATGAGGTGCTAGGATCAAAATGTTAGACTCAAAATGAGATGTTTTCCATATTCATAATCCTTAGGTCATTGCCATAATCAGAACTATATTAGATAATAAAATATAAAAGGTCCATTTTCCTTCTGAGCTGCTCAATTTTAGTAACTGTTGAATTTTACACCAGCACCTCTTATCTCTGCACCAACTGCCCACAGGAAACACGGAAACTTAATTATTGACAAACCAAATATTTCCATCCTGTGGGAACCAGAATATTCCATAATTTAAGAACTTAGCAAATATTTCCCCTAAAGCCAGATTTTGCACTAAGTTGTGGGTTGCATTTTAAAATAGCGGCATATAACTTCTTCAAACCGCATTTGGGATCTTTTATCTTTTTTGAGGTCTGAATATAGGTTATTAGCTCTTCTTCTTTATTAAAATGTTTACCTTTTGGCTGCTTTTGCCATTTCTTCCTCTGTGTGCTATAAAATATCAGCTTACAGATTGGTGAGGTTCCATGCACAATTTTCTTTCTACATATGAGTAATTTCTATATCATGTGGATGTATTTGTAAAAGCCTACCAATTAAGGTTATTCTGTGCAAGAGGATCTCATTTCAGAGTGTCCATGATCTGATTTTATTTCCTTGCCTAATCTGCAGTTCTCTGACAAAGTTGTACTTGATTAGCATCACATTTGGCGTAAACAAGTTGATTTGCTTTACAGGGGCAGACTTCTCTAGGGAACTACAAACTATCATACACATATGCTTTAAGAAATATGAAGTGCTATGAAAATAAAAAAACATATTGTTTTTATTTTCTTATAGCTTGTAGGCAACTTTCATTTTAAGAATTACCTTTGGGAAGTCCTCCATGTTATTAGCAGACTTTTCAATCTGGCTTTTATGTATCAAAACAAGGCTGTGGAAGATGGTTTCTATCCCTGAGAATGGTGGAGGCTGGAGTCCTTCTGTGCTTTCCCAATGGTCAGTCCATTTCATAGCAGTGTTGGGAAAAGGGAATGGGGTTAGTGAAGAGGGCATGAGATTAAGACCCAGAAGATGGAGTTTAGTCTCTGCTCTGCTACTTTTCTCCTACATAACTTTGGACAAGTCATTGAGCCTCTTTGAGACTCAGTTTTCACATCTATAAAATGAGGATGGATATACTTGCTCCACCTAGCTTTTGGAATTAAAAATAATCATGGGTTTCAAAGTGGTACACAAAGTTGGTTATTACTAAAATTTATCTATTGGTGTATTGTTTCTCATCAGAGAGCCACACACCCAGACTGTACTCTCTTAAAATTACCTTCGGTAAACTGCATTTTAATATTATTCCACTAGACAAATTTGAGGGTTATTATAAGAAAATTAAAACTATTTTCTATTTGCTTTACTATAGAAAAGTAATTGAAGAAATTGTTTACACCTCATGTAGTGTCCTTTTTATAAAGACCTAGAGACATGACACATTTTTCTCAGAATCTCTGGGTTTCTTTTAAGCATAGCTTTCTATTTTTGTTTTTTAAGTCATTTAACTGATTGTGTTTTCCTCTTTACACTAGCTTCTAGGCATCTCTGAGTTAAATCCACGCTTTATTTATAACGAAGTATATATGACTTTATGATACATATTTTAATCTCACCACTGTCTTCAACTTATTTCTGGCTGTATTTTCCTTTTCTTCACAATTTCCTCACTTTACCCTCTTCATATGCTACATATCTTTTGAAAACTACTTGATTTTTGGAATGAGGTGATAAATACATATAAAAATAATCTCTTCCATAAGATAAGACATTTGAAGTAGATGATAATTCTAGCATATATTGAACACTTACTATGTGCTAGGCTGTATGATAACCACTATATAAATAGTACATAGTTTATTTTTCACCATGAAAAAGGTGTTATTTCCTATATTTTACAAAGAAAGAAACTGAGGCTTAGAGAGTTTAATTGGCTCATCCAATGGCTCTCCAGTGATACATAGAGGGGGCTGAATTCCAACACAGATTTATCTGACTCCAAAACTCATGCTGATTAGTCATTACACTATATATACTGACTTTTAATACTAACTATAATAATGTGACAAGTTATTATTATTATTGTAGAGTTATCAGAAGTGTTTGATGCAGTAGAATATTAATCTTCAGTAAGAACATACAAAATTGAAAAAACATTAGGTGTTTTAAGACTCTGCTATGCATGTCTTTGCTCAAAAATTTGATAGAGCAAACCTCTTGCCACATCTTACCTTTACTGCCAAGAATGATGTCACGGTCTGTCTCCATATGTGACTTGGTATGGTACCCAAATGCATGCCTCTTAATGGCATGGAGGAACACATCCAACAACCCTTTTATAGAACGCAGCAAATGCTTTCTGGCACTTTCTGGCAATCTTCTGCCATGCTTTGTTCCTTCAAGTTGTACTTCAAATACCTTTGCTACTCTCTTGTTCTTCATGACCTTCAAATGTCATTATCCATTGCTGTATCTTTCTGTTTAGATTTAAGTGGAAAGGTTCTGTTTAGTCTCCTTTCCCTTTGATATATGGAAACTGTACTTATAGCGTCTGTTTCTTTCCAATATCATAGATATGATTGTAAAAAGGGGTTGAGGAAATGTGGGCCACATATAGTTGATAAAAAATGGTTGATAGCAAGATCCTGGCAGGGGTAGTGGGAAGATGTTTGATATCACAACAAGGAAAGCATTATGGAGTTAATAACTTCTGAACTGGGTTAGAATTGAGGGGAGTGGGCATCTTGAGGGTGGAGTGCTCAGGACCTGGAAGGGTTTTTCTTCCCCAGCAAAGCCATATAAAAATCCTGCCACTGCCACAGAGTAGGTTCTTCTCAGAAGAGAGAAGGCAGTGTTCACAAAGCCTGGAAGATGCAGCGCAGTTAGAGAATTCATTTCTAGAAAAACTGGTAACTGAAACAGTCATTTTTAAGAGAATTGAAAGAGACAGGATCTCCATCACTTTAGCTTTGGAACAGATCTGTGTAGTTACTAATAGGACTGGTACCAGCTGGAGGTATAAGCATATAATTCATAAACACTCTTTAGAGTGATCATTTTGAGCATTATATTCAGACAGAATAAAATGCCTTTGCAACTGTGCTTTCATTCCAATGCAGATCTGCATGGGACGAGGATCAAGATGGGACACAAAAGAGAATCTGCCAAGGATACCACATCAGATCATGAAAAAAAGAGAGTACGAAGACAACCAGCAGGGAAATTTTTCCCTCAGCCAAAGTTTGCCAAAGGCTTCATTAAACCCTTATTGAAGTAGAATTAGAAGTGAATTTCACAACTTTGTCTTTTGTTTTTTATAATTTGTTTTTGTGCTGGGCTATTTTTACCCGTTATGTAATATAGGAACAATTTCTAGGGCTGTAAACAGTTGGAAGGTCTACAAATATATTTGCAATCTGAAAAATGACTTCTTAGCTCAAGAATATGAAAAGAAAGCTTCAAATCAAAATGAATTAATACTTACATCCACAAAGCGTAACATTATACTAAGTGTTTAGTTGCTACTTAACTCAACAATGTTTAAAGTTAGCTTTTTTTTTTTCAAAGATTTTGTTCCCTTGTATGGTTTAGTTATTGTCAATTATTTCTTTAGTTGTCTTTATAAAGTTCTGAAATAAATAACTCTTCCACTTATGTTAGAGGTGACTAGTAGAACCAGGTCGCACATATTAGACATAGGATTAATGAACTGCATGAAAGATTCTTTTGACTGGAGAAGTCAACAGAAATACAAAACTGAGTTCAGAGACAGATTCATTCCTGTCTGGGTATGTCTAATGCTCCCCAAGCATTCATGCTCCAAGTGTTCCAAGAGATTTCTTGGTAAACTTTAGTTGAATGATGTGCTTGAGGTCATAAAGCAGGTTCAAAGTGTTAGACTAGCAGAGTGTAGAATATTAAGAAAAAGACATCAGTTAGAACTGAAGGTAATATTGCTTTCTGGTTATAAGCTTATTCTGGTAACCTTGCTGACTGTAAATATATATCTTCCTCTTACTCATGGTCTTCTCTATTCCTGTTTCTTTCATTTGCTCAGATCCCTCTCTCTTCCACTTTTTGTCTTTTTGGCTCATAACTTCTATCCACAGTTTGGCTTTCATTTTATTTGTTTCATTTTAACATTTTAACTCTTCTAATATTTGTTTCTCATACTTTATGTCTTAGGGTATTTGGGCTGCAATAACAAAATACCATGAAGTGTGGGGCTTATAAAAAACAAACATTAATTTCTCATAGTTCTAGAGGCTGGGAAGCCCAAGATCAAGGCACTGACAGATTGTTGGTGAGAGACAGCTTTATGGTTCCCAGATGGATGGGGCCATCTTCTCGCTTTGCCCTCACATGGTGGAAGGGGTGAAGGATCTCTCTGCAGCTTCATTTTTAAGGGACTAATCTCGTTCACAAGGGCTCCACCCTCATGACATAATAACCTCCCAAAGACTCCCCTCCAAACATTATCACACTGGGGATTAGGCCTCAACATACGAATTTTGACAGAATACAAATATTCCACCCATAGTATTGTATTATTCCATCCTTTCAGGATTATTACTTTCTTGTATCAATAATGAGAGAGAGTGAGTACATGTGTGCATGTGTCTCTGTGTGTGCATGTGCGTCTGTGTAAATGTATGCTTATATGTCTGTGTGTAAACTGGGTGTATTACAATTAGATGTCCTTACATCTGTGTGGTTGATTATCTATGTCTTCTTTCACTCTGAGATAGAGGAATTGGGGTCACCTGACTCATGGTTGGAGTAAGTGATTCTTGGGACCTACTTGCCTTTGGAAAGAGTCTGGGAACTGGAACAGGGTCTTCATGGAGAAGCCTTGCTTGTAGTTAGGACTTCACAGGTGGAACAGGATTCCTGAGGGTGAAGTGAAACTTGGTAAGTCTCATAAACAATGAAGAATTTGTTTTCTTGTATGAGACTCTTGGATTCTTGAAAGGCATAGAGTTTTGAGGGGCAGGAATATATATCTAACAGCAGTAGGAAAATTTTAAGGACAGATAGAATGGAGGGTGTGTGGGTGACATTATTAGTTTTGAACTTATCACTCTTGGAGTCAAGCTATGAAGCAATCCCGTATGAAAGGTAGTTCTATTCACCAGCACCATAAAACATTAAGATGGCTATAAACATTCATGGCTCCCAATTAAAATTCCTACTCTGAAGAAATAAGATATGTATATTTAGAAAATAGTTGTTTCTCTGTAGGAGAGCTTGACACTACAACCATCTGAAGAACTTTCAGATTCAGTGTATTTTGGTGTCAGAGCAAATAAAACCACATTTTTAATGAGTGAAAATTTCTAGTCTTCTCCATTTTTATTTTCTCTTCTACCAGTTATTACAGATGCTTGAGCTAGCCTCTTCAGCTGAAAAAGATGGATGCAGAACTAGCCACATGGAATGTACATATGATTTTTGCCATCTGTATTTAAATATAACACCCCAGCATGTGTCTCTAAGTAACATAACAAGAAAATCTCCACCTGGAATCATTAATCCAGCTTCAAGTCTACATTTTCCAAACATATAGATTATGGAAAGATCAAGAACTAAAGAGAGAAGAAGATAATTTACATAAGGAAAACATACAAATATTATAAAAGAAGAAAGGAAAAGTGAAAGAAGTAGGGAATTAATTGAACAGCAGGAAGGAGATGGACAATTTCCAAGAATAATATATTCCTCCCACTCTAAAGCTGGGGAGCTTAATTTCCACTTTTTTGTAATTACTGGGAGAACCTCTTTAGAGCAAATAAAAGTTATTGGTTTAGACAAAAAATGTTCCTTATACTGGACCTACATGAATCTGAATGTAATTGTTTTAACTCTTTATTAAAACTGCATATTCTTAGATAATACTTGTTAAATTATACTATATTTTAAATAGACCTTCACAAGTAGATTGGAATTGCTCTACTTTTGTCACTGAATTTGGAGTGAATAAGAGCTATAGAATACATTAAAATTAACTTTATGCATGCAGAATCACCTTTTGAATATATTAAAAAAACTGGTATAATCATATTCAAGCTAAAGGAGACTCTATGAACTGATCTGAGAAAAGTGTTTGCATCTCAGAACGTCATAAAATTAGCACGATTCAAAATTAATTATGCTCCATTCTTACTTGTAGGGAGATTTCTGATTAGAAGTTTCTTCTTAGATACTATGATTTTGTGTCAAAGTACCTTTAGTACATTCTTATTACGTCCTGAATACAGACTTTCAATTAAGGAAATGTATGTCCAAAATCTCCATTGAAGAGAGTAGATTTGTACTGACTACCTCTCAAACTAAGTGGGATTTTGGAAACTCCCCAATGCTGTTTCAGTTCCTAAGGGAACACTACAATTAAGCAATTTGCAGGCTAGATAATACTTTTAAAGGCAGAAAGTGCTTCCTCAATGCTCATACTTTGGTTTTTCAAGAAGCATTAGAAGCCATAAAGGGTGACTCCTTATACTACCTAGACGGAAGTTGGTACCTATGTAGAAAAAAAGATGTTATCATATTTGAGTTGTCTTCATATTTTGAAACATTTTATCTCTGACTAGAGAAAAGTGCAGATGCTTAGCTTGACCCAGAAGTTTTAGATGGAATGAGAGGTTATGTAAGTCTAGGTCTAACAGGAATGCTCTTCCTGTTGTTGAAAGAAGAAAACCACCCACATGAAGTCCTTAGAGTTTGACAGTGAATATAAATCTAGATTTGGAAGACTCTAAGTTGGAAGACTGGAAGTCAACTACTCAATGACAAGGTGTCGCTCAGAGAAATACTCCTATCCCCAGAAAATACACGGAGAAAGATACTTCATGGAAAAGCTCTTCATAACACCAAAAATCAGTTATAAGTTGGGTCAGGGAAAAATGAGAACTTGTGAGGGCTTTCTCGCCTAAACTAAACTGACGTTTTAAAAAATGAATTAACTTCCTGATATCAAAGTAGGCTTCATAATTGATAACATAATTGAAATATTTGAATACTTGTTGGGGAAATATCAGAACCAATCACAGATTAAACAGAACCAATTTAAATAAATGACGTAAATCCTCTCATTGGGCATTTTCAAAATTTAGAATATTATTATAGTTTTTATGTTTGCTATGAAAACAGCTAAGTTCAGTTTTTTATTGTTTCCTGGAGTGTTTCTAACTGATGCCACAAGGGTGAAGGGCTGGTCTGTCTCCATTTACTACAGCTGTGACTGGGAATATTTTTCAATTCATTGATTTGATAGGGAGAAGGAATGAGAAATAACTTTGAGTAAATGAAGAGAGTTATTATGTTGCTCAAATAAGATAGTATAATGACGGGTAAATAAAAAAGATTTTGGAGTGAGATCAAATTAGTTATGTGGATTTATAAGTAATTTGAATTCTCTGATTTTTAATTTCTTTATTTGTAAACTAATGATAATAACACCTAATTGGAGAGGTTGCTGTGATATGTATGTTTGCAAAAATCATTGTGTGAAAAATGATACTGATTCTTTGTTAATGAGATATCCAGTTATCTGGAGTTTACTGGAGAGAATTGAAGGTGATTCTCCTGGATACCTTGACATTATAGACAAAGAAATTTCATAGTTGGGGCCTCATTCTCTTTATGAATAAAGATGAGCTTGATAATAGGAAAAAGCTTACATGGTTAAATTTTACAGCGAGAAACAAAGATTGGGGCATTTTGTTTTATGGACATCCTGTTATTTAGGCCATTCTGTCATCTGGTTCACATTGTATTACCCTGTCTGCTAAGCTTGGTTGGGCAACTTAGCCGAGAATTTTTCTGGCAAGGTAGAACATGAGGTGAGTTCTCAACTTAACAGCATGACCTTGGGATAAACCTAATTGAATTATTCTATTTTGGCTATTTTGGAAGCTTCTGGTATATTATGAAAGAGGTATAAATAAAGTCTTGAAAAATAGTGCTTCCCATTTCATTTGTTCCAGTGAATGAATCATAAGAGCAATAGTAACATAAGAGGAGAGCCTAATATGCCTTGCCATCAAATGATGAGACCTAAGATTTGAATGTGCAGTTAGGGGTAAAAGGATGAAAGAGGCTGTTTAGCCTGATTTAGTTTCCAGCAGTGGGTCTACCTCCAGCTATGGCAAAAGTAGCTCCCTTTGTGGTCCTTCTAATAGATTAGGGTACTAAATAGGAGTTGGAATCAAAGCCCCAGAGAGTAAGTAAGGTATTTCACTCCCTGTCCTTGTCTTTTGTGCAAACACATCACTGAGGATATTTTATGGAGGGATGCTTGGTTAAGGACAGAATGTGGATTTGAGATCTTAGGTTCCTTATATCTCTGTTTACATATTCATATAGATACATGGCTCACCTATAAAATAGGGTTTATCATGTCTACATAGCTTCTTTTCTTACCTTACATAATTGAGTGAGACTTGTATGTTGAAGAGGTTTTGAAAAAAGTTGATTATTCAATACAAGCCTAAGGTTGCTAGCAAGAAATCTGTGAAAATTGTACAAAGAATAGAAGAAAAAAAGAAGTCCTCTTTCCCCTTTTCCTTGCCCTTTGTTTACCATCTTTTAAAATCAGTGGAATAGGAAATGAATTTATCTGAAATATTTTTCTTTTCAGAGCTTTCTTTCATTGTGAATTCAGTGACAGCAATTCAGCTGAGGAGCTGGAAGACAACATGTGGAATGGTAAGAGCAGGGACTTCACAGCCAGGCTGTTGGGATTGAGACTTATCTTTGCCACTTACTCTGACTTTTGACAAGTCATTTAGCATCTCTGCTCCACAGTTTCCTTTACATCAAATGGGGATAATTCCACAGAGTTGTTGTGAGGATTAACTGAATTGTTTCATGTGTGGCACTGAGAATAGTGCCTGACACATCCTAAATTCTCAGAGATTGTCCACTATTTTTCTTCTTCTTTTTATTTCTGCAAAAGTAGCCATTTATTTTTCCAGGAAATTTGTGACAGCCCCAAGCTGATCAACTGGTTTTTGAACTTGTAGGGAGATTGTGGAAGGATATTTCAAATTAGTTGCTTAATATTCGGGGTACTAGTGCCTTGTTCTCCAGAATTCTGGCATTCTGACTCAGAATAAATTGACTGTTCTCCATATTATTATCATATTTGGAGATGAGTTCAGCTTTGGTAGGAGGTACAAGGGTTATGTTAGAATTTGTTCTATGTGACAAACTGAAATCAAATTAATCAGAGGAGCCTGTCATAGCAAGAGATTGCAGCAGCCAGTGAGGCACTGGATGCTGAACATGACTAATTCGTACATAACTCCATGACACTGTTGCTCCTACTGGTTCCTAAGTCTCTTGTGTAATAAATATAGATTCATCTGTGGAGATAGAAATTGAGGCTATTAAACAATTGTCTCTTCAGCTAGAAAAGTCAGAACTTTGGCTTCTTTATTAATATTGTGTCTAGCAGAGAGAATTAAAGCTTTAAAATTAAGCAAACCAGTTGCACTTTTAATTGTTAGATTGCACCTTGGGAGAGGAAATCCTCCTGTACCTCTCTTTTTGTCCTCCCTAATTTCTTTCCTCTGATGACTTCAAATGTCTCACAAATTATATGCATAGTTTAAAGATGATAAATATTCAATAATCAATAAATTTGCATTAATTTGAGTTGTCTACAGAATTAAAACAATATTGTTCATTTATTAACTTCACAATAAATATTTATTGTAGGCAGTCTTCTAACCATTGGGGTATAGTGGTAAACAAGAACAATACAATAAATTGTATTGTTCTTACAATAAAAAGAGATTGAAGATGTGTATATAAATAAGTATATAAGAATGATAATTTCAGAAATTGATCAGTTTTATGAAACAAGGTAAACAAGATAATGTGATCAAGAAGATAGGGTGGGTCAAGAGAGAGACAGAATGGATCTTATCTTTAAAGGGAATCCAAACAATACCAAAAGATAGAACCCAGATAGGCTGTGTTCTTTGACAACCAAGAGTTAATGACAACAACAAACTGGAAATTAAAATTAAGAAAAAGATTTCTCTGGTTATTAAAATAATTGCAGGACAAATGGAGAAATCAAAATTGTCATTACAGAATGCACAGAAAGGAATGAAAATGATAAGCCTGTTTATAAGATGCTGCCAAAACTATATTCAGAGGAATATTCATGGCCTTTAAAGTTTAGCTACTTAAAGGAAAGAAGGAAACTTAAAGTCTTGGCCTTCAGTTTACAAAGATTGAAAAAAAGATGCTGAGGTAATTAAATGGGGGAAAGGAAGATTTTTCAACAGAAGGTATTGGACATCTATATATAAAAAAATGATTCTTGACTCACATTTTGTACTATACCTAAAAAATAACTTAAAATGGATCATAGACCTAAATGTAAAATCTAAAACCATAAAAATTCTGGAAAAAAGTAGGATAGATTCACAGGTATATACGTATACCAACACTTAGCAAATACAACTTAAATATGTGCAGTTTCAGAAAAGGAAACCATCAACAAAAATGGAAAGGCAACCGACCGAATGGGAGAAAACATTTGTAAATCATATATCTGATAAGGGGCTAATATCTAAAATATGTAAAGAATTTACACAACTCAACAGAAAAAAATATGATTAAAAAATGTGTGTAGGAACTGGATAGACACTTTTCTAAAGAAGACATACAAATGGCCAACAGGTGCATGAAAATGTGCTCAACATCGCTAATCAGGGAAATGCAAATCAAAAACACAAGTAGATATCACCCTGTCATCAAAAAGACAGGAAATAACAAGCGTTGGCAAGATGTGAAGAAAAGGGAACCCTTGGGCACTGTTTGTGGGAATGTAAATTGGTGGAGCCACTATGGAAAACAGTCTGGAAGTTCCTCAAAAAATTAAAAATAAAACTTCCATATGATTCAGCAATTCCATTTCCAGGTATAGATCCAAAGGAAATTAAGTCACTATCTTGAAAAGATATCTGCAAGCCATGTTCATTGCAGCTTTATTTACAATAGCTAAGACATGGAAGCAACCTAAGTGTCCATTGATGAATGAATGGACAAAGAACATGTGGTATATATGTATACAATGGAATGTTATTCAGCTATAAAAAAGAAGGAAATCCTACCATTTGTGACACCATGCATGGAACTTGAGGGCATTATACTAATTGAAATGTCAGACAGAGAAAGATAAATACTGTATGACCTCAATTATATGTGGAATCTAAAAAAACCTGAACTCTTAGATACAGAAAACAAATTGCTGGTTGCCAGAGGTGGCGGATGGGAGAAATGGGTGAAGGTGGTCATAAGGTACAAACTTCCAGTTATAAGGTAAATAAGTACTGGGGATGTAATGTACAGCATGGTGACTAAAGTAACAATACTGTATTATGTATTTGAAAGTTGCTAAGAGAGTAGATCTTATCACAAGAAAAAGAATTGTAACTATGTTAGGTGATAGATGTTGACTAAACTTGTGGTAGTCATTTATCAATATATACATACAGTCACGTGCCGCATAATGACCTTCCAGTCAATGATGAACCGCATATACAATGGTGGTGCTATAAAATTAGTACCATATAGCCCAGCTGTGTAGTAAGCTATACCATCTAGGTTTGTGTAAGTACATTGTATGATGTTTTCACGACAACGAAATCGCCTAATGACGCATTTCTCAGAATGTATGCCTGTCATTCAGCGATGCATAATTGTAATAACTTACACTTGCAAAGCACTTAATTGATTTCAAAATATCCTCATGGATATTATCTCATTGAATCTCTGCAACTTTCTTTACTTTATAGATTGCAAAGCTGAAGTCAGTAGGGCTTAGCAATTGTTTGCCCATGGTCATACGGAAATTTTGGCAGATATTAAATGCAGGAGGTTTGACGCATGACTGTATTTCACATCACTATGTTGTACATCTTGGACTAATACAGTGTTATATGTCAACTACGTCTCAATAAAACTGGAAAAAAAGAAAGGGACACTGTGGGGATGTGGGTGAGCTGATAATACCCTGTTTCTTGATCTGGATGCTAGTTAAGTATGTGAGTTCAATTTGTGAACAGTCATCAAGCTGCACAGTGAGGATTTGTTTATGATTCTATATCTGTATTATACTTCAATAAAGTGTTTAAATAAATAAATAAGTATGTGCAGTTTATGGTATGTCAATTTTACCCCAAGAAAGCTGAAACAAAACACTTCAGAGTAGGCAGAATGGAAAAAGAAGCAATATTATGCAAAAATATTCTAAAGTGTGTTGTATATAAATGTATTACATTTCATACATACCTATTAGAAGTAGAAAATTAATGCTCAAATGAAACCTGACTTAACATTTCTGAAATGTCCCAAAGTAGAACAAACAGAAAACTACTCCTAAAAAGACAATAAATAAACTCAAAGAGAGCTTGATTGTATTAGTCTATAGGAGACAACAAATCGACTAAATATTCTGGTCAAAAGTGTCGTTAGTTGCATTCATAAATTTGTTAAGTTACATTGGGAAAATTGACTTTTATACAGTTTGACTTTTCAACCAAATGGGCTGCTTCCAGATAGATTTCTACCTCGTTTGTATGTGAGATCCTGGCCGGTCATTGCTTGTCTCTCTCCTCTTCTATGCTAAGGTCTTGATCACTAACTGACAAGCTTTCTTCTTTTTCTTCTTTTCTAACTAGGAAAATTTAGGTTTTAATTGGTATTTGGAGACAATACATTTCCATATAACTGGATGAATTTTGATTCGTTTAAGTTAATCATGTGAATGCCTTTCCCCTTGGCTATTAATTGGCTTAGGAATAATAATGATATAACACAATTCTTAGTCATTAGACTTGGAGGGATGTCTATTGAAGCATTCTGAAAAAATTTTCCTCCGTCTTTTCAAAGGGATGAAAGAGAGAAACATTCTCTTTTCTTGCTTTTGGGCTATGTTGTAGCAAGATGTGATATCTGGAGATGCTGCAGCCATCTTAAAACTATGAGGGGAATAGTTTCAAGGCCCAAAGCCAATATACTGAAAATGGCCAAGCTGAAGGAAGGAAAAAACCTGGCCCTTTGATGGTTTCAATGAGCCCTGAAGTAAATAATCTTGAAAGGGGCTTATTTTCATGTTTCCCATTATGTGAGATAAATATTTAGTTAAGCTGTTTTGAGTTTATTATTTTTTTCCCAGCTGAAAGCAATCCTAATTGATTTAAAGCTAATATTCTCCCTCTGAACTAAATAGGGTGTGTAAAATTCTTCCCCACCTAGCCTTAACCTAAATTTCTTGTCTGATTTCCTTCCCTGCCCATACATTCATTCTCTCTAAGCATCAGGCAACTGAATTTTTTTGCCATGAACTGTAGTAAGTACCTTATGTTGAAAAATATTTCTTTCTTCTCATTGTTATCCTCAAAACTCGGACATCATCTTCTCTATGCAGCTTGCCCTAACTTCTTCAGGAAGAATGATTTTTTTCTCTTCTTGCTGCCACAGAACATTATTATCTCCTCTAGTACAGAATTTTTCCTCTCATTTTGCATCTGTATTTGCATTTCTATGCATCTGATAGACTGAGCTTCTTAAGGGCAGAGAAATAATTTTGTTTATGATCATATTCTCCCCATTGTATTGGCATAATATTAATACTGATCATATGTGGTACAAATGTGAAAAATGAGGTGCTGGATGGAGGACCAATTGGTTTTCAGTGTTATTGGGTTCTCATGCAATAAACACTTTTTGGCCAGGGAATAAATGACAGATAAGTGTCTGAAAGCTGTAAGGGTTCAAGTTTTCCTGTGCTCCAATAGGAAGAGGAACTGGTAGGGACAACTCAGGCAGAAGAAATAGTGGCTAAGACTGGTTTTCATTTTTAATCATCATTTTCTGTTTACACTGTGCATCACATGAGAGGAATATCACAGTGGTCTCATTTAGTGCGACTCTTCACTGTGTACTCTCTTTTCCACAGTATTTTTGTAGACTATCAAGAAAAATCCAAAAGCATCTGATTTCATAAGTTGATTTCTCTTTCCAACTCATTTTGAAATATCAGCAATTGCACAGCCAGCACCTTTTCATGTGTCAGAACTGTTCACAGTTCTTTTTAAAAGCAAACACTGCAGCTCTGCATTTAGTATAGATTATTAGGAAATATGTCTGACTATCACGATTTTATGAAACAAAATTAAGCATTTCCTGTCATCTTTGCCCAGATCTTTTACAAGTGGAGATAGATCCAATTTGTTAAACAAGGTGTGAGGAAATAAAAATTCATAAGTTTTAAAACTACGTGGGAGAGAGAAAGTGGGGATGAGAACAGTTGGTTGTTGCTTTGATCATTAAATGCTCCTTCAAGGATTTTGTCATCTTTGGGAGGAAAGTCAGTTCAAGTCTCGGAAAATCAGATTCAGTTTCCTGGTATCTAAAATGAGGAGCATTGTACAGATGACTTCTAAGACCTTTCAGGATCAGGTCTTCTAGATGGGTAGACTCACATTTTCTCTCTTCTAATGGAGAGACATCTTGCAGGTGATCCCCTACATCTTGAGCCTAATCAATTATTAATAATAAAAATAAAATTGAAAAATTATCTTTTGTTTTGTCATTATAGTTAGTTTTAGTGAGTGGCATTAGGTCAAGTTGGGATAGAATAGAGAGTGCAGAGAGTGAACTGTAAGGACTGACATTCACTCTTGCAGTTTTTCATTCAATGGGTCTAAGACATTTTGGAATTGTACATGAAGTGTCAAAAGTTACAGTACAGCGACTCTGAGAATTCTAAGTGATCAGTGTACTGCTAAGAAATATCTCTTCTCTTGGGGAATTTTCTCATTAAAACAAATGCTTTCCCACAGTGATAAATTTTACATTTGGTATAAACTGCACATTCAGAAGTTAGAGAATTGCTAATGGGCTTCAGAAGTCTTTTCTTACTGCAGTTAAAATGCTGTATTCAAGAGGAAATCTTTTAAGAGAGTGACAGAGCGATGTTTGTATTTGGAAGACGAATGATCTTGTTATGAGCTCCTCTTCTGGAGTTTCCTCCAGTGTTTAATAGTTTCTAACTTTTCTGGGTCTCCTCAGAAAGCTGAACACATGGGAAATGGAATTGAGTTATACTCTTCATCCCCAATGCTAATGACCTGAAATGAGATTTACATTTTAGGATAAAAGTCAGAACTGTCTTAGCTATACAATTGCTCTTTCACAGTGTTTGTAGCAAGTGAGAGATTTTCATAGCATTTCAACTGCAAGTTAGAAAAGGTCAAGATGATTGAAGTATTATTTAAATTCAGAAATGATTAAAAATAATAAATGACATTCTTTATTCAGTAGTTCAGGTAATTTACAAAGAGAAATCTCATGAGGCAACATGGAAAAACCATTCATCTGGGAGTTAGAGAACCTGTGCTTTCCTATAAGCCTGGTCCTTACTTTAGTAGCAGAGGGACCTTGGGCAGTCTGCATGCCTTCTTTGGGGACTGGCACCCCATCTGTGAAATGAGCCCATGGAATTACAGCGTAGTTTAAGTTTAGTCTCTTCCAATATTGATAATTCGCCCTTTCCGTTGGGGGAGTCATTTTGCATCTGACTCAGTGGGAATGGAGATTGATGGAAGGTTCTTATTAAAAAATCATTTTAAGATTGGAAAATTAAATTAAGCAATTGTTCCATATCTACTATGTCCTAGCCACTGTTCTAGGTGTTGGGGACACAGTCCGGCTTTCATGCTCCCTTACCTTCTACATGTTTTTAGTTGGTACTGGGAGAGTAAGGACAACTGCATAAGAAGTTCATTTCAAGTCAATATTCCTGTTTTTTAGGGTAGGAAAACAATGCAAAATCATGAAATTAGTGGCATAGGGATCAACTCCAGGAAGTGCATGGGAGACACTGATATTTGATTTTGAGAGTTGGCAAGGAGGCTGAACCAGAGGGCTATTAAAGTTTAAGAACAGGGAACTCCTGTAGTTGTTTCACATTCCAGCTCCTGAATTCCTCCTCTTCCTCCATGTTATTTTGTTGTGTCCCAGACCGGAGTTTCCCAAATGTCTAAGAGTCTCACTCCACACTGGCTCTGCGTGTGCTTCTCTCCTGACCTGAACTGTGGTGGTGATGGTGAAGTGCCTGAATATATTCTCTGTTGGACAGGAAGGAAAAGGAACCAAGAGACAAAGCTTAGACCATGTCTTAGAACCTCCTGCTATGGGCTGATTGAGGTCCAGTCTTAGTGTTGTAATCCTCGGAAATTCAAACTCTCTCCAGAGAGCTGTTTTCGTCTTTTAGACAAACTAGAGATAAAGGTCAAGGGAGAGATTAGAATCACAGAATATTAGCACTGGCACGAAACTTAGATGTTACCTAGATAAGTTGTGGCCCTATATGAACTTTAATTATCTGGTCTTTGGGAAAAGAGGTTCTTTTATTAGTTGCCTAGTTTCCACATTCAGCTTGGAGGGGGTGTCTCTTTATTAAGCCTCTTCTGAAGCCCTGTCCCGTCCTCATTGATTCCAACAGCCTGAGCTTTAAAAATTCCTTCTTAACATTTCTCCCCAATTTATCAGTCTCAGAATTGGAAGAGCCTGGTTGCCTTCAGCCTAGCCCAGCCCAGCCCAACTCAGACCCACAATAACGTGTGCAGCAAGATGTTATAATGTAGACATGGATCAGTGAAATGGGTCATGGATGAGCATGTACAAAGGAGGCAACTGCCATTGGTAGAAAGAAGGAGCCCCTTGTTTCCTGTTCCGGTTTACAGCAGAGAAGTCACCACAGCCATTGAGTAGGAAACGTATTTTGAGTGGCTGGGCCTGACAGGGATTAAATGCCATATTTCTATCCCCTAAGCTCTATCTCTGATGAGCAAGCCAGAAGCATTGTTCCAGAAAACAGTAGAACACAAGTCAGTTAAGTTCTTTGCCACTTTATCACAAGGATCGCCATTCCTTCAGTTTCCAATAACCTGTGGCTTGTTTCCGTCTGAGACCTCATCAGAATGACCTTTAACATCTATATTTCTACAACATTCTGTGCATGATTATTTATTCTCTAAAAAGGTGGAGGTTTTCCTCTGCAGTTCTCTTTCTCTTCTGAGTTCTCACCAGCATCACCTTTAACAACCATATTTCTACCAACAATGCCTTTATGGCAATCTCCACTTTGTCTAGTATACACCTCAAAAGCCGCTGTCACATTTTTAGGTGTTTGTCCCAGCAGCACCCCACTTCTCAGTACCAAAATCAGTTTTAGTCAGCTAAGGCTGCCATAACAAACTACCACAGACCAGATAGTTTAAACAAAAGAAATTCATTTTCTTATTGTTCTAGAGGCAAAATTCCATGATCAAGGTGCCAGCTGATTTAGTTTCTGATGCAACTCTTCTTGGCTTGCAGAATGCTACCTTTCTGTTGTGCCTTCACATGGCCTTTCCTCAGTGCATGTGTGTGAGGAGACAGAGCAAGAGAGCTTTCTTATCTCTTCTTGTAAGGACACTAATTCTGTTGGATCAGGGCCCCACAATTATGACCACATTTAGCTTTAATTACCTCCATAAAAGACCTATGTCCAAATATAGTCACACTGGAGATTGAGGCTTTAATATATGAATTTGGGGTGGAACAAACATTCAGTCCATGGCACAGACACTTCACAAAATAGAATATTCAAATGACAAATATGCATATGAAAATGTGATCAATATCCTTTATTTTCAGGGTGATGTAAATTAAAAAAAAATGAATACTATGATATATCTAGCCGAATGGCTAAAATGAAAAGGACAAAGAATAACAAAGATTAACAAAGATATGCAGCAACCAGAATTTTCTTACCCTGTAAGCAACTGGAATTCTCTTTGCAGTATTAATTGTGACAACTACTTCGAAAAATATTTTGGTATCATCTACTGAAGTTGAATATACTGCATACACTCTGATCCAGAAATTCCAATCACACAGTTACCAAAAGATATAAAAAGTGTTCATAACGCTATTATTAATAATAGCATATTTGGAAACAACCCAAATGTCCATTGACATTATAACATATAAATAATTAAGGTATATTCATATAACAGTATACTATTGACAAATAAAAATGGCAAGCAGTAGGATATATTGGAATACATGAGGAAGACATTTGGTGTAAACCTAATTCGGCCCTTCTTTGTTTTCCCAAAAGGGCCTGACTGTGGCCATTGAGCACACATTGTATATCTGCTTTAAAATATTTACTATGGCAAGAACAAATGGCCTTAAGATAAAGGTGCAACTTCCCCCCACATTGGCATTTCCTTAAGGATAAGCATCTTTCCTTAGGCTAGGAACTGATTGCTGTGCTCACCTTTGACCACCCAGCTCACCTGTGACCACCCAGCTAGAGAGAACAGACCTGCCACCCTGCTGTGTTCACTGAGACAGCAGACCTACCTGCTGTGTCTATCAATCACTGTGCCGACAGAGCAGTCTCACGACTATTGTAAAAGGGACATTTCAATCATATGTGAAACATTCTTTTTGGGGGTATATAACCACTCTGTGCATCCCACTTCTTTGGTGCCTTTTCTTCCTTCGGGAAGAAAGGCTCCAGGCCATGGTCCTCAGATTTTAGCTCAGAATAAACTCCCAAATTTTCATTTATAGATTGGTTATGGATTATTTTCGTTGACACTATAGAGCAATGAAAATGATTAAACTACCTGTTATAAGATCGAGTCCCCAGACACAGACCCTGAGATGAGGATTCAAGTTCAATTAATTTCTTTGGAAGGTGAATCCAGGAAACATTAGTAGAGGAGTGGGGAAATGAGGCAGGGAAGGGAATGCAGCCAATAAAGGGTACAATAGCAAGCCAGTCACCATTGTGAATAGGTGGAGCTTACTGCCCCCAGGGGAAATCTAAGAATCAGTATGAAATACATGCCTCAGATTTATTCCATGAAAGAAATGAAGGAGGTTCTTTATGCACAAACTCTTGTCGGCCATTTATTGAGATCTTCAAGAAAGTCATTAATCTCTCTTGACTTCTGGCTCTCAGGTGGAAGGGGTGGGGCTCCAGCTACGAAAGAAAGCCTTCAGGCAGGTGGAATTCTGCGTTGTTCACAACAATGGTAGGCCTGAGAGAATGAAGGTAGAGTAATAATAACAGAATCTGCTATACCACTGCCGTGCATACAACACAGATGAATCTCACAAGTGTTGAGAAAACAAAAGCCAGAAACAAAAGAATACATACTGCATGTTTCCATTTATATAGAGTTAAAAAACAGGCAAAATAAAGATGTTCAAAGTCAGGATGGTGGTTGTATTTGGGGAAGGAGAGAAAATAGATTGGAGGAGGGCACTGAAAGAAAGTTCACACTATAATAATTCATTGAACACATTTCTGTATTTATACTATTTTCTACTTAAAAGTTTGTTTTTTAAAATGGAAGGAGAAATAAGGTCAGTCTTTCAATGCAGGCTGCCTCTGTAATGCACCCACCGTTCAGGTGGCCATTTGTATCTGAAAATAATGTCTGGAAATGGTTCTTTGTAACATAGCAAGGACTCATTCTGCTCACCGCAACCTTGAAGCCAATTAATTTCAAAATGAGTTGGTGATTGAGAAAGGGATTTATTCAATTAGCCAGCAAAATTGGAAGATGGTGGACTCATGTCCCAAAGACCATCTTAAACAAGCACATTATCTTGAGGCAGTTATATAGGGACTAGTGGGTTATGCAGGAGGGGCTCAAGAATGTTGACTATCAGGTGTCTGCAACTGGAGATCCCACATCAGGTCTTTCAGTTGTCATCGATGATGGATGCCAGCATAGGTGTTCTTCTCTGCGGAGGTTGTCATATTCCTAAGAAACTCCAAAAAACAAAGTTATCATCTATCACTATAAGGAGGTACATGCGTCAGCCAGGATAATAAAATCTACAAAGTGTGCACGTTTCCTGGAGGGTAGCTATTTATTTCCTAGGCTATGTGCAAGGTAAAACATATACAGCGTGGGTGAGTTAGTCAGAGATAATTCTGAGTTACAGTATGGCTTCCCTCCTGTTAACCTCATCCTAGGCTGGTAGTACCTTCTCGTCGACTGGATTCTCTCAAACAGCAGTATGAGCTTTCTTGTACATCTTCTCCATTACGTCTGGAGCTACATTGTTCTTTATGTATTGAGAGAACTGTTTTTTGTAAGCATCTTCGTCTTCTTCCATTAGGTAACACATATAATCTGCAACATTCTGACCTATGATATGCTTCCAATGTACTTCTGCATTGAATTCCTTGCTTTCTGAATCATAACTAGTGAATTGTTTGGTTCTGTGAGGCATAGACAAGCCCCCATCCACAGCTCCTTTCAGGGCTCCATTCCGTTCTAATGAAATTTGCTAGGTTCTGGACTTTTTTGGGACCTGTCACCCCTTCCGTCTTTCCTACTTCTCCCTTTTGGAATGAGAACATCTATCCTATGCCTGTCCCATCACTGTATTTTGGAAACATATAACTTGTCTGGTTTCACAGGTTCATAGCTGGAGAGGAATTTTTGCCTTAGGATGAATGGTACCTGGAGTCTCACCCGTATCTGATTTAGATAATATTTAGATAAGACCTTTGACTTTAGACTTGATGTTGAAATGAACTAAGAATTTTAGGGTTGTTAGGACGGAATGAATGTATTTGCATGTGAGAAGGACGTGAACTTTGAGGGCCCAGGGTCAAAATGCTGGGGCCTGAATTGTGTCCTTCCTCAAATTCATCTGTTCAAGCCTCAACTCCCAATGTGACCGTATTTGAAGAATACAGGGTCTTTATGGAAGTAATCAAGGTTAAATGAAGTCATAGATGTGGGCCTTGATCTGAGAGGATTAGGTCCTTATAAGAGACAAAAGCGAAATATGTGAGGAGATGATATGTTAATTAGCTTGACTACAGTAATCATATCACTATGTGTGTATATCAAATCATCATGTTGTACACCTTGAATATATACAATGTTCATTTAACAAAGAAAATAGAATAAAACAAAAAGTGAGTTGGTGCTCTCTCTCTCTCCATCATGAAAGCACACAGTGAGAAGACGAATGTCTGCAAGCCATGGAGAGACCCCCACCAGGAACAGAATTGACCAGTACCTTGATCTTAGACTTCCCGGATTCCAGAATTGTGAGAAAATAAATTTCTGTTGTTTAGTCCACACAGTTTGTGGTATCTTGTTATGGTAGCTCTAGCAGACTACGACAGCCCTTTTAAATCCTTTTCTTTTTTTTCTTTTGTGTTGAGAGATCTACTTTTTTGCATGTTTTTCTTATGGATTTTTAGGAGTTCTTTACATAATCTGGGGAACCTGGAGTGTTTCAAATACTTTCTTCTACTCCATGGCTTATTTTTTTTACCCTCTTAGGGTTAATGTTGATGAACAAAAATTAATAATTCAAATGTAATTCCATCTATCTTTCTGTCATGTTTAGTTACTTTGGAGTTTTGTTTAAGAAGTCTCTCTCTACTGTAAGGTCATTATAATATTTTCCTATGTTGCAATCTATTGTGCTGTCCAATATGGTAGCCACTAGTCACGTGTAGTTATTAACCACTTGAAATGTGGCTAATCTGAATTGAGGTGTGCTGTGAGTACAAAATACACATTTCAAAGACTTAGGATGAAAAATAAAATAGCATATCTCATTAATAATATTATATGTTGATTACATACAGAAATGATACTTTGTGTGTATCTATACAAAATATTATATGTATGTTATATATATTTTGAATGTATTGTGTATACACAATGTTATATGTGTACATAATTATCAACACTGAACATACGTTTATTGGGTGTGGAATTCACGGTGTATGAACTCTTCTATTCACATCTGTTGGTCATTGGCATTTAGTGCTTCAGTTTGGAAATGTGAGGTCAGTCTGACTTTTGTTCCTTTGTATACCTATTATATTTTTCCTGCCTGGATACAAAGGTTTTTCTTGATCTGGAAATTAAAACTTTTCTAAAGGATATTTCTTTTCATTAACTTTACTCGGTAGTTACTTCTACGTATAACTTGAAATTCAAGTATTTCCATTGTTATAACTTCTATTTCCTCTCACATATCTCTCCTTTTGAAATTAATATTATGCAGTGTTATCTCTTCTTATCCTGTCTTTTGTGTCTGCTTTTCTCTTATTTTAATATTGCATACTTTTCTTTTGACCTCTGAGTGAATCATTCAGGCTTATCTTCTGTCAGTGATTTCATTTTCGACGGCATCCAAGATGTTGTTCATTGACTTAGTTTAGGTTTTTATTTCCTTTTTATTTCATTCGTTTTATTTTGGAATAATTTGAAATTACAGAAGTGTTGCAAAGATAACAAAGGGTTCCTGTATGCCCTCATCTAGCTTCCACTACTAACACCTTACATAATCATAGTACATTTATCGAAACTACAAGTTAACATTAATAAAATGCTATTAACTAGGTCTAGGCTTAACTTGGATTTCTCTAGTTTTTAAATGAATGTCCTTTTTTGTTCCAAGTTTCAATTCAGGATACTACATTACATTTAGTTGTTGTGTCTCCTTAGGCACCCCCAATCTGTGAGAGTTTATTGGTCTTTACTTATCTTTTGTGGCCCTGACAGTTTTGAAGAGAATTTTGTAGAATAGCATTTTGTAGAATTTTCCTCAAATTGGATTTTTCTCATGTTTTCTTGTTTTAATAGCAAGATTTGTTTTAATCAGGTGTGGTAAGACATGCAGACATGGAAATGATTGTCGTGAAGGAAGAAGTTTGTTATTGGGTTCCTAGAAATAGAAAGTATGGCATGTCAGGGAAGGCTGGCTACATGACAGAAGAAGCATCAGTTAGTCAGGAGGCAGGGGTCAGAGAGGTGGTTGGGGGAGAAACATGGGCAACAGACTTTCCAGTGGTTTCTGTGGAAAGGAACAGGAGATGCAGGGTATATTTTTTAATAATTTCAGTATCCTCTGGGGCATAGGGACTGTCTACTTTTGTTCGGTACCTAGCCCCGGGGTGATTAGGACAGGTGGATAGAGGTCCAGAGCCAGACAGCCTGATAGAGGAGGTGGTTGAGGATAAGGGCTCTGGATTGCTTAGCTTGCATATGAAAGGTACCTAGCAGGTGAGTCCTTTGATTATTAGGAATTGCCTAGCTGCGGAAGGGGCAGTCCATCTAGGGTTGGCAAGACCCCAAAATGTCAAAGCATCAAAAAATATGGAATAAAAAGACATGATTAATACATTTCTTATGACTGGACTGAGGGGGCTCAATTTAGATTTGGAATTAGCAGCCGTGTTTTTCATTGTGAAAAAAATTTGTCCTGATCTCAGAACACTCTGTTTTCGTGATTTATACATTTGAGCGCTTCCCATATCTTTTCGATAAGTTGGAGGTTTTAATAGTTATTTCTTATCCTTGCTACAACTTTATTTTGTAAGAGAAGTTTACTTTGATTCTTCCATTATTGTCTCTGTTTAATCAATTGAGTCTTTCTCTGTGACTGGTGTCTTCCTTTCGCCTGTATTTGCCTATCCATACAGAACGTTGTTTAATTAGTCCTGGAGATGAGATGACTTCTGTCCCAGGTTGTGTGGGTCTTTATTCAAATCTTTTCTTTGCATATAAAGGGAAAATGGAAATATCTATATTTAATTTATTTTTCTCTTTTCAGATTCAAGATCAGTAGCCTATTGGCTACAACCTGCTGGTGAATTTACCTGCAGCAATTTGCATTTCTTTCCACTCATTTTTCTACAGTCCAATTTTTTTTTCTAGGACTTTATTGCTGATGAATTTACCATGTTATTTAAAACAAAGTATGGTCCATATGTAAGGCTCATGGAATTACTAAAATCATACTATGTGCTGTGTTAGGACAGGTTGCACAGATGCAGAGTCTGAGATGGGCAAGTGATTTATTGATGAGAGAGTGCTGGAGCATAAAATGCATCACAGATATCATCTGCTTTGAGGAAAGGAGGCTGGACTTTTGCACGACTGTGCCAGTCATTCTCTGTGGGTTTCCCAGAGGAGCGGGAGGTGGGGAGGCATTGTGTAACCCTCTAGGTGAGTCTGCTCTCATTGGTTGAGGACAAGTCTCCAGAGAGAGGAACAGCTGTAAACCGTAAGCAGACAACAGAGCTACTGCAGGAGGGGCAAAGGGGGTCTGGGTGGGCACCAACAGTGTTTTCTGCATGTGCAGTAGCTCCAAGGGTCAACACAAAGAAGATGTAGTTTCCCTTTATATTTCTGGTCACTGGATCTTAAATAAGGTAGCCTTTTCAATTATGAATGAGCATCTAAGGTTACAAAGAAGTGTTGTGTTTGAAAGAAGATATGTGACAAAACAAAAATCCTCAATAGCTGTGCTTCCCATGACATGCATTAATTTTAAGTTCAGCAGAAAATAAGTACTAAGCGTATACTGCCTATACTTAGAGGTGTTTATCAAAAACATAACTTCTTCCCAGAGGTAGCATAGTATGCTAATTATCCACCAGAGTTCCTTTTATATTCAAATCCCCACCAATCTGAGCGGTAATGGAGGTTGTCAATCTTGAAACAGAAGCCAATTTAAAACGCATTAATAGCAAAAACAACAGCTGTTATAAATAGTGCTTCCTATGCTATTTGAGTATGGTATAAGCTGCTCCTGAGACTGAAAGGAATTTGGAATATAAGAAAATTTAGTAACACATCCATTCAAAGTTCAAATACAAATTTCAGTTCAATTCAGTTTTGCAGCAATACATCAGTCCTCAGTGATCAACACTGACGTGGGTTGGGTGGAGGACCAACGTAAAGAAAGCCCCCAGTGGATCTTGCAGACTTCTACCATTATTAGAAAATAGTATTAAAAATTACCTTTTTTATTTTAGAGAACATTTTGGGTTTTTTTTTTAAAGATTTCATTTTTTCTTTTTCTCCCCAAAGCCCCCTGGTACATAGTTGTATATTCTTCGTTGTGGGTCCTTCTAGTGGTATGTGGGATGCTGTCTCTGCGTGGTCTGATGAGCAGTGCCATGTCCACACCCAGGATTTGAACCAACGAAACACTGGGCCGCCTGCAGCAGAGCGTGTGAACTTAATCACTCAGCCACGGGGCCAGCCCCCCTTGGGGATTTTTTTTTATAACATATCTTCAGTCCTAAAGTACAATAAATATCCACTTTTCTTATAGTTAGGCTGTGGTTAACTTCCATAGTTCAAAACATAATCATGATAAAATGTGTTCAGAGGAGAGAGAAATTGCTGCCATAAAACACATAAATTTTGTTCTTAGGGAGAGATGTGAGGTTGTGCTTCAAGAGTCTAATGACCTACAGTCCTGTCTTAAAACAAGGATTTGATTAAGCAGACTTGGTTATCTATTTTTTTTTTTTTACCAGGAATCTTAAATTTTTTATAGACTCTAGTAGAGTGGAATTACAGAAAGGGAAGTGGTGAAAATTTACTGCTGAGATCTCCAGCTGTGAGGAACATCATTGACCAATGGCTGCATCTACTGCTCCAATGGATCCAACACTGCCTCTGTGCTGAGGCCACACTTGTTGTGAGTTGCTTTCAGCCAATGAGTGAGCATGGTGAAGGTACTACAGCAAACCCATCCTTGCAAGGTGCCGGTCTCCTCCTCTATGTTTTTGGATCAATAACTCCCCATTGGCTTGGCTCAACCTTGCTTAGAACTGGGCTGCTATCTGTGACTCTTCCTACCCTGTCCTCCTTATTCCCCTCCTCCTTCCATGAGATTCGTGGTCTGAAGCCTCCCTCTACCTTCTCCTGCTTCCTCTCCCCCAAAATCTTATGCATGTATACGCTCATATTGGCATGTACTTCTCAGTGGACCTAAACTAACACAAGTGGTTATGAGAGCGGTCCAACAAAACAGGTGGTAGGATGTGGATGTGGGACTAGCTCACTAAGCACTTAGTGGGCAAAGAAGATGCTCTGGGGATGTGGAAATGGCCACCCCAAGATATGTCTCTTTGGCATGAGGATTATTTGAGGCTGGTTTCTTTGCAGACAGGAAAGCAACTGAAAAGTAGAACTTTGCTTACCCTTAGTAAGAGACATTTACATTGTAAAGGAACTCTCCATCTGTAAAGATATCTCCCTCTGTACCAGGAAGAAGGGGAGATGACCTTGTCTCTAGAAACTCTTAATCAATGGGGAAGGCAAGGACTTAAATCTGCATTTGTTTGTTGTGCTTCTCTGGTAACCTCCTGTAGCTGACTTCCTTCCCCCTCCCAACTTTGGCATTTCCTTAAAGATTAAGCATCTTTCCTTAGGCTAGGAACTGATTGCTGCGCTCACCTGTGACCACCCAGCTTGAGACAATAGACTTGCCTCCTGCTACACCCTCCAAAATAGCAGACCCACCACCTGCTGTGTCCATCAAGCGCTGTGCCTACAGGGCAATCTTGTGACTATTGTGGGAGGAACATTTCAATCATATGTGAAACATCCTGTTTGGGGGTATATAAACACTCTGTGCACCCCACTTCTTCGGTGCCCTTTCTTCCTTCGGGAAGAAAGGCCCTGGGCCATGGTCCTCATAAAGCTTTGTTTAATTTTCTCTTGCTATTCTGTCTCATGTGAATTTAATTCGTTCTCCGGCCAGACGAACCCTTTTTGGAGAGAGGAAATGTCTTCCTCCCCTACAATGCCATCCTGAGCAGATCATTCCTGGCATAATTTGGCGGTCCAATTGCTAAGTATTGTACCAGTGGTAACCTGATAAAACATACCAGTGCAGGGGAGTTCCCTTGCAGAGATGCGATGAGGCAGACATTTAAGGGGTTTGGGGTGGGGCGGAGGATGGTGGGGGGAGGGGGAACAATGTTTATGATAACAGCAGCATTGGCTCATTAGTGCTAAGTTGTGTTGCTATCCTTCAGAGGGATAATAAGCTGAGAGCTGTTAAGAGCTAAATGTGGGAACCAGGGGGCCTCCTTGGTAGCTTATAAAGAGTCACTTATCTTCTGAGTAGAAGAGCAGAGACAGCTGTGCAAGAAAATGATTGTCTCTGAGCTCCAGAGACATTTGAATGCTCCTCATCTAAGATAAGTCTGTTATGCTTAGTTCAGTGTTCTAGATTGGAAACTTCGAATTTTGAAACATTGGATGAGATGTTTGGGTCAATACTCCTAAGGAGGTTGGTTCTGCAGATCCTCTAGGATCTTCAGAGCTTGAAAAATTAGGCCATCCTTCACTAGAAGATTCTGCAGAGGCCTCATCCATGTAAGGTAACAGGCATCCCCCTCAGGAACTGTTCCTAATTCCTTTCCTGGCTTCCAGGATAATTAAGGTTAAATCCAGCAAATTCCAGCTGCTGGGCCTGATAAGGGAGAGACGATGCACCAAAGGCATCATAAGACTTAGCTATAGTGTACTGGACGGAGCCAGAGCAGTATGCACCAGATTGGATTTCTAGGAGGATTTGTCAAGGAGCTGGAATATAAGATAGGACAAGCAGGAATTCATTAACTTAGTGGCACTTTCTCTGGACAAGGAATTTAAGTTCCAAGGACCACAGGGGATGAGACAAACTCATGGCTTAGAAGCTTGGAAGAATTGAGGGCCAGTGCTGAGCCCTCTGTATGACATGATTCTAAAAGGAGATCAACAGGTCACTTGGTGGCAATCAACTACATTAGGCCCCTCCCTCTTGGAATGGCCAGAAGTTTGCCTTTATAGGGATAGATACATATTCTGGGTATGAATTTGCCTTTCTTTCCTGCAGAGCCTCATTCAGCACTACTATCTTGGGGCTACGGAATGATCCATAAGAGCTGAATTCCATACAACTTATTGTCTGACCAGGGGACCCACTTCCCAGTGAAGGAGTAGAGGAGTAGGTCCATAGGATATACAGGTTATGTCACATATTGCACCATGCAGAAGTAGATGGAACACCCTTCCAAAGGCATGGTTTCAGAGGTAACACTCTGAAAGAATGGGGTACCGTATTTCAAGATACAATACATGCATGAAATCAGAGATGTCTATATGGTGCTGTGTCCCCAGGAAGAGTACCTTGGTGGTCCTGGAACAAAAGAGTTGTAAGAGGAGTGGCCCTACAAGCCACCATTCCCAATGGCCCACTGGGGACTTTGTGCTTCCTGTCCCCACAACTCCAGACTCTACAGGGTTGGAAGTCTTGGTCCCCCAAAGAGGCTTACTCCTGTCAGAGGACACAATAAGTGTCTCATTGGACTACAAGCTTTGTCTGCTGTCAGGGCACTTTGGACTCTTTGTGTCCAGTGACCAGAGGCAAGGAGTCACCATCTTGGAAGGGCTTCATAATGCTGACCAGCGGAAGGACATAGGACACTTTTATACCAGCGGGCAGGAAGGATTACCTGTGGCACTCAGATGATCCTTGGGTACCTTCTGGTACTTCCTTGACCCACTGGAACCATGAATGGACAAGTTGCAGCAGTGTGACCTGAGAAAAGTATGATTGCTGGAGGCTCACACCCTTCAGGAAGGTTTTAGGTCACACTACCAGGCAAGCCACTCAAACCTCCTGATACAGGTGAAGGTAGAGGGAATTTAGTCTGGAAAGTGGGGGAGGGCGATGCTGAGTACCACTTGTAGCCCTGTGACAAACTGCAGTGATGACGTTCTAATTTATTCCACTAACTTTCCTCTTTTAAGTTTTTCCTGTGGGAGAGAGACCCGCAGGAACTGTGGGGGAGCTATTCCCAACACCTGCATGGAGGAGTAGATATGTAAATTTCAAAGATGGATTGTGATAGCTATGGAAGTGTACAGCTGAGATCTTCTTCTGCAGGGAACATAACTGGCCGATGTCGCCTCCTGCTGCCCCTGGTGCTGCATCTGAATCTATCACTGTGTTTGCACTGAGGCGGTGCTTCCTGGGGGCTGCTCCTACTTAGTGACTGGGCATGACAGGGAGTTTAAGTTAGGCTCATTCTAGTGAAGTGTGGGATAAATCATACCTGTGGGACATAAAAATATTTTACATGTGTATATATACACACACATACCTATATACGTATATGAAAGAAACATCTTAGTTTCTACTACTTTTTTAGTAAGGTTCTTTTTCTTTTTTGGTGAGGAAGATTGGCCCTGAGCTAACATCTGTGCCAATCTGCTTCTATTTTATGTGGGATGCCACCACAGCATGGCTCAATGAGCAGTGCTGGGTCCACGTCCAGGATCCAAACCTGTGAACCCCGGGCCACTGAAGTGGAGCACTGTGAATTAACTGCTACGCCACCGGGCTGGACTCTAGTAAGAGTTTTTAAATATTAACAAACTTCAGTTTCTTGGGTTAGTGCTCGTGGTGATTATCTTGCAGTATATACAAATATTAAATCACTATATTATGTGACTATGTTATCAGTATGTATTGAATCACCTGAAACTAATATAATGTTATATATCAATTATGCAACTATATCTCAATAAAAAAGGAAACCTCAGAAATGTCACAATTAAAAACGAGCAGAATACATGAAAATGCACAGATACAAATAGCCAATAAATATATCAAATATGTTCTTCACTCATAATTAAAGGAGTTTTAAAGAAATCTCTCATGATTAAAGGAATCCTAAAAACAAGGAGATGTCATTTTATCACCTTTCAGGTTTGCAAAAATGGGTTGAGTTAACCCAGTGCTTTTGAGGACACTGAGGTGAGGGTAAGCTCATATACCATTTTTGAAAGTTATATGTTAATTATTTTTTTTAAAGATTGGCCCTGAGTGCACATCTGTTGCCAATCTTCTTTTGCTTTTCATTCTTCTCCCCTAAAGCCTCCCAGTACATAGTTGTATATTCTAGCTGTAGGTCCTTCTAGCTGTGCTATGTGGGACGCCACCTCAGCATGGCTTGATGAGCAGTGCTAGGTCTGCACCCAGGATCTGAACTAGCAAAACCCTGGGCCACTGAAGCAGAGCACATGAACTTAACCACTCAGCCGGGGTGCCAGGCCCTAATTGTTAATTGTTGAAAATTTAGGGGAAGACAATTTCTACTATTTGTCCAAATTTTAAATATTACTTTTGACCCAATAATCCTATGGCTAGGAAGTGTTCATAGTTGCATAAGTGCAAAGACATTGAACTATGCCATCATTTGCAATAGCAAAAACTTTCTGGGGGCTAACCTTTATTGAGTACTTATTTTGTGTCAGATACTGTTCTAAGCACTTCACATGCATTGGCTTATTTAATCCGCACAACAGCCTATGAGGGAGGTAATTTGTTATTCCATTTTACAGATGAGGAAACTAAGGCACAGAGAGGTTAAGTTACTTGCCCAAGGTCTGGTTAATGGTAGAGATGGAATTGAACCCAGACAGTCTAGCTCCAGTGTCCAAACTCTTAACCACTACCTACATTACTTGGTTTTTAAAAAATTTCTTATTATTTTTGGTGAGGAAGATTGGCTCTGAGCTAACATCTGTGCTAGTCTTCCTCTATTTCGCATGTAGGACACCACCACAGCATGGCTTGATGAGCGGTGTGTAGGTCCCTGCCAGGGATCTGAACTTGTGAACCCTGGGCTGCTGAAGCAGAGCATGCGAATTTAACCGCTATGCCACCGGGCTGGCCCCCATGTTACTTCTTAATAAAATGTGGCATAGATTCACAAATGCTCAGCCACAATTTTGAAATTCAGCTCTGATACCTGAAAGCTCTAATTATGGCATGCTTGATGGAAAATTTGACCTAACTGAATTCAAAGGGCAGCAAAACCTAAAACGAACTGACATGAAGCTATTTATAGTTGTTATTTATCCCATTTAGTGATGTATTAATTAATGTTTCACTGCAGAAATATTAGTGTATTTGACGGCAGGGTGATGTCCCATGCCCTGCTGGGGACGTTTTATACTATATGGCATGTACACCGTGTATGGATAGACTAGATAGATGCTTAGGAGTTAAGGTGTTGTCAATGCAAAATTGAGAAGGGCTGAAGGAGAGGGGGGCTCAAAAAGGAACTCATGGATTAACAACTGGCAAACCCATGTGGCTCATTGAGCCATTCACTGAAATAGGGAACATTGCAATGGGATGCTTTTGGGGGGAGCATGAGCTCAGTTTGATGTGCTTCTGAGACATCAGCAGGGGCATTAAGTAGGCAGTTGGGTATATTGATGTGGAAGTCAAGGACAGCTCTCTACTGGAGACTCAAATTTGTGTTTCAGAAGTAGGGTGTGTGAAATGTGGCTGACGTATCATGTAAGACGAGACTGATTTAGCCATTTGTAGATTATTGATAACTTTAGTAAAAGCTGTTTTCATGGAATGTTACTGGTAGAATCCTGGACTGAGGAGTGAGTGGTGGGGGTGGAAATGGAGATAAAAAATACAGACGACACTTTTAAGAAGTTTGGTTCTCAAGGGTGGAGAGAAAAATAGTGGTAATTGGAGAAGGCTGTGAGGATAGAGGGAAGATTATTGAGATTTGAGTATGCTTAAGAACACAAGATGGGGCTGGGCCTATGGCACGGTGGTTAAGTTCAGTATGCTCTGCTTCTGCAGCTTGGGTTCGAGGGATCGGACGGATCCCATGCATGGACCTGCATCACTCGTCAGCCATGCTGTGATGGCGACCCACATACAAAATGGAGGGAGACTGGCACAGATGGTTAGCTCAGGGCTAATCTTCCTCAAGCAAAAAAGGAGGAAGATTGGCAATAGATGTTAGCTCAGGGCGAATCTTCCTCAGAAAAACAAAACAAAACAATAAACAACATGATATATTTGAAACAACAGTTTTTGAAAAAAGAACACGAGATGGAAAATGCATAATCAATATGCAGGTTTTCTGAGTAAATGAAGTGGGGTAGGATCTAGAATGCTAATGGAAGGACAGGCCTCAGACGGGAAGAGGAACAGATGTTCACTTGTTTAAGGAAGGAAAGAGGACAGCACATGTGCAAATTCTATGTATACTGGTCTCAATGTTTGGAATCAGCAAGATAAAGAGATCCCATCAGACAGCTTCAAGTTAGCACCTCATTTCATGGCGTGTGGGTGTTGGGTGCATATGGAGGTTTCATGAGGGGAGAAGAGACTTTTTAATTGTGGCAGCTCGTTAAACAGACCAGCAGAACATTGCCAAGCAGTTTGCAGAGTCTGTTGAGATGAGAGTTAAGGACTTATTTGGATACCAAACTGCAGCATTTTCTCCAGCACAGGAGTAGAAACATCCCCCACAGAGAGTGCTCAGCCCTTTCACCAGACCCCTCCCTGTTTAAAAAAAAAATTGGCTGCTGGCTCCAAAAAAGTATAGTTTCCCATTTCTAAATAATCACTGTAGCCAAAGTACTAAAATGAAAGTTATATTGTAGAGTTTAAACCAAGTTTGGGCTCACAGTCAAGTGGTCTTGATTAGAATTCCAGCTCTGCGTTTACTTAGCTGGATGTCCTTGGGAAAATTATTTCATTTTCCTTTGCCTCAACTGTCTCATCTCTTAAAATGGATTAATTAAGGGAAAACACTTAGAACAGTGCTTGGACATAAGAAGTGTTCAGAAGATGTGAGACCCTGCCCGAGGCTTGTAAGGGAAGGAGTCAATAAACCAGACAGTCTGCCTTCAGAGTCTAGGCTCCTAAATAGTAGGCAAGACTTCTCAGGGAGCCCACATGTTAGCTGCCATTTTTAAAATTTATAAATACCACCTAAAGAAACATGGCTTTTTGAAGTACGCTCTCACATTTTCAGTTTGTTCTCTAAAAGTCAGAGAAGAGTAAGTACTTCATAAAATATGCTCTGTAAGACTGTTCTGGGTGATTTTATTGATTGACATTTCTATAAGAATATGCTACATCTAGATCCACTGAAATTTGTGGCTGAGAGAGAGAGAGAGAAAGAGACAGACAGACAGACAGAGAGGGAGGGAGAGAGAAAGCTCTCTGGTGTCTGTCTGTTCTTATAAAGGCACTAATCCCATTCGTGAGAGTTCCACCTTCATGACCTACTCATCTCCCAAAGGCCCCACCTCCTAGTACCATCACATTGGGGGTTAGGATTTTGACATATGAATTTTGGGGGAGCACAATCATTTAGTCCCTAACACTCCTGGATACTATTTGTGAATTTAAAATATTTGTTAGATGAATAGCTCATTTAATGGGAAATGGAAAGTACAAGAATAGTCTTGTATCAGGGTTAACTGCATTCTTTAGTCCATGTGGCCCCTCGGCATTAGTGTGATTGAGTGGTTGCTAGGTTTCTCTTAGATTTTGTCCATATAGGTATTATTTTAGCTCCTTCTATTCCTGTGTTTCACTATTTCCCTAGAGAGTGCTTCCTGCCATTTCTTCTCTTCATTTATGCATATTGCTAAATTCTCAGTATTTATGCATATTGCTGGTTAATCCTCCGTTCTTTTAAGCCTGATTCAGGAAAATCTGTGTTTCCCTGTAAGATAATTGCCTACTTTTCAAATGGTGACACTGAATGATAGCACCTTGGTTTCCTAGAACACTCAGGGAGTGAGTCATTCTGTTCTGCTTACAAGAGTCTTCTCTGGGCATCTAGTAAACACTTTGGGTATTCCAAGTTCAGTGCTTTAATCATTTTGAATAAAATATATCATTAGTTTGCTTTACTTGTAAAAGTATACTGTCAGTTTGCCATATAGACAATATGCTCTTCACCAGTATTATAAAGATTCTGATTGTTTCTTGATAATTTGTTACATTAATACAATTTTCAAATTGAAGAATTTTAAATTTATTTTTTGAAAATGGTAATACATTCATCTCTTAAGAGAAAGTCACTGTTTGAGTTTAGATAAGCATCATGAATGATCTCTTCTGCATCCTTATTTTATTTCATAATTCATGACCCATGTTTATAAATCCAGAAACATATTGCTTTAGAATGTGATACTTCATTTTGTTGTGTATCAGAAATAATAATTTAAAATGTACCTTTGGTGCAACAGGAGTAGTATTATTCATTTAATATCAAGGATTTGAAACCAATGAAAATGCACTCAGGTTAAAATCAATTGACTTTTAAACTTTGCTACTTGTTCTTAATTCGAATCCCGGCTCCCTCCACTCACCCTCTTCCTTCTCCACAAAAGACTAGGATTAGCACCGCTGTTTGTATTAAAAGCTATAGAGGAACAGTGGTTCATCTTAACATTTGGTGCCATGCCCAGTATGTGCCAAGACTCTATAGATCATGAAAATCAACATTATCATTCATATCTCAACACCAATAATTTGAAGGAAGAACAATCCTTAATTTAAAAATAAAAGTGAACCAGCACTAAGGATATTGCTGCTACCAGGATTCTCATACATCAGTATATTTTTAACATAATATTTTAAAACTATAAGTTGTGGACAATTGTTCTTAGAAGAAATGATAAAAAAAAAAGAAAGAATATTTACGAAGTTATTATAGGGTAAACATGGATAAAGTATGAATATTGCACCATTTCAAAAATTGCTATGGCTGGAATCAAAAGGACATTCTTTCATTATCTCTACTTACTATTATGGACAAAATTGAAATTGTTTTCTGGTGAATCTCTTAATCACCATAAAAGTAATTTATTGAGTTTTCATTGCATGTAGTACTCTCCTAGGTGTTATACTTAGAGAAGTAAGTGGTTTTGATTATTTTAGGGAAATATTCATACATTCATTCCATCTGGGGAGATTATACCTTTTCTAATACAATGATATAAACAGCAATTGTTTAGAGTAGTGTAAAATACAGCACTAAAGACATAGGTTTCTACTAATTTTAGAAAATTTCATCTCAAGAACCAAGAATGAATCTAAACAGTGGAATCACACACAATCTTCTGATTTCATTAAATCCTCTTTTTAATTTCCCCAATTTTGACTGACACTAGCAATCATCTGCTCATTCTGGGAACCTGAAGCTCTCATGATTTTTATGACAATAACCTTCATATTTCTCTTTTATGTCCTTTTAGTTGGTGCCTCTTTCTCCTGCGCCTTAATTATGGCTCCCCCTAGGGATACTCTTTGGTCTTCTTTCATTTTTTTCTGCACATTTCTTCTCAGTGATTGTTACAGCATGACTTCCACAGCTTGAAGCTCTACCAAACTACATCAAGGGCATTTTATAGATTCTTGAATTCATTCTTTTATCAAAAATGATAAAGAATTTCTATGTATCTGTGGTGGGTGATCGAGAAGTAAAGATGAAAAAGATACAATCTCTGCTCATTATTATCTAAAAGCCTAGAGAAAAAAGACAGACATGGAAACATTCTCCCATTGTGTTTTTTAAGGTCTAAGTTTGGAAGACAAAAAAATGCCATAGTGGAACAGAGGAGTGAGTCACTAATTCCACTTTTAGAGGAAAGGCCACTTGAATCAGAGATGAACCAGCAGCCAGCTTCCTATGAAGGCAAGCATTTCCGGCAACCTGCTGGCATCTTGCACCCAGGAGTTCCAAACAAGCACGTATTTTACTTCATACCCACTTTTGGCAAAGTCTTCGTGATGCGTCAATCTGAACCAAGAACCATGAAAGGTGTCAAGTTCAAAAGTTGTAATGACTTGAAGAAGATCCTAGAGTCTTAAAACTTTTCAAACTCAGCAGCTGCTCTTGTCACAATCAGACAAACTCAGGGAACTCAGAAAACACGTGATAAGGAAACTCATTATGAATGTGTTATGGTGTGTGTGTGTGCGTGCGTGCACGTGTGCGCGTGGGCACGTGCACACGCAGTAGGTGGGGAGGATTGGTGTTTCAACTGCAAGTGTGGACAGATGGTGAGCTTGCCTGGTACTTAAATAGAAAACTTGGGTTATGGGATGGGTTATGAGTTTCCAAGTGAGAAAGAAAATTGAAGCAAAAAGATCTGGGCTGCTAAATGCTCCAGGGGGTTCCCCATGAGCTTAAGAAATTCCTGAAAGAAGTCTTCCCTTTCCCCCTCTACCCCCGCCCCCGCCATGTTCTGTTTTTCTGTTTTGCCTTTTTCCTCTTTCATTAACCTCTCCTCCCTTTAATTTTCATGTTGTTTTGGTTGTGTTAAAGTTTGGTCTCATTTAAAAATATTTTGATGACTCTAATAGCATTTTTTAATTTTTTCCAAAAATATTAATGATTATTAATGATTTTAATCAACGATTTTTAATTGGTTCTTCTCAGATCCATTGCTTATGTCATTTCTGAATGTGTGCTTCATAATTTCTTGTTCTATTTTATGGATGTTATTCCTTGACTTTCTCTTTGAGAATCCTAGAAATAAAACTTCTTTTCTCTATCTTCTGTTACTTTTAGTTCACATTAATTGACTCCTTCTGTGTATACAGGTAATTTGTGGATACACACACACATGAATGATAGCACTGCAAATCAATGGGAAATGGATGTATTATGAAGAAACTGTGTAAGTGTATGTAAAAAACAAAACTTCATTCCTACCGAGTATAACACCTCTACCAAGATCTACCAAGATCTTTATTTGGGTTAAACCTAATTGTGAAAGGTAAAACAATAATAATTAATAGAAAAAAATAGTTTCCTACATTATGTGGAAAAACTTCATAAATTTTTAAAGCATAAACCATAAGGCAAAGAAATTGATGAATTAAATTACATCCAAATAAAACATTTCTGTTCAAAAGGGATACCGTGGACAAAATTAATAGACAGATGACACAATGGGAGAAGAGATTTGAAATGTTTAAAACTACCAAGGTTTTAAGATTTCTTAGTCATTTAAAATATCCAGTCTTATTTATTTATTTATTGCTTATTTATTTTAGCTAATCTTTTAAAACTGAATTTTCTTCTGTTACTATATGTGTATATTGTTTTATAATTTTGAAATGTTTATTGTCAGGTAGAGTGTATGAATGTATAATGCCAGTGGAAAAATAAACATTGTGTTTCTTAGGACATGGTTCAAGAATTATCTCCACCAGAACCTGATTAATTGGTTTAAAATGCAGGTTCCTATTCTCATACAAGCTCTATTTAAACTTACTCTGGGATTGGGTGACTCTTTCCCACGCTGTAGGAAGTGTGAATAGCTCTTTCTCTTGCTATCTCTCTAGTGAGGATTAGTTTCTTCCCAGAAATCTCCACAGGGATCCATAATTCCTCTAATTGGCTGATTCCACAATTTGTTCTCCAGAAATTTTTGGCTACTGGCACTTATTTACAGGGTAATTTAATTGTAATTCTCTTTGTATAGGAAGTACAAATGGCTTAATGGAATCATGTTTCCTTTGAATAGGTTGAATTCTTTAATTTTTATGTGAATAGATAATGTTTTAAAATCCATAGTCCGAAGAAATTGCTTCTTTCTCACAATGTGCGCTCCCATAAATGGTATTGCTGGTGGAAGGATGAGCAGAAAATTGGGTATAGTAAGAAGGAAAAAGTTAGGCTATTTGGGGAATAAATATGGTCTTTTTCCCACAATAATGCTTCAGATCTTGGAGGTTCTGAGTTTCCACTTCTTAAGGATGATACCTCTCATCTATGCTCAAATTTGAAAATTTGAAGAGTTGTACAAATCAAGAAAAGAGCATTTTGTATATTGCCAAAATCCTGCTACCATCTTCTTAGCTACTTTGATGATCACAAGTGAGGATGATTAATGTTGATTTTAAATGATTAGTGAAGATTAGAAATAGTCAGACTTTTTCTGTAAAGAGCCAGAAGATAAATATTTTAGACTTTGTGGGCCATATGCTCTCTGTCACAACTACTCAACTCTACCTTTGTAGTGTGAGAGCAGCCGTAGACAATTTGCTAACAGTGGGCATGGCTGTGTTCCAATAAAACTTTATTTACAAGAACAGATTGTGGATTTGGCTCTCAGGCGGTATTTTCCAGACCTCTGGCTCAGATGTAAAGTACACTGGCTCATATTTGGTAGTGATGTGTAGATCAGGAGTGCCTATTGTCCCTTAGAGTCAGGAGCTGAACAGAGGGACTTTGTTGTCTTGGGATAGAGACTTATCTACACAAATAAAGCCAGAATTTATAGAATGGGAATGTGTTTATAGCCACAAATTAATGCCCTCACAGCATTAAAAAGATAGACTAGCGGGTTTCCATTTCCATGGAGATTTTATGTAACACAATGGCCGTTTCACTATGCCACTTTAAGTCATCACCATTAGCACTGAGCTATTCATTCAATATAATCAAGGGATGTAAAGGTCAGCTAGCATTACGCAGTAATTTCCCTGTATTTTCCCACATTTTATAATTGAGGTTTTTGGTCAGACTTTTTAATATTATTTTGAGGTTTGGCTGTTCCTACCAAAATGAAATGAGATTATTAACAAGAAGTAGTCAGCATTCCTTCACATTAAAAATTCCATTTAATATATTTTTCCTGTTACATTAAGCAGGAGAGGCTCTCATTTATTTCCAATGTATCCTAGCTTGGTGTGAATGGAAGAGTGAATGGAAGGGACTTCACTTATCCATCTCACTCAGATTTAATGAGCAGCCGTTACTTGTTAGCTCGTGTTCTTTTGTTGTCTTTCTTCTTCTCTTGCCCAGTGACCCAAACAACCATGATAATGGACTTGCCTTGTACATTTATCCTGTCCTTGCTGATTAGGCTGTGTCTGAAAGTCAGGTATTTTGGGCTTGCAACCCTGACTTGCTCATGTCAGTCCACATATAAAGTGTTACATTTAAAATTTGATCGCTCTATCACTCTCCAGTTCCTTAACAAATGAAATAAAATTAGAAATTATATTCCTCATAAAATAATTGGCACTGAAAAAGTAAACAAAATAAAAACTTACTTAATCGAGAAAATATTTTAAAAATTGCTAGGAGCATAGTCTTATGATAGACTCTCAAATTTAAAAGGGTTTTCTAGAGGCCTCAGTTTATTTTCATAAAGTCTATGTTTAAAGCATCCCAGAAAAATGCGTAGTAGTTTTATGAGATTTCTTGGAAACGGGTGCTGCAATCTTTCTAAATTTTATCATGTCATACTCTTTGAGGAGTAGTATACACAGTATGTCACAGTACACTGACAATAAAATGGGTAATATTTTTCGCATAGCCATTCTAGCGCCTACAGGTCACATGGTAATAAAAGCTTACCTCTCCTACTTCACAGTCCTTATGAAATTTTTACCATTAATTTCACAATCCCTGTTCTTTTTTTTTTTTTTTTTTGAGGAAGATTAGCCCTGAGCTAACTGCTTCCAATCCTCCTCTTTTTGCTGAGGAAGATTGGCCCTGAGCTAACATCCATGCCCATCTTCCTCTACTTTTACATGTAGGATGCCTGCCACAGCATGGCTTAACAAGCTGTGCCATGTCCGCACCGGTGAACCCCAGGCCGCCAAATCGGAACATGCGAGCTTAACCACTGCACCACAGGGCCAGCCCCCTGTTCTGTCTTTTCATTCTCATTTTTTCCCTCCCCATTTTCATTGCTGGAGTTTAATCACTCATTGTTACCCGGCGTATTGCATTTACCTCCTGATTGGCTTTTGTAATATCAGCCTTTACTTCTGTAATTCGTCCTTCACACTATTATCAAAATGACTTTCCTTACTTGTAAAAATGATTGTGTCACTTTCCTGCTCAAAATTCTTCAATGACTCCAAACTGTTTACAGGAAGCAGATTTGGAATCCTAAGCATACTGTTTTGGGATTCACCTGGGTTCACTGGAAACAGCCTAAGACAAAGGCTTTCCTGTACATAGTTCATTTGGGAAGTGATTCCAGCGAGCGTGACTCCTCTGTGAGCAGATGTGGCCTGTGTTATTTCGAGGCAGGAGTCTTTAGGAGTTAATGTTTCTGCTGTGTTCTCTTCCTCCTGCCATGGTGACTGGAGACATATCAGATGACAGTCTGATGAAACAGAACCTTCACCGGCCACTGGGTTTTTGAAATTCTTTGTTACTGCTGCATATCTAGCTGATGAATGTCCTTACTTATACAGATCCCATAAAAGACACAGGCTTTCTCTTTTTCTATTTTGCCATCTTCTGTTTTCATTTCATGCTTGTCATCTGGTATTCTCAAGATGGCTGTTGTAACTCCAGGAATCATTTCAGTGTTCAAAGCAGGAAGAAGTGGTAAGGAGGGGTGGTATCAGGCACGTCATTCATCTTTGCTGAGAATGCAAAAAATCTTCTGAGAAGCTTTTCAGAAGACTTCCCCTTACATCTCCTTTGCCAAGAAAACTGGATTAAATGGCGTCTACTAGTTATAAGGAAATTTGTGGAAGTGGGCACAGTGCTACCCCAAAAGAAATTGGGAAGAAAGGAAGAAATGATGTTGACCAGGCTACTGACAGTGTATGCCACAAGGGCACAATCACCCTGGGAAAAGTTCCATTTTCCAAATTAACCATACCATAAACACCAAAACCATATCTAGGCCAAACTTTAGTAAAACTAACTCAAAATCCCCATTTCAAGTCAACAATGAACTATAGAAAACTACCTTTGGAGTAATTCTCTGCACCATTCTGTATGCCAACCCATACATTTTACGAGCTAAACCTCATTTCCCAGATTATTATACAGTTAAAAAAAAACCCATCTGAGACAAGATGTATCAGTTCTGTCACTTTTTCTCATACACGAGACACTTCATTTTAGTATGAAGGAGAATTAGATTGATCTGTTCATGATATTCTTCCACAAAAAAAAGTGCTAAAGGGATTTATATATTTTTGAAGACTTAAGTAATCATGACTTCAGTTACTGTACAAACCTCATTGATCTTTTGGAGACTTAAAATTAACCGGTGGTATGCTCCAATCCTAATAGATATTAGAGTTGCTGAGTTTCAGATCCACATTAGTACACTTTCACATTTTCCATTTTTGGGAAATCACATGTACTGCCCATGTCCTCCTCCTTTTTAAAATGAATGTCTTTAAAATGGCATGCCCTGTTTTAGAAGAGTTCCATTTTTAATTTGGACTTCTTGATGTACATGATACAAAATCAGTGTTGCTTTTTATATTTTAACATCCTCCGTTGATGGTATAACGTGTTCAGCATATGTATGGGGGTGGTGGCTGAGAAGATAGGCATTTAAGCAACAGTTTTTCCTAAACTTGAGGGCTGTCCTTTGATTTGGTTTGAAAATCTAATCACTAGTCATTTTTTAAGTTCCTTGAAGATCTTGAATAATAGAAATGTCCTGAGCCTGGTAATGTTTGAGGCTCTGTTTTTTCCTCAGGGGCTGACTGATAATGCAAATACTTTCCCTTGATTCTGACACATGAAAGATTGGGCTGAAGCTGCTGTTTCCTTGTTCTGCTTGATCAGGAAGGTTATGATTTTGGAAGACATGTTTATGGCTCATTCTGAAGTGGTTTTACTTCAACAAGGCATCCTGGAGTGGCTTCAGTGTCCTGAACATCAGGCATTCGCTCCAGCTTCTCCTTTACTCTACTGGTTTATCACAGAAGATTGAAAGGCATTGGTCACTGAGAGAATGTGACCAGAGACTGGGTCTACCAGGATCCACTCTGAAGCTCATGAGGTCTAAGACCAGATCTCAGCCCCACGAATGCGTGAAACTCTTCGGAGAGCCGTATGAGATTCTAAAAAGAAATTTGCAGTAAAATGGTTTTGTATTTATTACATTACTATTGAGATTAGAATTAATAGAATGTCCTTTAAAATGCTTAAAACTTGAAAACTCATCAAGTTGCTTAATGCTTTGAGCAAGAGAAAATTTATTAAAATATTAAAAAAAAAAAGAATTATAGTTTTTGTGATACTGGCTCACTTGCTCACTTGCTTAGTGCACAGCAAAAGATAAACCTTGCCCAAAGAATGGTTTGGCCCTTGACTGGCTTCTGAGAGAGAACCTCGGAGCCCTTGGAATGTCCTGCCTGATAAAAGTGTCTTTGTTTACCAAAGGGTCTTGGGCCGTACCAGATGCTCTATGCTAGCAGTGTGATTTATAGTGGGGCCTTGGGCCACGTAGTATCACCTTGAGGGTCTGGAGACCAAGATCAGCCATGTGTATGTGACTAGCCCCCAATAAAACCCTGAACACCAAGGTTCAGGTGAGTTTCCCTGTTTGGTAGTACTCCATGTATGTTACCACACATCATTGCTGGGAGAAATAAGTGCTGTCTGCATGATTTTGCTAGGAAAGGACAACTGGGAGTTCCATACCTATTCTCTCAGGAACCCTGTTCTATGTGCTTCTTATCTTTGCTGATTTTAATCTGTATCCTTTCACTGTAATAAACTGTGGCTGTGAGTATAATGGCTTTCTGAGTTCTATGAATCCTCCTGGTGAATCACGGGCCCCAAGGGTGATCTTGGGGACCTCCTGAATCACACTTAGATTGGTATCCTTTGCTACAAGAAGTTTGCCCTAGGTCTGAAAATATTTGCCAACAATTTCCACCCCTTCCTCCCTCAGCCCTAGTCCACAATGAAGTGTCCTTCTTTGGTGGGCTTAGAAAAACTGCAATTGGATGTCTTGGATGATTGTTATGCCTGTTTCACTGCACACCCTTGAGGGGAGGTGGTAGCTGGTTTCTCATGCAAGTGCTTCTTTCCTCCATTCCTAGTGAATGTAACCCTCATGCAGTCTATCTTTCGTTGCTGCTTCTGTGGTCAGCCCTAGGCAGAATTTGGAAGGAGATTAAAAATGTTTCTATTCAGCTCCTCCCTTCTTTCTAATCTAACATCTTTTTGCCTCAGCTTCTGTTTTCCTAAACTATTGAGCTATCTTCTCAAATAACAATCAACTAAACCCTGCTGATATTAGCTAAAAATGCTTAGGATACTTCTTTTTGGAGCATTTTTTTCCTTTTTTTTTTTGAGGAAGGTTAGCCCTGAGCTAACTACTGCCAGTCCTCCTCTTTTTGCTGAGGAAGCCTGGCCCTGAGCTAACATCGTGCTCATCTTCCTCTACTTTATACGTGGAACACCTACCACAGCATGGCGTGCCAAGCAGTGCCATGTCCGCACCCGGGATCCGAACTGGTGAGTCCCGGGCCGCCGAGAAGCGGAATGGGCGAACTTAACCGCTGCGCCACCGGGTCAGCCCCTGGAGCATTTTCTTTATGATTAGGGATATAGAACATTCACTTTCTGAGGCTGTAAAGAAAGTATTTAGAACAAACAATTTTTCAATGCCTATTGACAGTGGCCCTTTTAGGTCATGGGGACATAGGGAAGCTGTACTTCCTGATATAAACTTTCTGATATAAATGTTTCTCCTTAAAGGAGAGAGTTGAATTGAATTTGGAATGACCTTTCTTCATTTGGTCGTTTCCAGTTGTTCTCTTTCAGGCTGTATTGATATGAAAGCTCTCTCTCCACTCAGGGGGAGATCTGGAGCATTTTATGTCCTTGAGTAGAAATTTTGGAATCTCTGGTTATCTTATCAGAACTCCCTTCCCTAAGCTTCTTGCGTCACCTGCTGTTAGAGTCTTTGCTTCTCCCCAGGTTTTTCCTCTTTCCCCAGTTCTTTGGAATCAACTTTATTTTGATTCTTCCTTTAGTTGTAGAGTCAACTTTTTTCACCTTGAAGTCTGTCTTGACTTCGTGTGCCTCTCTACAGCTCTCATTGCATTCGTCTTGTTACACGTCTTCCCCTCTGGGGTGAAAGGACTGTGGCTATCATGTTCATCCTGTGTCCCCAGCACCTGGCAGAGTTCCTGCTCAAAGCTCATTTGTTGAATTAATGAATAAATGAGAGCTAGGCTACTCCACTTCCATGCTCAGAATGGCTTCCAGGAACGTCAGTTTAGGTCAGAGGCTTGGCACCTTCAGTTTCCTGCACTGAGCATTTTGATAATTTAGGGAATATGATAAAATGGCTGTTTCTTTTTTAGCTTGGTGAATAAGAACATCAATGAAAGTTTGGTTTTTTTTTTTCCAAACTGGGAGATGGTAAATCATCAACAAATCCTGCAGAATATTTATTTAATAATCAATGCTTAACGGGAAGATCAGAGGTAGAAAAATTGCTACGTACAACACAAAATAGAAACTGGGCCACTAGAGGTGGGGGGAGAGGGACACGGAGACTTCTTACAGGTTGTCACTCTCCAATTAAAGATCACATTCTATTTTGGTAGTGTCTCTGCTGAGAGCATTCCCACAGTTTTTAATAGTTCAGTCTCAACTGTCAGGAACATTTGTGTTAATTTTTCCTCTTCAGCATGCATAGGAATTGCTGTGACTGTTTGCAGATACCAAAGTTGGCTTCCTAATAATGTGACTGGAAATGTCCATCAAATATAGCCATAAAAATTTCCTTCTGTTTCCTGAAAACCTGGGGATGTTTTAAGATTCATCTGCTGGGATAACACCTCGTATTAAAAATTAAATGTAAAACAGACCTATTTAGAGATTATATTTCTTTTTCTACATTAGCAGACCAGTGAAAATGAAGGGGGGGGTACCATATGATTCTCTCTTTAGGCCTCATTATCATTAGTTTCATGCAGAGAGGGATTTGTATGTCATTCTGATCACATTAACTCCCCACGGATGATAGCTATAGGAAGGATTAGACAAAGATTCCTGTTTTCAATAATCTTTTGAATTTTTCTCCATGGGAGGTGTATTTATTTGCTATTGCTGCCATAACAAATTACCACAGATTTAGCAGCAAACGGGTAGTCAAACAATACCCGCTTGTTCCCTTGCAGTTCTCCAGGTTGGAAGTCCAGGTGCAGTGCGGCTCAGCGGGTTCTCTGATCTGGGTTTCACAGGCCCAAATCAAGGTGTGGTGGGGCTGGCCCTGTGGCCGAGTGGTTAAGTCTGTGCGCTCTGCTGCAGGCGGCCCGGTGTTTCGTTGGTTCGAATCCTAGGCACGGACATGGCACTGCTCATCAAACCAGGTTGAGGCAGCGTCCCACATGCTACAACTAGAAGGACCCACAACGAAGGATATACAACTATGTACTGGGGGGCTTTGGGGAGAAAAAGGAAAAAATAAAATCTTTAAAAAAAAAAATCAAGGTGTGGTCAAGGTGTGCTCTTTTCTGCAGGCTCAGCAGATGGATGTGCTTCCAAGTTCATGAGATTGTTAGAAGTGTTTAGTTCCAGGGGTTGTAGGACTGAGTCCCCACTTCCTCGTTGGCTATTGGCTGGGGGTAATCAGCCACTAGAGACTGCCTGCATTCCCTGGTTTGTAGCCCCCTTTCTCCATCTTTAATGTCAGTAGTGGAGGATCAAGACTTTGTTATGCTTTGACTCTTTGTGACCTCCCCTTCTGCCTGTCTCTCCTCTTTCACTGACTCTCCCTTCTGATTTCAGCTGGAGAACTTTCTCTGCTTTAAAGGACTCAAGTGATGATATGGGGCCCACTTGAAGAATCCAGGATAATCTTTTTAGCCAGGGGTCCGTAATCTAACTACACCTGCAAAGTACCTTCACAGTGGCAACTGGGGTAATGTTTGACTGAAGAATGAGGTATCAGGAATCTTAGGGGGGAACATCTTTAGAATTCTACCTGACACAGAGGTGGCAAGTAGAGCCCAGTATGGATGGACTCACTGGTTTAAACACAGAAGAATTTTATTTTATTTACTCTTTATTTTATTTTTCAATAAATGTTCCCAACTCTGTCAAATATCTCTCCTGCTGAGTACTTGCTTTGTTAATATATCTGATCTGATTCTTTAACTTTTCAATCACTTTTGGTTATTTAGAAGTGAATTTCAATAAAATCTCAACTCATAATTGAGTCACAGTTCCCCATCGACTGCCCCTCCAGGGCAGTAAAAACTAGCAGCAGCTGTTACTTCCCTTCATCCTTTCATCCTGTTTCTCCCTACAGCTCATCCTCCCCAGGTAATGTTTAGGTTGTGAAGAACTTTGTTTTCTGGTCTTTTGCTTGGGTTATCTTCATCTTTTGGAGGTAAGTCATTCAAGGCTAATTTTGTAAATAATTGACTCATAGAGTCAATATTGCTTGGGAGTGAAAACAATGTATTACTTTAACAAGGAGAGTAGTTTCACGTGTGTCTCATCAATTGCCTTTGACGGAAATTCTGAAGACTATTTTGAGCAAAGGCAGCACCATTAGTACAAAGGTGTAAATTTGTAATACGAACTACTTTGAATAAAAACGCCTGTTTAATGCAGTTACATTAATGTCTTGTCATAAACTCTTCTTCTCTTCTCTCTGTTTCTGTTTCCCTCTTTCAGGGACAGCAGCCTGAACATGTGATCTGTGCAGTGGTGCAGCGACCTGCTCTCAGAGGTCCCCCACCCCACCCTTGGTTGAATGCTCTGCTGTCTCTGTCTTGAAATTACTAATAATTTTAGTTTTGAACTCACGTCTTGGGGGTGAAATCTGATGGGACAATGGAGCCTGGATACAGGCAGAGGGGCCCCGCCAGGCAGGTGCGCAGATGGCCAGCCTGAAGCCGGTGGGCAGCCTGAGAGGTTGGCTTGGTTGCAGGCACATTTCTAGGCATTTGGGAGTGGGTGGTGGGAGAGGGACAGGCATGAGGCTCTAAGGAGTAGGGAGTGGCTGGCCAGGGCCTGGACCCAGAGTGACAGCCACAATGGCACAGTAGCAGCAGAAGCAGCGGCGGGTAGGACAAGCAGTGATGGCAGCAGTGGTAACAGCAGCCACAACCCCAGAAAGGAGACCTATAGTGTTGTATACATTTACCTTTAAAATCAAATTTAGGCTTACATGAAACTGCTTTGTATAAAGGCAAATATTTCTGGATAAAATATTCCACAAGAGACGGCAGCTGTACATGTAACAAAATTTCTATTTTCAATTATTTATAAGAAATTTAACCCAATGTGTCACAGCGTATACTCTCAGAAGCTCCAGTAAGAGCTGCCTCACAGAAAGATGTTTTTCAAAAGCAAAAATTATAAAAAAAAATTTGCAATCTTGCATTTTCCAAGTGACTGGCATCATTTTCAATTTTATTGATTGAAAATGAAGTGGCTAAAAGCATAAATGAAGATGACCTAATAAAATGAATTTGCAGAAAAGTGAGATAGAAAACTCACATATACAATCAGGGTATCATATGAATAAATTATTATTTGTTACATTGTATAAAATCATGCCACCAAATGCGTATTTTTTGCAGTTCATAAGTTTAGGTTGTTACACATGTATCACTATTACCCCATTACATTTTACAAGTAATAAAACATTTTTAAATAAAAATATTCATGTTTCAGTAGCTTTAATTAAGCTTTTCCCTGCCTTTGAAGATGGGGCCTCATATTTTTATTTTGCACTGAGCCCTGCAAGTTCTGTAGCTGGTCCTGCTTTCCTTTATCTAACTTTTATATTCCTCTTTCTACCTTTATCATTCTTATGCCTTTCCTGTCTGCAACACTTATTATCTCTTTACAGATTTGGAGTTTTAAGCCAGCTCTTTGGATGTTCATTATTAGACATAATTTGCCTGTCACTGTGGACAGCGAGTGGACAGTTGGATGGCTTCAATATCTGAACAGCTGGGCTTGTGATTGTGATATCAGATTTCTTTTTCTCAAATATATCTTAAAGATATATATTATGTTTCATAAAAAATCAGAAAGAATAAACACATCAGATTGCAAACTTAAAAAATTAAAATGAGGTATAAAAGAGACAGATTTAAAGGAATAAATTTGGGTCTAATCTCAGCTCTGAAAGAGCATTTAGGGGTCATCTGTCCCTATAAAAGTTTTTTCATATAGGCTTGGACATTTTTGGTCAACTTTTATTCTAGGAATTTAATCTTTTGTGTTACTGTTGTAAATTGTCCTTGCTCCCATCACACCCTTATGTTGGTTGCCTTTTTGATTTATGGAAGCTTAGGCAATGTCTTGAGCCCAGTGCCTTATGACCTATGGAGAAGGATGAATTACTAAAGAGCAATAATAGACAATCTCACGAAAAAACAGCTGTCAAAAAATAATCTTCTATCATGTATCCAGAATTGTCACTTTTTATGAGACTGGAATGAATTCCCCGAAGAAAGTTTACACTGTAACCCCATGTACTAACCACATTTGCTCTGAGGCATATTCCTCAGTTGATTCAAGTGATGGGTTCTTGACATGCTCTGTCACTTGCTGTCAAGCTAACGTGAACACGTGTTTTCTGGTCTTATTTTTTTGTGACGGTGGAGTCAGATAGAAGGAAAAGAAGTCACTGCATGACTAATTCACAGTTAGGGTAGAATGTTTATTTTATGCCGCTCAAAGCAGGTTCACCTCTTAAATAGCATTCTGTCCACACCCATGAAATTATTGGATGTTAAAAATAGATCTTAAATAATAACATGAGCCCAATAAAATCAAATAGTTCAGTTTAGATTTTGATTGTCTTTTATTTGATAGATTATTTTTCTGAGCTAACTGACTAAGAAGGTCAGCTATCTATGATTGCATCTGCTGCAAAGGGCTAGGTGAAGCCTTTGACGTTATCTAGTCAAACAAAGAGGAGCAACCAGCAAAATAGGGGGCATTTGTGCTCGTTTTTGACTTTCATGTGAGTATGCATGGAAAGTGATTGGGTGCGTTTATGGAGCCCAAGGTCTAAAATAGTCATGGACATGGGTACACACAGAACAAACAGCCACCAAGGCCTGAGTCACACAGTAGAAAACACAGTGCTTTGGCCAAATATAAGGCTCTACAATGGACTGAATGTTTATCTCCCCCAAAATTCATACGTTGAAACCTGTTCCCCCAATGTCATGGTATTAAGAGGTGGAGCCTGTGGAAGGTGATTAGGTCATGGAGGGTGGACCCCTCAGGAAAGAGATCAGTGCCCTTATAAAAGAGACCCCAAAAAGATCCCTTACCTCTTCCACCAAGTGAGGTCACAGTGAAAAGATGGCTGTGTCCTCACCCGACACCAAATAGGCCATGCCATGATCTTGGACTTCCCACCCAGCAGAACTGTGAGAAATAAATGTTTGTTGTTTATAAACCACCGAGTCTGTGGTGTTTTGTTATAGCAGCCCAAATGGACTAAGACAATAGACTTATAAAGTAAAGTGTTCATCTATTTGTTTCTTTCTTTTTTTTCTTTCCATGAGAGTTTATGGAGAGAGTTCAGTAAAGTAAAGAAGATATTACAAAGAATATGATAATAGCAATACAAAGATCCCTTATTGAGAACTTGCTATGTTTTAGGGAAGTTTTATTATGCATCATCTCTCAAGTCTTTATCAATTAGAATAAATTTGGGGGTTATGTAAAAATTATAATGAAAATTAAATCAGAATAATGGATATTAAAGTTTGTGCAAAAATTAGACCCAAAATATGGCTACTTCTACATACATTGTGCTAAGCATCCTACAGGCATCCAAACATCCAAAACATGGACTGGTTAAATCAGTTATCATGATAGCTTAGATGAGGGAGGGAGAGCCAAGATGCTTAGTCTAATTCAAGTAAACTATAGCAGAGAAGCAAGATGCAGTGCCAGAATTAAAACCGCTAGTTTTTACTCGTTTTATTTTAACCAATAGATATATTTTCTTCTAACTCTTAATGTATAGTTTGATGCTTTTGTCAAATTCCTTCTCTCTATACATATTAACAAAACTGTTAGAGCTTAAAATACGATCCTGGTTACTATTTGACTGACAAACATTATCAGGATCATTATCTTAAAGGGAAATGTGCATCTGCACATTTTAATTGAAGTATAAAATAATTTTATAATAATAAGTTTTCCACAATGTTGCACAGCTGCCTTTGTATCTGAAGAAATTATAAATGAGATTTCATCTTTGTGCCTTTCAGTAAACATGAAAGCCATTATTACTTCCAGATGCAAGTGTTATTAGATAAGTAATTTGAGGATAAAAATACTAGCAGTATTCTTATTCCAAATTTAAAATTAACTTGGCATCAGTATATTGGCTATAATATTTTCTATGAAGGCTTTATCCTTACTTGTTTGTAGAGAGATTCTAATCAAGTGTGTCTCTGAAAGATTGTGGCCAATGATTGACAGCCACATGCATAATAATGGAACTGAAATTTTCAATATTGTTTTGCAATATATTATTCTGTACAAAATGAAGATAAGGTTTCTTATTTAAATTCTCTGTAAATATGAGACTTTTTGCCAGTTTCTTGGAGATATGTTTCCTTCCTGAAAGGCTGCCCTGAGAGCATGTCATCTGATTGATTCAATAATGTTTGGTTGGGGTCAGTTTGAGATACTGCAGCCTGACGTAAAATTTCAAATTAATTAAGCAGGTAAATATTCCCCAAGTATCAATCAAGTTACGTTAGGCAAAAGTTTGACATTCACAATCAGAATAGAAATAATGTCATCCCACTCCTCTATGGAAGGGATGGGTATATGCTTCTACTTTTTCTTTTTTTTTTTAGGACAGACAACTTTTTTTCTTTATTACTTTGCAGCACTCTTTTTGGTGAGGAAGATTGGCCCTGAGCTGGCATCTGTTGCCAATCTTCCTCTTTTTTGTTTTCTCCCCGAAGCCCCAGCACATAGTTGTATATCCTAGTTGCACGTCCTTCTAGTTCGTCTATACGGGACACCCCCTCAGCATGGCTTGATGAGCGGTGTGTAGGTCCACGCCCAGGATCTGAGCCAGTGAAACCTGGGCTGCTGAAGCAGAGCATGTGAGCTTAACCACTATGCCACTGGGCCAGCCCCTCTGCTTTTTCTTTTATCTGCAGGATAAGTTGGTGTTTTGTTCTTAATGTGACATGTCATGGGAATTAATGATATTTACATAAAATTTCAGCAGCTAGTTGAACTGCAGACAAAATAAAAATCAACTTACTGGTTGTTTTAACTACAGAGGCAATTAACTAGGCAGATATTTTTCTCCACTGGAGAAGCATTAAAACAAAATCCTTTCAATAGAGCAAATGGTCTACACCCTGGAAATATAGCATCTTAAGATGCTCATTAACTCTTGCAGAATTGAGGTTTTCCTTGGCATTATATGATTGAGTGTCTATTATGGACTGTAATTAAAAATAGAAAGATAATCACCCTTGTAGTTTGAATACACTTTACCACTGCACTTCCTAAACATCATAGCTGTAGCGTGTGGCAGAGGAAGAGGGGAAGAAATAAGGGATAATGAGAACATTAAGAGGGAATTAAGGGTGAAATGTGAGTGTGAGAAATGCTCAGATCTCCATATGCAGTTAAGAAATGGTTAGGTGGAAGGATGAGAAAGGGAGAGGAGAGGATGGACTTACAAGCAGAGTCAATTATGTAAATAGGCTGTTAGAAAATAGCTTCATTCAAAGGCAAACCACTAATGTGGTAAACAACCACCAACAGTAACAATTAAACAGCCATGTTAATTTAATCAGAATTTTATAGATTTGATCTCTTGAATATTTCTCAAACCTTTGCCTTCCTGTTTAGCCTCTCTGCCATTGGCCTGGCCTTTCATGAGCCCTCCAATTTTTCTTCTTGAAGCCAGCTTCTTGTCTTGGTGAGTCAAATTTAACACTTACAACAGAGTTGGCAGTTTAAAACAAACTTGATTCATTTTATCTATGTCTTTAAAGCCTTCCGTGGCTCCCCGTGGCCCTATGACAGAGAGTGAGCCATTTACAATGCTGAACTCTGAATTCCTTCCTGTCTAATTTGTCATTAAACCCTGAGTTACGTCTCCTCTGGTACAGGTGCACCACCCATGGGGGTTGACATTCCTTTAACATGATGGGCTCTTTATTGTCTTTGACTTTTTTATTTACTGGTCGCTTTATTTAAAATGCTCTTCTCTCCTTTCACCACCTTTGGAAATGCTACCAGTCCTTTAAGAGGTTGCTCTTAATCCCCCACATTCTCTAGGCAGAGCTGGTTATTCCCTCCTCAGTGTTTCCATAGCATTCTGTTAGTCCCTGTTATTTTACTAATTATATTATATTGCAATTATTTGTTTATGTGTCTCCTTGCCCTTCAAGATGATTGCTTAAATGCAAGACTGAGCTTAGTCATCATCTTAGCCTTCCCTCACTTCTACAGTGTCTATACCTGGTCTGCCAGATGATAAGATCACAGTGGTTAGAAGTGTATAAAGAGATTTGAATATATCCAGGTTTATAGAGGCCCCTCTGAGGTTAGGCTCAGATTATCAAGACAAAACCTGTAGGAATAAAGGATATAGAAAGTTTTAAATTAGTTGATAATCATCACTAGAGGAATATATATTAGACGAAACCATACAAATCAATTTATGATAAATTTTTTTGGTGTTTCTAAAAAGTTACTTACATTGCCAACTTTTTTCTTCACTCTTTTTGGGGGGGAATATTCTGACTGCTAAAAAAAATGCTGCATTCAAAATGAATAAAATAGCAGTTTTTTATGTTCGTATCTCAAAATAACTCTACAGATGGTCTTCAAACTTTCCAAGAAAATAAACTTTGGAAAGAAATCAAACATGAGGTTTTACAACCTAAAAATACACCCCTCAACTCCAACAAAGTTATGGATCTGAGGTAACTAGAGATGATTTGACTTTGACTCTTTAGCCCTTTTGTTGGTACCAATATTGTCATTTACTGGAGAGAGACATCATTGAATTCACGATTTTTTAAAAAATATACCTGAGTTAGCACAATTATCCACATATGTTCAAGATTTAAACTTTTATTTCGTTATCAGCATGAAATCAGCATTATCATGATCATCAAGATCACTGTTAGCAGTTCTCTCAGTTATGGAGGATGTACTATTTGCCAAGTACTTAACTAGTCAGTCTACATGCTTTTCCTCATTTAATCTTTAGACATCCATAAAGGTAGAAGGGCAGATGCTGAAGCGTGCTCACTTAATAGCTATTCTAATCCCTTTCTCCCTTACCTTTGTATGTTATAGTGATTAAAGAGTGAAGTATTAGAATTCCCAAGCTCTCCTGTCACTAGATGTGCCCATGTGATACAGTCCTGACCAAAGAGACGTGGGTGGAAATCTCCGGGAGAGATTCTCTTCCCAAAGCCTTTCACAGAGATGGTTTTTGCCCTCCGCCCTTCTCCATGTTTGCCTAAAACCTGACCAGATGCCTAGAAGAGCAGCGGACACCTGACAACATGATGCTAAGGATAGAGAAGCAAGAAGAACCACCTGGGACATTAAATAGTCTATTAGGAAATAGTGTCATCGAAAAACAAACCACTTCCGTGGTAAACAAGAATAACAAATAAACAGCCAGTTAATTTAATCAGAATTCTATAGACTTGATCTCTTGATTATTTTTTGCCCTCCTCTCGCTCCCCTTTGCTGCTGGCCTGGTCTTTTACATGCCTTCCCATTTCTCTTCCAGAAATCATCTTCTTCCCTGTGCTGATGACTTCATGAAACTACAACTTCCCTCTTGGATTCTCAACCTCTATATTTTTAGTTGTGTGAGAAAAAGAAAGCCCTTATTTAGTTAGGCTCCTGTGGTTGGGGTTTCCTTATACAACTCAACACAAGCATAACTACTTTAGAGTGAGTCTACTCTTCCTATTTTATAGATGATGAAACAGACGCTGAGGGAGGTCTGGTAACCTGTCCAAAGTTGTAAGTACTTTTTGCAAGATTCAAATTCAACCTATTAGAATCTGAAGCTGATCTTCTTTACACTATAGAATGTTTTAAAATATTAGGCTGAACCATTTAGCGTTGTTGTCAGTGGCAATTTCATATGATTTATTATAATTGGTTGAATACTATAACAACAACTTGCATACACAAACACAAACACACGCATACACGCACACTCACTAGAATTTAAAAATTGAATCTCTATGTTTCCTGGTCAATTCATAAAATTTGAGTTTGATTAATTCACTTGGTGAATAAGTAAATACCATGACTAAATTAATGAAATTATTATTTCCAAAGCCATTATTTTTTACCATACAAATATAGATCTAATTTTAGAATATCTGGCACTGTGCCTAACACTCAGAAGGGGCTCCAAAAATATTAATTGAATAAAGAATATTTTGAAATTTAGTAACCTCCTGTGCAGGTGGCTTTTTAAAAACATACATTTTGAAGGAGGAAAATTATTACTTATAATATAGTTACTAGTCTGATGCTCAGTTATGTTATCCTTTAGAAACAAATTACTAGTTTTACTTCCCCACTTGGTGTGACACATTCTTACTCTTATTTTAAAAAATGGCTCACGTCATCTACATTGTAAAGCCTTCCTAACATCTACCTTAGTATTACTCTGTACCTTGTACATACGTCTGCTATTGCATTAATTACAATCTCATGTTAATTTTCCCTACTAATTTGTGAGCTTATTAAAGGCAAGAACCTTGTCTTCTTCATCTTTCTATTCCAACGACTTGGATGACATTTGATAGATCTTGGATGAGTGAAATTTATTACTGTGATTCAAATTTATTTAGCGTCAATTGTACATTTTATAGAGACAAATTTGTCTGAAAACATATGCTTCAAACTTTTCAAATGAGATTTAATGACAATTTTTTGAGTATATGGGAAAAATGCTCATTTGGAAAAAAAGAGAGTTAAAGTTTAATTTTGAAGGAATATTTGAATATTTGAGATACATCAAATAATTCAGAAGAGGAAGCAATGCAGAAGTGGGTGGTAGCCGATGTTTTTGGCTATAAAGGACACCCAAGCAAAGCACATCTGTGATTTCAATGACACTTCATCACTTGTTAAGTGAAAGCAATGAGATCTGTACAAAAGGGAACTGAAGGCTGGCACACGAGCAAGAATGGAGGGAAGAGCTTGATGGGTGTGAATGTGGTCAAGATTTTATCTGCTTTAGAGAGTTCTACTTTGTTGCAATGTTTTAGGTATGAGGTTATCATTGTTGGAATCAGGACATGGGTCTAAGATTATTGTAACTCTCTGTGTGACAGAAATATTAGATTTGTGGTGTTGGGCGAAGTGGTCAGTTATGGGCCCTGAGCGTCCCTAAAAGTTCTTGCTGAGCATTACAGACGTTAGGGCTTATCCATCTCCCGATACTGAACCATCTTTGTATCTAGTCACATAGATAGTGAAGCACCTCAAGGTAACCACATCATGGCTTCTGTGTAAGTAGTTACTCCTCCAGGAGAGGAGGATTGGCTTATTTGCTGATTGCTACAAAGTTTGCTACTCACAAAATGTCGACTCCCTGGGCTCTCTCCAGCGATGCAACCCACTGTGTGTGGAGGCGTCATCTAGCCCTTCGCATTACCTTTTAGAAACTGGGGCAAATACGGGGAAGCTCATGCTTCTTGCTGTGCTGTGAGTAATAAAGCCCTTTGTCTTTGACCCAGGCATCCATGTCTTCTGTCAGCATGACACTTTTCCCCACACAATACTGAGGCAAGCTAAATTGTTAGCTTGAAAGTGGAGTAAAATCTCAGACTCCTTCTGGTGCTTGAAAGTTGATATCTCCTTCATAAAAGCTGTGCTTAGTGGATAAATAAAATTGTACATCAAGATTAAGTGGTATCCAAGGGATCATCTGTACCTAGGGACATAATTACAGGTCTACAAAAATGAAAGCTAATATGGAAAATGTTGTGGGATCCTGAAGTAAAGTGACTCTCATATTCTGATCAATCTGTAAACTTAATTTTTGCCATGCTGAAATAACATATTCTTGGGGCTGCCCCGTGGCCGAGTGGTTAAGCTCTCTCGCTCCACTTCAGCGGCCCAGAGTTCGGATCCCAGGCGCAGACATGGCACTGCTCATTAGGCCATGTTGAGGTGGCGTCCCACTTGCCACAACTAGAGGGACCCACAACTAAAATATACATCTATGTACTGGGGGGATTTGGGGAGAAAAAAAGCAGGAAAAAAAAAGAAATAACATATTCTTACACCTGTGTTATAAAGCTAGATAGGTTATCTAAATCACTAGATTTCAGAGTACTACTTGCTGGATATAATAGGTAAAAGGCATAGCTCACACTAAAGAAAGACTGAATGCTTACTGGAGCATTCAGGAAATTTTACTCATATTTATATATGTATGGGTGGTATAAAGTTATTATCAATGGAATCAGGATACAGGTCTAAGATTATGTAACTCTCTGTGATAGAAATATTAGACTTGTGGTGTTGGGCAAGGCAGTCAGCTATGGGCCCTTTTATATACATACACATATAAAAGTGAGTAAATAACTCTATGCAAAAAGTAATAGTGTGCTTAAGAACGATTAAGTGAGTAACACAATAAAAGTAAGATGCTTTTATAGACACTGGGAGACATGGTTATACATATAAAACAGACAGTAAATCGTTCTGTTCAAGCACAAACACTGTTCAAGGGCAGTCAAGTGAATAATGAAATAACAGTAAGATGTTTTTATAGCATTGTGAGACATGGTTAGCTGTAACAGCCATTGCATGGTAATCATTGCTGACGTGTGAGTTTTTCAGTCCCTTCAAAGTTTGCATCAAATATTCTAGGATAAAAAAGTATGCACGAACAAACACAAAATGTTGGGAACTGCTAACAAAAAACCAGAATTGGAAATGAGGGGGAAAGAGAAACTCAAAAGAGTTAATGCTTGCTAGCATATATGAAAAACATGCCATAAAAAAGAGTTCATTAATTCAGAAATTTTCACAATTGTGAGAGGAGAGATTCCAAAGTGGGCAGATCTATTTATAAACGTTTAACGATCTAGAAGCAATAACTATCCATGGAAGTAGAATTTTAATTAAATGCCTAGAGGCGATCTAAAATGAGGTGAGTGAACTTAAAACTTAAAAGGAAGTAATCTGTTATAATTACAAATAGAGTTACAGAAAATTAGGCTGAATTTCTATAGTGATATAATTACATGAGTGGCATATCTTCAGTCTTTGGTTCATCTGTTCAATAATTGAGCTGCTCCAATATACCATCCACTGTTCCTGTTTTTAAGGAGTTCATATTCTAGTGGGGAAGAAAGTATGGAAACAATTGCTTACAATAAGCCAGATTTCGTTAACTGCTCTAGTAAAGGTACAAAGATGTTTTGAGACTGACTTCTGATGAAAGCAATCACAGAGGGCTTCATGGAAGAAGTAGTAGTACTCCTTGTTAAGACTGAAAAGTAAACACAATTTTTATAGACAAAGGAATTAAAAAGGGCGTAAACCAAGGCACAAAACTATGAAAGTGCTGGGCGTGTTCAGGGAAAGCTGAGTGGTCTGGAATGTCAGCGGAGTAGCAGATTTTTTTTTGTTAGCCAATCTTCAAACTTTTTTCTATTCCTCTTTAAAAGATGAGTTTGGCCCATTTATATTTATTGATGTGGTAAATGTTTGGCCTCTGTTCTGCCAAGCAGTTTTATGTTATATGACTCTAGTCTTTTATTGGGTGGTTTATTTACTCATTCTCTCCTTTGGAGTATATCTTTTTATACTTTAGGAAGGTTTGTATATTTTGTCTTTTCTTTTTCTTTTTTTTTAAAGATTGGCTCTGAGCTAACATCTGTTGCCAATCTTCCTCTTTTTTTCTTCACCCTACAGCCCCCTAGTACATAATTGTATATTCTAGCTGTAGGTCCTTCTAGTTCTTCCATGTGGGACCACCTCAGCATGGCCTGACAAGCAGTGCTAGGTCCGTGCCCAGAATCCAAACCAGTGAAACGCTGGGTGGCTGAAGTAGTGTGCGCGAACTTAACCACTTGGCCACGGGGCTGGCCCCTGTATTTTTTTTCCAATAATTATCTTTGTACTAATATCTTTATGTAATGCCCTTAACCTCTCTCTTTCCCTTCCTCTAACCCTCTTCCTGCTCCTCCTGCCCCTGGTTTCTCGTCTTACTGCTGTCCGGTGGTCACCTAGCACGAGCAACACTGAAATTATCTAGTAAATTCTCTTTCTTCCCTCTGCTCCCTTGCCCCTGCATATCTTATTTGAGGTGATATCGTTTTACTCTCAGCTAATAACCAAGTTAATACCTAACTCTGTTAGTATTTAAGCAATCAGTGGGTTCATTTCACTTTTTAATGTACTCCCCATTCCTGCCTCATGCTCTATTTTTTGGTAGTTGTAATGCATCTGTATTTTCAGAGCATATAGACATTATATATTATAAGTGCCTCTTTGTCATCAGTATTTAGTAAAACTTCTAAAAGTAAATATGTTTTTAATGTTCTTCACCAGTCTTTTTGAGGGTCTGAAATTACTCCTACAGATTCCTTAGGAACAGCTCATAGGAAGAATATTTCCCATTATTTTACATTCCGAATGAAGGGGAGCAAAATTTGCCAACCCAAAATATGTCTCTTTAACATGAGGATTACTTTAGACTGATTATTTTTAAGAAACAAAAGACTTGGAAAGCTATTCATGTGACTACTCCCTTAACTGCCTATAAGAATTTGGATAAATGGCCTGTAACAGAACGAGCTATCACCAGAGACCTCTACAAAGAGCATGGGCTAGGTGTGGTGGGGGAGACTCAGAAGGGCCTAGCCATCAGAGTCCTCTCCACCTCCCATTGTCTCTGCATGGATGGCAAACATTTGTTTATCAAACATTTGCTTTTCCATCTTCCTGTGAATTGCCTTCCTGCCCTTTGAAGTCCCAAACCACTACCCAAATAGCCTCTTTTGTCTTTAGCTGAAGATAGTATTTAAGGTGGTGTCTTCAGTCATTTTGGCGAGTTACTCAGTTTTCCTGGGTCTCTCCCATGTATACATGTTATTAAACTTTGTTTAATTTTCTCTTGTTTATCTGTCTCCTATCAATTTAATTCTTAGATCATGCAGGAGAACCTAGAAGGTAGACGAAAATTTCTTCCTCCCCTATACTAACACTTTGTCTGCAGCCTTTGTAATTTGGGGTCAGTTTGACTAGATTTGAAATCTTGTCTCACATTTTCCTTTCTTGAATATCTTTAAATATGTTTTTATATTCTTCTCTAGCCTAAAGAAATGCTATTGAAAAGTTTAGTGATAAACTGACTTCCTTTTCTCCAAAATCCAACATTTTTTCTAGAACATGGGTTCTCAAATATTTTGGTCTCAGGAACTTCCTGCAGTTTTAAAAATTATTGAAGATCTCAAAGACCTTTTATTTATGTAGATTATATCTAATGATAGTTACCTTATCAAAAATTAAAACTGGAAAAAATTTTTTATTAATTCATTCATATTTATAAATTTTAGAAGTTATTTATTAGTTCATTTAAAATAACAATATTATATCCATTATATGTTAACAGAAATAATATATATTAAATGAAAAATAACTGTATCTTCCTAAACAAAAAATAGTGAGAATAATGATATTATTTTACATTTTTGCAGATCTCTTTAATGTCTGACTTGAAGATGACAGTTGGATTCTCATATCTGATATATTTAATATTTTGAAATATATTGTTTAGGTTATAGTATTTGAAGAAAATCTGGCCTCGCAAAAATATATAAATAAAAATGGAGGAGTACTTTAATAGTATTTAGATAATTAAATAATAGATAATTGCAGATATTCTTCTTTGATGCTACACCAAGATTTGACAAGTAGCAGCTTTGTAAAGATTAGTTGCAAGTTGGAATCTGAAGCCATATGATGAACTTTTTTACTTGGCTACATTAAAATCCAGTTGTCCGTCTTACATTTGAATAGATCTTTTCTCTAGCATCATGTTTTGGTCATTTGGAAACTGGATTCACTGAGTTATGCAGACCTTCCATATGTTGACATATTTCACTATACAATTTGAAAACATCACATTGATTAATATGGCTACTGATCTTATCAGAAAAATCTTTGAGTATTGGGAAGATGTAATTCACAACTGTAGATACAAACTTTTTCCAAAATTCTAATTTTTTCTTGAAGTTTCAAATTTTTTCACTAGTAAAGAATGTCAGTAATTTTCTTCATTTACTTTTTAGAAAAATTTCTGTCAAATACTCAACTCTTAATAACCATAACTTTGTCTATAAGTTGTTATTTGCAATAAAAATGATGTTCTATGTAAAAAGTGGCTAGTTCAGATCACAATTCAAACAATCACACAAGTGTTTTTCCTAAAGACATAGCATATTACTTTGATATGCTACAGAAGTTTTATATAGACTTCCCATTTCCTTGCGTCATAATGCAAGGATCAGGATTTTAAAAAGTCATTTTTTACTTCATTATCAAGGAACTTCTTGTATGAATCTAACTTTGTTCCTGCATCAGTGTTGATAAAAAATATACGTTAGTGCCATAGTTTTTATACATGCTAGAGGCCACCACTTCTGCTACTCACTGCTTTTGCAAAGTATAGCAGAGCAGAATTTGCCAAGCTGAAATGTGTCTCTTTGGCTTGAGGATTGTTTTGGCTGATTATTATTACTAACAAAAGACTCAGGAAGAAACTTACTTTTTCTCCCGCTGCCTAAAAGAATTTAAGATTGAAGGCCTGTTCTAAGAAAGAGCTGTCAACATGGATAACTATAATGTAATATGAACTAGTTGTGGTAGACAGGGAGGAATATAGCAGGACCCATGTGATCAAAGTCCTCTCTGTGTCGTTTGCCTGTAGATGGCCCAACAAGCATTTATTTACCAAACGTTAACTCTTTTCATCTTCCTGTAAATTGCCTCCTTTCCCGTTGAAGGCCTGGACCCCTGCCCACTTCTCCCTAGTCCAGAATGATATATATAGATTATTTTGCCTGTCTTTTGAATTCTTCACGCTTATGTGAATTCTCCATGCTCATGTATTAAACTTGGTTTGATTTTCTCCTGTTATCCTGCCTTATCTCATTTTAATTATTCAACCAACCATAAGAACCAAGAGAGGAAGGGGGGAATTTCCCCCTCCCCGACAAAGGCAGTACAATTACTTCCTGTTTGTTAATGCAAATGTTAAAACAGTGACTTTTGTGTGCCTCCTGAAAGCTTTTTGGGGTTTCCTCAGAGATCTGTGGAGTACGCATTGAGAACTGCTGTTTTAGGATATGTCTTGCTGTTGGCCATTCTGAGACTATTTTACTAGGTATGCAGTTTCAATATATAGCTTAAGCTTTTCTTTTATTTCTAGAAATTTTTCTTGACTCAGTTCTGTTTCATTATTGTAGTTTTCTTCTTTTGTCATTGATGTATGTTTTACTCTCTTTGCTTACCTTCTATATCTGTCATTTTCTCTTGAATCTTTTTATTGTTCTTCATTTCCTTTTTTTGGGTAATTTTTTCTTTTCAATATTTTAATTTTCTTAAAGTTTTATCTATTGTGTTTATTTACTCTTGTGTTCCTTTTAGTTCCATTTCTGAAATGAGTTTCTTCCCGTTATCTAATTCTGTTACTTCTTTTTCCAAGTCTTCCTTTTCTACAATCATCAGATTTCTGTTTTTATAATTCTGATTTATGTTGTTTTTTCATAGCTTCTCTTGTTTTAAAAATCGCTTTTAGCTTGTTTTGAAATATTAGGTTGTAGTTTCTATCTCTTTCTGTGGGCATATGCTTTGGATATGCTTTATTGTAGGGTCATTTTTCTGTTCTTAATCTCTTTTTTCTAATAACTCTGAATGGGATTTGATCATGATCCTTTTCTTTTGCACACTTTATACAGTGACATGCATCTTCCTGTACTTCTTGAAGAGTGTCATTACCCAGCATACCTTTTCTAGTCCTAATGCTCTAGAATTCCCACTTCTGTGGTGTTTGTGAAGTAATAAAAAATATAGCTTTTCACTTTCTGCTCTCCTTCCACAATTTTATATAAACCTCTTTCCTTTCCCCTTTTAATTTGAATTTTGCTTGCAGGAATTTCTCCCCTATAGCTTTGTCTTTGCAGAGTGTTTTGGTATACTATTTTCAAAAGTTCCTTTAGCTCAAACTGCTTTGGCACTACCAGATGGCATCATGGTTTTCTTGCACTCACCCTTGGATTGGATTTTGCAAAACCTCCTACTAGCTTTGGTTTCCATTCCAGTGAGGATGTGTTGCTACTTGAGGATTCTCCTTTTTTAGGAATATCAAAATTATTACCCTCTCTCTGGTCCCCACTGGCCCCTGTGACAGTTACTGATATGAGATTATCATGATTTTACAGCTCTTGGGAGCTGGGGATACTTTGCCACCTAATTCTGTTGTAGATGTTGTACCTGATTCTTTAGTTTTACTATGCTAATGGCTTTATGTAGGATGTGCTTTTCTCTTGAGGCAGAAGTCAGGAACAAGTGATGCCAACCCAAACTGTGTCATTATGTTTAAGTTATGCTTGCTCCCATCCCATTGGATATCATGTCATACGGCCAAACCCGACAATGGTGAGGCAGTGGAGGATACTTTCTTCTATCATGGGGTAAGGAGAAGTTCATATATGTGAATGGTAACACAATCCACCATAGTCTTATTTGAATACAGTCAAATTCTTGCTGTTATGCTCCGCCTGAGAGGGAGTTGAGCATACTACAATAAATACGTGGAGTGGAAGAAGAAGGAAAGAGAAAAGCAGCTTTAACCAATTTGAAAGGAAGATAAGGTGCAGAAAGTCCTAAAAATGGGCTATATGAGAGAAACAATTTTAATTTTTTGGATCAATGTTCAGTTCCAGGAATGGACTAATGTGAAACAGATTGATATGGAAATGCTTCTCATTGCAAAGACAGAAATCCAATATGAACTTCATAAATACATGATTCAGTAAACAAGAAAGATTACTCTTCCCTGTTAGAAAAAAATTGGGAGTTAAAATCTAGTGTAGTAGGGTTCGTAGATGGTACTATGGTAAATTGGGTAGTTACAGGACCCAGAAATAGGCCCTCTGTGGCAAAAGGCTTGGTAGTTTAATTTTTACAAGAGGGCATGAAAGGGAGCAGGATTTGCCATCCCAAAATATGTCTTTTTGGCGTAAAGATTATTTTGAACAGGTGTTTTTGAGAAACAGCAGACATTGGAGAAGCTGTAAAAACCTAGTAGAAGTTTCTGTTTTGTAAGGGATATTTACATTTATAAGGGAAATCTCCATTTGTAAGGGTGTCTCCTTCTCTGTAACAGGAAGAGAAAGCTTAGTAAATCTCTAGAAATTTACTATGGAGAAGTCAACAAGGACCTAAATCTGTATAACAACCTTACCCTTGTTTACTATGCTCCTCCACCATAGCCTAGCATAACTGGCTCCTCCCCTTGCAAATCTTCTTCTGTCTTTAGCTGGAGATGTTATTTAAGGTGGTAGCTTCAGCCATTTCTGGGAGTAACTCAGTTTTCCTGGGTCTCTCCCATGTATACAAGAGGTATACATGTTATTAAACTTTAGTTTGTTTTTTTCCTGTTAATCTGTCTCTTCTGTTACAGGGGGGTCTCAGCCAAGAACCTGGAAGGGTAAAGGAAAATTATTTTTCTTCCCCTACAGGCATAAAACAGGATCTCAGATCTATCAAAAAACATAGATTTGAGACCCTTGATAATTGTATCTGAAAGAGCTGAGCCATCTCTGGAAAAGAGGACTACCACAATTTCTATCCACCAGTATGGAGAGCATAGAACTTATTTCTCCTGATACTTTGGATGGGACAAAAAAGTATTCTGCAAAAAAGAAAAACTCCAAGTCAGCACTGAGCAAGGGATTGTGTCTGAATTTATAATACACAAGTGGTGAGGAAATCTTTAAACTGAGACATTAACACAAAACTGATCCCAACTTGGTGATATGCCTGGTGCCCAAAGCAGTAACAAACAGGAAACCTCTCTGGAGGGACATTTCTAGAAGTAAGGCCATGCAGGATTCTTATTAGGAAAAATAATTCCTTTCAGAAAAGAGCTCCCTCTTTCTCTTTCTCTATTTTCCTTTCTCTCTCTCTCTTTCACTGTTTCTCTTTCTCTCTCTCTCTTTCACTGTTTCTCTTTCTCTCTCTCTCTTACACACACAACCCACGTGTACAAATATTACAAAACCATACAACTCAGCTTGAATGTCAGTCTATAGACTTAACAAGGAGGATAAATCCCTAAGAATGTGAGATTATGAACAAAATGAAAGATATGATTAAGAAAAGAACTACAGGTATCTCTTACTTAACATTGGTAGTCTCCTGAAAAGCAGATATTCTGCAGGAAAATAATAACTGGAAACTTATTTTTCCACTATTTCAAATGAGAAAAATGATAACGTATTACAAGTCACTCCTAAACTCCCAATAAATTTCCTAAAATGTGGCTAAGGCACTGTAAAATCTTTATATATAGGTAAAAATACTATCTTGTTAGTGTATAAAATATATAAAACACTGCTTCATGATTACAATTAATATGATTGTTAATAATTGCTCTGTATATGGTAACATAGACGGTCTGCATGCTGTATGATAAACATTGTATTTTCATATGGTACAGCAAAAATAGAAAGCAATAAATAAATCTGTTAGAAAAATGCTGACACAGTTTACAATAAACACCATAAACACCATAGGGGAGGAAGAGCTATTCCTCTCCCCTCTAGGTTCTTTTGGCTGATCTAAGAATTAAACTGACATGAGACAGAATAACAGGAGAAAAGTCCAAGTTCAATAACATGTATACATGGGAAAACTGAGGAACTTGCCAAAATGGCTGAAGCCACCACCTTAAATACCATCTTTAGTTAAAGACAAAGGACGGTGTTGTGGGTAGTAGCTTGGGACTCCAAAGGAGAGGAAGGCAATTCACATGGAGATGGAAAAGCAAATGTTTAGTAAATAAATGTTTGCTAGATCATCTATAGACAATGTGACCCAAGAAAGAATTTTGGTAAGAAATAGGCCTGGTAAGGTTCCTCCCAGTCTACCACACCTAGAAACATCTACGGTGATAGCTCCTTCCTGGGACAGGCCTTCTATCTTAAATTCTTTTAGGCAGTTAGGGGAAAGTCAAAGTTTCTTTCTGAGTCTTTTGCTCTTAAAAATAATCAAGATAAACAGACACGTTTTGGAGTGGCCAATTCTTATCCCCCACAACAGCAAGACACATTCCAGAGATTAATTTCTATTATTCCACAAGAGGAGTGAAAACAAATTTGACCAGAGGAAGGAGGAGAGGAAGACCATTGAAGTCATCACTATTTGCAACCAGTTGCAAAAGTTGAGAGTACAGACATAGTGGGTGATAAAGGAGTCATTTCAGGCAAAATATCAGGTTAAGAGGAATAGTTATGAATTTTCCACCATTTTGGTGCTGCTGGGGAGACTGTTGAACAAGAAGGCTTGGAGAAATATTCATGAAGGTGACAGAATTAATGCTTTAGGATAAAAGCATTTTAAACTAGAGCTCTGCTTACTCGCTCATTTTTTATGTTGGTAAACAGTAGGCTTCTCCTAGTACCAGCAATATCCAAGACATACGTTCCTTTCATTGACACTCAGCATGATTTTTCAAAACATTTAACTCTGATTTTTAACATTTTACCAATTATATTTGGACCGTAGCTTGAGACTTTTCTCCAAATGTTATTCTGTTAAAAAATGTTGTACTGAGTTTTAGAAAATGTAAATATAAAATTTTCCTATATAGACATCAGCCAAAAACCATTGCATTGAGACATATGTATATTCTACAAATTTTGAATAGAAAAACCATAATTCATACTACCAGGAAAATGTTGAAAAAAGAGGTTTCTGTGGAGGTGTGTCTATATGTTTAAAATGATTAAGTAAGTAAAAGGAATGCAACTCATAAGAAAAGAATACAGCAGCCAAAAACCAAAACAAAAAGACTATGAGAAAAAGATCAAATTAAAATTTCTAGAAATAAAATACAGAGGCACTGAAGTAAAAACTTTAATGGATAGGTTAAAGCAACTATTAAAACTAGAAGATAGAATTAGTGAAGTGAATCCTACAACTCATGAAATTATCAAAATGCATGAGGCCAGAATTAATTAGATGAAGAATATTCAAAGAAAGGAATTAGAAGTTTCAAGACAGGAATTCTGGAAGGGGAGAATTGAGAGAATTAAGAAGGTAATACTCAAATATGTATTGGTTGTCAATTTTTCAGAATTAATAAATGATGTGAACTACCAGTTTAAAAATGCCCAGTAAGGCCCAATTCTGATTAACGTTAAGTCCCTACCTAGACACATCATTGACCCACTGCAAAATAGCGAAGGGAAAGTCTTGCAAAAATAGACAACTGCTACAGCAATATCCATTAGACTAACAGCAAACTTTAAACAACAGAGATCCGATACTAATAAAGTAATATTTTCAAAGAGTTGAGAGAAAATAGTTACCAATTTAGAGTTCTTTACTAGCTAAACAAAAATTCAAGAGTGATGGTGAAATAAAGAGTTTTTGTCTAAGACAACAGAAATAGCTACTTTATAAATAAGAAAAGTAAGCCCAGAAAAAAAAGTGATAAGAAAGGAATTTGGTAAACACTCAGGTAATTTTAATAATAACTTTTTGTAAAAACTAGTAATAGTTTTAATAACTAATTTGGAAGTTAATAAGAGGATGGAACTAAGTTATGTGACTGAAAGATAGGAATGTAATCAATTGAGCTAAAGGATTATTTCTAAATTCCTTGTTTTATTTTGAGTGAAAAAATGCATATTGGTTAATTTTAGACTTCGTTAAGAGTACATGCTAAAAACTGAAGATTATTTATTAGAACATTAAAAGTAACAATACAACTTTCACACAAGCAGAAGGGAAAAGAAGAGTAACCCAATTGAAAGAGCAACGCAATTGAAAAAAAAGTAAAGAAAAACATTATTAAATAGAAGACAGAAAATAAAAATGATAGCAATACATCCAAATTAGCAATTAGAATAAACAAAATTTTAAAAATTTATCAGTTAATATGCAATGATTCTTCAGATTGGGTTAAAATAAAAAATAAACAAAACAATATCAAGTTATATGCTATTTTCAAGGAAAGCACCTAAAATATAAAAACAAATAAAGTTTTAAAGTAAGGTGATGAAAAATAAATGCCAGGTAAATATTAAATCAAATAAAGTTGATATATCATAAGATGAAATAGACTTTAAGGCAAAAATTATTATTCGAGATAAAGAGTCACAATCTCAGAAGAAACAACTTACCAGGAAGATGTAACAATCATGAACCGCATGTACCTAAACACATTAACAAACTAAAAATAAAAATCTGATAGAGTTACATGGTGAAATAAAGAAATCCACAGTCATAGTAGGGAGATTCTAATAAAAAGCTCTTAAACTTCACAAAATATTAGTAAGAAAATTGAAGAGCTAAACGACACCATTAACTAACCAATTTAAAGAATGTACTTTGAATCTTTATGCCCAATAATTAGAGAGAGCATGTACTTGGAAACAGACTAAATCTAAACCAAGATTGAAAATGAGTTTAAGCTGATCACTTCTCTGATCATAACAACATCATAATAACATTAGAAATCAATATAAAAATAATAGCTCCTGCCTGTCATGCTTCAGAAAAATTAGGAAATATCTTTTTTGTTTTTTGTTTTTTTTTTTTAGAGAGGTATCTGCATTATTTATTGAAACTTGAGGTTTCAGAGAGTAAAGATGGTTAAAGTTGGACAGTCTCTCAAGATCACCAGAACATGTGGCATCACATGGCCCTTTTTCCTTGGGTGAATGAGAGAATTCCACCCATTTGTCTTCAATTTAGCATACATTGTGTTTTGAAGAACTTTTCCTCTGATTGCATCTTTGCCTCTTCCTAACTTCCCTCTAAGGACTAATTACTAATGTATGTAGACAGTCCAAATTCTAGAAGAGCAGATGTTGCTTCATATCTCCAAAAAGGTATTATTCCACTGATATATGGTTCTTCTTAGACTCTCAGAGGCTTTATCCCTCACTGCATCCCTGCCTCTGCTCTGTCTCAGTCCTTCCTCTAGTCACCTTTTGTTTATTTATATTTTTTTTATTAATGTTATGATAGATTACAAGCTTGTGAGATTTCAGTTGTACATTTTTGTTAGTCATGTTGTGGGTACACCACTTCCCCCTCCGTACCCTCCCCCCACCCCCCCTTTTCCCTGGTAACCACCGATCAGATCTCCTTCTCAATATACTAATTTCCACCTATGAGTGGAGTCACATAGAGATCGTCTTTCTCTGACTGACTTATTTCGCTTAACATAATGCCCTCGAGGTCCATCCACGTTGTTGTGAATGGGCCAATTTCGTCTTTTTTTATGGCTGAGTAGTATTCCATTGTGTATATATACCACATCTTCTTTATCCAGTCATCAGTTTCTGGGCATGTAGGCTGGTTCCACGTCTTGGCTATTGTAAATAATGCTGCGATGAACATAGGGGTGCAACGGACTCTTGAGATATCTGTTATCAGGTTCTTAGGATAGATACCCAGTAATGGGATGGCTGGGTCATAGGGTATTTCTATTTTTAACTTTTTGAGAAATCTCCATACTGTTTTCCATAGTGGCTGTACCAGTTTGCATTCCCACCAACAGTGTATGAGGGTTCCTCTTTCTCCACAACCTCTCCAACATTTGTCGTTCTTGGTTTTGGATGTTTTTGCCAATCTAACGGGGGTAAGGTGATATCTTAGTGTAGTTTTGATTTGCATTTCCCTGATGATTAGCGATGATGAACATCTTTTCATGTGTCTATTGGCCATATTCATATCTTCTTTTGAGAAATGTCTGTTCATGTCCTCTGCCCATTTTTTGATCGGGTTGTTTGTTTTTTTGTTGTTAAGCAGTGTGAGTTCTTTGTATATTATGGAGATTAACCCTTTGTCGGATAAGTGGCTTGTAAATATTTTTTCCCAATTAGTGAGCTGTTTTTTTGTTTCAATTCTGTTTTCCCTTGCCTTGAAGAAGCTCTTTAGTCTGATGAAATCCCATTTGTTTATTCTTTCTATTGTTTCCCTCAACTGAGGAGTTACAGTGTCCGAAAAGATTCTTTTGAAACTGATGTCAAAGAGTGTACTGCCTATATTCTCTTCCAAAAGACTTATTGTCTCAGGCCTAATCTTTAGGTCTTTGATCCATTTTGAGTTTATTTTGGTGTGTGGTGAAAAAGAATGGTCAATTTTCAATCTTTTGCATGTGGCTGTCCAGTTTTCCCAGCACCATTTGTTGAAGAGACTTTCTTTTCTCCATTGTAGGCCCTCTGCTCCTTTGTCGAAGATTAGCTGTCCATAGATGTGTGGTTTTATCTCTGGGCTTTCAATTCTGTTCCATTGATCTGTGGACCTGTTTTTGTACCAGTCCCATGCTGTTTTGATCACTGTAGCTTTGTAGTATGTTTTGAAATCGGGGATTGTGATTCCGCCGGCTTTGTTTTTCTTGCTCAGGATTGCTTTAGCAATTCGCGGTCTTTTGTTCCCCCATATGAATTTTAGGATTGTTTGTTCAACTTCTGTGAAGAATGTTCTTGGGATTCTGATTGGGATAGCATTGAATCTGTATATTGCTTTAGGTAGTATGGACATTTTAACTATGTTTATTCTTCCAATCCATGTACAAGGAATGTTTTTCCATCTCTTTATGTCATCGCCTATTTCTTTCAAGAAAGTCTTGTAGTTTTCATTGTATAGATCCTTCACTTCCTTGGTTAAGTTTATCCCAAGGTATTTTATTCTTTTCGTTGCGATTGTGAATGGGATAGAGTTCTTGAGTTCTTTTTCTGTTAGTTTATTGTTAGTGTATAGAAATGCTACTGATTTATGCACGTTAATTTTATACCCTGCTACTTTGCTGTAGTTGTTGATTATTTCTAATAGTTTTTCTGTGGATTCTTTGGGGTTTTCTATGTATAAGACCATGTCGTCTGCAAACAACGAGAGTTTTACTTCTTCGTTACCTATTTGGATTCCTTTTATTTCTTTTTCCTGCCAAATTGCTCTGGCCAGCACCTCCAGTACTATGTTGAATAGGAGTGGTGAAAGTGGGCACCCTTGTCTTGTTCCTGTCCTCAGAGGGATGGCTTTCAGCTTTTGTCCATTGAGTATGATGTTGGCTGTGGGTCTATCATATATGGCCTTTATTATGTTGAGGTACTTTCCTTCTATACCCATTTTACTGAGGGTTTTTATCATAAATGGGTGTTGGATCTTGTCGAATGCTTTCTCTGCATCTATTGAGATGATCATGTGGTTTTTGTTTTTCATTTTGTTGATGTAGTGTATCACGTTGATTGACTTGCGGATGTTGAACCATCCCTGTGTCCCTGGTATAAATCCCACTTGATCATGGTGTATAATCTTTTTGATGTATTGCTGTAATCGGTTTGCCAAAATTTTGTTGAGGATTTTTGCATCTATGTTCATCAGTGATATCGGCCTGTAGTTCTCCTTCTTTGTGTTGTCCTTGTCAGGTTTGGGGATCAGAGTGATGTTGGCTTCATAGAATGTGTTAGGGAGTTCTCCATCTTTCTCAATTTTCTGGAACAGTTTGAGGAGAATAGGTATTAAGTCTTCTTTGAATGTTTGGTAGAATTCTCCAGAGAAGCCGTCTGGCCCTGGACTCTTGTTTTTGGGGAGGTTTTTGATTACCGTTTCTATTTCCTTACTTGTGATTGGTCTATTCAGATTCTCCATTTCTTCCTGATTCAGTTTGGGGAGATTGTAGGAGTCTAGGAATTTGTCCATTTCTTCCAGGTTGTTCAATTTGTTGGCATATAGTTTTTCATAGTATTCTCTTATGATCTCTTGTATTTCATTGGTATCTGTTGTGATTTCTCCTCTGTCATTCCTGATTTTATTAATTTGCGATTTCTCTCTTCTTTTCTTGGTGAGTCTGGCTAGGGGTTTGTCAATTTTGTTAATTCTTTCGAAGAACCAACTCTTTGTTTCATTGATCCTTTCTATTGTCTTTTTTGTTTCAATATCGTTTATTTCTGCTCTTATTTTTATTATTTCCCTCCTTCTACTGACTCTGGGCCTTGTTTGTTCTTCTTTTTCTAGTTCTGTTAGGTGTCGTTTGAGGTTGCTTACGTGAGCTTTTTCTTGTTTAGTGAGGTGAGCCTGTATTGCGATGAATTTCCCTCTTAGGACTGCTTTTGCTGCATCCCAAATGATTTGGTATGTCGTGTTCTCATTTTCATTTGTCTCCAGATAATATTTGATTTCTTCTTTAATTTCTTCAATGATCCATTGTTTGTTGAGAAGCGTGTTGTTTAGTCTCCACATTTTTGCACCTTTCTCTGCTTTTTTCTTGTAGTTGATTTCTAGTTTAATAGCGTTATGATCAGAAAAGATGCTTGATATTATCTCAACTCTCTTGTATTTATTGATGTTTGCTTTGGTTCCCAAAATATGGTCAATCCTTGAGAATGTTCCATGTGCACTTGAGAAGAATGTGTAACCTGCTGTTTTTGGATGAAGTGTTCTATATATATCTATTAAGTCCATCTGGTCTAATTTTTCATTTAATTCTATTATTTCCTTGTTGATTTTCTGTCTGGATGTTCTGTCCATTGGTGTTAATGGTGTGTTGAGGTCCCCTACTATTATTGTATTGTTGTTGATGTCTTCTTTTAGTTCTATTAAGAGTTGTTTTACAAATTTTGGTGCTCCTGTGTTGGGTGCGTATATATTTATAAGTGTTATGTCTTCTTGGTGGAGAGTCCCTTTTATCATTATATACTGTCCCTCTTTATCTTTCTTTATCTGTTTTGTTTTGAAATCTACCTTGTCTGATATTAGTATAGCGACACCTGCTTTCTTTTGTTCATTATTAGCTTGGAGTATTGTTCTCCATCCCTTCACTCTGAGTCTGTGTTTGTCTTTGGGGCTGAGGTGTGTTTCCTGGAGGCAGCATATTGTTGGATCTTGTTCTTTGATCCATCCTGCCACTCTGTGTCTTTTGATTGGGGAGTTCAATCCATTTACATTTAGAGTGATTATTGAGACGTGGGGGCCTACCACTACCATTTTGTGTCTTGTTTTCCGGTTTTCTTCAGTTTCCTTTGTTTCTCGTCCCATGGTTTAATCTGTTCTGATGTAGAGCTGCTACTCTCTGTTGTTGTCCTTCTACTTATCTCCTCTGCTCTTGGTTTTGTAGCCCCTTTCCTTTTTTGGATTTTTCAGAAATGAGGGTTTTCCTGAGGATTTCCTGAAGAGGAGGTTTTGTGGCAATGAACTCCCTTAATTTTTGTTTATCTGGGAAAGTTTTTATTTCTCCATCGTATTTGAAGGATATTTTCGCTGGGTAGAGAATTCTCGGCTGTAGATTTTTGTCCTTCAGATTTTTGAGTATATCATTCCACTCTCTTCTAGCCTGTAAAGTTTCTGCTGAGAAATATGCTGATAGCCTGATGGGGGTTCCTTTGTAGGTTAGTTTCTTTTGCCTGGCTGTCCTTAATATTTTCTCCTTGTCGTTGACTTTTGCTAGCTTCACTACTATATGCCGTGGAGTTGGTCTTCTTGCATTGATAAAGTTTGGAGATCTATTGGCTTCTGTCACCTGAAGATCCATCTCCCTCCCCAGATTTGGGAAGTTCTCAGCCATTATTTCTTTGAATAGGTTTTCTGCCCCTTTCTCCTACTCTTCTCCCTCTGGTATACCTATAATCCTTACGTTGCATCTCCTAATTGTGTCTGATAATTCTCGGAGAGTTTCTTCATTTCTTTTAAGTCTTGCTTCTCTCTCCTCCTCTGCCTGCAACAATTCTATATTGCCATCTTCCAAATTGCTAATTCTTTCCTCCATATTATCGGCCCTACTGTTCAGAGCATCTAGATTTTTCTTAATCTCCTCTATTGTGTTCTTCATTTCCAATATTTCTGTTTGGTTCTTCTTTATCGTATCAAACTCTTTTGTGACATAGCTCCTGAACTCGTTGAGTTGTCGGTCAGAATTCTCTCTTAACTCATTGAGAATCCTAATGATGGCTGTTTTGAAGTCATCATCATTTAGGTTATATATCTCATTTTCTTTGGGATTGTTTTCTGTGTATTTTTTACTTTCTGTCTGTTCTGGAGATCTAATGTATTTTTTCATATTGCTTGATGATGTTGATTTGTGCCTCCGCATGGAGATAGAGTTTAGTTGCTCCTTTCACTTGTTTCAGCTGCTGCAGTGGGGGGAGCAGCTGTTTATACTTCACCAACCAGGAACCCTGTCCGTAGTTGCTAACTGGGCCTGGGCCCCTCTTCGTAGCCACAGTGGCCCTTTGGATTCCCTCCTCTGCCGTGGGGGCCGTCACAGGGGGGCTTCAGGCTGCAGGTGCCTACTGTTGTTGCCCACCTAGATGCGCTCTCTCCTTGGGGTCTGCAACGGTGTTATGGGCTTTTCCAGCGGCCAGGGGTGGGATCACTTTTATTTGTCGCTCCGTTGCTGTCGGCACCCACCAAATCTCACTTGTCCTCTATGGGTCGCAGGAGAGCTATTGGCATCTTCTACAGTCTGTGGTTAGTACACCTAGCTATGCTGCTTTTGCCCTGGGGTCTTCCAGCCTTGTGGCTGGCGGCTGGGTGCCTTCTACTGGTGCTGTGCAGAGGCTTTCCCTAAGGCTGCTGTGAGCCTGTAGGGTTTCCCCCTAGGCTACTAAGCTGGGTCTCTGGAACTCTCTCCAGCCCCAGTCCTCTCCGAGATCTCCGGCAATCCCTAGCCTCAAGGGGTGGGCAACGGCAGCTGGGGGTCGCCCCACCCTCTGGGATTCTCTCCGGGCCTCTCCCGGAGCCGTGAATGCTCAGCGTGGCCCCTCTGCTAACGGCACACAGAGAGTTTTGTCTGCTGCCCGGGCGGAGCTCCAGCGCTTCCCCTCCGGGTCGCCAAACCGGCCTTTGAAAGTTCCCCCAGCCCCGGTCCTCTCCGAGATCTCCGGCAATCCCTAGCCTCACGGGGCGGGCAACGGCAGCTGGGGGTCGCCCCGCCCTCTGGGCTTCTCTCTGGGCCTCTGCCGGGAGCCCTGAATGCTGGGCATGTCCCCTCTGCTAATGGCAGACAGAGAGTTTTGTCTGCTGCCCGGGCGGAGCTCCGGCACTTCCCCTCTGGGTCGCCGAACCGGCCTTTGAAAGTTCCCCCGCCCCGGTCCTCTCCGAGATCTCCGGCAATCCCTAGTCCCACGGGGCGGGCAATGGCAGCTGGGAGACCTCCGTGCCCTCCGTGTCTCTCTCTGGGACCCTCGGGGCGCCCCGAGCACCAGGCTGGGTCTCCCCGCCAATGGCGGGGAGAGACTCTCCCCCCGGGCTCAGGTGTGCAACTCCAAAGTTTCCCTCTGTGTTTAGGAGTAATTGCGGGGGGTTTAGGTAGGGTTCTGGTCACCTGTTTCCACCGTCGCTCCTCTGTTGTGTTCTCGCTCCTGCCCTAGATGTGTGTGGATCCTCTGGGGGTGTCCGTTGGAAGAAAGCCGCTTGCGGGTACTAGGCTGCCCGTCGGGGTCGGAGAGTTTTCACCTATTTCCACATCCTCCCGGAGGAAAGTCCATCCGCCTTCCGATGTATAGTCGCGTGGGTGTCTCAGACATCCTGAGATTCTGTCTGGATATCCTTTGTCAAGCGATAAGTGTCCAAATAATTGTAGACTCGAAGGGCGAGAGACAAAGAGGAGTACTCACGGCGCCATCTTCCCCTAGGAAATATCTTTTTGAATCAAAGAAAACAAATATAATGTTAGATCATGTTTAGATCTAAACAAAAATGAAAAAAAACCTTGCATAAAAATGAATAGGATGTAACTAAAGTGATAAGGAAAATTTATAAAGGCAAATATTAGAAAAGGACTGAGAAATTTGTGACCTGCATCCAACTCAAGAAGTTAGAAAAGAATATAGCAAGCACAAGTAAATTAAAGGAAAATAGTAATGTTAAGAGAATAAGTTGATTACGTATATACAATGGTATAAACAAAATACAGAACTGGTTCTTTGAAAAGATTAATAAAATAGACCAATCTCTGGCAAGTCTTCATAATTCCAACATTTTTCATTTGTTTCCCCAACTAATTTAACTCATAATTTAACAATTAGTCATCTTTTTTAATATACTAAATTCTCCGTTCATATAACTGGGGTGGTTTCAGCCTCCTATTAGAACACTGACTTACACTATAAATTTAGTGAAAACAAACATAAATCTTGTATGTACAGAATGATTATAGGTTTTACTAGTACACAGAAAATAGTAGACAATGTAACAAAATTTAATGGTGATTGGGCAACTAGAGTGCAATTATGAATGTTTAATAATTATGAAAATTGCCTTGTAATATATCAAATTAATAATGAAATTTATTTTTTCTAATAAAGGATCTCTGAACGAGCTAATCTGATCATCTAAAGAGAATAATATTTTCATAAAGCTTGTCAATCTTCAGAAGACTGTCTTGTGATGTTCAGATAATTTATTTGATGGGTGTGATTGTGTGTATGTGTACCACTCAACAAATTTACCAATTGTATATAAATCCATTAGATCAAGAAGAAGTGGGTGAAGAGGGGAAAAGAAATATAATGTCTACTATCAGTGGGAGAATGTGTTAAGGGAGAATGATAATCACTATCTTAGGTAGATACTAAAACAAAGGGAAATTTGAGGAGGTGACAGGGCTGTTTGAACATCAACTGTTGTGAGAAGAAACTCTCGCTTTTCTCTACAGTTAGGATCAGAAGTCTAGAATTAGACAGGTTCTATCAGGTACAAGATGCGTGGCCTTGGGAAAGTTATTTGACTCCATGAGCCTGACTTATTTTTTAACTTATAAAATGGATCTTTGAATAATAAGAACAAAACATATTAAGATGTTGTGAAAATTAAATAGAGCAGACTATGTAAAGCACCAAACACAGCAGGAAGTGCTAAATATGGACTAATGCACTTTACCCTTTCTTTGTGTTCCTATAACAATTTCTACACATTTAATGATGGTCATTTAATTCGCTAACACATTGACATTTGCTGTATTGAGTAAGTCTAACTATACAAGTTGTGGATATTCTTAGCATAAATAACAGAAGTTACTCAGTGGTATTTATGTTAATACCGTTATATGAAATAAATGGCTATCTGGTAGAATTTTTAAAAGAATTTTTACTTTTGATTAACTGTTATTTATGGTTATATGAATGGTACCTTTATAGCTGCTCCAGCAGAAATTTCTTTCATTTCAATATATAATTTTAGGTTTTAAGAACCTGGGATAATCAGTAACACTTTCTTTATTGTGATTTTCATGTTTTCACTGAGAAAAGAGATCAGAGATGTTTGTTTTAATGAGAAACTCAGAACACCCTAAGATAAGCCACTTTCTTTCACAATGAACTTATTGCTCATACTTTCTATCCAAACTGTTAATCTTACATCATCATCATCATTCTCAAGCTTAGGTTTCTGAATAGTTCTTTAGCTGCTTCATGTTTCTTCATAACTATGCTTAACCATAATTTTTATGAGTATTATTTCATTTCTCTAGCCTCTAAGGGCAGTAATGAGTTTTGAATTCATTTAACTAAATTACAGGCTAAGACTCTGTAATATTCTGACTATCAAAAGACTTCTAGTATAAAAAAAGGAATTACACACCCAGCTTGAAAAGAACCACTGTTTTCTAACTAGTTTATATTTGCAGTGAAATGCTGCATATGAAAATGAAAGTGACTGCAGGAACCACAAAGGGCTAAGATCAGGATGTTTAAAATTGTTTACGTCAAGTTGAATTTAGGCTTTATAGTTGTAGATGGTTGGGTGATGATCTTGGTGTTGAATATTCTAACTTAAAAAAACCAGGCAGATATTTGAGTAGTGCTGATGACTCCACAAACTGCTTTTTTGCTTTGCTGTTGGCTCTTGGCGAAGAACCACCAATCAGAGCTGCTGGAGGCCTACTGTGAGGCTCAAGGAGGAAGGAGAGATGTAAGACAGTATGAGCAGTGAGGCAGGTTGGTGAAATGAAGGGTACATGCCGCAACTAAAGGCTTTCATTGTTTATCTTTTTCTTCGAACACTGGCCACACTAAACATCTTCACAGGGCTTCTCCTGCCTAACACCTCAAATCTGTGATCCTTGTTAAAGGAAAGAACTGTGTTATTAGGCATCGTAAAGTCCTGCTCTGGGAGACCTCTTCAAAAGAGCTGACAGTGAGGGGAGGATGGAACTTCCTTATTGATCAGCGAGGGAGAAGGGCACCAGAGATCAGCTGTCCAGAGAAAATTATCAGCCGCATGGAACACAGATCAACCAGGTCAACAGAGCACAAGGATGGCAAAAACAATTGGCACTAGAGCTATAGAGAGACTTTCCACAGCTCTAATTATATGTAAGGATCATCTCCTTCCATCCCTCACAGAACATGAAGCAAAAAGTTAGGATGATTCTGGGAAAATAACAGGCTTCCTTCTAATCAAACACAAGGGTTCTCAAAGCATTAAGAATTCAGATATTGTAAATATGGCAGAGAGTTGAACGCCGCACTGAGTGAAGCTCCATAATTTGCAAGCAATTTGTGTTTAAAATAAAATGGTTGCCATATTATTAACAAATGCATATATCCCACCATCCAGTTAATGGGAATTTATTAAAGATGTTAAATTTCATATAAGGCTAGTTGCTACTCTACTAAAAATGGGGGGAAAAATCCTCCAGCAAATGTGTAAATGATGCCATAAAGGGACATATGTGCATAAAAACAGTAATTTTGGTATCTGCATTTATTGCAATTTCTGCTGGAAATTATTAGTAATGGTACTGTTAGGAATGGTTGATGACATATTGTTGATAAAAAAGAGAGGAAAAGTAGTTAAAATCAATAATCAACCGACTAAACATATATATGCAGACAACTTGCCAATCACCAGCAGAAAATATTTATTAAGATAGGGTTAATGGATCTGTTGTAGGCATGTCTGGTGATAATAAATATATTTAAGATGTCTGAATGAAATTTTATATAAAAAGACCATATGCAATTTTTTAAAATAGAAATTCTAAGCCTTAATTTTATATCCTCAATTTTAATAGTCATTTTATTAACTTGTATTATGTGATAAGCTGTCAAAGCTACCGGGTTATAATCCATTTAAATTAGACTGAGTGAAGTAGGTCTTTGAGGTATCGTTCTATTCAATTATTTTCATGTATAATGCAAACGGATTTGATGTGGTTAAGGGGGAATCAATTAACCTATTAAACTTTTAAAAATTGTGATAGGAAAAAGTTGTTGGAGATTTGGGAGGGTAGAGTAAGAGACAGAGCGTTTGGAAATGAAAGAGGTAGACTGAGAGAAAAAAATAAAAGACAGGCATGCCAGAGAATCAAGGAAATGCAGAAATACCTTGGTGATAAAAAATTGGCACATGTAATTTTAAACATTTTATTTTTTTATGGGGGATGGGAATGAATGAAGAAAATAAATATTTTTAGATGTTTTATTGTTCTTGAAGTGACATTTCAATTTTAAAATATCTGTAAGATTTTGAATAAATTCCGTTTAAAACACTTACCCTTTAAGATAAACATAGATTATTATTTTGTAAAATATTTTTATGATACATTCCAGCTTTAATATACAGATTGGATTTAATGTTTTTCTCTTTAGCAACACAATCATCTCAGCATATCAACCACTGGGAATATTATTTCCCTTTCCAGTTTTCATTTGCAAATTTCATTATAACATGATATGGTTACCATCTGGTGTTTCTTATATAACATTATACTCAGGTTTTTCAGCTTTGAAATAATAATATTTCAAAGCAAGTGGAAATCCTTTCTGTGAATATGATTTCATGTAAGGAGCACATTTATAAAACATAAAGTATAGTTCAAGTTTATGCTTATTGCACATATTGGAAATATGCAGATGGCATATTCATATGAATTTTAAAACTATTGATTTTTAATAATTTATTATCCAACTTATCAAGTTCTTCAGATTAGCTTTTTTTCCCTTAATATTGCTATATTCTTTTAGTTGTCTTAAAACCTTGAAAGCCCTATATCTCTTTTTTTAATATACTTTATTTTTTAGAGCAGTTGTAGGTTAATAGTAATAAAGAGCAGAAGGCACAGAGATTTCCCATATACCCACTGTCCTCACACATGCATAACCTCCCCGATTGTCAGCATCCCCCACCAGAGTGGTACAATTTATAAAACTACCTTGCTACATCATTATCATCCAAAGTCCATAGTTTACATTATTAAAGTTCACTCCTGGTGGTGTACATTCTATGGGTAAAGACAAGTCTATAATGACATGCAGCCACCATTATAGTATCCTATAGAGTAGTTTCACTGCCCTAGGAATCCTCTGTGCTCTGCCTAGGGATCTAGAGTTCCTTGTTCTTTTTAATTTATTTTTTATTGAGGTTATGACAGTTTACAACGTTGTGAAACTTCAGTCATACATTATTATTTATCAGTCATCTTACAGGTGTGCCCCTTCAACCTTTGTGCACACCACCCACTCCTCTTTCCCCTGGTAACCACTAATTTGTTCTCTTTGTCCATGTGTTTGTGTATCTTCCACATATGAGTGGCATCATACAGAATTTGTCTTTCTCTATCTGGCTTACTTTGCTTAACATGATACACTCAAGGTCCATCCATGTTGTTGCGAATGGGACGATTTTATCATTTTTTATGGCTGAGTAGTATTCCATTGTATAGATATACACCATATCTTCTTTATCTAGTCATTAATCAATGGGTACTTAGGTTGCCTCCATGTCTTGGCTATTGTGAATAACGTTGCAATGAGCCTAGGGGTACATGGGTCTCTTTGAATTGCTAATTTCAAGTTCTTTGGATAGATACCCAGTAGTGGGATGTCTGGGTCATCCGGTATTTCTGGTTTTAATGTTTTTGAGAAATCTCTATACTGTTTTCCACAGTGCATTCCCACCAGCAGTGTATGAGGGTTTCTTTTTCTCCACAACCTCTCCAATATTTATTTTTTGTCTTGGTTATTATAGCCATTCTAATGGGTATAAGGTGATATCTTAGTGTAGTTTTGATTTGCATTTCTCTGATGACCAGTGATGATGAGCATATTTTCATGTGTCTATTGGCCATCCATATATCTTCTTTGGAGAAATATCTGTCCATATCCCCTGACCGTTTTTTCATCAGGTTGTTTGATTTTTTGTTGTTGAATTGTATGAGTTCTTTATATTTTATGGAGATAAACCCTTTGTTGGATATATGATTTCTAAATATTTTTTCCTAGTTGGTGGGTTGTCTTTTCATTTCAATCCTGTTTTCCCTTGCCTTGTAGAAGCCCTTTAGTCTGATAAAGTCCCACTTGTTTATTCTTTCTATTGTTTCCCTTCTCTGAGAAGACATGGTGTCTGAAAAGATCCTTTTAAGACTGATGTCAAAGAGTGTATTGAATATATTTTCTTCTAGAAGTCTGTGGTTTCAGGTCTTACCTTTAAGTCTTTGAGCCATTTTGAGTTTGTTTTTGTGAATGGCATAAGAGAATGGTCTATTTTCATTCTTTTCCATGTGGCTGTCCAGTTTTCCCAACAGCATTTGTTGAAGAGACTTTCTTTTCTCCATTGTATGTTCTCAGCTCCTTTGTTGAAGATTAGCTGTCCATAGATGTGTGGTTTTACTTCTGGGCTTTAAGTTCTGTTTCATCATCTGTGTGCCTGTTTTTGTACCAGTACCATGCTGTTTTGAATACTGTAGCTTTGTAGGATATTTTGAAGTCGGAGATTATGATGCCCCCAGCTTTGTTCTTTTTTCTCTGGATTGCTTTAGCAATTCAGGGTCTTTTGTTGCCTCATATGAATTTTAGGATTCTTTGTTCTGTTTCTGTGAAGAGTGTCATTGGGATTCTGATTGGGATTGCATTGAATCTGTAGATTGCTTTAGGTGGTATGGACTTTTTAACCATGTTTATTCTTTTAATTCTTGTGCATGGAATGTCTTTCCATCACTTTATGTCATCATCAATTTCTTTCAGGAAGTTCTAGTAGTTTTCATTGTATAGGTCTTTCACTTCCTTGGTTAAATTTATTCCAAGATATTTTACTCTTTTTGTTGTGATTGTGAATGGGATTGTGTTCTTGAGGTCTCTTTCTGTTAGTTCGTTATTAGGCTATAGAAATGCAACTGATTTGTATAAGTTGATTGTTTACCCTGCAACTTTGCTGTAATTGTTGATTACTTCTAGTAGCTTTCTAATGGGTTTTTAAGGGTTTTCTACATATAAGATAATGTCATCTGCAAACAGCAAGAGTTTCACTTCTTCATTGCCTATTTGGATTCCTTTCATTTCTTTTTCTTGACTAATTGCTCTGGCCAAAACCTCCAGTACCATGTTGAATAAGAGTGGTGAGGTGGGCACCCTTGTCTTTTTCCTTTCTCAGAGGGATGGCTTTCAGTTTTTCCCTATTGAGTATGATGTTGGCTAAGAGTTAGTCATATATGGCCTTTATTATATTGAGGTACTTTCCTCCTATTCCCATTTTATTGAGAAGCTTTATCATAAATGGCTGTTGGATCTTGTCAAATGCTTTTTCTTTGTCTATTGAGATGATCACGTGGTTTTGGTCCCTCATTTTGTTAATGTAGTGTACCCCATTGATTGACTTGTGGATGTTGAACCATCCCTGTGTCCCTGGTATAAATTCCCCTTGATCGTGGTGTATGACCTTTTTAATGTATTGCTGTATTCGGTTTGCCAATATTTTGTTGAGGATTTTTGTATCTATGTTCATCAGTGATATTGCCCTGCCTTCTTTGTGTTGTCCTTGTCTGGTTTTGGGATTAAGTTGATGTTGGCCTCATAGAATGTGTTAGGAAGTGCTCCATCTTCCTCAATTTTCTGAAATAGTTTGAGAAAGATAGGTATTAAATCTTCATTGAATGTTTGGTAGAATTCTCCAGAGAAGCCATCTGGTCCTGGACTTTTATTTTTGGGGAGGTTTTTGATAACTGTTTCAATCTCCTTACTTGTGATTGGTCCATTCAGATTCTCTATTTCTTCTTGATTCAGTTTTGGGACGTCGTAAGAGTCTAAGAATTTATCCGTTTCTTCTAGGCTGTGCAATTTGTTGGCATATAGTTTTTCATATTATTCTCTTATAATCTTCTTTATTTCTGTGGTATCTGTTGTAATTTCTCCTCTTTCATTTCTGATTTTATTAATTTGAGTCTTCCCTCTTTTTTTCTTAGTGTGCCTGGCTAAGGATTTGTCAATTTTGTTAATTTTCTCAAAGAACCAGCTCTTTGTTTCATTGATCCTTTCTACTGGCTGTTTTTTTGTTTCAATTTCATTTATTTCTGCTCTAATTTTTATAATTTCCCTCCTTCTACTGACTTTGAGCTTTGTTTGTTCTTCTTTTTCAAATTCATGTAGGTGTAATTTGAGATTGCTTATTTGAGATTTTTCTTGTTTGTTGAGGTGAGACTGTGTTGCAATGAATTTCCCTCTTAGGATTTCTTTTGCTGCATCTCAAATGAAGTGGTATGGTGTGCTTTCATTTTCATTTGTCTCCAGATAATCTTTGATTTCTTCTTTGATTTCTTCAATGATCCATTGGTAGTTCAGTAGTATGTTGTTTAATCTCCACATCTTTGCCCCTTTCCCAGCTTTTTTCTTGTAATTGATTTCTAGTTTCAGAGCATTATGATTGGAAAAACTGCTTATATTATTTCAATCCTCATAAATTTATTGAGGCTTGCTTTGTTTCCCAATATATGGTCTATCCGTGAGAATGTCCCATGCACACTTGAGAAGAATGTGTAACCTGCTGTTTTCGGATGAAGTGTTCTCTATATATCTATTAAGTCCATCTGGTCTAGGTTTTCATTTAATTCTACAATTTCCTTGTTGACTTTCTGTCTGGATGATCTATTCATTGGTATTAGTGGGGTGATGAGGTCCCCTACTATTATTGTATTGTTATTGATATCTCTTTTTAGTTTTGTTAATATTTGCTTTATGTACTTTGGCGCTCTTGTGTTGGATGCATATATATTTATAAGTATTCTGTATTCTTGGTGGAGTGTCCCTTTTACTGTTATATACTACCCCTCTTTGTTTCTCTTTACCTGCTTTGTCTTGAAGTCTACTTTGTCTGAGATAAATATGGTGACACCAGCTTTCGTTTCCTTACTATTAGCTTGGAGTATTGTCTTCCCTCCTTTTACTCTGAGTCTGTCTTTGTCTTTGGGGTTAAGGTGTGTTTCCTGGAGGCAACATATTGTTGGGTCTTGTTTTTTAATCCATCCTACCACTCTGTGTCTTTTGATTGGAGAATTCAACCCATTTACATTTAGAATGATTATTGAAATGTAGGGGCCGAATGCTGCCATTTTATCACTCATTTTCTGATTCTCCTACCCTTCCCTTGTTTCTCGTGCCATGTATGTCAGACTACCAATTCAGTTAGGTAGTTTTTTATGCTGATTTTATTAGTTTTCATTATTTGTAATTTGTATCTCTGTTCTAGTTATTTGTTTAGTGGTTACCATGTGGTTTGTATAAAACATCTTATAGATGAGATAGTCCATTTTCTGATAGCCTCTTATTTCCTTAGACTAAGCCGATTCCATCCCTTTCCTCTTGCCCTTCTAGGTTTTTATTGTCACATCTTTTTTTCTTCTTGTGTTGTGAGTTTTTGGTTAAAATGACAAGATTATATTTATTCTTGGTGTTTCCCTTCCCTTTTTCTTTAATGTTATACTTAAGCATTTGCTAACCTGTTCTGACAGAAAGCTGCAATTTTCTGATTTTGTCTTTCTACTTATCTGCCTGCTCAGGGTTTTATAACCCCTTTCCTTTTTTGTTCTTTCAAGTATGAGATCCTTCCTGAGGATTTCTTGTAGGGGGGATCTTGCGGAAATGCATTCCCTTAACTTTTGTTTATCTGGGAAAGTTTTTATTTCTCCATCGTACTTGAAGGATATTTTCACTGGATAGAGTATTCTTGGCTGAAAGTTTTTGTCTTTCAGAAATTTGAATATATCATTCCACTCTCTCCTAGCCTGTAAGATTTCTGCTGAGAAATCTGCTGACAGCCTGATAGAGGTTCCTTTGTAGGTTATTTTCTTCTGCCCAGCTGTCCTTAATATTTTTGCTTTGTCACTGACTTTTGTCAGCTTTACTAATATATTCCTTGAAGTTGTTTTTTTATGTTGATAAAGTTTGGAGAGCTATTGGTTTCTGTCACATGGATTTCCAGCTCCCTCTCCAGGTTTGGGAAGTTCTCAGCTATTATTTCTTTGAACAAGCTTTCTTCTCCATTCTCCTTCTCTTCTACCTCTGGGATGCCTATAATCTTTATGTTACATTTCTTAATTGAGTCATATATTTCTTGGAGAGTTTCTTCATTTATTTCTTGTCTTAGTTCTTTCTCCTCCTCTATCTGAAGCATTTCTATATCTCTATCCTCCAGACTGCTAATTTTGTCCTCCATATTATTGGCCCTACTGTTTAGGGAGTCCAGATTTTTCTTAATCTCATCCATTGTGTTTTTCATGTCCAACGTTTCTGATTGGTTCTTCTTAATAGTATCAAGCTCTTTTATAACGTAGCTCCTTAACTCATTGTTGTCTATCTGTATTCTCTTGTAACTCATTGAGTTTTTAAGTGATAGCTATTTTGAATTCTTTATCATTTAGGTTATAGATTTCTGTGTCTTTGGAATTGTTTTCTGGGTATTTGTCATTTTTCTCCTGTTGTGGAGATATAATATATTTTTTTGTACTGCTTGATGGCGTGGATTTGTGCCTCTGCATAGAGGTAGAGTTTGGTTACTGCTTCCACTTGCTGTCACTAGGGGGAAGGGGCAGGGGCTGTGTAAAAATGCACCCATCAGGATCCCCGTCAGCTGTTCCTAACCCAGCCTGGGAAACTCTTTGGGATCGTAAGGGTCCTGTGGGATCTCTTGTCAACTGTGGGAACAATCACATGGAGGGTTTGGGTTGCTGCTGCCTGTTCCCACAGACCTGCCTAGACATGCTCTCTTCTTAGGGACTGAAGTGGTGTTATGGGCTTTTGAGACAGCTGGGAGCTTGTTTGTCCAGACTCACAGCTCTGCTGCCATCTGGTCCTGCTGGATTTCACTTGTCTCCTCAGGGAAGTCCCCTCAGCAGAGTTATTGGTGTTTAAGGCAGCCAGCAGTTACCTCGCCCAGCCATGCTGCATCTGCTCCTAGGTCACACCAGCCTTTGTGCTTGGTGCGCAGCGCCTCTCCACTAGGGCCGAACTAAGACTCTCCCTGAGGCCACCATGGGACTGTGGATTTTCCCACTGGACCAAGGAGCGATCACACTGGGGCTCTGGATTGTCATCACCCACTCTTGCAGTCCTGCTGGATCTCACCTGTCCCCTTCGGGTGCAGCAGAGCTATGGGCATTTAATGCAGCCAGCAGTTATCTTGCCCAGACACTCTGTGTCTGCTCCCAGGTTGCCCAGCCTTTGTGCTTGGTGGGCGGAGCCTTTCTACGGAATCTGAGCTCCCTTGGGTGGGGCCACAATGGTACTGTGGATTTTCCCCCTGGTCCAAAAAAAAATGACAAGGGGTTTAGGGCTGTAGTCATCTATTTTGTCAGCTGTGCCAATGTGCAAGCCTCCCCTCGTGGCTGTGGCAATGCTCTGAGCACTTCGTCCGGGAAAGAGTCACTAATATGTACTGGGCTGTCTGGGGACCAGAGAGTTCTTACTTAGCCCCACCTCCTCCCTGGAAGTAGCCCATCCACTTTCCAATGTATAGCAGTGCAGGTCTCTCAGGTGTCCTGCAGTGCTGTGTGAGTATCCTCCATTGATCAATGAGTGTCCATTTAGTTGTAGTTCAAAGGGGGAGAGACACAGAAAACCACTCACTCTGCCATGTTGCTGTCACCCAGGCCCTATAATCTTTTTTTGATTAATGGATTAAAAATTTGTCACAATTCAAAAGGGTTCTTAATCTTTGCAGAACAACTATTCTGTAAATATGTAGAGTAGATTTTCTGAAAGAATAAGCATGTGAGTTTGTTCTTTCTTCCTTCTTTCCTTTTTCCTTCTCTTTTGATTGTCTTTCTCTTGTCTCTTTGTTTCTTTAATTCTCTGTGTGGTTTTACCTTTGGATTCTATGATAATCTTGGTAATAAACTTTCATTTTTAAAATTACAGTTGTGGATGTGTTTCATTTATAAATATCATTTTATTGGTCTAGCAGACAGCATATACATATGAAGGGGCTAATTTTTATTTAATTAATTCTTAAGGCAACTTGGGTCCAGTGGCAAGCACAATGATGGGCCCATGGTTGATGTCAATAAAGGTTTGTTAAACTTTACTCAATCTGCATCATTTGTTTTACAGGCCCACTTAACATTGTTTCTCTACGTATGTAATAAATTTTCATCTTTACTTAAAATGGTCTGAACGTCTAGAAATGGTTTTATATAAATTTAGTCAGTCGCATTTTTGTGCACGACTGACATATTGACTTCTTCAGTCATTTACTATTTATTTGATAAGTACTCAAAAACACAATTCCTGTACTCCAATAACTAAATTTAGAAAATATAGACATAAACAATTGAGTGTATGTAGTAGCCAGACTCCAAAGGTAGTTTCTCATGTAGCATAGTCTTCCAATAAACTATTCCTCCCAGTACTCGTGCACTTGTATAATTTCCTCCCTTTGAATTAGGACTGGCCCTTAACTCACTTGTAAGTGATAGAATATGGCAGGTGTGATGCTGTATAACCTGCAAGGGTAGGTCAGAAGAAGTCTTGTAGCTCTGCCTTAGTCTTTCAAATCCTCACTTACTATGAAGAAAGCAGCTGTCAAGTAGGAAATCCAGCCCTCTGAGACTACCATTTTATGAAGAAGCCCAAGCTACCCATCTAGTGAGGCTGTATGGAGAGAGAAAGGCCCAACCAGTCTCCAGCTATTCTAGCCGTTCTGACCAGATATATGACTGAAGAAGCCAAAAAATGACTCCAGCCTCAATTGCCATATGACTCAACTTTTTTAGAGAGCCCATGAAGAACTGCCTAGCCAAGCCACTAAGCTTTGCAGTTGTTTGTTATGCAGCAACAGATAATGTAACAAGATAGCATAGTATGGTGAGTATAGACTGGAAGTTCCCATCGGAGGTGAGGGAGGGTGGTGATGTGGAGAGAGAGTAGAAGGAAGGAAGACATGGAGAATATGGACAGTTTGAAAAACCAAGTAGCAAAGCAGTGAATGATGCTTCTTTCATGTAAGAAATCCTTTTGACATGCAAAGTTGCTTTTTAATTTCCACTTCTCTCAAAGACTGGTCATAAACCTTTTTAGGGAGCCTAAAAGTAGAAGTTCACTCATTTATTTATTTGAGAAAGTTTTGCTGAACTGCTACTGGATCCAGTGCTCTGGGCCAGGTGTGACCAATAGGCGAGGAAGCTGAGCCAGGAGTGTCATTTGCTTTTCAGTGAAAATGGTGCTAAAAGGAAGAAGAAGAATGACGTGGCTGCTGAGGTGGATGCAAAGTGGAGGAGAGATATTTTTCAAGTGGAGGAAAACGGAACAGATTCATAAGAAAGGAGAAAGGTAATTATATAAAGGGAATTAGTTAAAAGAATAAATATGGAAAATAAAGATCAGAGGCATAGATGGAAGGAGCAGCAGCACTTCTTTCTCTGAGGTGGGCAGAGCACAAGATGCAAGGACAAGGGAAGGGCAACTAAGCTGTTAATGGAGGAAAAATTCATATTAAACAGAATTCCTTGCCCCAGTTGAGCAGACTTGGAACTAATTTGCTGAAAGTAGGGCAGGCAGAGGAGAGGGAGGGCTGAAGCGGGAGGAAAACGGTAATTGCTATAGTTTATGTGCTTAGAAATGGATAAGGAGACAACTAGTGATGAATAAAATGCTTATTGTGCTACAATGAAGGCCGAGCTGAGGTTGAAAATCATAAATGTGTGCTGCAGCCAATCACCATGGTAATGCAAGTTTCTCCTACGATGCAGTTCCTGAAGCCAACAGAACGGCAAGGGATGGCTGAGTCCAGGTTAGAAGGAGAGATGTGACATATATTTTCAATATTTACCTCATCAAGTAATATTGAGTCTGAAAAACTCAATCTGAAAATATTAAGTGTTATGAAATAATGTACACAACTCTTGGATTTGAGCTCCGACTCTTTAAATTCCCAGAAGACTTTGAGAAAATCATCTATCCACTTAACATTTTCCCTCACACATAAAATGGGAATGTTTACCTACCAGATTTCTTATGAGGCTAAAATGAGAAAATTTAAGTAGAGTGGTTTACATACTTAAAGGTATGATTTTGCTATATGGTATTTACTTCATGGATAGCTTCCAATTTCATCTTGTCTGTTACCATTTGTTAATGTCTCTTTTTATTTGCATCTGTGGAAAACTTTTCCACAACTTACTTTATTCCTCATAGCTAGGTTTGTCTCTCTCTCTCTTTCTCTATTTTATTAAACTGTTTGTCTCTTTGTCCCAGATGACTACCAAGAATATTTCATGCCTTTTTTGCAGCTTGAGTTACACTTTGCTCTAATTTCTTTTTGTTTTCTTTTCTATGAAATCCCTAATTCTACTCTGTTGATCTCCTTTCCCTTAATTAGTTTGTGAAATTAGCATACTATGGGTACTTTTAGCTCTTAACCTGATTGATCCAAAGATAAAAGATGCCTGGAACTTCTATCGGTTATCTAATTTCCTAGATTATATTCTTACAGGCAGTATTTTACCACATCCTTTTATTTGCAGAATTGCTTATTATTTGAACAATGTTCCTGTTATCTATTTATATATGATGTCCGTTGATGCTGTGAGTTTTAAAACATAGTCTTTAAGTGAGATGTGACTGTGTTTGTTCAACTTCTCTTTACAAGGTGTCAGTAAAATTCTGAAATGGATGAGTTTGCTTTCTTGTTTAAATATCACTTTGGTATCTGCTGTTTTCCATTTTTCATGTTTCTGTGAACGACAAGTCAGCATTTCTAATTTTCAAGTGAAAATAGGAGACAGACTGAGTAGGTAAGCTGCGAATTGAAAGAGGCTAGGCTTCATTTGATTGGAGTGACAATTTGCAGTTCATTCAAGGGGGAGTGCTGCATAAAGAAAGAGACTTTGCAGACAGTTTCTCACTAAAAATAGCTTGGCACAGGCTGCTAATTGGAATAAAGGAAGTCTAAGGGTGGTGATATAATATCTTATAGGATGGTTGAAATGGTACACAGAGCTAAGAGTAAAATGGCTCTGAGAGAACTAAAAAAGAAAGAAAATTGCATTGTTCTTTAAGTATGGATCAGAATCTACACATAGCAGGTGTGATTAGCTATTTATGGGAATCAACAAGACTGTACATTTTCAACTGAAGAGTCTAGTAACACTGGGAAATCAAATTCCGAAGACCTGTGTATAATCTCAGAGAAGCGGAACTCAAGTGTGATTGTGGCTTAGCTGCAGTAATCATTTGATTATGCCTGTGAAAGACTGTCAGGATTGTTAGACATGGTCAGAAAAGGGAAGCCCTGGAACCAAAGGCACTCTGCTTGTCCGGCACAGATTTAGCTGATGCCAGTATGTCCCTGGAGTGGTGTCCTCTATTTTGGGTAGGGCACGTTAGTCAGGCTTTTCCATGGCTTAAAGGAGACAAATGTTGAGATTATTTACCAACCTATTGTAACCAAACTCAGTGGGTTCATCTTTTTGTGAGTGCTGAGCCGAAAACTACCCCCAAGGCAGAAGTAGGTGAAGAAAACGTTTATTGCTTGCACAAGCAATGTAGAACACCACCGATACCTCCCCAAGCGATATCTCTCTGAGCTGGGTGTTGGTGGAGACTTGATACACAAGAGAACAGAAAATAATACATTTATTTGTAACAACTGTGTAACAACTCTGCTCATTCCGGATGCATGTATAGCAGGTAAATGTGTTACTACATACTTGGACCCTCCCAGAGGAGGAGAATTTAAGATACTAATGAGTTTAAGATAACGTTAGGATGCTCCAGCTGGAGCATTTTGCAGGGATCTTGCTGCAAAGGTGTGAGTTTCTCTGCAAGATAGCAACATCTGCAAAATGGGAACGTCAAATTCTGCAAAACAGAACACATAGTTTTTTCCTGTCCGAAAAACTTTTGACAGGCCACGTCAGTTGTTGATCAGATCCTCAGTAACCCTTTCTTTGCCTGGTTGCCTCGTCACACCATGCTCTGATCTAGCATCATCAAGACACATTCTGATGAAAAACTTACTTTTTCAGGTAAAGGAAAAGGCATCCTGAATATGATACTGGAGTAAACTGTTAACTCAAAAAGAATATCTTCCATTGGAAATTAATTAATTGACTTTACGAGTCAGTAAACCTGAATTACTACTCTGAGTCTAATTTCTGGTCTTGTGGAAGTGGGAACTAATGATCTAAGCAGCAGTTCTCAAAGTATAGTCAGCTGACCACTGGGGGCTCTGAGATTCTTTCTTACACGTCCATAAGGTCAAAATTAGTTTCACAATAACATTGTGATATTACTTGCTCTTTTTACTATATTGATGTTTGCACTGAGGTACAAAAGGGAAAGTGGCTAAAATGCCTGGTATCCTGGTAAGAATCAGGGCAGTTCTGCACTGTATTCTGCACTTGTGAAAAATAAAGTTTTATCCAAGAATCTTCTGGGTGAAGCAGTAAAATTTATTAACCTTATTAAATCTTTGAGTGACAAAATGGCAAGTATGCATTAAGCAGAGTTGCAGCACGTTGAAATACAGGGGTTGTCTTGAGGAAAAACACTTCTGCAATTGTTTGATTTGCATCTTGAACTAGCTGCTTTTTTCATAAAACACGGTTTTTACTTAAAAGGACTGAGAGGTGAATGTGGTTATTCAAACTTGGATATTTTGCGATATATTTTTGAAAATGAGCAAAGTGAGTCCATTATTTCAAGGAAAACAGCTGACAGCATTTGATCAATGCCAATGAGAAAATCTGAGCTTTGGAATGAAAATTAAAATCTTGGATAACTTGTATCATCCAGACTTTCCTAATGAGATCAGTAATGATATTAATGCACAAGATTTAAAAACATTTTTTTGGTAGTAAGATGTGTCAACTTGTGGAAGATATGTAAAGTTCAATGAAACAATATTTTGCAAATAACTAGTGATGTTACAAAATCAGGCATGGGTAAAAGATCCATTCAAAATGGGAGATATATCATTGAATTTTAATGTAACAGAGTATAAAAAGTTATTGATATGGTTTCAGATTTTACACTACCACTAATCTTTTAAGAAACTTTGCTTATCAAGTTCTAGTTTAGTATCAAAGAAGAACATTCAAAATTATCTGAAAAGACTACTAAAATGCTGCTCCCCTTTCTCCCTACATATCGATGTGAAGGCAGGTTTTCTGAATATTCTTTAACCAAAACAATTTATCAAAATAGATTGTATGAAGAAGCATATGTAGGATCTTCTCTTAAGCCAGGCATTAAAGAGACTCACAGAAACATAAAATAATGCGACTCTACTTGCTATTCTTTTTTGTTTTGGAAAATAGTTAATTTTCAGAGAAAGATGTTATTTATTTTAACAGGTAATGGATGTCATAAAAATTTTCTCAGTTTTAAGTTCTAATATGGTAAATTACCAATAGCTGTAACCTACAGAAAAAAAAAAAAAAACTTTTCGAGATACTCAGTACTTTCTAAGATTGTAAAGGAGCCCAGAGACCAGAGTTTAAGTCCTTCAACTCTAAGCCATTCTCTCAAATGTGTTTTCACAGAGGCCAAGCAGAGAATGGAAAAGAGTAGCAGGCAGGATGCAAGCCATAAGGAATAGTAGAGACTGAGGCAAATGAGAGAGCACAGATTTAGTATAAAAGAAGAAACTGCCGTCTAGCCCCTGATGGTTTTTGTCCTGTGAGAATGCAGATCCATTGCTACCAGATCTGTTGCTTTGTCTAAAGAAGTGGAAAATCCAGAATATTATGTGAAATATCCCACTTTTTCAATGTTGGCAACTAATTTGATCAAAAACATGAGAAATGAAAATACCGTGCAGGTCAAATAAAACACCCATGGAGGCAGTTTTGGACTATGAGCTATTCATTTGCAAACAGTTCTATAGGATCAACATGGGTGGTGGTGAATTCACTGAGGTGACACTTCTTGGTGAGACTGTTGACAGTGAGGCTTCAGTGATGACTGCGTCCTCTACCTCACTGTCTCAATCAAACCTCAAGAGATTGCTTCTAGAAGCACATTATCTGTGGGGCATATTTGCGCCTTAAGACAAAAGTAGAGGAGCATCATTTATTTGTCAAGAGTGAATCATTTCCCCAACCAGGCACTAAGAATTCCACCACATGGGTCAGTATAACGAACCTTCAGCTCTACCTTGCCCAAAGGCGATATGTCACACTGTCAAACTTCTCTTGCTTTACTTGTGGTATTTCAAACAATTCATACTTGGTGTAACAGATTACGTCTCTGGAGAACTATAGAGTACACGACAGGCTGTGACCCTACCAGTTGTCTTACTTATAAACTAAGGAGTCATTTTGGACCATAAAATGGATCTCAAAATGAGAATAAGAAAAGTAAGTCACCAAAATATAAATTATCTCTATAGCAAAATTTAGTAGACTAGCAATGATGTAATATATAAATCTTACTAAAATCCAGCTTTTGATTTTATATCAAAAATATAAAATATCACTTTTTCTCTTCTATTTCTTGACTGAATCCTTATTTCTGTCCATCCACCATTTGAGCAAAGGAAACCAATGATATAAATTATATTTGTACAGGGCTATATAGTTTACATTAGAAACTGTTAAAAATGGGGCAGGCCCCAGGGCTGAGTGGTTAAGTTCACCGTGCTCCACTGTGGCGGCCCAGGGTTTCGCTGGTTTGGATCCTGGGCGCGGACATGGCACTGCTCATTAGGCCACGTTGAGGCGGCATCCCACATACCACAACTGGAAGGACCCACAACTAAAATATACAAATATGTACTTGGGGGATTTGGAGAGGAAAAGCAGAGAAAAGAAAAAAGAAATTTTGAAAATGATTATACATACTCTTTCTAATCAATTTTATCTTGAGAGACAATTCACCAAACTGGTTGCTATGGTCTGAATGTTTGTGTTCCTGCCAAATTCATATGTTGAAATCCTAGCCCTCAGAGATAATAGTAACAGGAAGTGAGGCCATTGGAAGGTGCTTAGAACCCTCATGGATGGGATCAGTGCCTTATAAAAGAGGCTCCAGAGAGATCTCTAGACCCTTGTATCATGTGAGGACACAATGAGAGGGTGCTGGTTATGACCAGGAAGAGGACATGACCACGCTGATGCCTTGATCTTGGACTTCCTAGCCTCCAGAACTATGAGAAATAAATTTCTTTGTTTATATACTACCCAATCTACGGTATTCTGTTATATCAACCTGAACAGACTAAGGCACTGGTTAGTGATAAAATGCCATGATAGCACCAGCAGAAAACCACCATGCCTATCCAGACATGTAAGACATACTAATGGATGGAGAGAAGATGATAAGATATCCTTCTCTTTTTATTTTCCTGTTTTTCCCATCATGTGCATTATAGGATGATGTGGTAAATGTTTTCTGTTTGGAAAGTACCCATCTTCTTAGAAAACCAAAGCAGGATTAGAACAGGACAGAAGATAAAGGGAGCATGGAATGACTATTTAGGATTGGCTTTGCTTTGCTTTAGATGTTGGTGGAGAATGCTACAGGCTGTGAACTGGGTTCTACAGTTTTTGTCTCATTCAACACAATCCGCCAAGGAAGGAGACATAGTGGAACACAGAGCAGCGACTCCAGGAGGAATGGGTGTTGTGCAGTATCGTGCAGACCACCAGGCATCTCTCACCAGTGAGTTCATTGCTTACTTTCCAGAACCAGGAGATTTCAAGTAAGAATTCAAATTTTCACTTCCCTTGAAAGAAATGTATGGTCTAGCAATCCTGGGAAGTAAGCGCCCATGGGAAGTCACCGATGGTGCTCGATAGCGGCTGCCCCGTGTATTTAGACACTCTCTCTAGTTACCCACAGTCCCCACTTGGCCCGCATCTCTCAACTTATTATACACCTAGTCCTTGTAAACATTTAAGTGTGTAAATCCTGTTTGGGAATTTTTGTGTCCAAACTCTTAATTATGAAAACAACATTTAATATTAAATAATTTCACAAACTCCCATGTGATGCTAGTTGCACTCTCAGTTATTCAGGTTACAGAAAATTCAAGGAGGGGGTACAGCTTGCAGGACTATTTTAGTGCTTCCGTGGTCTTCATTCGTAGAACCAGTATTTACTGGGTACCTGCTACATTCCAGACACTAGTCTAAGAACTGGGAAATGTGACAAAACTGACAAAATTCCTGCTCTTTAGGAGCTTTCACTCTCGTGGTAGAATGCAGATCATTAGCAAGATAAATGAATAAAATATATTATGACAAATTACAGTAAGTGCCAAAGAGAATAATAAAGCAAGGAGTGTGGGTAACAAGTGCTGAGATGTTTGAGTAGGGGAGGGGGGTGGGGAGAGCTACATTTTCAGACAGTGAAGACAGAGAAAGCTTCACTGAGAAAGAGACCCTTGAATGAAGGTCAGGAGAGTGTTTCAGACTCAGAACATACCATACACAAAGACCATAAGGTAGAACAAGCCTGGTGGACTCAAGAAACATACACAAGATGAAATGCTCTAGGGAAGATTTAAAAAGGAAGTTTCGGGACTCCAGCGGGAAATCAACTAACTAAGGTGATAAGTTTATCTTCAGGCCTTGGAAGTCATGAGAGCAAAGTCTTTTTAGTTTGGGAGAGGATGGAAATGCCAGAGTTAAAAAAAAAAGTGTTACAGAGTGTAGAAGAAGGAGAAGTCACCTCTTTAATTAGTGGGAGGGAGTAGGAAATAAGATTGATATTTTGGAACCATTATTTGCATGTAAATTACTTTTCTTCATCAAAACACGAGACTAATTTGTCATGATATAGGGAGATGAGGTTACCACTTCCTCTAAAGCAAGTACAGCAAAGTGGCCATAATTATAATATTAATTTTCAGACTTGCAGAGAATAAAGCAGCATTTAGTTATTTTCCCATCTTTATTTCTGTTCTCTAATGGAGTTTCTTTCCCCTTCTCAATTTCTCCTCTAAATCTCTCACCTATAAAGGAAATAATGAGAGAAGTCTTTGTTAAAGAAACAAACGTGACATTACGAAAATGTGTTAGGTAAGGGCATATTCCGTAAAAAAGAAGTAGAATTATTTTTATATTCTTTTTTCATTTGACCAGGGCCTTTTCATTTTAAGAGGTATGTTCAAATACCCTCTGGTCATATCTATTAATAGCTGAGTTACAGCAAGAATTTCAATCGCCCAAAGCAAGTTGGTAGTCACAGGAATTCGTTCCAAATCAGAGCAAAATGTCAGCATTCCTGTGGGAAAGATAATTCAACTATTTTGCCCTAATTTTTTATAACGATAAAATTCTCATTAGTAATTTCCATAGACCACTACATCAATCTGTCAAATGTAATGCTAACCATTGGACTAAAATATTTATTTTTTTGTCTCTATAGAAAGCCTTATTCAGAACATCAAAGGAAGACAGATAATGGTGTAAAATAAAAGTAGTGAGGATAAAAGAAACAAATGTGAGGGGAATATTGGAATTTAGCAGACATTGCAGGAAAAAGCGTATTTTTTAAAGACGGGCTTTTCATTAAATCAGAGCACCATGGCAATAAAACCTCTTGGTTCTTAGATTGTTTATACTCAAGGACTACTTTAAACTCCATAAGTGTATGAGCTAGAACTTGGTGCAATTACAATCCTTTCAAGACCTAATGTGGACTGTGGTTTACAATGAAGGAAGAGGATAGCAAAGCTTGGCCCCAAGGCTACTAGTCAAATGCATTCCTGATTAGTTGGGTTTAGTTTTTGATTGTTTGAAACTTCTCTTTTTTATTCTAGAAAAACAGGAAACTTCCTTTAAAATTTGCCTATTTAATACTGAATATTATAGACAGAAATAGAACTTAACTAAAACACAATAAGCACCATACATATCTAATTGCTCAAAATACAACTTCTAATTTGAAAAGAACTTTTAAGAAGTAAGGAAAACGACTGCGATAAGATGAAGTTATTGTATTGTAAGCAGAAATTAGCATTTGGAACATTGATTTTAATAAAGTCATATGGGGAGCCTTTGCTCTCCTTTTATAGGAGTTATTTTAGTTTTACACAGTATTTTGTTCAAATTAAACATGTATTGAGGATATCCCAGAAATATGCAAAGACGAGATTCTTAGTTACCTCCATTCTAAAATGCACTTTCAACAGGCCTGCTTAAAATAAGTTGTTCAAGCATAATTTTCAAAATGTTAAAATCACAACTCTTGTGAAAATAAAAAATGGACACGTCAAGGATTTTATTCAACTCATTTATTCAAAGGAGAATTTGAAGAATATATATATTCTTTAGGAATGCTGTGTATATATACATATATATATATAGCAGACTGGTTAATACCAGCCTACTGAGCCATAAATGTACTGTTTGGGGTCATCTTTCCAAGTGTATCTTTACCAGAAAAAAATGCATTTGCATTGCTATGGACATTACTACCAGTTTTCTACAATTTAACTTCTATCTCTATGGAATCCCAAAATCTCCTTGTCAATAGAATGACAATCAAAGGAGAACACTCTTATAAAACACATAATTCCTGGAGGGACCCTAGAGAACATTTGACTGGGGCATTTCACTGAAAAGACACCCAGTAAACTCTTTTGCTTATTTCCCAGTTTTAAACAGTATTTTCCTAATCACACCATCAGACAATGGCATATGCTGTTTGTACTCAACTAAGTTTTATCATCTGTTCCAATATGTTATCTGGGATCTTTCTGTTCTTAATGACTGACATAAAATTGATTCAGATTCCCCAAGTTCTCTGTGAATTACCATAGAGCTTTTTACCTATTCAAGGCTACCTACGGCTTTCCTTTTGCTTCCACTGAATTCATTTGGTGTATACATTGCCTCACATCCTTAGAGTTCTCTTCCATTGTAAATTGTCCCTTAGGTTAAACAAAGCCTCTTACTTGATTTCTGCAACTTCCTCCAATATTTCTGAATTGCATATAAATTCAAATTATATATCAACACTGCAGATTGTTAAAAGACAATTTTGACATTTCACCACTTGTGTGTCTTCAATGGCCACTTCGTCCTACATAGATCTTAAAAACTGAGAATCCCTGTAGATATCTAGGAAACTTTCAGGTGATTTTGGGCCAGAATTCCTAAATATTCTCTCTCTCTGTATCTCAGATCTTTGACCTACCTGCTGCTGTTACAACTCTGGCTTCCAAGAAGTGAAGTTCAAAACGTCCTTATAAATTAACAATATAGTTCTCTATAAGGGATAACGGGGCCCTTAACAATAGGACTGTCTTGGAAGAAAGATGAACCACTTGGTCTGATGTAGGTGCTTGGTTCTTTTGGAAACCATAGTTGATTCTATACTAAACTATAAAGATCATTGTTTCTTAAAATACAAATAAAAATATCATGACTTAATTTTAGAACAACTTTAGAATTAACTTCATGTTAATCACATTTAGTTTCTTTTTTTACTTTTTTTTAAAAAAAGTGGTTGATGCATTTTGTGGGAAAGCTATGAGGGCTATCCATTTCACTGATGCAAAACTTGAGACCTTTGGTCAAACAGAAATGTCTTTCCCTCTTCTTCCTACCCTTCCACCTTCTAATCTTCCTTCTCTTCCTTCTTATGAGATGTATTTATTCAGCACCTACTAAATGACAGCCACTATGCTAAGCCTGGGTTTATAATTATAAACAAAAGAGAAAGTCTGTCTGTTCTCACATAGCTTTAAGTTTGAGGGAAGAAGCACAACTGAAAATGGAAATATGATACAGGAAATACCAGTCTATATAGGAGGATATAGCAAGGGTAGTGTATTAGTTATCTGTTGCTCTGTAACAAATGACCTCAAAGTTTAGTGGCTTAAAACAACAATAAGTATTTATTCTCTCAGTTTCCATGTGTGAGAAATAAGGGAGCAGCTTAGCTGCATGGTTCTGCCTCAGAGTCTCTCACAAAATTGCAGTGAAAATGTTGGACAACATGTCAGTAATTTGAAAGCTTAAGTGAGTCTAGAGGATCCACAACCAAGATGGTGTACTCCCACGGCAGGCAAGTTAGTGATGGCTATTGGCAAGAGGCCTCAGGGCCATTGGTCTCTCCATAGGCCGCTTGACTATACGTGCAATATGGTGCTTGTCTTCCCTCAGAGTGAGTGATTTAAGAGAGAACAAAGAGGAAGCATCAATGCCTTTTATGACCTACCCTTGAAAGTCAAACGCCATCAATTCTTGAAATATCTTATTGGTTACATAGCTCAGCCTTATTCAGTGTGGGTGGGTGGGTGGGTCAGTCTTATTCAAATGTGTAAATATTCAGGAGGTGACAATCATTGGTGGCCATCTGGGAAGCTGGCTACCATAGATACCAGCCTAATTTGGATGGAGAGAGAGTGGTTTAAATTTTAGTCTTGAAAATGAGATTCAGGTCGTAGAAGATGAAAAAAATTAGGAAAAATAGCTGATTTTTATAACTTTAGTTATTTTGATTACCCTATTTGGATTGATTATATGGATACTTAGATGTATTCTGGCATCTAGTAATGGAAATGACCAAAAATCTTTGCTTCGAAACAGTTGACTGAAAGCTGCATAGAGAAATATTATGCTTTCTAAATCACAGTGCCTGGCAACTATAACGTTATCGGTATTAAAATGTTCAAGAGAACTGGCAATGACATTTTAAATTGTTGACTTCCAATTATAACAAATCTAATTTTGTTCTATGTTTTTTCTTCCTTCTTTTTTTAAAAAAAATGTGTTCCACATCTATGCCTTCACATTCTCTCCACCATATTTTTCCTAAAATTATTTCCTTTTTATTTTGAATGTCATAGGAAGTATCTCCCTGGACCAACACTTAAAAAAAATTAGGCTTTCACTTTGAGAAAAGAATAAGACAAGGATACGAACTATCACCATTGCCATTTAATATTGGACAAGAATTTCTATCCAGTGCAGCAGAAAAGAAATAAGATTAAAAAGATATAAGGACTGAAGACGAAGAATGAAACTGTCATTATTTACGGTTACTATGATTATGCATATAGAAAGTAAAAAATAAATTATATAGTTACTGTGAGTTTAGCAAGGTTTCTGGACAGAAGATCAACATCCAAAAATTAATTTCATTTAAATGCATCAGGAACATAAAACAGCTAAGAATAAATCTAACATAAGACTTCTTCATAGAAAACAAAATTGATAGAAATAAAAAAGATCCAAATAATTAGAGAACTTGTGCATGGACTGAAAAATTCAATATTTTAAAGCTATTTCTCCAAATTGACAAATTAATTCAATGTAAGACTCATTAAATCTGAGAAGTTTAAAAAATAAAATTGATAAGCCAGTTTCAAAACATATACAGATATGCAAAATGCCAAGGACAGCCTAGGTAATCTTGAGGAAGAACAAAACGGGAGGACTTGCTCTAATTGATATGGAGTTATTATAAACTTACTGTAATTAAGACAGTGTGGCATTGACACAAGATAGGCAAAATAGACCCACAGATTGGAGAACGGAGTGGAGAAGCAAATTCATGCTTCTGTGAACAATGGAAGTTCAACAAATGTCAGAGCAATGTGGTCTTTTTAATAATTGTTTTGAACTATAGTATATTTTTAAAAAATCAAACCACGCCTCACCCACCCTTCTTCACACTATTTATAAACATTAATTCCAAGTTGACTGTAAATTTGTGTCAAAAGAAAATTAATGAAGCTTTTAGAAAAAAAATCATATCCTATTGTGAATGACAGAAATTCAACTCAAATGAATGTAAGCAAAAAGATTTTTATTGGCTAATGCAATTGGGAAACCTGGATTATGGGCCTCAAATATCCTAAGCACTATGTTTCTCTCCATCACTGCTCAAGCGTGGTTTCATTTTGTGTATAGGCTTTCTCCTCCAGGGAAACAAGATGGCCTCCAGCAGTGCCAGGCTCATATCCTCTGACATTGTCAACTCCACTGAGGAGAGATGGTCTTTTCCAGTACTGACTGCGGGGCTTGATTCATATATCCATAGTGAATACAGCACAATGTCCATGTGGGGAAGACCTCCACAGACTCAGCCCCAACTGTGTTCCTATGGTGAGAGAGGACTCACGATTGACTGCTCCACAATGATGGCCTAAAGTGGGAGAGTGGTTCTTTTTGCCTAGGAAACAATGCTGACCGTTCAAGTTTAAGAAGAAAATAGCAAAAATAAATTTTCAGCCCAAAACTTATAGATTATATATCAGAATAATGTAAAAGAATATCAGTCAATGAAATGTTTCATGTAATTTTTTAAAATACTGCCTACTTATTTTTCCATCAATACAATGAAATATATTATGTACTGAACCATCTAATATGTGCTCTGCTTTTTATATACCTTATCCCTACTCTTTACAACAAATCTAAATAATTCTATTTTTATCCCTACTTTAAGAGGATGAAAAATGTCATCATGGCAAAGTTGTGATTAGAATCCAGATTTATTTTGACTCCAAAGACGCTTGCTTTTCAATGAATCAAGTTACATCTCAATAGAAGATTTGCTAGCTCAAATAATAGGGTTAATAACTATCATCAGCAGCAAAGGTCACTAGGTAGATTCTTGCGGAATAAACTTGGACATATATTTGAAAACGAATTGTCTTATATGTAATTTTTAACTCAAAGAGGACAATTTTCACATGTTAAATTTAGAGTTAGATTGCACATAAATTAGCAGTGACAAAGGGTAAAGGCAGAAATATTAAAAACAGCATACATTGTGTTCCCTGTGACTAACACAATATTATTTACAGGTTTGGTTGCTGTGGTGATAGTCTCATATGTTCATCTTCACCCAGAAACCCAGCAGAGATTTTCTAACAGTATAACTAAATTCTAAATTAAACATTTTATTTTAAGATATCACTTAATTTTCATGAATACTGAGAACATTCAATTATACATAATTCTATTATATCACATTATTGGAGTAGTAAATTAAAGGATGTATTTAAATCCATAGCATTCAAAGATTTAGATATGGAAGAGAGGATTCTGTTTTACCCCTGATATTCACTCGGCTTTGCATATTCTTAAAATGATATGGCTTTATTCTCTTAATGCTGGAAGATTTGTAAGCTGTCACAGATCTGAGACCACAGTTGCAATCAGGAGCTTCCAAGTTTAAATTTTAAGTACAGTCCAAATATAAGGAAATTTATTGGGAAAGTAAGATCTCAGAAAGGCAGTCAATACAAAAAAAATAAGCAAAACATTGAGTTAAATGCATTATGGCTAGGATATTGGTCTCCTTTCTATATGAAACGTTTAGTCATTTGGAGGAATGGTGTTTTCCTTCATGATATCAAACTTTCACCCTTATAAGGACCTACTTCCTATTTCCATTCCATATGGATATTTGATGTAGAAGCTTCTTACTGACAATTGAAACTTCATGGTATTTAAAATCCAAGGCTGCTGTCAGTTTAGTAACTTCCCTTTTCTTTGTCGCTCTCTTATATTTTCTTTCCATTGATTTTGAAAGCTAGATCATTTAAATGTACCATCCGTATCCAACCGAATGATTGGTTGACTATCTTTCTTTCTTTTTATGTTTCTGGATGTTTGGATTAATCTATACACAGTGTTCATTTATTTCGATGGGTGCTAAATTATTTTCCTTTATTCTCTTTTTTCCATATTATCTAATTGCCGTTACCCTTTTCAGAGCTTAAAATTTTCTTGTCCAAATTGTGATCAGTATCTGAAAATTTTGAGTTGATTAGTTTATATAGAAATTAACACTTCACAATCTAGTAACTGATTATCCGATAGTGGCTTCCAAATGGTTGTGATGGATGGTTTACTTACTGAAAGTGTGGAACATTAATAGTGTGTGCGAACACAGCCTTTGTTTCTGCATAAGGTGGATTGCAATGGCAATAGCCAATTTAATGCCATCCTAAGTAATAATATTCATGAAATTATAGCATTTAGGTGCTGTTTATGTTTTTATAATTACATTATAGTTTTTATAATTACATTAAAGTAAATAATCATTAAAATTACAAAATTGTCATATTCCACCTAAAATTTTCTGTGTATCATCAGCGGTATGTTGATTGCATGTTGGGACGCATTGACTTAGAAGATTAAGCCCAAACTCCCAGATTCCAAGACATTTTAGACTCTTTATAATCTCATTCCAGTTAGTTTCTGATCCTATCTTTAGTTTTTCCCTATTATGTACTCATTTTTCCTGATCTCCTTTATGTCATTTCTTCTAAAAAGAAGCTCTTCCCTTCAACTTAGAAAACTCTCACATCATTTTCTATACACTTCTCTTGGAGCAATTATTACAATACATTTTATAAACTTGGTTGTTAATATGTATTGCTTCTCACAGACTGCCTCTTGAAGAATATCTGTCCCCTAGTTTTATGAAGCCAAGTCTTAAAGGATTACTGTTTACTATAGGCAATACTTCCAAATATCAGTGATTTTTGGGTTTTTGTGTTTACTCAAGAAAACACAAGCAAATCATCTTCTTTTTATTTTATTCCTTGGCAATAGAATTATAATATAATCTTTAGAAAATTTGCAAAATTCTTAGAAATTTCTTTATTAGAATCCCTTTATTAGACATTTCTTTCTGCTAGGCTGTTTTAGAATCTGAGGTTGCTTTAAAGTTGAGTATCTACATGCTTTTGGAAGCCAGGCTTGTGAGTTTGTTTACAATACAATTTCCTTAAAAACGTAGAACATTCGGTCTATTTGGTTCTTGTCGGTTTTGTGAAAAAGTAGGAAAAAGCCCAGGATCTTGTCTGATTATAGTTAGCAAGACTGGAGAATCTTTTGCTTTTTTCTCATCTCTATGCTTGGCCCATCACGCTTTCAGCAGTTAAGCTGAGATAATTTAGCAGGAGTTAGTTAGAGTCCTAGCTTTCGCTGTCTAAAATAGACATGGTAATGTGAGATGATTAAGAAAGGTCACCCTCAAGGCTTATCTTCTTCTATTTAAGCTGTGTATGGAATTGACTTTTCCAATCTTCCAAATCTTGCACAGCCAGTGAGATGACAAAACTCCAACCTTCCTCTGAAGGAAAATAAACGAGAAGCCGTATTGATCTTGATCAGGGAGATTGTTGAATAAGCAATGCAATAAGGGAATCTTAAATATAAGGCCAAACTAGACTGATCTATGTTTATCCATGTAACTATTTTGCGAGCTTCTTTGGAGGAGATAAATCTCTTTTAATACAAGCAAAGAAATAACTAGTGCCCTTTATAATTATGTTGACATAAAGGCAGACCAAGTAAGCCTGAGAGAGAAAACAATCCGTCTAGAATCAAATAGCTATGTGCAGTGTGGATGTAGAATTTAGTTAAAAATTTAAATGAGCATTTTATTTTCAATATTTACAATGTAAGTCAGAAGGAAATTTTAGATAATCCCTATATTTCATTGAAATTGTAACTTTCCCATCTCTGCACTTGAAAAGGCTGCATTATTAAACATTATAGTCATATCTTTGTCTCCTTAAGTTTTGAGTGAATTATTTAGAGAAGCGATCTGAGACTTTCAGTGAATCATGTATGTCTCTTTTTCATGACAATTTCTTTTCTCTTTGGAGTAGAAATAACACATATTTTGATACAAGATTTATTAAAGGCAGAAATAAATTAATATATATTTCAAATCATTTCATTTTAAAAATAGACTTCATGTTTTTAGAGCAGTTTTTGATTTACAGAAAAATTGAGAGTTCTTGTGTACAGAGGGTTCCCATATACAGCCTCATAATGTTTCTTCTATTATTAATATCTTATGTTAGTATGGTACATTGTTACGATTAATGAACCAATACTAATGCAATATTGTTAACCAGAGTTCATAGCTTATTCATGTGTCCTTAGTTTTCACCTACTATCCTTTTTGTTCCCAGATCCCATCCAGAAAACCACATTACTTTTAATCATTATGCCTCTTTAGTCTCTGCTCGGCTGTGAGAGTTTCTCATACTTTTCCTTGTCTTTGATGTCCTTGACAGTTTTGAGGATTGGTCAGGCATATTGTAGGATACCCCTGTCTCAGAATTTGTCTGATATTTTTGATTAGTCATGATTAGACTGGGGTTGTGGGTTTGGGGGAGGAAGATCCAGAGGTAAAGTTCCATTTTCATCATATCATATCAAGGGTATGTACTATCAATACAATTTATGATTGTTGATGTGGATGTTGATTACACGGCAGTATTTACCAAGTTTCTCCACTGTAAATATTTTCTTTCCCCTTGACTTTGCTGAAATCTTTCCAAGAAAGTATCTGTGCACAGCCAACACTTAGTGAGCATGGAGTTATACTCCCCATTCCTTAGGATGAAGTAGCTACATGAATTATTTGGAATTTTTCTCCATGGAAGACTTGTCTCTTCCCCCCATTTATTGATTTATTCTATCATTTATTTATATCAGTATGGACCCATGGATATTGATTTTGTACTATAGGTTATAATAGTTATAATATAATTTTTGTTACCCAGATTATTCCACCTTTGGCCACTGCGAGCTCTCACAATTGGCTCCGATGCTCTTTGACATAGGCCCACAACATGTGTTTGTTTGTTTCACTTTCTTACTTTCTGGCACTATAAAATGTTTCGAGTTCATCTTACGTATTTCCTGCCTCAGGCCTAGAATCAACTATTTCTCCAAGGATCCCTGGTTCTTTTTATTGGAGAATGGTATTAAAAACCAGGATCTGAGCACTAGGTGTGCTCCTACCAGGGTATTGTTTCTTTTAACCCTGTCAGCTGACAGAGCAAAAGAATATATGCATATATGCTAACTCATTTATAGACACAAATGTGTAAATATTACTATATGTAACCATCTTTAACCATGCTCAGCTAAACATGAGTTCATACTGATGTATCCAACTCTCATCAATTACCACATAGATCATTCCAACCTCTGCCCCTTACTTATCTATAAGTTTTCACTTCAACAGTGAGAAACCTGGCTCCCACCATCTGCCATCTATTTAGTTAATTTTTCTATTCCAATATATATGCATAGCAGCATTAAAATTGTGAATATCTACGTTGTGGGGAAGAGCTTTATCTACTAAAATACAGCCTTTATGTGTAGTTCTGTTTGCCCTCAATCTTACAGAACCCATTGATTTCCACAATTACTTAGGACAGCACTTTTCTCCCATCTTCTTCAGTGACATTGTTTCATACATTCATAACATGGTTACATTCTCTTGTCACGGTCTGCATTTATTCCTGGAATCGCCTAAATTATTGTTTTTTAAATTTTGCATACATTAATATTGTTTTTTGTGCTGTAAAGTCTTATGGGTCTGACAAATGCATAACGTCATGTATCTATATTTACAATACTATACAGAATAATTTCACTGGGATAAAAATCCCTTGTGCTATGACTATTTATCCCCTCCCCCTGACCATGAGCCCTGGGCAACCACTGATCTTTTTACTGTCTCTATAATTTTGCCTTTTCTGGACTATCATATATTTGGAATCACACATTATATAGCCTTTTCAGACTTGACTCTTTCAGTTAGCAATATGCGTTTCAGGTTTTCCATATCTTTTCATGGTTCAATAACTAATTTTTTTATGTTTTTGAATAATATTCCATCGTATGGATGTAACACAATTTATTTATCTGTTCACCTATTGAAGGACACATTGGTTACTTCCAGTTTTGGGTGATTATGAACAAAGCTGCTATAAACATTTGCGGGCAGGTTTCGATGTGGGCGTAAGTTTTCAAATCAATTGGATCAATACCTAGGAGTGTGATTGTTGGATCAGAGGGGAAAGCTATATTTAGCTTTTCAGTTAAGAACCTGCAAACTGTTTTTTGAGTGGATATTTCATTTTGCATTTTGACAAGCAAAGAATGAGAGTTCCTGTTACTATGCCAGCATTTCGTACTGTCTGGTTTTAGGTACATAGTGGTAGTTCATTGTTGTTTCAATTTGAAATTCCCTAATGACAAATAATATTGAACATTGTTTCATAGATAAGTGTGATGGTTTATTTTATGTGTCAGTTTGGCTAGGTCATGATATGCAGATATTTGGTGAAATACTATTCTAGATGTTTCTGTGAAGGTTTTTCTTTTATTTGATGATTAGCATTTAAATCAGCATATTTGATTAAATCAGATTGTGCTCCATCGTGTGGATGGACCTCATCCAATCAGTTGAATGATGAAGCAAAAGACTGACTTCTCCCAAGGAGGAGAGAATTCTGCCAGCGGACTGCCTTCAGACTTGAACTGCAGCTCCCCTGGGTCTCCAGCATGATGACATACCCTGCAGATTTTGTGCTTGCCAGCCTCCAAAATAGTGTGAGCCAATTACTTAAAATCTCTCTCTCTGTACACACACACACACATCCTATTGGTTCTGTTTCTTTGGAGAACCCAGCTAATACAATACCTAACTACCTGTCCTAGTTTTGAACATGGAAGATAATTTAATAATTTATTGATAAATAAGGAAAATCTGAGTAACCATGACAATTAGACACTCATTATAGCATAATTTTTGTATTTGGTGTTACTAGCTCTTGTGTTATCTTTGGTTTTCAGTCTTGAGTAGCTCATGTCCATGCTCAGCTTAGCTTAACCTCAGATGTGGATTGGGGAAAATGATACTGACATTATGGTATGAGAAGGTAGGGGGTTGGGTGGGCTGTGTCTAATTATATTTCCAGACCACTATCATAACTCTAGAAAAAGAGCATCTTTGGTAGTTTATAATTTGTGTGAGTTGTAGTTTTCTTTAGCGACCCTAGAAATAATTACTATGAGATTCAGGAGCATATATATTTTTTTAAGAAAAATGATTTATTTGTGACATTACCTTATGCCTTCTAATACTATAATATTGAAAAACATCTAATTCTATTTGGCTCTAAGGCAGAGTGATTGAAAGGTAGAAATAGATGTTTTAAGGTGAGGTAAACCAAAGAGTGCCTCCTGGATCCCTCCCCTGTTGTGTAGCCTTGGATAAATTTCTGAGTATCTGGATACTCCAGTTTCCTCACTTGTTTACATGGTGTGATGGTTAATTTTATGTTTCGACTTGGCTGGGCCACCAGGTATACAGATATTTGGTCAAATGTTACTCTGAGAATGTCTGTGAGGGTGTTTCTGGATGAGAGTAACATTTGAATTGGTAGACTGAATAAACCAGATTGTACTCCCTAGTGTGCGTGGACCTCATCTAATCAGTTGAAATCCTGCATAGAACAAAACGACTGACTAAGAGGGAACTCGTCCTGTCTGACTGCCTTTGAACTAGGGCATTGGTTTTATTCTGCCTTTGGACTCAAAATGAAACTTCGGCTCTTCTTGGGTTTTGAGTCTACTGGCATTCAGACTAGAACCACACCATTGATTCTTCTGAGTCTCTAGTTTACTGACTGCATATTTTGGGATTTGTCAGCCTCCATAGTCAAGCGAGCCAATTCCTTATTATGTGTGTGTGTGTAAAAATATATATATTTACACACACATATGACATATTGGATATACATACACACATGCATATATATATATTGGATATACATATACATATATTATATATATATGTGTATATATATATATGTATCTTTGGTTCTGTTTCCCTGGAGAACCTTGAATAATAGTTTCCTTATATATATGAGTGTTTTCAAATATTAAAAACATTGCAGTAAGAAATACATTTTATGTAGTGACCAAGTAAACATCCCCATAACATACATACACACACGTACATGTAAGATAAAGTTTTCCTTTTCTACAAAATGAATTTTGTGTCAAATATCATTTTATTAATATCTAATAGCTCTTGAGAAAGACCCTCAGACCACCTCCCTATAAATTAGAAAATATTTAATTTAGTGTGATAAGTGTGTCTGGCTGTCCAGAACACACAAAGATAAAGCTATGCACACTGTCATGCGTGGTTGAATTTTTTCCCTTTCATTCCTCCATCTTGGTCAAGGATGAAAATTCTGGTTCAATTAAGTAAGTTGTGAATAATAAAAATTTCCTGTTTGTTCAGCAATGTAAAATATTCTTTAACCCTAATCTAAAATCACAATAAACGTAATATCTGACAATTACCTTTCAATGTAATTGAAGAACCAAATTTTAATAGTTGTAATAATGAGTGAATTGTAATAATTTACTTTCTTTAAGCTCAAGGTGAAGTTTAACTCAATTATTGATGCAGAGCTTTGAATAGCAATTTCTTCTATAAAGTAATGATTAAAATTTTGAGACAGAAATAAGGTATAAATATATTTCTAATTTTGTTTGATTCAAAATCAATTCTTGATGCCACATATTTTGGGAACATGTGGGAATAGGGTGATGACATTGACTCTTCTTTGCCATAGCAGTAATACTTTTGGAAGCCTCCACATATGTTTGGTATATTGACAATACTGTTCATTTTCCCTCCAAAAGCTTAGCCCATAAAGAATGCTTAAAATGCCAGTTAAATCATCATTTTTATTACCAAAATATCAAGTAGAAAATATACGCCAACCATGGTTACTTTACATTTAGAAAAACATGAAATTCTCTTTTGAGTTCACAATCTGTCAAGAATTGTGAAGTGTCTGAAATTTTGCCCTTTTTGTAAATTAACAAGTTAGCTTGCTATAGTTTCAAAGATCCAGGCAAAAGACATGAGACTCTTGGGACAGAGAAGAAGGCCTTTATTACTCATGGCAAATGAGGCAGCATGAGCTTCATATTTCTCTTGCTTCCCAAGTCCCATGAGGGTGACATGGAGGTGGCCTTGGTCAATGTTGCACATGCAATGGATATGTGTCACAGTTGAAGAACTTGAGTTTTGAAAACCCTAATCTTTTAAAAGACTTTAAGTAAATATGTCCAACCTTTGATTCAAAGGGAGACATTATCTTTATTATCCTGAGCATCACACAAATCTATCTCTGTCTCAGGGGAGACACTATCTCTATTTTCCAACATTTTGTGCTATGCAGATATCCTTGAAAAGATATTCTGGAACAAAGCTATCAGTGCTTCTGTTTGCAAGATATGCAGAAATGCAAGAGACGCATGGCAGATTGTCTCCTAACATAACCTCTCTGAGACTTTTTGTGAGACAACCGGTACGTTTCAGGATGACGTAATAAGTTTAATTAATTTTAGGAAAAAACACAAGATATTGTGTTATCACTAGGAAGTATAGTTTTGAATTCGTCAGCTGATACACCATTTAAAAAAATCAAACATTCCATTTCCATACCTACCGTAGGAAGAATTCTTTGCAAAGTTGTGTGAGTCATTTTATTTTCTCTTTTGTCCTTAATTAAGATCTAAATAAAGTAAAAATATCTTCTTTTATTAGCAGCTATAGAAAATTAGGGCATTATATTGGTAAATTAATGTTTTTTCTTTGAAAATATTTTGGGGACATCAACAAGGCAGTTTGCTGTATTTCCAATTATTTTTTCAATTTTGAAGTTTTAATCTTTCCTTTGCAGGGATATCATTAAAATTAATATGTTGAAATCTGTTATTTTTATTGAGGTTTGTACATTTAATAAAATTATACTCTAAATCTGTCATCAAGTGTTTTTTTTTTTAGTATGTAGTTCAAATGAAGGAGTAGTTTGCTGCTTAGAGAGATCTTTTGTTTCAAATATCATCATTATTTACACTTTAAGTTCCAGCAGTAGGTCTTAAACATGTCCTGTAATTTTCACATTATTGTTTTTTAATATGATAATGTAATCCATTTTATGGGTAATTTGTGTCCATTCAGTTAAAATATTACTATTAACATCAACTAAGAGACTGTCATACCACTGATAATCTTTCAAAAATTACATAGAAAGTTTGTAAGAAAACCTCCTTGGAACAGATGATTTTGCCAATAGCAGGCAAAATGTGCTTGTCCTGGCTCACAACTGACTGTAAATTATGTTGACATAAAATTGGCTTGTGAAATCTTAACTAATAGACACAATCATATACCACAAAATCAAGAAATAAGATAAGTAGTCCTTTAGCCCACGCATGCTTCCAGCACATTCCCTCTGCGTCCCTCTCCTGATGCTCTCACAATTGAATGCAGAGTTTCTTTGCAATTTCTTGCTAAGGACTTGTGAGATGTGCTTCAATATGGTATATGCTATGCTATGCTATCTTCTCATATTCCATCCTGTCCCATTTCATTCTACTCTACTTCTTCATTTCATTGTATTCCATCCACTCCATTAAAAATAATGGTCACAACTCAATTTATTTCATCATCCTTCAATGGTTTTTGACCTGTGGTTTTAAAAAAAACACGCTTTGTATGTTAAAATAATTCAAATTGTTTCCAAATCTGGGAGTTAAGAGCCCTGTGATTACTTCTAGTAGAGATCTTAAAATGGCAACACAGAAGAACACTACACAGGTATCAAAAATGGTTCCAATATTAGTTTTATAAAAACTACTTTTATTTGACTTCAAGATGTATGTGTTTTATAACTCATTCTTTGATCCATAAATCGACCAGTCTGAAATTTGAAAGAAGGTGGTAAGAGGCTGTTATTATACTGTCCTTGCCAATTCTGATATGAATTGGACAAAATGACCCATGATACTATTTTGTTTCTAGATCATAAATTATTCTGCTCATGTAGGTACCAGTTAACTACCTCCTCTCTCTGCATATATACAATGTTCTTGAAAGGGTGTCAGATGAAATTAAATAAAAACCTCTTGCTCTGTCCTCTGCAAAACAATTCTAGAAAATACATCTCAGCAATGGGTGAGAAAGATGATTTTGCTAATTGAATTACCCAATATGTCTTCTGAAATTTCTGCTAAAATAAACAAGATCTGTTTACAAGATAATATGATGAATGCCAAGTGGAGAGATAGGATCTATTTGTCCATGAGTTGAGGCTTTTGGAATCAAACAAATTGGTTTCTTTGAGTTATTTTGTAAGTATATTTTATTAGTCTGTGTGGAAAATAGTATATACAGAATATTAAATAAAAAGAGAGAGTAAAAGAATGTTAAGTTAGAGAATTTTTCAAATGTCCATTGATAGTATGTTTCTTAAGATTATTATTATAAAGTTAAATAGTCTATTTTTGAAGTTAAAAAAGAAATTCCACTGTTATACATAGAGATTTTTGCAGGCAGTAGTAATTTTCCTTTGTTTGAAATCTTAGAGATAATTAGCTCATGTGAGGAAAGAAGCTACGAGTATAGTCAAAGGTAGAAGAAAGGTTTTTATTTTTACATTTTCAGTCACTTATTCTTTTTTCTTTCTTTTCCTGCTGGCCTCTGGTCAAGGTGATACTATGTATGTGAAGGTATTTTTTTAACTTCAGTAGCAAGGTCTGTTGAAATGGATTTCCTACAAAGTATAGTTTCCCTAGCAACTGTAACTGTCTTTTATTTTCACGTGAACCATTTAGAATTAGCTGACAATAATAATTATAGACTAAGATAAAACATTTGCTGTAGAGCAAAGACATGTATAAAGACATGGTTTCGAGAAAATTGTCTTGGTTTAGAGAAACTGAAATTGCTTTTTAAAGATTTCATTTTCTTACTTAGAGGATTGAAATTCTATCTACATATCCGGCGTGAAGTGTTGAGGTGATTATTGATGTATGTCAAGGAACATTTTCCCTCCCATAATTTCAAAATCACATTTGTTACCCTTTTTGTTACCATTGTTACCACGTTTGTTACCATTTTTATTTCTGTGTGCGTACGCATACACGCCCGTGTGCTAAACTTGTCAAAACTTCGTTCAATTACCGTTTCTTTGGAAATAATTTGGGTATTGAACAATAGAATAATGTAGAAAATACACACATTACCATTATCTTCTTTAACTTATGAAGCTTTTTAGACCATAGACCTTCTAAAGAAGGCAAAGGTTTCGTATAATTGGAAGAAATGTAGCTCAACTTAGAACGTGAAGCGGAAATCGAGAAGTCAAGTTATTTTCCCTGTTATTTCAGATTTAGTTGCATCGTGTTGTTGAAAGCTAAATGTATTTAGCTACCTCAGTGACTTTACATAAGTTAATATGTAAACATGAAAGTGTTTTTCAGAATCATTGGACTATTAATAGTGTCCGTTAAAACAGAAGCATACTGAATGTGAGATTACCAGTTCAGAAATGAATAAAATGGGATTTAAATTGTTTTGAAATATCCCCCTGGAATATCATTTCATTAATGCTCTTTTTTGCTGTTGTTCAAGAGTAAAATTTTGTGGCATGGCAATGACAATTCTGTGCAGCATAACTAATTATGGTGCACTTCAGTACACAATAATGTTAAAAGAGTTTTCTAGGATATAAATTTTTTTCTGTTGTTAATATAAGCAGACTAGAATTTTCTGTATAATTCTTTTGGGATGCTGGGGTAATGTGCTGTAATGGGGGTGCTGTGGACAATGGAGGAGGGAGAGGATGACTACTAGCTCCTATTTCAAGACCAATTGGAACAACGAATGCTCTAGTTCATCCACCAACTTTCTTTTCTAAGTTGCTCCTCAGAAAGAGAGGACCTTGGGATCCACGGAGGGGCTACTTCTGAACATGCATGCCGAAGCAGATCCATGCAGTTCCAAGGCTTGACTGTGGTTGCCATGAAAATGCACTGCTCGGATCTCCTCCTGAAGGAAGCATGATTGACTGACAGCACAAGCTGGTGCCCTCTGAGGTATTAATGCAGTCCCATTTCTAAAAGAGGTGAGACTCTTTAATGGGCTACATTTGCTCAGGACTATCCATCAACCTGGATGAAATTTTCTTAGAACTGGGCTGCTATCAGAGATCCTCTTTACCCAATCCTCCTCTCTCCCTCTTCTTCACAGGTGTCAGATCCGCACCATGGTCTGAAGGTTCTTCCCACCTTCTCTAGATTGCTCCTCTTTATCCCTCACAGGCCTTTTCTCCCCCGACTAAATTTCTTGCACATCATAGATATTATGATAATCAACTGTCTTGCCATTTGCTTCTCAGAGGGCTTGAACTAATATGGAGTTTGGGGGAAATATCAATAATTTAGTATTGGATGCGCTAATCATGAGATATTTATTGGACATCCAGGTGTAGATATTGAATACGTAGTTATGTACACAAATCTGATGATGTAGGAAGAGAGAGGGGAGATAGGAATTTGGGACTTGACCAAGCGTCAGTGGTATTTAAGCCATGGAACAGGATGAGTTTACCAAGGGAGCAATGTAAATAGAGAGATGAGAACTCAGGATTAAGTCCTGATTGACCACCTCAAACAGAAAAGATGACTGAACAATGGGATGGAGGGAGTCAAGAAAGTGGGCTAGAAGTCAAGTGAAGAAAGTATTTCAAGGAAGTCTATAATTAACCTTGTGGTTAATTATGGATCAAGCAATATGAAGTCTGAGAATTGACAGTTGGATTTAGCAATGACGGGGTAATTACTGACCTGCAGAAGAAAAGTTTTCGAGGAGATGTAGGCGTGAGAGACTGACTTGAGTGGATTTTTAGAGAAGAATAGGAGAAAAAAAGTGAATATAGAAATGGAGAGAGTAAGTATAGAAAATGCTGTCAAGGAGTTTTGCCATAAAGGAGAACAGGGAATGGGGTGTTTCTTAGAGGACAGAGTAGATTCAAAGAGTTTTTTGTTTGTTTGCTTGCTTTTGTTTTTGTTTTTGTTTTTAAGATTGGAAAAATTAAATCATGTTTTTGTGCTGAATGGAATGATCCAGTAGGGAAGGGAAAAGGTGATAGTACAGTGGGGAGAGGAGAGAGACTTTCTGAAGCAATGTCCTAGAGTTGGAGAGAAGGGATAGTGTGGATAGTTCAACCCTTGTAATAGGAGGAAAGGCAGAATGAATAGGAACAGATGGAGGTAGGCGGATAAATGTGGGTGCCGGCCCTTGGAATATCTCTTCTGATTCTATTTTCTGAGTGAAAGTGGAATCAAAGGAGGTGTTAGAGGTTTATATTTATCTAGAGAGAGGGAATAAATTCAGGAGTGCAGAATGATTGCTTAGCAGCCGTACGTCCCATTTGGGCTGGTAGGCATAAATGTAAAACGAGAGCAGTTAGCATACATTGTTTTTTTCTGTAATCATGACCAGCTCTCCAGGGGCAGGCACAAGTAGGCACTGGATTGGATTTAATTAATTGGGTTTTACCAGTTGAATACCAGGAAGGAAGAGAGAGGCAATGGAGTTGAGGGGGTAAGCAAGGGAGTGATTTTAATATAAGGTGAGTGAAGACATGAAGACAGTGAGTACCCAGGTTATCCCACTACCTCTAAAGATGTACTATGTAAGCACTTTCCAGTGGACTATATCAGGAAAGCTTTCTCTTTGTGACATTTTTCTTCCATATATCAATATGGCTTGGCGAGACATTTGGGAGTGGGGGCGCTTTGCAAAGGAAAATCACCCAGGGAAGCATTAGAGCACATCATTTGCCAAACAATATCTTCTTGGACCTGAACTGAAGGACTGATAAGACAGAAATATTCAAGGCTAATATTTCAAAAGAGTAGGCTTTTCATGTTAACAAAATGTATCACTGGAAATGTTTGTCAAAGCAGTACGCTTACCCAATGATAATGTTTTGCTCAGATAACTTGGGCAAACATATATATTTTCTGCAAGAGCTAGTCAAAAGATTTTAATGAGAGTAAGAATTCCACAAGGAAACACAGCTCTGAGATTTCTACCTCAGTTAATTTCTTTGTGCATTGAATACATTATATTTAATATTAATTTGTATTAAAAGGATGCAACAACTCCTTGTATACATAGAAAACAAACAGTAAAACATGATCATGATACCACTTTTACCAGAGATATCTAAGTAATTTCTTAAAGTTGCTCTTCCAGATACTCAAGCATTACTTCTGGGCGCTCTGTGTACTCAAATGTTTTTAATTCGTGTTCTCTAAATAGCTTAAAGCTGATAATTCCATTATTTATATTTCCAAATAAATTAAACAGTTTTATAGCAAGAATTCTTAGATTTGTGAAAAATGTCAAATATTTTTTAAATGATGGGATATAAAATTAACAGAGTTCCTGCCTTTATTTGTTACTTAAATTTGTTTTGCCTATATGTACATTTGTTGATTAAGTACCCTGATATTTCACATAACAGCAAAGTTGACTAAACAGCGGAATTGAAAAACTTCTTTTGAAATGTCCACATCTCAACAAAATTTATACACAACACACCACATTTGTGAAGAACATGTTTAGAATCTTCTGTGGTAGGAAAAATAAAAATATATATGTAACACACATAGCTTTTTTCATTTTCCAACTATTAATTACTCTAAAGTTAATGTTTTCCTTATCTGGTATAATGACCGTAAGGCTTGACAACAACTGTTCCTTAAAAGCACCATTCCACCTCTGAGAATAAGCTGATATTTTTCTTAAGGCATATTAAACCTCTCTATCCACAACAAATTAGCTTGCCTGCCGAGGAAGTGAATCCCTTACACAGGTTGTGTGAGAATAGTGAAATCTATAATTTGACTTTTCGGAGTATCATTTTTCAGAGTCCAGCAGATTGGGATTTATTTCTGGCTCTGTCACCTGTGTTTGGGCTGCGTGAATTCAGCCAAACTTCCTCTTGCTAGCCGGCTCTGGTGGCTAGTCTGGGAACCGCATCACCCGTCTGTCCATTGTCTTACCGTGGTGGCCATATGTTGCTGTGATGCTGAAAGTTACGCCTCCAGTATTTCAAATACCAGCAGGGTAACCCATGATGGAGAGGTTTCAGTAGAGCTTCTAGAATAAGACAAACTAGTAAGAAGGACCTGGACACCCCCTTCTCAAAAAAGTGGTGACGAAAACCTTATGAGTAGCAGCAGAGCACTGTCTGACAGAGCGCCAGAAAGTGAGAGGATGGCAGAAGAGAATGGGGCAGGGTTCTGGAGTCTGCTGTATTTACATAGGGTTGCTGGGTGTCAGAATGGACTCAATAGCACTAACAACAAAAACCTCATCTTTTTATGCTTCAGTTTTGTCATCTGTGCTTCCCTCACACCCTCAAATAGAATGTTAAATACAAGAGATTAGGACTTAGTCTGGTTTAACAAAGAATCTCTAATGCCCAGCACACGGATGGATCCTGAATAAATATTTGTGGAATGAATAAATATATAAACTATATACTTAGAAGAATATAGGAATAGTAATTGTATAATAGGGATATTTTGAGGATAAAGTGACATAATACATGATGAATACAGAGCACAGTGCTGGATCAGAATACCCATTCTTATTGGAGAGAGTTCTAGAAAGTTAGGGTAAATTTGCCTCCTGTGTCTAACTCTATTTCCCCTTTGGACTGTGGAGAGATTTATACTAGAACTAGTGGCTCTATGCCATGCTCTAGAACCTGTGAACTGTGTAAGAGGGAAAATATTTATTATATTTCTACTTATATCTCCTAAATCTTTCACAATATTTGGGAGAAGTGGAAGCAAGCCATATGGATTAAAGTACTTTAGCATAGAATCTAAAACTCATGCCATCAATGAAAATGTTTTTAGAGCTTAAACATGCATACCAGAAAACTGGAGGTAGCAAAAATAATATTTCATTAATTTTAGGAAGCATATTCAAAATTTTTACATGTTCAAAATCTAGATGCATTTTGCAATCAATAGCATCTTACAATCGATAGCCTGCTCTCTCCTCTTCCTTTCTTTCGGAACTCCTTCCTTCCTTACTACCATCCTTCCTTCCTTTGTTTCTTTCTCTCTTGTTCATGATCTAATAGGGTGTCTTAGATGCTGGCCTTGTGACCGAGCGATTAAGTTTGAGAGCTTTGCCTTGGTGGCCCAGGGTTTTGCAGGTTCCGATCCTGGGTGCAGACATGGCAACACTCATCAGGCAACGCTGAGGCGGTGCCCCACATGCCACAACCAGAAGGACCTACAACTAGAATATACAACTATGTACTGGGGGGCTTCGGGGAGAAGAAGAAGAAGGAGAAGAAACAAGAGAAGATTGTCAATAGATGTTAGCTCAGGTGCCAGCTTTTTTAAAAAAAGAAATTTCCTTCAAAAGAAACAAAAATAGGGTATCTTAAATAGGATTGATGAAATATGGTCTAACCATATATTAAAGCAGTGTTTCTCAATGTTTCTTTCTTATCATGACCCAACCCTGGTAAGGAGCCTCTTAGGCATTTTTTCTAATTTCCCACCCCATGAAATTCTAATACCATAGATAAACTCTATAACTGTTTATGTGTTGCATATATATATGCGTTTTATGAATAAAAAGAGTGAGATATTTTTGCCCTCCAAGAACCAATTTTCATTCTATTGGGGCACTATGACCCCAAGAGATACTCCATATTATTCTTAGTTTTAAAAATCACAGTTACTAGAATTTGGGGAATCATAAACTAATTCTTAGGTTTAGAACTCTTGGCTTTAATTATGTAACAGAATGTCTAGGAATTTTATTATCATGAACTACTGTCAAAATGCTGTCCAAATGCGTGCAAACTTTGAACATTTGCTATTTACCCCAACAATCAGAGAGCTATCCATAATATTTTTTGTTGACAAATAAAAGATCTTCAAGTTCATCCAGTGATATCATTCAACATATCATTTTATGAAATAAGACTATTTAATAATTTCAGTGCATAAATTTTGGATGTTCACTACCTCCCATTTACATATTCATGATTTTAAAGACATAACTTGAACACTATATCAATAATGAGATTTTTTAAGACCATCTAATTTCCATGGAGTACTCAGAGGTATCAGCTTTGTACTCCACATATTGCCCTCAGTGGGGAGGATGAAGATGGATAATTCTCGAAGTCTTTGTGCATTACTCTTCTATCGCAGTCTAAGCACTTTCAGGATCCCACCTCCAAGAGTAATGAGGGAATACAGAGCTCAGTCCATCTGTAGCCAGCAGTATGCACCAGAGGGAAGAAAGGGACACCATCTATGACCATCAAATCAGGATTTTCTCTTGAAAAGCCAATTGTTATATTCATCAGCTCTAACTGATGGAGAAAAGACTGATTTATTTACTTGGAAAATATCTTTAAATTGCAAAGTTGTTCACTGTGTTCTTAAATGTTCACTTATCTTTTCACTGGGCTATGCAGTTTAACTTCCATTTTTTTAAAAATTAGTGCTGCAAAAACCTGTTAACATTAGTGATACATAAAACTTTTAACTTTGTTGGAGGTATTGCAATATTATCTTATATTTGACAATTCAGACATGTGTATATTGGTCTAGTTGTATTGGGTTGTGTTAAATGGCAATTTTTGAGGCTCAGGTGTGTCAAAGCAATGTGTAGTTGTTTTGGGGGATGTGAACTATTCTAGCAGACCAAGCAATGTATCAGCAAAAATTAACACAGGTAGTACTCAAAAGAGACTCCTCAGCAGTATACAGACATCCATATCAAGGCTTTATCAATTGAGTTACTTTTACACAAGCTTTTGTAAATAAAATCAAAGTGAATTCAAAACCAGAAATCATCTCCTCCACTGCTCCTAGTACTTGCTCTTTCTCTGCCTTTTAATCGAAGCATCTCCATGATACTCCGGGCATAGACATCTCTCAAGTTAACGCTGATATATGAGTCAGTGGCTATATTCTTGGTAAGCTTCTTCAGAGCTTCACGCTGTCTAACAGCTGCTTCCTTGAGCTTTAAGGTGAAGTAGCAAGCAGAGAAGCGGTCGTTAATAATAGCAATAGGCAAGGCCAAGACAAGGATTCCCGATAATATACACATGAAGGCCACGATTTTGCCTGTGGTGGTGTCTGGTCTAATGTCCCCATATCCCACGGTAGTCATGGATGTTGTGGCCCACCACCATGCACAAGGGACACTTGTGAAGGTTGTGTCAGGAATGCTTTGCTCTGCAAAGTACTCCACAGTAGAAAATATAGAAATTCCCACAGACAGAAACAGAAGCAGTAGGCCAACTTCTTCATAACACTGAGTGATCGTCATCCCAAGTGAGCGTAATCCTGCAACAGAACAACCGCTGTCAGTCATTGGCACCCTTCCACTCCTCCTCCCTCCTTCCCTCTCTTCCCCTCTTCTATCCCTGCTATCCACCGAGAAACACGCATTTCACATCTAATATGTCTCCAGCTTTGGGCAATGTTCTGGGGATACATGGATGATAATTCATAATCTTTGTCCTCAGGAAGCTCATAGTCTAGTTGATGGGGCCAGATTGAGGAGGATAGAAAGAAATATAATTAGATTCATTCATTCACTTATGTATTTATTAAATACCACTACTTATTAAAAGAAATGGTGAGGGATGAGACTAAAAAGCAGACAGGAGATGTATGATAGGAATTTATACTTTAGTCTACACCATGAGAGGCCTTGGCAGCATTGCATGTGGAGGACTCACTTGGTCAGACCTGCATTTCAATGCATTCCTTCGGCACACTTTTCTAATGCCAGTTTTATGCTGTCTCCTTATATTTTATGTGTCTGTTTTTCTCGCCATTCCGTAAAGTTTAATACAATCAGGATATCATTATCTGAAAGCCAGAGGCAGTAAAGGATGTACACCATGAGAATGAAGTGACGCAGTGGAAACAAGCTAGGCATGAGTGACAATACTGACATGAGACTATCATATGCACATTCAGAGGACATTCTTAGAGGTTTACCAGGAGGGGTTCCTGACCTCCTATGACACCCATTGGAATGCTGATCCTTAATACCAAAGCCGTAGGGAAATATCTCCCTTGAGTACAAGAATTTCTGCTTTCTTATGAGGAGACAGACCTGAGTACGGAATATTCCTCCACTGCAGAGAGGCATGGGGGACTGGAGCCACTGGGAAACTCACTCGCTATGAGGCATTCGTGGATTTCCCACTTCTGATTCATTGAGCCCCTGAGGGACAGACTCAGGAGAGTCCAATCCCTTCTCTGAAAAGACTAAGGCCTCAGGAGAGTAAGATGAGCCTGTAATGGGTCTATGATTTGAATAAGGCATCTTCCTGAACAGTGGGGAGATATTGCTAAAAGTGTACCTACATTTTAAAGTCACATCAACCTGATGTCATAATGATATTGTCACCGAAATCCAAAGCAGTACCTCTTCGAATCATTTTAAAATTTTTATTCACTCAGTCGAGACTATCTGAACTACATTAAAACACTATTTGTGCTCTCATTATTTTGAATTTTGTTCTTAAAATGTTGAGATTATCTTTAATTATTTACCAGCTATTTTTAAAGATGAATGAACATTAACTTTGATGTTTAACTTCAAAAGAAAAGTTTTTAGAATAGCTTTAGAATACCCATTAGAAAACTGGCCTGATGTTTCTGTAGTGAATTGCATTTCTGAAATAAATTGACAGCATATGAGGAAAAGCATAGTGCTTGGGGAGACTGTTCTTATTTCAAGATGAAATGTTCTAAACAATTTTGTAAAGAAACACAAAGTGGTCTGAATTTCTGCATGTTACATCTATTAACGCAGATAATCCTCAGAAACCAAGGTGAGATAGATATCATAATTATTATGCCATTTTACAGATGACGAGACTGAGCACAGAGAGGCAGTATATCTACTACAAAGCTACAGAGCCAGGATTTAAATCTAGGCAGTCTGGACCCCCATTGTCCTCCCAAGGAGCTGCCATTTTATAATAACTCTCAATTTATATTTATAGTTAATACATGGGTAATCTGACATCTATGTCCATATTTTGCTAAATGTAATGCTTAAGATAAAATTGTCAAATATTTATTCAAGTGTTCATGTCTTTTCAATAAATTAAGGCTTTATTAAAACTTTATATTGCTTTAGAAGTGAAAAAACCTTTGAAGAGGTGACATTGTGGAAATTACTATTATTTTCTTTTTCTTTCTTTTGGGAAAAAAATGTAGTCTTTACTGGGTGTTTTTAAATTGAATCCTGTGAAGACTTTATAAATACTAGAAGAAAGCATCCTATTATGTTTGTCAGAAAACAAAGAGTGGTACTTTGAAAAGTTGTTGGAAACCCCATTATCAAATCCTGGTATGTGAGACTAGCTAGGAAGATACGCTACCAAAATTATATTAGGATAAGTCCTAATTACCTCAGAGATGCAGGAAAAAAATCCATATGAGGTTAACTACCGAGGACAACTACCATCACCTTCTTTAAGGTGACCAGTCAGGAACATATCTCAGGAAATAAGGTAGTTAAAAAACTGTTAGCCAAATTATTTGTATTCCGATGTATTGCATTAATATGCATTGTATTAATATGGCAGTGTTTCTCCAAGTGTAGGACCACCTATTTCAAAGTCACTTGTGAGCTTGTTAAAATGTATGCTCCTGGATCCAACCCCAAATACTAAAATCTAACTCTCTATGGATCAGGGCTCATAATTTGCATTTTAACAAGCTTTTCAAGGGATTCTTATTTTCATTATAGTCAAACATAAGGTAACACAATGTACTCCAGAAAACCCAACGGCTGCAGGGCCAGCCACTGAGAATCACTGCCCTTGGGATGCAAGGATCATTTTTAGTGGATTTATGTGATTTCCCCTGACTTTGACTATGATTTTCATGTACAATTGGGTTCGTGTGTTGTGTGGAGATTTTTCTAGGGAGAATGTTCATTAGATTTTCAAGGTTTTATGATACACACAAAAAGCAAATTAATTCCTGTCACCATCTCTCTCTCATGCATCCCAGATTAGGGACAAGAAAATTCTCAGATACTAGATGAAACATTTAATTAGTGTCTTCTGCTTTCTTTCAAAGCAGATATTTCCATTGCTCCTTCAAAAATTATGGAAAGGCCACCGGTGCCTGGTCATCTCTCTTTGCAAAGCCAGAGAAGTCTATGGAGGACTGACTTTTTCTTCTGCCAGGAAACATGTGTGGTAAGCACTTCCTTGGACACAGAAGAGAAACTGACTTACGTCCCTATATATTATATATAATTTATGTGTATATTTTTATGTGCTGTTTATGCATATTTTATCTAGAACTTTCTAGAAGCAGAGTTTCTTTAATTTTTGTACATCTTCTGAGCCCTAGGTCAAGGTAAACTGAGGTTAACAAATGGTCAAATTGTTTCTCAAATGTCTTAGGGAAGGAAAATGTGTGAGACACATCTTATTCTCTATACCTGTGATAACAACTTCAAGGTTTGGCTTTCCAATACCTGTTTGGAAATCATGGTTGGATAAAGTACGGGAGTTACTAATTTTGAAAATCAGTTCAGAGAGTGCTTCCCTTCAACCGTGGTCAAAGCACTAATGTTACAAACAACGGCAAATTAAAAAGAATCAATGAAATCTGAATACCTGTGGAATGCCTGCCCAGCTTTAGCATGCGCAGAGCCCTGAGCAGCCTCAAAACCTGGACGATGCGCCCCACGTTTTCCAGCTCCTGTGTGGTCTGGCTCCCACTCAGGCTCTCTACCAGAAGAGTGATGTAGAAGGGCAAGATGGCAAGGAGGTCTATGATGTTTGGCACCTTTCTCAGGAAGCGGCACCTGTCCCGCACGCATAGGAAGCGCAGGACAAACTCCCCGGTGAACCAGCTAATGCACACGTACTCCAGGATTTCCAGCAGCTGCAGGTCCAGCCAACTTAACTCGGCTGACATCAGGGCCATGTTGACGATGGACACTACCACGAAGATGATGGAGATGACTCCAAAGATTCGGGCAGCTGTGGAAGACCCAGGTTTCTCCAGGATGTTCCAGAGCTTCTGGCGGACAGTGGGACAAGGTCCTTGTGAGAAGTCCTGTTCACTCTCATGTTGACTTTCCTGGTCTTCTGTGTCCTTCTTAAAGTCTAAAGTTTCACTCAGCTCCTTTCTTCTGAAGTATCTTTTAGAGAAGACAACTTGGTGATTAGTTTAACTTTTTTAAAATGCAGAAGTAAAACGAGAATTAAACTTGGCAGTGAGGTCATGCCTTTTATTTCAGTAAAATGCAGAAAATGTCCATTCCTATTTTACCCGGATTATCTCCTGCTTATTTTTAAAATGACACTTTCTCGGTAGCAATTTATAAAAAAGAATTTATGTATAGCAAAGTAACTTCAGATTAATGCATTTTATTACCCATTTTCTTCTAACAAGAACAGAAGTTGGCCATATGGAACTCTTTTGCGTGTAATGGAAAGGTGTTCATGAAGAAATGGTAGTAATAGCAAGAAAATAGCAAAATCATCATCAAAGTCCCACCATCACTCACAGTGAAGGAACCAACTTTCTATCTTCTGTATTTAAAGCAGTTCTCTGTCCAGGTTTTTCAAGTTAGTGTCCTAGGTTTGATAAATGATAATGCTCCATACTGAAACCTACATCCCTGTACATGCATCTTTTGGAACATAGCTTTTCTGACTCATTTATTCAGTCACCAAATATTTATTACAGGCCTGACCTCCCTTGCCTTATAAATGAATTGGCATACATTCGCTCGAAGGAGTTCCAATCTAAAAGTTGGCTTTGATGCTTTCCAGCCGCCCTCTTCCCCAGCGCCCCCGCTTCCAGCTCAGGAGAGGCCACAGGCATTCTAGGCCTGGGTTGAGCGAGGCTTGGGGAAAGCCTGTGCCGCCCTTTCTCCACTGTAGCACCGCACCCGCCTCCCCGCCCAGCCGCTGCGCGCCTCGAGGGTACCTGTCCCTGCAGCAGGAGTCGATGCTGAGCTCATCGATGCCCCAGTACTGGATCTCCTGCAGGAAGGAGAGCGCACACAGCTGCTCCATGACATGCAGGCGGCCGGTGCGGTAGTAGTGCAGGACGTAGCGGAACGCTTGAGAGCTGCGGTCGAAGAAGTACTCGTTGTCCACGGGATTGGCGTCGTCGCAGAACTCCAAGGGGCTGGGCACGGCGGCTAGAGCCCCGCGGCGCCGGCACGAGGCCACCACCACGGCCAGCTTGCCAAGGCGCGTGTGCGGGAAGCAAGACAGCGCCTGCTGCGAGAGCACAAAGCGGCTGCCGCCCACGTTGACCGTGAAGCAGTCCCCGAGCGCCAGGGGCTCCCCTTCGCCCTCGCTGCAGAAGACGCTGGATTCCAGCGAGGTCAGGGAGCAGCTGTCCAGCGGTGAGTCGGGCGGAGCCCGGCCGCGGGGAGGTAGCTCCATCCCAGCCGCTGCTGCCTGGGGGTGCCACAAAGTTGGGGGCGCGCCGGAAGCCTCGGTCCCGCGAGGGTGGTGGCACGGCCCCTGGTGGCGGCCGGGATTTCCCGGGCTCCCGAGGGGAGGGAGATGCCTACCACCCGCGCACCCCGACTTTCTCCACCCCTTGTCCTCGTTCCCCCTCTCGCCGCTGTGGAGCTGCGAGCGCGCGGGAGCAGCGCACGGGTGCCTGAGCGCGGAGGCTGGGAGGAGAGCCGGGGTCGCGCCCAGGGAGATGCTCAGGTGTGGTCCAAGCCGAGGACAGCCGCAGGGCACGCTGCCGGTCGCCGTGGACCTTCCCGGACTTACGCACTCCCTCCCAACTTTGTAATTGAGGTCCCCAGCTCGGGAGGTGTAGGCACTGAAAGCCTCCCTACTAGGGGGGTGGAGCGGGTGGGGAGGGGAGGGAGGAGGGAAGCCTAGAGCGGAGGAGGACAAGATGACTCTCAGCCAAAGGCAAGGGGGTTGGCAAGACTCACTCCTGCCCGCAGGAGACCAAAACGAAAAGTTCAGAAAGCAGACGGAAGTGGTAACCGGGCTGAGTCCCTTTCAACTTGAGGATATGTATTCCTCCGTCTTCTTTTATTTAAAAGAGCCTTCACAGGTCTCCCCGGGAGGGTTCGCTGGGGGTGTGAGCACGTGGGGGACGGTGCTCTGGGCGACGGGGCTGCAGCATTTGCTCCCATTCACTCTCATTCTAGTCTGATTGTCACTCACGCTCCATTTTCTTCTCTCTCCTCCCTCAGGTTTTGACCTCCTGGTTGAGAAATAAGGATAATTAATGACGACTTTTAATGGAAATCCCAGGGAGTCACTAAGAACGAGGGGTCACCACTGCCAGCCCCGCCGCGTGTGGGGGCACTGTGTACCCTTCTTAGCCATTTTTGTCGCCGCAAGTTTCCCAGAGAGCAGGTGTGGCAAGCGCGGTCCCTGTCACATAGCGGAGCTCTCATTTTGGGAAAAGGGAAGGGAAAAAGACAAGGACTAGAACAGGCGTGGGCTGGGGCAGGAGTTTGAATAGCAACCACGGCATGGCAAAGAGATAAGCCAAGCACCCTGCCCAGGTGAGACTAGAAGTGTACCCACAGGGCCCCTTGGAGCCGCGCCCTGGCCAACCTGTTGGACACGAGGCGGGGCTGGGGAGGAGGGCAGGGTGACTCACCTGCGGCTGGGGGCACGTCTGGGCTGCGCTCAGTGGGCGCCGCTGGTTACGTAGCCTTCCTTTGATCCTACTCGTCTACACGTGAGGTCTGGCTTGACAGATCCAGGAGGAAAACTGCTCTGGTCCAAGCTCTTCGCCGGCGCTCGTCGCCTCGCCTCGCCTCATCTCCACCCGCCTCCTGGCTCTGGCCCCCAGGCTGCCGCGGAGAGTGGCCGCCCCCGCCCGCGCCAGCTCCGAGCCGTTCGCGGTTCCCAGCACCAGCTGTGGGGGATGCAGGGAGCGAAGGGAGGTGAGACCGGAGGAGGAAGTGAGGCGCTCCGTGACTCTGAATATTATATTCATCCTGAAGACACTTCAAGGATTCCTGTAGTATTAGATGCCTATTTCCCTGAATCTATGCGCTCACAAATGCTCAAGAACAAAATTTTCCAGTTGCGTAAGTCTGCTAAACTCAGGGTTAGGGCAATTATATTAACTGCTTTGAGTGGTGTGGTTCAAGGTTTTCTCATTTCCGGTAAGCATCTGGGAATCTTGCATTTTTCAAAGGTCTGCAAGAGAGAGTGAACCAGACTCGTTCCCCTTTTTTCCTTGTAAGAGTTTTAGGAAAAATAAAGATTTGAGCAGACACAGAAGGGAGAGCTTTTTCATAGATTGGCTTGAAATGTGACTGGTCAGTTCTGGTTTTGCCAACTGGCTGTGGGACCTCCAACTGTCGTCTACTTCACGGGCCTCATTAACTTCCACAGTAAAATTGCAGGTTTTAATAAAAACACAATACTTGGGACATATTATTTTTGTGTGATTTTTAAGTAAATCAAAATGTGGTTGCTTTTATCTATTTATTTATTTTTGCAAGTTTCTAAAGAGTGACAAGAGTTTAATGATATATTTTCCCTGATCTTTCAACAAACGTTTCTTGAGCATCCACTCCTCTGGGTGCTTTGGATAGATCCATGAAGAAACGGATAAGATCTCTATCCTTGAGGAACTGACATTTTTCCTCTGAGAATAAAAGAGCAACTTCAGTGAATTGTAAAAAACAGAATAGTATTTATAGGTTATGGTTCTTTTAACAGTTATCCATTTGGCTAACTTTTGCCCCTATAAAGAACTCTTCCATACAGAAAATATGGAGGAGTTAAAATTATACTGGTAAATAGTTCATTATTATGTTTAGGCCTTGTGTTATTAATTTTTTTTAAGATAGCAGAGCTTTCCCTTACATAGAGAGAAAAATTCCCCCAACATCTCAATGATAGATTATTTGGGCGTTGAAGAAGGCAAGAGTCCACAATTCTGCTAAGGCTTATTCATACCTTAGTGTGAATAACTTTAATCAAATGGTTAGCAGTAAAGGTCTACCCTAGCTTTACAGATTGTGGTGAGGAAGGAGGAAAACTTTCAGAGGAGAATGACAGCTTTGGGGGACAAAGGAGATCTTGGACAGGTAATCAGAGGTTGATAAAAGGTGACTGGGGCTTGCAGGTCCTCAGCACAGCCACCAGGACCCTGGACTTCAGTTGTGGTTAGTAGTACCCTGTAGAAGTAATTATAACAGTAACCACTGTTTAAGTGTCATGCCCAAACTAAACATCTGAATTCTCACAATGGTCCCATGAGGTAAGTATTGTCATCCTTAGTTACGGATCTCAACTCAGAGGCTCACAGCTACTAACTAACTTTCCAGCTACATGTGAAGGAGTATAAGAAGAGATTGAAACCAGGATCTTTCTGACTCCACATTTCATCTCAACAGCAAGGGGCCCCAAATTTTCAACTGGGCTTCAACTGTAATTAAAACAATTTCCACTAATTAAAACAATCATAGCTAGAAAGATGACGACTAGTTAACTGGGCATATATAAACTCAAGTGACTATTTAAAATATAGAGTCTCTTAGGCAATAAAAATCCCTGGCTTCTTCCCTGTCCCATTCCTTTTAATCAATTGTCTCTCCTCCTTCATTGCTTGCCCAGGTTTGAGTCGGAGAGCCCCATGAAGAGGATATGATAAACAAGAGGGGAAATAAGTCCATTGAAAGAATATCCTTCCTGGTCCATGATCTTCATCTGAAATATACTCTGAAGTATGTCAAGATGTGAAAGGAGGATTGCTGATAAGTAGTTGGGGGTGGTGAGGTCTTGCTTTCGATTTCATTCCTACATAGCATGGGAGGAATGTGATTGTCATGTAGGAGGTAGTACAGTACTGAGATGTGGAAACTCGACAATCTGATGGCTGCGGGTGTGTTTCCCTAGTCATCAGATGTTACATTTGAGTGATTTTCCATTAACAGTCTTGTTATGAAATGCTTGACTGGTATTTGGTTTTATGTATGAAGTCTTCCAAATATCGATTTGGATATTAAATCTCCAAGTATAACTAGAGTTTTAATTCTTCCAATTTTTACACTATTTCTATATTTATTAGTGAACAGCGTGTATTCTTAACAGTCATATTTTTAAATTGGATTAAAAGAAAAACCATAGCATACTTTTAATGTCTGACTCTATTGATGACAACTATGAAAATAAACGTTAAAAGTCATTTGAAGTATATTACAAATTCCTATTACTAAAAATCTGGAACATTTTATGTAGGTTTTTGAAAAAATAATGAAAATGTATTTATATTAATAGTATGTTTTGTTTTTTTGTGATTTACTTAAAGAAAATATTATGATGTTTCTGTGAAATTATTAATTTTCATCTTTTATATGAATGTTTTAAAATGACTACACATATATGATCATAAGTCACTGAAATTTTTGTTAGGAAAATGTACGTTCATTATTAATGTATATCCAAAATACTGCAACTTTACATTTATTTTTAATAGTTATATAGACAGAGGAAATGTACTGAGTGAATAATTTTGAATAAAGACCTTTATAGAATTCAACTTGAGTAACACTACCCTTTCATTTTCAACCCCCTCATTGTAGGCTCATACATTTACACTAATATCTCCTTAACTTTTATCATTCATTAACAATGTGGGTCATATTTCATGTGAGGTGTGCATACCTATCTTTGACTCTGTGTTTGATTTCCTAGGGACTGACAATCAGATGAGCTAATTGTCATGGTGTTTAAAAATACCTTTGTGTACAGACAAAATGACTTTTTCCTCTTTTCCTTCATTGCGTTGAGATATATTTAAAGATAAAGGAAAACTTGACAAATTCTCTCTATTCGTCTTTCATGTGTCTTCTAGGTGCTTGGAATAAATCCTCCCAACTGTATAACAGCCCACTCTAATGCAGAATTTAGCTTAATGTGGGCTTGTTCTGGATTCCTTCCAAGGGGAGGCAATTATCTTTGGAAGTACCCAAGAACTCATTTTTACAGCCTAGTCTGCTATGGGATGGGTTGAGATGGTGATGATGAGGACAATATGATAAGAATAGCCACTACTTTTACTTATTCAACGTCTGCTTTATCTTTTATTAACTGTGTGACGTTAAGTTTCTTAAGCCCTCTAAGTCTGATTTTCCTCATCTGTAAAATGGGGGCAACAGTAGTATTTACCTTATGGTATTGTTTTAAAATTAAGTGAGATAATTCATGTAAATGTTTACTGCAGTATCATTATTCTTGTTGTCACTTTTGTTATTAGTGTAATGTTTCAGGAATGTTTTTCTAATCCCCCCTTACTGAGTACTTACTCTGTGATAGGTACCGTGTTAAAAGCTTATCTCATTTCCTTTATAATTCACATAATCCTGCCAGAAGGGTAATAATATCACTCTTATTTTACAGATGAGATGCTTCTCCAGCATCATACTGGTAGTTGATTATAGATTTGAACACATTTGTTTGACTCAAAGCCTTTGACAGGCATTAATATGAAAATAATGTGAAGAAGGGAAATCACTATTAGAAATGCTCTTCTCCTCTTTAAAAATAATTTTATAAAGAGCAAATTTCTATTCTATGCTTCAAATAATTAAGAGATGACTATACTTCATAGACCATGACCAATACATTGCCTGTGATTTCACATTTTAATAAATTGGATCTTTCTTCTAACCATTGTAAAGGAGATAGTTGATTAGATTGGTCATTCTATGATTATCACTATGCCACTATGATATAGTCACAAAAGACATAGTCGACTTTTTCCTGAGTTACCAAGAAAATGTGTGGAATTAGGCACTTATTGTTCAGTGGATTAACTCCTATAATTACACTGAAATTAAACTTTTATAAACAGGATGTGGAAGTGGTGGAACAAAAGCAGAGAAAGCGCTCTGCCCATCGTGTTCTGTAAGCTAAGAGAACCCAATATTGAATTTGAGAATTCCAACTAAATCCTTTTTACCTAGCTCTATTGAATTCCTTTATGTTGATAGAGAGGTTGAGTCATACAGAACCATTTAAAACTGCATCTCATCGAGTATGTGTGATTTATTAATATTAGAAGTAAAATTGCATTTAGACTTATTCTGTTTAGTGCTTTCTTTCATTATCAAGGAACTCAGTAAAAAAAATGAATTCCATTCCTGTAGTTGGGAGAGAGGTAATCTTTACACTCCATATGTATTATAAGGATTTTTATGTTGCATTTCTTTGATTCTCCTGGAGTCAACTCAAAATTGAAAAGGTTTTAATCAGTAAATATTTATAGAAATATGTTTGCAAGCTTTGGGGGTGGTTATAAGTATATACAGATAGAATATATATTAGATATCATTTATATTATATATATGAATACATACATAACATACTGTGAGAATTAATAAAAGAAACATTGTTAACTAAACTGCAGTCAGAAATGCCTGTAGGAAGAACCCTCACGCCCTATCATACATCATCAACTAGTCCAAACAAGGAGAGGCCTACTCTTGTGTCTTCCACAGGAAGTAAAAATACTTCACTGCTGAAGAAAGATTTTTCTCCTCCCTTGGCAATAGCCCAGCCAATGAGAAACGCTGCAGCTCAGCCAATGAGAAGCTGTTGCCCCTGTGAGCTGTTACTTTCCCCAGACGACTTTCCTTTAGAACAACCCCTCCCTCCTCGTCCTTTTTTTCTATAAAAGCAAGCTCCCCTCCTTCGTTTTCTGGATTTGCCTATGGTTCACCATAGCATGCGCATCCGGAATTGCAATTCTTTTAGCTATTCCTGAATATTTATTTGTTTTGAGGATAAAATAACAGGCAAATTTGCTTTTTAAGTTGAAAATACACGTACATAAGACTAACAATGCAGTAAAGTTTCTGATGAGTACTATGTCAGTGGATCACATCGTTATTATTCCATCCAAGAAAAGTAGTGAACAATCAGAAGCAACATAAGGAAATAGTAGAGATAAACAAGGAGAAAGGCAATTTTTCTTTACAAAATTGTTCTTAGTTATATAGTGTAGTTCCTTTAAATATCACCCTCTTGGTATTTTAAACATGATTTAATTAAAGAGAGATATGAAGTCACTTTTTAGGACACATATGCTGAAATTCATGCCAAAGTATTTTTAACTGGATTATAAACCTGTACAGAATACCTATTATTCTGATCTGTTTGAAAACATTGAACGACATTAATTTAAATAAATTTTTATATCTTAAATCCATTGCACACAAATGGAATAAACCCAATTCTGAGTTCCAAAGCACTGCTTTTTGCCCTTAATTATATGTTGCACTTATACTTTTTTCACTGGCTCAAAAGAATTAAAAAAATGAGTTTTCAGTCAGTACATAATAATTTGGTTGATTTGAAAAAAGTGCCCTGAATCAGTGCATATATCCCAGAGTATATTTTCTCTATGCAGTGTAATTATATTGGTGGAAACTGAATAAAAAAATTTGTCATTTTTTCAACATGAAAAATAGCAGCGAGCCATATGGCTGCTCGTTTACACCATTCTATCAGATTGAAGGCTCCGTTATAGACGTGGCCTCCCAGTTCTCCCACAAACAGATTTCCCGGAAATCTGAACCAAATGGGAATTTAGAGGGAGGTGGAAGCAGAGCAAATTTGTCCTTGGTGTTTTTAAAAAAAAAAATTTCTCTAAGGTCAAATCTATCCATTTTAGTAACTAGGACCGTTTTATTTTCATGGCAGCAGTGAGAAATACCCAGTTCAGCACCGCTTATGGTATTTTACATGAAAATAAGTCTCCACTAAATAACTTATGGAAGAAGAAAAATAAAACAAATGAGGAGTTTCAGAGAACTTTGGAAATCATTAACTTAGTAATAGATTCAGTATTTACAACGACTCTAGGCCACAGATGTTTTACTTTTGATAGCAGAAGCTTATGAAAAATCAAGAACAGAATGTAATCACTGACTATCCGAAAAGTTTTGAGAATAATAAGCAGTTTCATGGATGAATATGTGTTTATATGTGTGTAGATTAAGTATTTTAATTTGAGTTTTTAAAAAATTAAGCCAAAAATATACTAGAATTATTTCCTCATTTGACATTGCTCATAAATAGGGAAATATCACAAATATTTTTCAGCATAAATTACAAAAAAGGCTCTATCTACAGTTAATTTTTGGCTTGTTTTACTTTTATTCTGTTAATAGCATTACCAACTGGCAACAAAGGTCTTTGCGAAATATTTATTGAATGACAATGTAAAGCAAAAGGCAAGTTATGAGGTACTTGAACAGATAGGTGCTTGAATAAACCCACGACGACAAAAGAGCATGTGGCCTCTTTCAATGTTGCGAACATGGGCAGACATTGCCTGCAGTTGGAGCCACGTTTGCTGAAGAAGTGGTGATCTACTTTGACCTTCCATTTGAAAGAGAAAATCTGTCCCTGGGGCAATAAGAGTCACAAAGTGAGTGGGCCTCTCTCCGGTGAATGGTGGAGATCGCTTAAATAAGTACTGGATAAGGGAAGCTATTAAAATATTTGTTTTCAAGCTTCCAGGTTTTTAAATAGGGCTGTGAAAGAAGATGGCTGGCCCTGCTTCAGGGAAGTAGTCTTGGGACCCTTTACACTCTTAAAAATTGTTGAGGACTGCAGCTTTTGCTGATATTGGTTATATCTGTTGATATTTATCATATCAAATATTAAAACAGAAAAATATAAAAGCACTTATTTATTAAATCTCTTAAAAATAACAATAACAAGCCCAATATATGTTAAGAAAACAGCATTTTTTTTTTAAAACCCTTTATTCTCTTTTTTTAAAGATTTTATTTTTCCTTTTTCTTCCCAAAGCCCCCTGGTACATAGTTGTTTATCTTTTGGTTGTGGGCCTTTCTAGTTGTGGCACGTGGGATGCCGCCTCAGCATGGTTTGATGAGTGGTGCCATGTCTGCGCCCAGGGTTCAAACTGGTGAAACCCTGGGCTGCTGAAGCAGAGCGCAAGAACTTAACCACTCGGCCATGGGGCTGGCCCTATAAATGGTTTTTTTTTTTTTATTAATGTTATGATAGATTACAACCTTGTGAGATTTCAGTTGTACATTTTTGTTAGTCATGTTGTGGGTACACCACTTTCCCCTTTGTGCCCTCCCCCCACCCCCCTTTTCCCTGGTAACCACCTATCAGATCTCCTTATCAATATACTAACTTCCACCTATGAGTGGAGTCATATAGAGTTCGTCTTTCTCTGACTGGCTTATTTCACTTAACATAATACCCTCGAGGTCCATCCACGTTGCTGTGAATGGGCCAATTTTGTCTTTTTTTATGGCTGAGTAGTATTCCATTGTGTGTATATACCACATCTTCTTTATCCAATCATCAGTTTCTGGGCATGTAGGTTGGTTCCATGTCTTGGCTATTGTAAATAATGCTGCGATGAACATAGGGGTGCAAGTGAGTCTTGGGATTTCTGATTTCAGGTTCTTAGGATAGATACCCAGTAATGGAATGGCTGGGTCATAGGGTATTTCTATTTTTAACTTTTTGAGAAATCTCCATACTGTTTTCCATAGTGGCTGTACCAGTTTGCATTCCCACCAACAGTGTATGAGGGTTCCTTTTTCTCCACAACCTCTCCGACATTTGTCGCTCTTGTTTTGGATGTTTTTGCCAATCTAATGGGTGTAAGGTGATATCTTAGTGTAGTTTTGATTTGCATTTCCCTGATGATTAGCGATGATGAACATCTTTTCATGTGTCTATTGGCCATATTCATATCTTCTTTTGAGAAATGTCTGTTCATGTCCTCTGCCCATTTTTTGATCGGGTGTTTTGTTTTTTTGTTGTTAAGCAGTGTGAGTTCTTTGTATATCATGGAGATTAACCCTTTGTCGGATAAGTGGCTTGTAAATATTTTTTCCCAATTAGTGAGCTGAAAAAACAGCATATTTTTTGATAAGAAGAATATTTTCCAAAACAACATAATTAGTGAGAATAAGGACATTGTTTTGTAATTTTTCTTATTGCTTTCATATCTGGCTTAGTAGAAGTCAGCCATATTTTCATGTCTGCTTCTGCATTCAAACTGTTGCAATTTAATATTTTTTTCAAAGTTCATGAAGCAATACAATGTCAAACAGATAAGTAGTTGGAAAAAAGATGCACATTTTAATAGCTTTTGCATATTATTTTGTATATTCTTCTGTACAACTCTAGAACTTGACAGGCTAGTTCCAAAGTGGAATCTGAATCTGTATCAGTGAGCTATTCATATTCAGTTATATTAAAATCCGTTGGTCTATCCTATCCTTGGAATGAAGTTTTTAAATTTGTGCATGATTTTGTTATGTCATACATTGTTCATTTGAAAAATGTTGGTTCCTTAGTTATGCAGATCTCTAAAAAGTGACATTTAATTAAACAACATAAAAAGTCCCTTTTGTTAATATCACCACCAATTTCATCAGAAAAGTTTTTAAGTATTAGGAAGTGATCAAACTTGTGGTAGTAGAAATAAGCTTTCCAAAATACTAATTTTCGCTTGGAAGCTCAAATTTTATCATATGCAACAATATTATCAGCTTTCCTTGACAATAACAGGATTCATTCATTCATTTTGAAGAAATTATTCATAAACATCTGAATAACTATAGTTTGTCAGTCATATTTTCAAGTGAAAATGTGATTCATGGAAAAAAGTGGCTAGCTCAGCTTATAACTCAAAATAATCACACAAGTGCTTGTCCTTGAGACAACCGTGCTACTGACATAATCTGCCAAAGAGCTTCAGTACGCTTTCCATTTAGTCAAATAAAACATTAAAAAGATGTATACTCAAGTGATGAGATTTAATAAAGTTAATATTTTAATAAAATGAATAACTTTTGCTATTGTTCATCAAGGACATTGTTAAGTGAAACTGGCTCTTTCCTCTCTTACAAATGTGTGAAGAAGACAATGGCAACTGTTACAGTTTGGAGCCATTGCTCTGAGGTGTGCTAAAAACAAGAACAGTTTTACCCACCATTGCTTTTATACCATTACAGCAAGTGTGGATGCAGTGGAAAATACAAATAGTGTCTTGGTATTACAAAAATAAGTTTTTAAATTGAAGACTCCCATAAAGGTCTTATAAAATCCCAGGAGTATATAGACCACATTTTGAAAATGGTTGTTCTAAAATATATGTATTTTTGACAACTTAAACTCAGGATTTATGTTTACATTGTTCAGGAATTAGAGAAAGTAGAGGACTTTTATATTTTGTTTTGCAGAGTTTAATGAAAAATTTTCCCATACCTAATATTCACTATATAAAGATGAGCACACACATATCCTAGACATAAATTTTATACACACACTCAAACAGAAATAAGATCATACAAATGTATACATATTTTCAGATATGCAGAGAAAATGTCATTAATTTTGGCTCCAACTGATCAGCTGTTTCTTATAAATTCCTTCACACTGGCTATCAGGTAAACATTACTTTTTAGCTCAATGAAGTAAATTTAATGCAATGGAATAATTTAAAATTTTTTTAGGTATAATCTTTTGGGGTAAAAATGTCCAGTCTCTCAGGTTTTTGACATCCTTTAGGCCTTACTCCAGATGGGCAAGATATGGGTCAGGAAGATGAGATTCTGCTGTATAGTTTAGCTCATACCTATCAGATTATCACTGGCTAATAGGAGGGCTTCCTGGACTAATGACTACTGGGGTGCACGTGGATGAGAATGGCTAGAGGCCATTGTTGGGCCATTTACTTCTGGTCTCTAAGTTCCTCCTCATTTTTCTCTTTCCCTTTGCCCTCAGGTTATAGATGGTTAATCAGACCTATCAAGTCTCTGTCTCTGTCTCTACTCAGCAGTACATGGAGCCACTTCTGGTTTATCCATCTCAGGGTTTTTTTTTTAAAGACTGGCACCTGAGCTAACAACTGTTGCCAATCTTCTTTTTCTCTTTTCTTCTTCCCAAAGCCCTCCATTACATAGTTGTATATTTTTAGTTGTAGGTCCTTCTGGTTGTGCTATGTGGGATGCTGCCTCAGCATGGCTTCATGAGTGGTGCCATGTCCTTGCCCAGGATCCGAACCTGTGAAACCCTGGGCCACGGAAGCACACAAACTTAACCGCTCGGCCCTGGGGCAGGCCCTCAGGTTTATCTACTTACAATCTTCTACTGTTACTTCTGCATAATCACCCTGCCCCAAGTTAGAAGTGGCTGGGTATGGGGCGCTTCCTAGAGCTTGAAGCTTTTCTGAAAAAATGAATGTTGAAGTGTTAATGCCCTGGGCTCTCCCACACCTCTTGGAAATTTCTAAATGCCCCTCCTGGACCTGCTGAAGTTTGTCATTAATGTGTGTTTGTGTTTATGGGGGATACAGGATCCCTGAAGCTGATCCACTTGACATTCCTCTCTCTCCCTATTTTTTCTTTATAGTTATTCATGGTTTTCCCCCTATTTCTACATCATTGGTTCTAAACTAGTGTTAATACTTCCTCCTTAAAGAGATATTTGGAAATGTGATCATGGTGGTATGGGATTATTTTCACCTGTCACAATGATTGGAGGATGTTATTGACAATTACTATCTAGGAGCCAGACGTGTTAAATATCCTTTGACTAGGGGCAATAAAGAATTGCCATTCCAACACTCTCATGAGAAACACTGTTCTGGGAGACAAACTCCTCAGATCCGAGGGAAGCAAGCCTCAAAGCGTAGCCGTGGTTGCTGTAACAGAGATGATACTAATTATCTAAGTCTTCCTGTAACTCACCATATGGATGCCTTGGACTGACTATGAAAAATGTCATGGACCAGAAGTACAAAAAATACCATTATCATTATATGAAATATGTACATGCATTAGACTTTTGAATTTGTGATAATTTCTTATACTACAATTTTTTATACTACAAGCATAGGGATGACACATTAAACAGAAGAGCTAAATATATAAATACCTATGCATGTATTTGAAATGTACTGCAAAATAACATTGCTTTCTGTGATAACTGTTGAGATGGTGCAGGTCCTTATGGATGGACTTGACATAACATTATAGAAACAGCCAGTCACGTATGCTTCAAAGAAACCTTGCAAGGTTTCCAGAAGAATACATGAAAAATTGAAATTAGTTTCTATAATACTTTGGTCAACCTTCTCATGGACAGAATATCCTAAATGATCTTGCTAGTTTCCAGAGAATCATTTTGCCTCCAAAATCGAAAGCAAGATTTGCTGTTTCTAGAATGTCTTTGCATTTTTTCCTAAAAAAAAATGCACTTCCCTATACTTCATCAATCTGATTTTTCCTTTATTAACTCAGTTCATCAACTGACTCCTTCCCATGTGAGGAAAAAGTTTTCATGTAGAAAAATCTAAATGGGGTGCAAATAATTAACTAAATGTCCTTTAGATATTTTGGATACTGTTCACTTGAAATATTCCAAACTTTGGTTTTTGTTTAATAAAATACATATTATATGCATAATAGTCATACAAAATCCCTAGAATTCTATTGCCAAACATTGAATTTTGAAATCAGTATTCTCTACAACTTATTCACATAATTTTGATTTTTTAAGTTGATACACAAGTTTAAAATAATTCAGATTAAATAATTTTCATTGGAAGGTGATATATTTGCAAAGGTAGGCCTTCCCTATAACTATCTTACAGCTTCAATTTATTTAATTTTGCCATATATTTTTTCCTCCAGATATATTCATTAGTGGATATATGTTATGCCTAATGAGAGAAACACATTTGAATTGGTTTTTCTTTTGGCAGAGAACATTAAAAGACATGTATGATAGATATTTCTTGAGTTGTGAATTAATTTGGAGTCAGTGGAAGCTTTGGAGATGTTTCCATTTAGGAAGATGACAATGATGTGCGAGTTAGCACACAAGTTACAAAATCCATAACAATATCCAGTACATTGTGTGTACTCTGGGTGTGTTCTCCTCACTCACAGCGTCCCTGAAGTGAATTAGCTGTTTTATTGACACCAATACCATGAGAGTAATTCATATCATCTTTTAGGGTTTTTTCTATTCAATTGATCTTCTCTGTCTACTTCTTTTGTAAAATGTCAAATTGAAAATAATAATCTGTCATAGATCGACTTATTTTTAAAGCTTCTAAGAGATAGAAATATGGTTTTTTTTTTGAGTTAACAATATATATATTTTAAATTTTCATGATTCACAATTTTGGTCACTATGGGTATTCATTTGCTTTCAGCTTAATATTGATTAGGAGAATTTGGGTAGAGTGCATTTTGTGGTTCAAAGATGCTGATAACCATGTAGAGTGACTGGGTTTTATAATAGACTGGAATTGTGACATACAGTTAAAATTTTTCACTGGCAATGCAGAACTGGAAACTCAGCACATTTTGTTCCTTGGCACTTGTCCAGTAATCCACAAGGAGGCACGCTTGGATGGTTGAATCAGAAAAGTCTTTAAAAATTGACCAGAAACCCTCAATAATTATCTGGCAACGTTTTTGTGTATTCACTGGAGGACTGCAACCACACTAAATGGGTAGGTGAAATTCTTAAAATATGGAATCTTAGAAGGAATCACATGATTAGGTGGCTGAGAAACAATATTTGCAGAGTTCAACTAAATATTTGTCTATGAAGCAGATGGGCTGGGAGCATTTTCCCTAAGATAGGTAAAGAGGAAAAAGCAGAGCAATGAGCCCTGTCAATTTGGACTTCCAAACTTGCTTTTTGGCAAAAGCTTGATGTGTTTATGGGGATTGGAATATTTGAGGATTAAGTGAGATCATATGTGAAATATTTAAAAGTCATAAGTGTTTATCATTTTTCTTTCCTGGGCATAAAACATGAAGATGTTACTAATATTTAATGACTGCTATTTGTATGTTTGAATGAAAAAAAAATGAAGTAGTAAATTCTCAATAGTCATTTCCCCTGGAGCACGTTGGAGACTCAAAAGGCAGTCGTTTTCCTCACAATTTCAGCCTCGATGACGGAGTCTGTCTTCCTTTAAAATCAATTCTTAGACACAAAAAGAGCCAGTTGGTCTCTGATTACTGCACACCTGGCACACTCAGTTGCTGTTCTGTCTAAGCATCCAGTGAATCTTATTTATTGCTTGAAACTGTGTTTCAGCACACCCTTAACAATATTCGTTCTTCTTCTTGCTTTGCCTTTTGATGGCTCTGTTTTAGCTCACCATAGATCTTAGATGTCTGGGCATCCTTACCTCACCCAACCTTCTCATATTCTTAACCCAGTGGGGTATGAAGTTAGATCAGGGCTGCCTAACTTCTAATTTTAGGAATAGGCCATTTATTATTGATGAGTCTGTGGAGTGTGTTTGCAAGGACAGTCCTTCCTACTTGTTTTTGGTGATCAAGGATATGAATGGATGTAGTTGGATGAGCAATTCCCATTAACATTTCCCAAGCCTTTGGGAAGACTTTAAGAGGTATTTTGTAAAAAGTATGCTCTTTTATCAAATGTGTTTGCACTAAAAAAAATTAAAGAGCTTTGTTTTCTCCTCAAAATGTTTTTCAAATCCATTCACTCCTCCACTTCCTCATTGTTATTCTGCTCTGAGCTATCAACTCTTGGTATCCATTAAATGCTTCCTTGCTTCCATTCTTGATTTCTACAGAATTCCTATAGGCTGCCATGGCATCTAAAAACTTCAAATCATATAATGCTGGTCCCTAATTAAAAGATTTCAATCTCTTTGCATTGCACATAGAATGAAATTTAAATTACTTTCTATAACCTTCAAGGCTTCTGACCTCTCCAGCCACTCATTTGTAACCACACGGGCTGGACATTTTCACCTGCTGCTGCCTGTCTCCTACGTCGTATTTAACATCAGTCACAAGATAGATGAAGACAAGAGTATTCCTAATCCTTAATACCTCCTTGTCTCTCTCCAACACAGCCGTGTAAGCTTCAGGAGGGTAGTGGGCTTGTCTGTACTGTTCCCCACTGTGTTCTTAGGGCTCAGTACAGGTCCTGTCACATAATTGACTAATAAATACAGATTGTGTGGACAGTGACTTATCAAGAAACTTTCATAAGCTACTGTACAATGTATCAGTTCTCAAAACTCAGGTTTGGAAATATTTTGTATATATAAATTTGCAATTTCCCAAGACAGAGCTTTTTAAAGACAGACTGGTTGCAGGACTTGTTTATTGTTCTCTCCTAGAGCGCTGCAAACATATGACACCTCTTCCTGGTAATACTTCTTTTCTCCTGGTTTAGATAATCTCCAGAAGCCTTTAAACATAGAATTGCTCATCAATGATAACAGAGCCTGTCCTCAAGTTCAGTGCTCTTAAATACCTTTTGCTTAGAAATGTTGAGAAAAATTTATGGATATTTGCCTGAAAAATATCCAGCCCATTATCCTAGATGCTCTACATTTTATTCGTTCATTTGGTCTGACCGTTATCAAGACATTCATTGGGATCATGCTAAATTGGTCTAGTGTAGAATTTTTTTTTAACTGAGTTACATTTTGATGTATCTTTGCTAGTCTATGTTGATGGATCTTATAAGCAAAAGACCAAAAGCAACTCATCTTTGTGTTTACTGTAAAGCTGTTGTTGTGGGTGATATCCATTACATTATGCAATACTCACTCTAGTAAGATCTCCGCAATAAAATTCTCTTCTTTCTCAGGTAAAAGAATAATTGTTATCAATTGATTTGTGTTGCTTATGGACTTCGGAGTTTACGGGATTTATTCGCACATACATCTTTTGAAAACATTACAATTACCATTTATCAAGTGCTTTCTGTGACCTAGTTATCTTATACAAGTACTTTATATGGATTATCCCATTTCATTCTCACAATAACCCTATGACATAGGTGTTGTCATTATTCCTATTTTACAGATGAAGAAACTGAGGCACAGAGAAGATACATTCTCCAAAGTCACACAACCAGAAAATGTTGGAACCAAATTGTGAATACAGCATAACTTAGATAGCCTGCCTCTCAAATAAATCTAGCTTATTTCCCAAAATTTTAGTTTTCTTTTGTCTTATATTTTTATCTGCTTAAGCAATCTTAAATCATTGTGGGAAAATGTGCAGTATAATGAAATGAAAAAGTTAGATACCAAATTGCTTTTCCTTATGAGTGTTGTCTTGTATGACAAAGCTCAAATAAATTTATAGGTAGGAATCTGGTAGACAGTATTAGCAATTGCATCTCTGTTAGCAAAAGAAGCTATCAACTGTTATTCTCTTCTAGGTTCATATTTCAACATTGTGTCGTAAATTAACTTCTATTTTTCTTGATTTACTTTCTCAAACTGTATCCATAGGAAACCTGACTTGTTATGTAACTATGTCCTATATTATATTCAGTTAACTATTATGAATGCTTGGTACTTCTATAAGTTTTATTGAAATTAGCGGTAACTAACAGGATGTTCTAAGAAATATTAGTGAGCTAATTGTCTTTTCAATTTATATCCATAATAAAGGCTTGCATACGATATTCTAGACTTCTTGTTCCTCAATTTTACAAGCCACAGATTTTAATAATATGCTTTGTATATGTAATCCAGCCTTAAACCATTTTGGAATATGAAAGAATTGCATTAAATACATGAATTATTGTGGTTCAAGTTACCCCAAATTACTGCCGGAAAACTTCCTTAATGTATCAAAAAGACATCTGCTATTTAAAAGTTTTAGAAGATTAATGTACACAAAAATTCCACTAAAAATTCTTGCTAGCTAGTCTATTGTGTAGCCACCCCTGACACAGGAAGGGTTAATAATCACTGGAAAAGGCTTGCCAACAAACTGTGACCCGGAGGTGAGAAGGCCAGTTAGCCAATGACGGGTAAGACCCCCGGGGGGGCAACCTAAGCCAGGCAGCGGCCACCCGGGGGCACAGATGGAGAAACGATGTCGATATCGGGAGCAGGAGGGACCGTTGCCTAAGATACCTTGCCTGCTCCGAGATAAAAATATAGGAGCACAGCAATAACATGATAATATCAAAACAGAGGCCAAGGGAGGGCTCCTTGAGAAATCACTAAGAATTCTTGGCATTCGCTAATTACTTCATCCAGAACACCTGTATATGTTTAACAGATGTAAGCTATGTATATATTGAAACGCTGGTTATAATAAACTCAGAGTGGCCATCAGCCCTCACTGCACCTATCCTGATGTGGACATTGGATTGCGACACCGACATATGGTGACCCCGACATGATCCAAGATCGGCGGCATTATTGGTGGGTAACAATATGGGGGAATTTCAACTGCCTTTCGGTGGTCCGCCGTGAGAATGATGGGCCAACAATTGGCGATTCAACAGAAATTATACTTTAAGACACTTCAGCAACTGCTGAAGGCGATTTCAGTTTCTGTTTCTCCCGCCAAGTCACAGAGGATATTGCTGGCAATATCTCTAAGCAACCGTGACTTGGCGTCGGGAAACTCGAAACGGGGCACACTCCCCAGTGCCCCGAAAAACCAAATTTGGGGAGCTTTCAATCAGCAGGCCGACTCTATGTGAATGATTTAGTGCCGGCCTCGTCAGGAAGTGCCAGAGTGGATCTCATGGCTTCAGAGACAGTCATCATAGATGGTGTTGACGAAACCTTTCTTGTTCCTACCAATGTATGGGGACCTTTACAATCAGGATATTTTGGGCTATTAATGGGATGCCCTAACTCAGCTTTGAAGGGCTTAAACATCATTCCCGGGGTAATTGATGCTGACTATCAAGGTGAAATAAAAATCATGCTCCGTTTATCTAGTTATTATGTGATAGAAGCTTTTACGAGGATAGCTCAGTTGATATTAATACCTTACTTGTCCCCTGCTTACGCCTCGATTTCAGTTTCGGTTTCTCCCGCCGAGTTACAGAGGATATTGCAATATCTACACATTGCCCCTGGTTCCCTGAGGATGGCACCTTGGACATTGAGTTGTGGGAAAGGGCTGGCAAGGCACTAAAGTTTCGCTTTGAGCATGGTCTTTTAAAGGATGTACATATCTTAACGACTTGGGGAACAGTACGTACTGCACAGTTCCTTTTGTGGGATCTATCGGATGAGGAAAACTCGGCCTCTTTCACCAGAGCGCCCTTCAGGCAAAGCTGAGGAGGCGCCACCACTGCCTCCTCCTCCTTGCTCGCTGCCGAGACTCTTTTAAAAAGGCTGTTAGTAAGTCTAAGACAAATTTTGAACAAATGTCCTCAGACGATGATGATTTACCTTTCCCCCCTCTTTTAGAGAGGCATTTCGCCTTCAAGAGCCCTCCTGTCTTGCCTACTGTTCCTCCTTGTGCTCCACCAGCCCCATATGTTGATTCCAGGCAGTATAGTGTGGTTCATAATTGCCTTCGGGAAGGATTAAATTGTGGAGATCCTGATGTTTTTTCCTGTGCCTTCCCCGTGATGGTCAATCATGGGCGAAGAAAACATGAATCCCTTCTTTTGGGGGTGTTTAAGGAGCTGAAAAAGAGCATTAGAGAGAATGGAGTGCAGTCACCTTTCACTGTTGGGATGATAGAGGCACTGGGAGCCAGTTATCGTGTGCTACCCTGTGATTGGCTTTTGCTCGCAAAGACTCTTTTGTCGCAAGCTGAATATACTCTTTTCAGGTCTGAGTATAACGAGATACCTGTATCCCGATCTATGGATAATCTATCTTTAAACCCCCCTTTCCCAATCAGTGCCGACATCTTACAGGGGGTCGGCCAATATGCAATGCCTCAAGCACAGGCTGAGGCAAATGGAATGTTGCATAGACAATGTTCAGAGGTGGCATTAGCAGCCTGGAAGGCAACTCCCCCTTCAGGGGCAGACAAAGCCACCAATTCCTTTGTGAATGTCCGACAAGGGCCAAATGAGCCATACATAGAATTTATTGACCATCTCCAGCAGGCAATTGAGAGACAAATAGTTCATCCTGAAACAGCTCAAATTATCCTGTTGAAAATAGCCTTTGAAAATGCTAATGCTGATTGCCAGTCTGCTATGTCTCACCTTAAAGGGCGAACTCACACCTTAGGGGATATGCTGGAGCGTGTCAGGAAGTAGGAACTCATAGTCATGTGGCCAAAGTAATGGCAGCAACGTTTTCGCAGCTGCCCAAAGGTGCTTTCTTTTCTTTTTTTTTAAGATTTTATTTTTTTTCCTTGTTTTCCCCAAAGCCCCCTGGTACATAGTTGTATATTCTTCGTTGTGGGTCCTTCTAGTTGTGGCATGTGGGACGCCGCCTCAGCGTGGTTTGATGAGCAGTGCCATGTCCACACCCAGGATTCGAACCAACGAAACACTGGGCCGCCTGCAGCGGAGTGCGCGAACTTCACCACTTGGCCACAGGGCCAGCCCCAAAAGGTGCTTTTTGATAATGCCTGTTTTAAGTGTGGAAGACCTGGACACCATGCAAAACAATGCAAGTCTAGTCCAAAAGATATCCCTGGTAAAGGAGGGCCAGCCGATATTACAAAGCCGCCTTCTAAACCATGTCCTCGGTGCTGAAGGAGATGCCATTGGGCGAATCAACGTTGCTCTAAAATTAATGTAGACGGTAATCTAATCAACCGTGACTTGGCGTCGGGAAACTCGAAATGGGGCACACTCCCCAGTGCCCCGAAAAACGAAGTTTGGGGAGCTCCGCTGCCAAGAGGGGGCCAGTGGCTTTGGCCACACTGGCGACAGTGCTTTATAGCCTCGCCCACTTGGCCTCCCCATTGGCCTAAAAAGCAAACCTCTGCATCTGTACAAGATGTAGGGGGGCTTATGACACCTGAGGGAAGTGATCACGTACTCAAAGTCAGAGGACCTGAAAACAGAATTGCCTTAATTACACCCTACGTTCTTCCAACTCCATACTCCCTATGGGGGTGACAAATAAAAATGGCAAGCAATAGGATATATTGGAATATATGAGGAAGCCATTTGGTATAAACCTAATTCCGCCTGACTTTGTTTTTCCAAAAGGGCCTGACTGTGGCCATTGAGCATGCATTGTATATCTGTTTAGACATTTTGAGATAAAGGTGCAACTTCTCTCCCCCTCCCAATGTTGGCATCTCCTTAAAGATTAAGCATCTTTCTTTAGGCTGGGAACTGATTGCAGCGCTCATCTGTGACCGCCCAGCTCGAGGCAACAGACCTGCCAGCCTGCAGGGTTCACTGAGACAGCAGACCTATCTGCTGTTTCCATCAATGGCTGTGCAGACAGAGCAGCCTCATGACTATTGTAAAAGGGACATTTCAATCATATGTGAAACATACTCTTTGAGGATATATAACCACCCTGTGTACCCCCACTTCTTTGGAGTGCTCTGTTCCTTTGTGGAAAGACTCTCCCGGGTTATAATCCTCAGATTTAAGCTCAGAATAAACTCATTCAAATTTTCATTTGTAGATTGGTTATGGATTATTTTCCTAGACAGGGGTGAGATTTGTTTTCTCAATGGAAACTATCTCTAAACGTGAAGCCTTTTTCCTAGGGGCCACTGACGTTATTAACATTCCTCCCATACCTATTCAATGGAAAACTACCACGCCTGTATGGATAGATCAGTGGCCCCTTCCAAAAGAAAAATTACAGGCTTTAAAGATGCTAGTACAGGAGCAACTAAAATTAGGCCATATTGTACCCTCAAACACCCCAGTATTTGTGATAAAAAAGAAATCTGAAAAATGGAGATTACTCCAGGACTTAAGGGCAATTAATGCTGTCATGCAACCTATCGGGGCTTTACAGAAGGGATTGCCAAACCCTTCTTTAATACCTGAGAATTGGCAAATTGTTGTTATTGACGTTAGAGACTGTTTCTTTTTTCTACCTTTGTGCGCTGCTGATAGGGAAAAGCTCGCATTCACTGTCCCAGTTTATAACAATCAAGAGGTCCCCCAGAGATATCAGCGGAAGGTCTTGCCTCAGGGCATGAAAAACAGTCCTACCATATGCCAACAATTAGTAGGAGATGTGTTATTAACTTTTCGAAGCAAATACCCTACTATACAAATTTACCATTATATGGATGATATTTTATTAGCAGCACCAACTAAAAATTTTTCATTAATAGCATACCAACAATTAATTGAATTGCTAAAAGGCAAAGGCCTGCTTATGGCTCAAGATAAGGTACAGTTTATCTCCCCCTGGAAATTTCTAGGATTAACGATTGATAGACACCTGGTAAAGCCATGCATTCCCTCTATTTCCATACCCAATACTTTAACATTAGTTACATTGCAACAGCTTTTAGGAAATATCAGTTGGATACGTCCTTTTCTTGGCATGCCGACACATTCTCTGAGTCACTTGTCTTCCTGCTACATGGTGACTCTTCCCCCTCGTCTACGCGCACTCTTACCCCTGAGACAAAACCAGAACTAAGCCTAGTAAACAAGGCTCTGACCTCCCAATTTTTAAATCGCTTTGATCCAGAAATCCCCTTATGCCTTTATGCGATAAACACACCTAAGAGTCCTACTGTTATCGTCTTTCAAAAAGCGGGCAAGGTTATAAAATGCTTGGAGTGGATACACTTGCCCCACACACCAGCTAAGATACTCTATACATATTTTGATGGAACAGCAGAGGTCATTCAAAGGGGACGTTTACGGTGTTTACAATTGTGAGGCGCTGACCCTCAGACCATTTTTTTTTACCTTGCACATCTTCTCAATTTGATCATCTCCTCGGTTATCTCTTCCCAGCCTATTCCTGATGCCTTAACCGTGTTCACTGATGGCTCTGGAAAAACCGGAAAAGCCGGTATAGCTTGGCTTGCTAATAATGACCAGCAGACCAAAGTCTCTCATGGACATTCAACTACTCAAATTGCAGAATTGGCAGCTGTGCACATTTCCTTCTGTTATCGCTTCTGTTGACACTCACTTTCGATTTCTTTTCGCATCGGCACATACAAAAAATAGCGCTAAACAAGTCATTCGTCATTGGCTTGCTATATTTGCTTTCGTGGGGTCTCCTACATGCATTAAAACTCATAAGGGTCCCGAGTTCTCGGCGCAAATTTTTCCGCCAATTTTGTGCAAATTGGAATATTATCCATAAAACTGGCATCCCCTATAATTCTATGGGACAAGCTATTAGTGAGTGATGTCATAGAACGCTGAAGGCTGCTTTACGAAAAATGAAAGGGGGAAATAAGTATTATAAGAATGATCTGCAAGGTATTCTCAATCTCGCCTTAATTACTTTAAATTTTTTGAATCTAGCAGAGGATGGCACATCAGCTGCAGAAAGATATATGGGTCAAACTCAGAACCATATGGCCCAACAAAGGCCGCATTACACACATCTGTTTTGACACAATATCTTGGCAAAGTGTGGATTAAAACGTCCTTATATGGATATCTGGAAGGGCCCTTTTATGGTTAAATGTGGGAAGAGAGGAGCTCTTTGTGTTTTGACAGATAAAGGCATTGAGTGAATTCCATCAAAACTCACACGGCCTGCTCTGGAATAACCGGAAAATGGACAAACGGATAAGTAAATCAGTTTTTTTCTTTTTCCTCTTTTCTTCTCTAATGCATGTTGAGGTGATTTCAGAGCATGAGAATCTCACATATTGGGCCTTTATTCCTAATCCTCCTCTCTCTACTCTGGTTACTTGGTGGCATGCCAATCCCCCTTTGTCCTCTAATGATTCTGATTGGGCAGGAGGAACTGGGGTACCCCGACAACAACATACAGGCCTGCACCAAAAGGAAGAAGAACGTCTGGTGATGTATGCTAACATTTCACCTTTTTGTATGGCTTATTAAAACAAAAGCACAACATGTGTCACCTTTCAGGAACAAATGTATTTTATTACCAACCTAAGAAAGGACAACAGGCAGCCAATGTGACATACATTACTGCTATATCAACATCTTACGAAGACAAAAGTAATGTCACACAAGTTCCTTCCATCCCAATTTGCCATCCAAAAACTGATTGGTGTTACAAACATTACTCAGTCCCCTTGCTGTACAGCATATCCAAGGCAGGGCAACATCTTCGGGGCCAATGTGCTGGATTAGGGACCTCATGGACATCTTTTGAGTGACAATCATAGTTGGGCCTTCAACAGATCAAGTCAGAAACCTATAACATGGAGCGAACACAGCCTATCTGGACCCCTTTTACAACTATCTTACAATGAGACAGTGTATAGCCCCCTCACAAAGGAATGTGGAGGATCGGGTTGCCTTTTATATCATGACAATTGTCCCATGGCAAGTATGGGAATGAAACTGGCAATTATTTACTAACATTGGTCAAAAATGTTTCTGATACCGTTATGATTTGTACCACCCATCCTTGTGTGTTATTATGGGGAAACAGTGTCCCTGCTATCCAAGAATCTTCTGGTATGTATGTGGTTAATATTTCTCCCCCATATTGGTATTCTGATTGTTTAACACATTGTAATGTAACCTCATTGAATGTGACCTATATAATGGTGTTAAAAGAAGAGCACATATTTGGTTACCTGTTTCTCTAAATCGGGCACGGTCCGAAGAGCATGCTCTACATATCCTCCTTGAGTCCATGAGAAAATTATGCCCTAAGCGGTTTTTGGCTACGCTAATCACATTCATTGTGTCCACGGTGATTATCAATGCATCAGCCGCTACAGCTACTACTGCCTTGGTTAACAGTGTTCACACAGCTCATAAGGTGGAGTCCGTCTTGGTAAATGTCACTCAAGAATTACAGACACAGGTGGATATTGATAAAGGGCTAATGTCAGGATTGCAGGCATTAGAGGCAGCAGTAGAGTGGCTGGGAGAGCAGCAAAATGTATTATATATGCGTATGAAACTAAAATGTGACTGGCAATTTACCATGCAATGCGTTACCCCCCTACTGTATAATAGCTCGCTGACATCTTGGCAAGAAATAAAGAAACATTTACAGGGGGCATTTAATACCTCCCTGGCCAATGACATCACTGGGCTACAAGCTTGGTTAGAGAGGCAGTTACAAGAAGTACATAAGGTGTTCTCTCAAAAAATATTTCAAGACATTGAAAATGGGTTACACTGGCTAGAGCCCTCCAATTGGTTCTCGGGCCTCAATTTACACATATTTGTTAATGCTGGTGTGATTTTGATACTATCCATGTTAATAGTTTGTTTTACGTCTGCTGTGCTCCCTGAAAAAAACAACAAAGTCAACAAGAGCAAGCATTGGTTATGACGGGCCTTCTGGCCTCAGCACAACATAACGCCTTCCTCGCTTTAAAAAACAAAAAGCGGGGAAATGTAGCCACCCCTGACACAGGAAGGGTTAATAATCACTGGAAAATGCTTGCCAACAAACTGTGACCCGGAGGTGAGAATGCCAGTTAGCCAATGACGGGTAAGACCCCTGGGGGGGCAACCTAAGCCAGGCGGCAGCCACCCGGGGGCACAGATGGAGAAACGATATCGATATCGGGAGCAGGAGGGACTGTTGCCTAAGATACCTTGCCTGCTCCGAGATAAAAATATAGGAGCACAGCAATAACATGATAATATCAAAACAGAGGCCAAGGGAGGGCTCCTTGAGAAATCACTAAGAATTCTTGGTATTTGCTAATTACTTCATCCAGAACACCTGTATATGTTTAACAGATGTAAGCTATGCATATATTGAAATGCTGGTTATAATAAACTCAGAGTGGCCATCAGCCCTCTCCGCATCTATCCTGATGTGTACATTGGATTGCGACACCAACATATAAAATATTTGTCTTTAATGATAAAAAATACTCAGTCAAAATCCATTAATTATGTATAATATCTGACTAGATTAACAACAGCAACAACAAATTAATAAAAGATATAATAAATTTCTCTTTATCCTAGTGCCTACTACCAGCATCTTGGTTTAAACAGCCACTGTGTTTCTCATGGATTATTATAAAAGTTTCCTAATTGATTTCATGCCTCAAGTTTCACTCTTTGCCAGTTTCCAACACATTCTCCACTTCGCAGTCAGAGAGGTCTTTCTAAATGGTACATTTGCTTGTGTCATTCTTCTACTTAGAAAGTTAAGAGCTCCTCATTCCTCTCAGGACACTTTCTCACATCCATATCAAGGCTCACAAGGTGTTTTAGGATCCAAAGTTTTCTCTAGTCTCATCTCTCACCGTTTTTCTGTAGCCCCTCCTTCTGAGAATGAGCCCTGTTCTCTCTTGCCTCCAGGCCTTCACACTCTCTGTGTAGAACTGCCCTCCTCTTCCATTTTCATCTGTCTGACTCTTACATGTCTTGTAGGTTTCAGCCTAGATTTTTCCCCTCCGCTGAATCTAGGTTAGGTGCTCCTCCTTTATTGTTCCATAGCCCTCTGACTTATCCTACCAGAGCTGTTGCCTATTAACTCATCCATCCTTTTCCATGGAAGACCAAAATCCATTTTAAAGATGAATGTTTCTAGGTCACTATCTTATTCTCTGCCCTTACTCTAGAGATTAGCACTTAATAGGCCCTCAGTATTTGCTTTTCCAACGAATGAATGGGTTTTATAGATATTACAAATATAATTTTTATAATCACTTTAAATATTTTCTTAAAATTTATCAGATTATTGATATAGCCCCCAACTGTTCTGTCGCAACTTGAGTTCAAATCCCAATTTCCCTGCTTTCTAGTTGTGTGTCTTTGGGCACATTAAACAAAGTTGTAGTGTCTTCATTTTAAAATCTAGAAAATAGTGGTGCTTGTATAATAGGGTTGCAGTGAGTAGTGCTTGTGATACAACAAAAACACTTTACATACTGCTTAGAACATGGTAAGTGCTTCTTCTTATATCAGATTTCTGTTGTTGGTGGTTGTTTATTTTTTGTGGCACAAGGGTTAGTAACTCTGGTTTTGGGGACAGATGTATGTTCAAATCTTGGGTGGCCCCATATTAGATATGTGACCTGGCTCTTTGAGAGTCAGTTTTCTCATATATAAAATGGGAATAATGGTAATGTCCACCTTAACAGGTTGCTGTGAGGTTTAACAAAGGATAATGTAAATAATATGCTTAGCACATAACCTGGCTCACAGTGGAGGATTAATAAATGCTAGGTATTATTATGAATTTCTCTCTCTAACTAGTTCATCAGTTCACTGAAGTCACAGAGTTTTACTTCACTCACCTTTGAATTCTTATCATCAGTGTTTTGTGTTGGTACCTGGCATAAGATAAGGTGTCTACATATAAAGAACAACGGCCCTAAGAAGAAAAAGCATTGCCCTATTGCTGTCCACTTAGAACTCAGTGAGACTTAGCCATCAGCCAGTGGAAACTGGGGTATCTAGAGAAAGAAGCCACTTGCAGGGGTGTCATTTTGGATTGTGGAGACATTTTCCAGTGAAAATAAGCCTATCTGATGACACTATCTTTAGAGAAAGGAATGTCAGGAGCTAATAAAGAAATGCAGTAAGGTAAATTGGGAGAACTTCAAGAAAAAAAATTAACTAATCATCAATTTTAACTATGATTAGTCTTAGGGAATAGTTTCAGTGCTAATCCAAAATAACAAAAAAAACCCGAATTGTGTAAGTGGGCCAGTTTTGCTTGGTATTATTGTTTCATGACAGGAATTCCATAGAATAAGATCACTTGGTAAATAGGCCCAGTATGTTCCTTAGCGCTGAGGTTTATTTGAATAGACTAGACAATATGCCCCAGAGGACATGCATTAATTAGTAAGCTATTAGTGTTAAATTGCACCAATTTAGGTCTTGTAATTGAAAGAAGCTAGAAGACTACAGAATGGTGTTGAGAGCACTTAGGGACAGAAGGAAATTTGAAACAGCTCTTCTACAGCTCATCTTTCAGTGGTAGGAGACAAGGATTGTTTCAATTGAATGAATTAACTCTGTTATTTGAACTTCCTGTCTCCCTTTACGAATTATAATTAAGTATGGTATAGGAATAAGTGAGTTCTCAAAGTTCAGTTTGGTATATACGTTGGTGTGTAAGAGTACTAAATATTTTCAAAAATTGTAGTCAGTTAAAAACTGAAATTTTTGTCAGGTTAACATCATTCATATAAAAAATACTTCTTAAATTTAATTGTGAGTTACAGAAAAAATTAATTCAATATGAATATACAATTTAAAAAAATCACCTCTATGGTTGTAATTCTTGACATGTAATAAAATGGAAGGTAAGTTCCACTTCCAGAATGACAGTGTGAGAAACTCTGTGGACTGCTTCCAAGGAAACAAGCTTAACTGGTGAAATTATTTTTAAAAAACAACAATTTGAAGTCTCTGGAAATTGTCCTAAATGCATAAAGAAAATGGAGAAACATTTATTCAAGAATCTATTAAATTTCTGCAAGAAAAGTGATAGTCTATGGCACTTGAGTCAAACCACCTCCGTCCCTGTCTGACCCCAGCTCCATGAGATGGAGGCTCCACTCTGGGCAGGCGTGGCTGAGAAGATGGGGCTCCGTCTGCTCCCAGCTCCTAGTCAAGGTCTATTGTGTCTTTCCAGGAAGGGCAGGCCACCAGTATTTCTCATCACCCTCAGCTCTGTGTTGCAGAGGCCAAATTCCAGGCAAGTGTGGCCAAGAGTTCAGGAGCTCCCTTCTTCCACCCAGTCCTCACTCACAGAGGAAAGACCTACCCCAGGTCCTGCTGTACCTCAGGCTGAGAACACTGGGGCCTCAATCTCCCTTGCCACAGCTCACTTGTGGGGTAGAGATTCCACTCTGGGGGATGCAAGCCTAGAAGAACAAAGGCTACCACCCCACCTAGTACTCTGCTCCTAAAGCAGGGGTGTCACTCTGAGAGAAGCCAGCCGCTGTCCCTGCTCCCTCACTCCAGAGCAGTGGCTCAGAGAGGCAGTCCATAAGAGAGCTCCAAAAGTCTCCCCCAAAGGACTGACTTTATTTGAAACCAAGCATGGGGAAATTCAAGCCAAAGGGTGCCCTGAAAAATAGGGGAGGTTTTGGTGGTAAATAATAAAGAGAAGTCTGGTAGCTCCGTTAGAGCAACAGGCCAAACATTGTGCTAGCCGGTTTACTAGAGAGAGGCAGGTAAAGAGAAATTGGAGCCCTCATACTGGCTGGTGGCAATGTAAAATGATGATGCTGCTTTGGAAAACCGTCTAGAAGTTTCTCAAAAGGTTAAAAATAGAGTTACCCTATAATTCAGCAATTTCACTCTTAGTTATATATGAAGAAAAAGGAGAACATATGTCCACACAATATTTTTACATGAATGTTCATAGCATTATTTACAATAAACAGTGAAAACAACACGAATGTTCTTCAACTGATGAATGAATAAATAAAATGTGATTATCCCTACAATGGGATATTCAGCAATAATAAGGAATGGAATATTGACACATGCTGTCACAGGGATAAATCTCGAAAACATGCTAAGTGAAAGAAGTCAGTCACAAAAGGCTACTTATTGTATGGTTCTATTTGTAAGAAATGTCCAGAACAGGCAAGTCTACAGAGATTAGAGATGGAAAGTAATTTAGCGGTTCCTAGGGGTTGGGAGAAATGGAGAATGACTTCTAATGAGTATGGGGTTTCCTTTCGGGCTGATGAAATGCTCTAAAATGGATTGTGGTGATGGTTGCACAACTCTGTGAATATACTAAAGACCATTGAAATATATACTTTAAATAGGTGAATTGTAAGTTATGTGAATTGCATCTCAAAAAGACATGAAAAAGGAATTGAAGTGTTCTGACAAAAAAAATGGGCTCAAATGGCTTTTGGCTTTTTCCTCACCTGGTCGATAATCAACTGAGTAGTCACATCCTTGTGCCTTGCATCAGAGCACACTGCTGACTGATGACAGTTTTTTTTTGTTTTTGGTTAGGGTAAGTCTGCAATTTGGCACATACTGTGTGTGCCCATGTGCGTGCATGTCGGTAGATTTGTTGAAGTGCAACTCATTTTCAATAAACTGCACAGTTTGATGCCTTTTGACGTTTATATATACACCTGTGAAACCATGACCAAATAAAGATAGCGGGCGTATCTATCATTCTAAAAAGTGTTCCTTTGTAATCCTTCCCTTTTGTCCCTCCAGATCCTGTCCCCTCTCCCCAGGCAACTACTTATCTACTTTCTATTACTATATATTTGTTTGCATTTTCTAGAATTTTATATAGATAGACTCATACAGTGTGTATTTTTGTTTATTTGGCTTCTTTTTATAAGCCTAATGTTTTCTGATTGGTCCGTTTTAGTGTATACCCATAGGTCATTGCAGTGTTGCTAAATAAAGTTTGTTTATTATTTATTACTAAGTATAGCATTTTATGGATATATTGGTTTTGTCCACTCACTTCTTGTTGTTTTTTTTTCGCTTGAGGAAGATTAACCATGAGTTGACTTCTGTGCCAATCTTCCTCTATTTTGTATGTGGGATGCCTCCACAACATGGCTAATGAGTGGAGCAGATCCACTCCCTGGATGGAACCCAGGAACCCTGGGCAGCCGAAGGGGAGCATGTGGAGCTTTAACCACTCGGCCATGGGGCCGGCTGTGTCCATTCACTTTTTGATGGTCATTTAGATTTTTCCAGTTTTGAGCTATTATAAATAAAACAACTAGGGACATTAGCGTACAAAATCTATGTGTGGATATGTTTTATTTCTGTTGGGTGAATACTTAGGAGTGTAATGACTAGGTCATATGGTAATCACAAGATAAACTTTTAAAGAAAATTGCCAAATTGTTTTCTAACATTTTGCCTAGACAGAGGAAGACAAATATTGTGTGTTCTTACTTATGCGAGGATTCTAAAAAAGCTGAACTCATAGAAACAGAGAGTAGAATGGTGATTTCCAGGGACTGGGGGGTTGGGGAAATGGGGACATATTGGTTAAAACATACAAACCTCCAGTTCTGAGATGGATAAGTTTCGGGGATCTAATTACAGCATGATGACAGTAGTTAACAATACTATATTACACACCTGAAAGTTGCTAAGAGAGTAGATCTTAAGTGTCCTCACCACACACACACAAAAGTAATTATGTGAGATGATGTAGGCATTAACTAACTTTATTGCGGTAATCATTTTGCAATGTATACATGTGTCAAATAATCAAGTTGTACACTTTAAAGTCACAATGTTTTATGTCAATTATATCCTAATAAAATTAGAAAAAATAAATTCCAGCGGAAGGAAAAGAAGGAGTGCTGATTGTTTTTGGTGGAAAATTTCACATTGGTTAGCGCACACCTTTCTGCGTTATTTGATTGTGTGGGGTTGTGCCTTTCATTTTCTTTGAGCTATTTTTTCAACTCTGTAAATTGTAGAAAACTAAAAAAAATGTAAATAATTCTTGCCCGTAGAAATGTAAATTTTATCTGGTGGAAAGCAATTGATTATTGTCTCGTAGATACTTACCAGTTTTCTCATTTTTGCATTTATTAGTAAATTCATGTGAACATTCCTGATGGATTTATATATAAATATATAAATATATATATATACATATATATATATACACACACATATATATATTTTGTCTTTGGATTCTCCTTTGAACTGGTGGTAACATCTTTCTGGTTCTCTCATTAATTACTGAGCTAAGTATAATCTTTGACAAACGTTCATTTTATATCTGTATGAGAGTCATGAATTTACCATTTAAAAATTATCCTTTAACAACAGTTACATGACCATATTTAATTGCCAAAACTCATCAGATTGTGCACTTAAAATAGCTGGATTTTATTTTATGTAAACTATACTCCAATAAAGCTGGAGAGACATTGGCTTGAAAAAAATCTTTTGGGAAAATAAATTGTTAAGGACTAGCCTTGGCGTCTCTCTAACACTTACCAGCTGTTGAAATAGCTGGCTTTCATGAAGGTGGCCTCTTCAATATTCTCCCTTGCTTCTGAACATTCCTCATTGGTAGTCTCTTCATGCGACCTGATTCCCATCATCCATTCCTTCAATGTTGTAATTATTCAAGCATCTCTCTTATGTCATCTTTTTACTCTAGGCACTTTCCCTGGATGATCTCATCGCTTCTTCAATATACTGAAGTTGACTACCCTCAAACTCAAATGATGTCATCCTTCACAATACTGGACTCTGACTGAGAATTTTTATGTTTCATGCACCCTTCTATGAGTTTTACAGGAGATTATGGCATTAACTCACTCTGTCCTCACAATAACCCAAAGGTACTTCTATCAGTCATTGCCACTTTATCCATGAGGAGTCTGGGACCTAGAATTTTTAAGCAAACCCCTAAAGTCACCCAGCAAATAGCCGATGAAGGTTAGATTTAAATTCTGATGGTTTCATGCCAGCACCTAGATGTTTGACCACTATGCTGTACTGCCTCCCTTCACCTTTCCTGGAATTTCAGTCCTACTCTTTTACTATCTTCAAATATCTTTAATATAGTTATTATCACGTTTTTATTTAAATTCAGCTGAATAAGTCAACTACAGAAATACAAAACTGCTTTTATATTTCCCAATTGTAGAATGTCTTTTTCCAGTGAAAAAATTATTTTCCAAAGGATGGGCTTATCTCATTTCCATGGTAACAGATTTTTTTCATTGAAGGGTAGAAATAAACTATTAAACTAAGTTCTTGATCTAAAGGTGCTCATCCTCTTTCTTTATTGTATTTTGTACAAATTAACTTACAGAAATATAATAATTGGGGCCAGCCCATGGCCTAGTGGTTAAATTTGCGCACTCCGCTTTGGCGGCCCAGGGTTTCACCAGTTCGGATCCTGGGAGCAGACATGGCACCGCTCTTCAAGCCATGCTGAGGCGGCGTCCTACATAGCACGGCCAGAAGGACCTACAACTAGAATATACAACTATGTACTGGGGGGCTTTGGGGAGAAGAAAAAGAAAGAAAAAGAAGATTGGCAACAGATGTTAGCTCAGGTTCCAATCTTTAAGGAAAAAAAAAAAAGAAATACATTACTCATGGTTGTAGAAATGTCATTTACACTGACCCCATTTTTTAATCATGTTTTGCTCCTTAATCCAACAGAATGATAAAAATTGTAACTCTTATGGCAATGAAGAATTTATGAACTGTTCCTAAATATTCGAGTCAGAGGTGCATGATGCACTAAAATTCCTAGTAAAATACAACTTAGATCTACGACTTAACACTTGTACAAAGTGGTGTGATAGTGCCTTTTATTGCATTCGGAAGCTGCATGCCACCTGGACTTCAGTGTCTCAGTACCATCTATTGAGGTATTGCAGAACGTTGTAGTGGACATTTCAGGCCAGAAGAACTGGATAAAAAGTCTTGGAGCTGCCATTTCCTTGCTCTTGGAAGAGGCAAATTATTTGGTGTCTCTTAGCTTAGTGTCATGACTGTTGACTAGGAACATTATCTTTTTTATTCTTTCACTAGAGTTAAGATTAGGAGCAGATAACATAGCCATGAAAACTACAAAGGGCTGCCACTAATTTAGTTACTAGAACCAGTCTTCTCTTGTCTTTTTTAACAGGCATGAAACTGATGTAACTAGAATTTAACCGATAGGGACAGCAGGAGGATTTTTGTATATTGTCAAACTGTAAATTTTTAGGACAACTAACAATATTGATTTTCTACCCTGCCAATCCATTTTGGCTTGAGTGTTTTACATATGCTCTTTCATTTATACCATAGAAAAACTTTTTGAAAAAATATTAACTCTATTTTGAACTCCGAGAGAGGTGATATAGAATAGTGTTGAGCATGTAGATTTTGCAATCACTGTTGGTTTGAAACCCTGGGAGCTCTCTGGGTGAAATCTGAAACTGGCCTCCATACACAGAGGACAGGGAGAGAGCAAAGAAAGAGGCAGACCACTTTAGATTGGCAGGTGTCGGTTTTATTAGGTAAGGGAACTGACATATTAGGCTTGTCTTGGGTGCCCACAAGACAAGTAGATTCTTGCACCCACCTGCCAGAATATTAAAAGTTCATATAGAGGTTTTAACTAGGTCCAGTCACATATACCATCCAGATGGTCTCAACAATACATTACTTTCTCAAGGCTGTGTCCTTGGGGCAGCTTCTGGTATGGGGAAGGCAAGCAGAAGGAACACACATTCCAAGGACAGGGGAGGGGATGAGGTGCCTCCCATTGCCCTGGTCAGGCTCACTGGTCAACTGGCAGTCACATCCTCTTGATGACCAACTCCAACAATTATACTTCCTGAGTTAAAATCCTGGATCTGCCATGTTGAGCTATGTGGCCTTATCCAAGTTACTCACCTTTCTGTGCCTCAGGTTCCTCATCTGTGAGATTTTAATAATTATAATTTAGAAAGTTTTAATGCAAATTAAATAAGTTAATACATGAAAAGAGCTTAGGACAGTGCCTGGTATGAAGTACTCAGTCAACTCGTCCATTTATTATTATTATTTATTAATTAATAAATACATTGTGTCACAGAGGGGTGAAATTACTTGTCACCTTGTTAGTACTTGGTTAAAACATGTTTTAAACCCAAATTCACTGACTCCAGATCTGCCTTATTTCCATAATCTCATAAGGTAATTCATCATTGTTATCTTATGGTGGTATTTACTATATATAGTATAGTGGGAGGAGAATGTAGAAATAGATGAGTTAGTCTTTAGCATTATCCTTTTTCTGACTCAAAAAAGATGTTCCATAATATTTAAAAGTATGGAATATTTTATGGAAAATGCTGCTTATAGAGAGAAATGCCTGCTATGCTAAGAATAGGTGAAATGACTTAATGTCTTTATGTAAGATTTAAATCATGTGATACTAAGATGGAATCCAATGACAGCTTATTTTATGTGCTCTACATGCAGGCCACACGTTTGCTGCATACTTTGACTAAATTAAAAGCACATGAGAAACCCAGAAGACTTCGTTACTGGGATTCCTGAACCCACAGTAGTGATGATTCATCCAGATTCTGCATCTTAGTACTTTCTCCTGAAGGAATATATTTCTTTTTCTACAAGAGGCCACATATCCAGAAAAATTATTTCTCTCAATATGTTGTAGGCTTGACCAGAGGAGAAAATTACACAGGCCAAGAAGTGACTATCTTTGAAGGTATTGTGAATAGAAAACTCTCATTGCTGCCTGAACGTTAGGAGAATGTAGTGGCAGCAAGGAAACATGAGGGAAAGAAACCTCAATTAATAACAAAGATATTACCTTCTATAATAATATCATATTTCACAGTCCTCTTAGAGGTATAAGGATTTTGTGGGAAGGATAAGACAGTCAGAATTCTCATAGTAAATTCAACACCAAGGGATGGAGATTTGACAACCAGGAGAAGTACACTCTGAATAATTTCAGATTTGTTTCCAGGCAACGTAGATAATGTGCAGTGTAAGCACAGCTTCATCAGATCTGATGAAAATATTCAATGCCTTGCCACCCTTTCTATGAACAAGATCTATCTATAGATCTCTCTCTCTTCAATTCTTTGCCACTCTTTCCATGAACAAGATCTTGGATCTATGCCTTCCCCAGAGTGACACTGCAAATGACATTCTTCTCAGGAGGATGGGTCAGCATTTGGTTACTCAAAGTGAGCCTGAATGATGGAGGGTAGAAGTCAGTCCTTCATAGGGTGGGTTATGGGTGTTAGAGGAGATTGGGTTTTCATCTTTCAAGTGGCTTCAGGGTAACAGTTATCTTTCATGGACCCACTGAAATTCTTCTTGTGAAAGTGATTGAATGTGGCATTTAGATGCTTGTATATTTGAGAGCTCTCAAAAGAAATCAGCATGACCAGTTGTCAACCTGACTTCGAGATTTCATCTTCAGTAATAACATTCTTTATGAAAGACTGGTTCTTTACATGTAAATGTGTGATTGCATCATCAAATGTAATGCTTATTCAAATATTTGACTTGTCAAACATGTTGGAAAATTCCTTGAAGCATCATTGGATAATCATATATTGGAATTTGGACTGTGATGGTCCTATTTCTATAATCATTGGTAACAATCCGCTCTCTGAGCTACAAGACACTGGCCCATGGGTAGGAGGTGCTAAAATTGGTATAAACAATAGGCTCACTTGAAGTGGTAACTAAGGAGGGTGAGCACTGTTGATGTCATGAGTAAGCCACAGCCATTTTATATTGCAGGTGCGGATGTTTAATAAAATTTAGATCATTGGCAAGCCCTGATTATTCAGATTTGCTATCACAGTAGTTGTTTTCCTAGGCATTTTCAGATTATTTTCCCTAGATATTTCTGCTTGGCTTACAATTTTTGCCATTCTTCAACTCCCTAGAGTTGGACATCATTAGCAGGCTGGTTTATTCCTTCTAAATCTGCTCTGTAGATAAACAATCATGCATGCATGCAAGCACATACACATACTTTTTTCTTTTTATATAAATGAGCTCATGCTTTACATACTTTTTTGCTCTTTGCTTTTCCCACGAACATATTTCCATTTCAATGTATGTATATGTGTATAATATTCTCTGATAGATGCATAGTACTACACTGTGGGGATATATACTCTTTAAATTAGGGATCCTTTTACTGCAAGCTAGAAAAACATATTTTTTTAAAGGTTTTATTTTTTTCCTTTTTTTTCTCCCCAAAGCTCCCACCCCCCCCGGTACATAGTTGTATATTCTTCGTTGTGGGTCCTTCTAGTTGTGGCATGTGGGACGCTGCCTCAGCGTGGTTTGATGAGCAGTGCCATGTCCGCACCCAGGATTCAAACCAACGAAACACTGGGCCGCCTGCAGCGGAGCACGCGAACTTAACCACTCGGCCACGGGGCCAGCCCCTAGAAAAACATATTTTGAGTTAACTTATGCACACATATCAATATTTTATAACAAAGCAATGATGTCTCATGTGATCAAGAACAGGGCAATGGAGCTGTGGTCTTAAGAGCAAGCTGGATCCAAGGACTTGAGTAATCCTACACTGGTGGCTTCTGTCCATGCTTCTTCTATATAATCGACCCCCCACCCCCATAGAAAGGTTCACTGTGACTGTATAGTTCACAGGGCAGAAAGTATGTACAATAATAGATCTCAAATAGGTACATTATAATTTCAGTTGCACAGACATTGACTTTTTACTCTCAGTTCTGATTCTAAATTCCCAGAGAGTGTTTCAGTTGGGGCCAAGTAAGTCCATCCCTGGTCCAATCAACTTAGGTGGAGGACGGTAGCGTCATTGTATAAAGCGACTGCTAGAATTCTCTTGCTATTAACGGGTAGATAAGAGCAAAGAATGGTTCCTAGGAAATAAAAGGATGGACAAACAACTGAGTGATAGATTAATATAAACAACATGTATTTGTCCAATTCACAGTTGTTAGGCATTTAGGTTTAAATATTTTTTATTAGAAATAATGCTACAATAAATATCTTTGTAAATATAACTTTGCATATTTAGGTAAATAAATATTTAGGATAAATTTCAGAAATTGAAATAATATCAATTAAATGCATATTTTACAATTTTTATAGTGACAAAGTTTAGACCAATTTAGATCCCCATCCGTAGTAAATGAGTATAAATGAGGTGTTTCTCTGAAAACTTGTCAACATTGAGCATTATCAATTTTTTTAAACGTTTGCTTATCTGACTGGTAAAGATATCTTGGTAGAGGTAAAATATATCTTGTTTTATTAAAATTTTATTAGCTATTAAACGTTATGAAATTTAGGTATTGCAGTGCTGATATAGGATCTCTCAATATAAAAGTATTCAAAGGTAGCCCCTCCATCTCTTCAGCTCTCCTGTTTTCAGATCCCAGTGGAATCAACCTACCCTTCCTAAGACTGAGTTTCCAAGGAAACAATAGTTCATTCTCAATTTGGATGATTCACACTCAATACACAATCAATCTCTCTTCTTCCACCACTCAATCCCGACTCCAAGCTTGCTAAGTCTTTTGTATTTGTTGGATGTCTATTTTCCTTATTCAATTGTTCACTCCTTTTAAGACAGAAATTGTATTTCATTCATCTTTACAACTTTCTTAAGCCCAGTGTCTAGCATAATATCAATATACATCTGCTATGTTAACTGATTGCCTATATGCCTCAGGCTGATGGACTTTCAGGAGACCTGAGTCTTTACCCTGGCCACTCTACCTAGCTCTATGGCAGGCAAGTGCTTTTTCTCTGGACTATAGTCTTCCAGTACCACAGCCCCCTTATCTGCAGTTTCGCTTTCCACAGTTTGTTACTCGTGGTCAACCATGGCCTGAAAGTAATGGTATGTCACAATGTCTGTGTCATTCACCTTACTTCATCTCATTACGTAGGCATTGTGTCATCTCACATCATCTCAAGCAGGGTGGGTACAGTACAAGAAGCTATTTTGACAGAGAAAGAGAGACCACATTCACATAACTTTTATCACAGCACATTCTTATAATTGTCCTAATTTCTTATTAGTTATTGTTGTTAATGTCCTACTGTGCCTAATTTATAAATCAAACTTTATCGTAGGTATGAATATATAGGAAAAAATATAGTGCATACAGGGTTTGGTACTATCCGTGGTTTAAAGCATCCACTGGGGGTCTTGGAATGTACCCCCATGGATAAGGGAAGACTACCGCACACACAATCAGAAAGTTCAACTAGGTAATCAGGAAAGTTTTTTTTAATGTTAGATTCTATAATAATATTTTGCTTTTTTATTACACGTGAAAAACTTCTGTATATATTAAAAAATAGCAATTTAAGTACTATGTTGTCTAATTGCAAATTTCCATCTAACGAGTCTACAGAATTTAATTCAAACGTGGCATTCCTTACAGAATGTAATATTTCAGCTGGTTGTCACCTCTCCGCAGTGTCTTAGCCCCATCTAGTGAATGATTAATGAATTCTCAAAAGTCAGTAGCCTGTGAACCTTTTTAAAGCTACTGCTGAATCACATGTCATCTTGTTTCCAGGCTTTAAGCCTTTGCTATTTCAGATCTAGTCAGTGTTGAAAGAGGAATTTATCGTGAGATTCATTCGGGAAATGTTTGAAGGGCTTTATAGAACAGATTCATTTTAAGAGTGGAGCACTATGAAGAGTTGTAATCTATTTCTCAAATCCACTCCCCCTCCAGTTTTTATTTTTACCAAATATATAAATGCACATAATTTGAATAGTCATATAATTGTATAAGATTAGATACAGAAAATGGAAATCTCCTGCTGCTCTTTTTCCCTCTTTTCTTTCCCTAAGGCAATCATGCTTACTTAATTTTAGCTGATTATTTTAGCATTTACCTCCATGTCTTAACTAACATGTTTATCTCTACTCCTTGATTTTTTTTCCCAGCTTTAGGTATGTGAGAAGAAGAGTTAACCCTCTTTCCTTTCAAAGGAAATATCACATATTGCAAAGACAGGTAATAAATGCTGACATGTATCTGCTTGGATAACTTGCCCTTCCTGTCCACCCTTTTTTCCCCAGAATTTGTCATGTTTTATCATTTGCTTGGTTTTCTATGTATTTGTTGCTAATTTAGCCTTAGATTTGTTACCCATTAAAAATCAAGGCTGTGGGGCTGGCCCCGTGGCCGAGTGGTTAAGTTCGCGCGCTCCACTGCAGGCAGCCCAGTGTTTCCTCGGTTCGCATCCTGGGCGTGGACATGGCACTGCTCATCAAACCACGCTGAGGCAGCGTCCCACATGCCACAACTAGAAGGACCCACAACGAAGAATATACAACTATGTACTGGGGGGCTTTGGGGAGCAAAAGGAAAAAATTAAAATCTTTAAAAAAAAAATCAAGGCTGTGGATACACCAGGCATTTTATTTATTCTGTCTTCCTGAAAAAGCCCTCCCCATGACCTCTGACCTGCTTCAACCTGGTTTGGTTTTTTCAACCTGATATCTGGATCTGCCTTAATTGTTACCCTGAGAAGCCCTCTCCCCTGGTCCCGAATGCTGGGTCTCCTGTTTCCTATATTGTGTGTTTTCCTCTCTCTTGGTTTACTCATATTTTGAGGAAATATTCCCTCTGGCACCTCCAGGGAAAGAGTGCATGGGAAATAACATTTTTGAGGCTTTGTGGGGTGGATATAGTGAATTGTCATTCAGCCTTAATACCAAACTTCTTTTAGAGTGGCTTCAGCCTGGAAAGCTAAAAAATACATTCCCGGACTTCCTCACAGTAGGATGCCAGAAGGGCTGGAGTTTGTACCAATGGGATACAGTCACACAGGTTTTAAAGCTGTAAGTTTGGAAGATGCCAAGCTTTGCTTGCAAGCACCACTGTGGGCAGGAGGCTCCCTCAGTGTGGTGGCTTCTGGGCACCAGAGAAGGCAGTAGTCCCTTGGTGGCCTGGTTTGGCAGCAAAGCTCTCAGTCATTCCTGAAAGCCCAACCTAACGTCTGTTCCTTCATCTTTTAATACCCTGCAATATGGCTTAAAACTCACTATGGTGGATTCTGTTCCTGCACTGAACCTTGAATGATAAATCTTATATATGCTAGCCTGGTTAGGTATAGAATTCTAAATTTGAAATAATCTTTGCTTACATTTCTAGATGTTTCTGTTACAAAATTTGAAGTCATCTTAGTCCCTGGTGCAGTATATGTGACTTTTCTCCTCCTTCTTTGAAAGCTAAGGGAAAGTATTCTTTGTCCCTAGTGTTCTGAAAATTCGACATGTGCCGTAGTTGGTCTATTTTCATCTATCATGCTGTGCTCTGGGGTGGGTCCCTTCAATGTGGAAACTCATGTTCTTATTTGATGGAAAGTCTCTTAATTGCTTCAGTGATTGTTTCCTTTCCTAGTGTCCTCTGTTCTTTTACTTTGGAACTACTAGTTTTTGGTTATTGAACTTTTGGGACTAGCCCTCTAGTTTTATTTTTTCTCTCTTACTTTCCATCTTCTTTTTAAACTCTTTTTTATGGGAGATGCCCTAAATTTTATGTAATAACGTATGTATTAAGATTTACAATTTTTTGCTATTTTTTACAAAATTTCAAGATCATTTCTTTTGAATTATCTTCATATTCTATTTTGATAGCATCCCATTCTAATTTTATTATTATGATTTTCTTTTTTCTTTATTATATGCATGCTATCTCTTTGACATCTGTTTTCTTTAAACTGCTTTTTCGCTGCCTTTTGACTTGGCCTTCATCTTTTAGCAGAGGCTTTCCTGAGGCGTCTGATTATCTTTGGTGGCTGCTCTTAAGTAACAGCAAGGAAATTAAAGGCTGACTTGAAACTCTGAGAGTATGGTTGGGTTTGTCCTGAGCTTCACTATAGGATGCTCTGGCAGGACCCCTTAGCCATAGTGGGCCCGTTCCTCAAAGCAGAAGCTCTTAGAGGGCAAAGGCCTAGATATCAGCATTCTGGAATATGAAAGAAGCAAGTGGGTCAGGGTCTCAGTATCTTGCATGCATTCTGAAGTAGGGGGATTAAGAACAGTGCCCCTGCCTTGAAAGATCTCATGTATTTTCTAATATGCCAGAATTCTCTCTTTCACTATTGCAAAGAGTGAAACAGGTTTTTGCCACTGAGGGAGAGGGCACCTGGTGAGTTGACTGTTTATTAACAGACTTTCAATTCATCCTCCTTGTTAATCACTTCTTTTCACCTCAGCTTCCAGAAGGAGTGAAGGCTTCCCATTCCAGAACACTTTGGCGATTCTGTGTGGTAAACTGAGTTGCTTCTTGGATTTCCTCATTGCAGTTTAAGATTTTACTTTCTTAAATGCATCCACTTTTCAATTTCCAAAAAATTTGTTGCTGTTTGTCCCTTCTCATATTCTCTCCTACCTTGTGGATTTGTATTCTAAAACAACTTCCTTTTTGTAGTGATTTGGGAAAGAGGAAAAATAGATGTGTGACTTCAATACTGCATAATAAATATGATTTAATTTATACTGATATGAGTCTTGAGACAATACATCATTTCGTAGATGAATACAAATGAATATATATGGGGAAGTAGTTTGGGGAGCAGGGTTTGTGATGCTGGCTAGTGATAATGAGGTAAAAGTTAGTAAACAAAAAGAAATTAATCTACTCCCTGTCTTAGCTACTCTGTTTCAGGGGCTTAGGCACTTTCGGAAGAAGTTCTTTTTTTTTTTTTTATTGCCACAATGGTACACTTTGGTAAATTAGTTCCTTAAAGTAGTTAAGTACTGGACCTATAAAAATTTACTGAGGGAATAATTTACTAAATATTACTCAAGTGATTTTGAAATTAAATGTAGCTTCTTAGAAAGGTAGCTAGACAGCATGGTGAATCTACTACAAAGAAACTGTATTTAGGCAGAAAAAGTGGGAAAATGAAGATCATTATCCATTTAAGTCTGGTCATGAAAGTGTTTTCATAATAAACATATAGGGTAGGGTCTTAGTGATCTAGTGGAAAAGTAGAATTAGGTAGAGCAAACAACGTAGCCATAGTGGGGAAAAATAATACATTTATTTATCCACTCCTGTATTCAGGAAATATACATTGACACTTACACTAAACATGGGAGATGTAGCAGTGAATCACACTCTCAAAGAACTTACTTTCTAGAAGGTCAGGACAAACTACAAGCACAGACTTATATAGGAAGTGCCAAAGTGAAGTAAGTGAATTGGGGTGGCCAGACAAGCCTTCTCTGAGTTGATGGCTATTTTTACTGAGAAATCTAAAAGATGTGGGGGAGAGAGAGATATACCCTGTGGATATATGGAGGAAGGGGATTCTGGAAAAAGATACTTTTGTTTGTAAGTCAACTGATAGCTCCAACAAGACAAAACAAAACAAACAAAAACCCCTAATCCTACCAAAAACTAAGGACTCCAGAGATTAGATGTGACACAGTGAAAGTTGTCTGATGTCATCAGACCTCTCTGTCACCCCTGAAGCTTGCTCTTTTCCCAGCTCTATTCTCTCTACTCTGTTTTCCTTTTCAGGCAGGCCCTCTCCACGTGGCATTAGTATAGTCACTGGCAGGTCAATGTGTATATCATCCTCACTAGGTGTAGTGATCCTAGAGAAAAGAGGACAACCCTCCTTGGACCAGAATCTATGTCAATCGCCCAAAAGAATTCTGGTCAGTCTTGTTTAGGTGCTGTGCCTTCCCCTGGACTGGTCTTCTCCCTTACACAGTAATGTACTCTGATTTGCCAGCCTGGGTCACACATGTATTTCTGTAATGTAGAATGTTGGGGATCATATAATTGACAGCTAAAACCTGTTAGAGTTGGTGGAGGCGCCATTCTTAAAAGGTCTTAAAATTAAGAGATGCAAAGGAGGGTAACAAAATCAAACAGATAATCAAATTTAAGGATGGAAAATTTGGAAGACAATTATTGGTGGAATCAGGTTTATTTTTTTCTTATACATATTTTTAAAAAATTACCTGCTGGCAGAGTGACTAAACTAGGACTGAGTATGAATGTACTGTCTTTTTAGGAAGTGACTTCAGTCTAAGGATCAATGCTAGGAAAGAATTACACTCAGAAAAGTAATATAATAGAGGACTGCTAGGACCTGGTTCTGGTCTTAATCTCAAAGTAGATGGGCAAAGAGGTGATTATGAGACTTTTATGATGTGAAGCCTACCTCACTAGATTAGGATTTGTGGCAGAGGCCCCAGGAAGGAATCAGAAGTCTACTTGGCTGGGGCATTGTCTCCATCAGGATAGGCTAGATTACGCTGAAGTAATAAATAGCCTAATTATGATGAGCTGAAACAAGGAAGATTTCTTTCTCAAGCTACATGTTCATCGTATGTCAGAAGATGGGCTCTGCTCTTAGTAGTCACTCAAAGACCCAGGCAGAGTAGCCACCATCTTGAATCTTTCCAGTCATCATGGCAGAAATAAAGACAGCTCTGGATGGTTTCAGATATATAATTATATCTCACTTGAGAGGGACACATGTCACCTTAGCTTACAGCTCATTGGCCAGGACTAGTCATATGACCTCCTTCTGTCTCAAAGGGACCAGGAAGTGCAATCTTTCTGTGTGCCCAGAAAGAAAAGACCTGCAAGTTTTGGCAAACATCGTGAATGGCTAACACAAGTATTTATGGTGCTTATTCACTGGAAACCATGGCAGAAGATTATGGGGCATAGGCATAGTTTCAGCAGAAAGAAGAGAAAGCCTTGACATCTACAATAGTCACTGGGCTAGAACAAAAATTTGTGGAAAACACTAAAGGCATCATATTATGCAAGGTACATGAATATGTGCTAATACTTAAAAAAAATTAAATTCTAAAAAATATGTTAGAAATTATTCAAATGATATTAGAAATTACCTATGCTAGGATAAATTTGTATATGGTGTAATTTGGGGGAATTTTAACTCCTTTATTTAAAGGAGTTATTATTATTAAAATAACTTTATTTTAAAAATAAATAAAATTTAATTCAGAATAAAATATTCTTAGACTGTTCTTGAATGAATGTTAATTAAATGGTAATCAACTTTTTACTTCCATTTGCTCATAAATTAAAATGGATGAACTGAAACAATGTCAGTTATAAGATAGGAGACTGCTGCAGCTTTTTTCTGTGGCATCTCCTATTTTCTAATAAGATTCCATCCTTATCACTTTAAACCACTATTGCCATTGACTTCAGCAGGGATTACAAACAAGTGAATGGCAGGCAATTTGCTCTAAGGTGCACAGCTTTGTGGTAAAGTAGGATAGAGCATATCTCTGTGAACACCTTATATTTGCTGAGGACAACAGATCCAGGGCATTTCTTGAGCCTCTCGCTTCCAAATTCTGCCCGGTTTAGTGTGCTGGGAGCTCACTGCAGACGTGGAGTAAAAAAAGAGGAGTGGATGAGAGTAGATTATCAGGAGGGTCTAGCATTAGGTCTGGGTGGCTGAAGGTTCACAGCTGTGTTTTTATTGTCTGTGTGATCATTTAAAATGATTTAGTATAAATGATGTATTGGTGTGTATAAGTTAACTAAACTCTCTAGTGGGAGAACAATTAATTAGCATCTGAAGAACTGTAAACAAAAGTCCATCTTTTGGTGTTTATGACTTGGGACTTCTAACACACGGGCTGCTCCTTCTCAGTATCTTTGCTGATATTCACCTTCCTGGCCTCTAAACTTTTAGCGTGTTCCAGGCCTCTGTACTTCGATCTCCTGTTTTCTCTCCCTGAGGTGATCTCATTCAAGCCCATGGCTTAAAAACAACATCTGTATTGCTGCCCTATTGTCTCTATCAAACTCAAGGTGTATATCCAAATGGTCTAAATGTCCACGTGTTAGCTCCACCTGAATATCAAATAAGTATTTAAAACTTAACATATCCAAAGCAACTTTAATTTCTTTCTCCTCCCCTCAAAATGAAGCTGCTCGTTCATAGTCTTTCTCATTACTGAGCCCAGCCTGAAAATGATGAGTCAACTTTGATTGTCTCTTTTTCCTCACTCTCCACGTCCAATCTATCAGTAGATCTGTTATCTGTTGGCTTTTCCATTGAAATCGATGCTGAGACTCAGCAGCTCTATTACTGCCAGCCTTGTTGAGGCTACCATCATCTCTTCCCCGACTTACTGCAATACATCTCCTTCTCCAGCAACAGCTTCTCTGATTTCACTTGGTGCCCTGGAGTCTATCTTTCAACCTCGCAGCAGCCAGCTGGATACTGTCACTCCTCTGCCCAGAACGAACATATTTGCAATATATCATGAGTCCCGCCATCATGTATTTTATATAAATAAAAACTCCTGCCACATACAAAATAGCATTATAAGATTTACAAGGGATGATATACCCAAAACATTAAAGTGGATGACTCAGATGAAGAAGGGGATTGAATGAAGAGTGGGAATGAAAGAGAAAGTGAAACAGAAGTGGAGTCTTAGGCAAACCCACCAGGAAAATGATACATGACCTAAGAAATATACTAACTCAACTTTTTTGAACTTGAGATTCAGAGGAAAAAGTCAATCAATCAATAAGAATGATTGTATATATTTTTGAGTGAATAGTCTGTGACATTTAATATTTTACTTGAAAATATTACACCCAAGTAGGCACATATTAGCTTTGCTATTATTATTATTATTATTTTACCACAAGTCTAATTGCTCTCATTCAAACCGAATATCCATTGATGGAGTGAGCCAGTGGAGAGCATGTACTTGCAACTTGTTCTTCACTGTTAAAGCTTTTGGAATCTCAAATCTTAGATATATACCAGATTTAGAAGCTCAGTCCTTACCAGTTCCACTTTGCTTAAATACTAAACATCTTAAAGGTCAACATGTACTTTCAATAAATTAGAGTACAATAGTTGAATAGTATATTGAAAAATTAAAATTAATTACTTTTGAATGCCTGTTGCCTACAGCTTTTGAAGAAATTACAGGCACAGAATGAAACACTGGATATTACTACGTACAAGGACTATATCAGTTAATCCAAGTGACAAAAAGACAAAATGGTAATTTAGCAATGTGTGCAGCTAATATAATGATCGAAGTTCTTAAATTCTGTATAAAAATATATAAAAAGTTTAGCTTATTTATTTAGGGCAGGAAAGGATGCATTTTAGACATTTTAAAAATTGCCAAATGTTATCATCACAAAATACTATTAAGAAATCGAATCCATTTTGTTTCAAAGTAAATGTGAGATGGAGTTATTGGCTTCAAGGGGAAATTAAATCTCTTTTTCTATCAGCCATTCGGTATCTATTAAAGAGTTTCTATGTTTATGGGCACTCCTACACCTATTACCTTATGAGTGGAACTTCAATAAATAAAAGTTCACGAGTTGAAGGAGATTGCACAGGTTGTTATGTTTTTAAAAGGGAAGTTTAACTCATATGGGTTAACTCCTAGCTTGCTAGATGTGGCTGAGGTTAAAATGAACAGAATCTGTGAGAACCTTATTCTTCATTGTAGGATACTGTATGAAAATTGAAAAGAGAAAATAACCTCAAGATGGAAAACACTAGCTGTCATGTATTGAATACCTAGTATATGGTAGTTCTGATAGCAGGTAATTTATAGACGGTCCCCTTAATTCTATTATCACTTAATATTTATATTTATATCACTGTTTTATGGAAGAAGAACCTGTGGCTTGTAGAGTTTTAGTGAGTTTCTCCATTTCAAATAATTAGAAAAAGCGAGGTGAACGTCGATCTCAGGTCTGTGCGGTGCCCCAGCCCCATCACTAAATTGTTCTATATTAGCATCTCTGGACATTCAACTTTATGTTTGTTGGATATATATGATGTTACTTTTGCACAAAAATAGTTGTGGACTGAAAGTCACTGTCTGAGACAAAGATAGTATCAGGGATGCCAAACATTTCAATAAAAGTGAAAAACGAAGTACATTATTTGAGTATTTTATCAGTATCATATATAAATATCCAGACGTTTCCAAGTTCCTTATATGGAAGCCTCTGGACAAAATATGAATAATAAACTAAATTTAGCATTTCGGTTCAGCTATATCTTATTGTGTTTTACAGCCTAAGATATATATTAATAAATGGTTTTGACTTGGATCTTAACTGAACTTATTGTGATAGTCATTTCACAATACATACAAATATCAAATCATTATGTTACACACCTTAAACTTATATAATGTTTATGTCAATTATATCTCAATAAAACTGGAAAAAGTAGTTTTGACTGACAAAACATATATTAATTTTATAATTTCACTACCTTGCTGTGCTATGAAAACATGAGAGCCTCTCACTAACTTCGCCTTTCCAGAGTAATACCTAATTTCTGTAGTTTATGCAGTGATACAGCCTTATATAAAATCCAGTTATTGTGAGTCTCCACAAGAACGGAAAATGCATCGTGTCCATAAGAGTTATCAGTTATCTTCTAGCCAGAATATAAAGGAATTCTATGTTATGCCAGCCGATGCTCTAACGTTAACCTAAAGAGAAGGAAAAAGAGGAAGATAATCAGTAACAAAAATTCTGGTGGCGATAGGGAAGGAAGGAACGGCCTGGAGAAGAAGGGAACAGTTAACTAGGTGATTTGACCAGGGAAAAGCAAGACATAGAACTCAGAACAACCCAGTTAGAAAATGGGGCTGGGGAGAGGGAGAACGGGAGGAAGTGAGAGTCTTGGGGAGCTTGTAAAGAATTGGGGCTGAGGGTAGACTGTTACATGTAACACTGCAAAGAAATGGCTAGAGAATACAATTGAATTCATTATCATTTGGGAAATGCAAGTTGAAAGGGTGATAAATTGCAAGTATGATGCTGTCGAGAGTCTGGTAAAAAATGTTTGGTTGCTACAGCATGTTGGAAGTTAGCAGTGTGATTACTGACATTACATTTGTAACACAGAACTGTATTTTGCCTGACAGAATTAGTAGAGGAGATATGTATAAACCGCTTTCAAGGCTTACTTGTGTGTATTCTCTGTGTTCTCAGAGTGAAATGAAACTCGTATTTCAGAAGAATATTTCTGATGGTATCAAGTAGAAGGGATTAATCTGATGAAGGAAATGGCCATTCAGGGGCTCCCCACCAGTGAAAATCTGGGAGCAAGACTATTTTGTGTGGAAAGCACCAGTACATCCTTGCTGGAGGGAACCATGTCAACCATAGCAGCAGCTAGGTTTAAAAGTCAAGGTGGGAAATAACGGCTTACACAGCCCTGGATATATGGGGAATGAGATTTTCCTTTCTGTGTGCCTCTCCGCAGCAAGGGGTTCCTGGGACACCTCTTTAACCCAAATCTTCTCTTCTATTATGGTCCACAACAAAGACTTAAATGCCTCCTTCTTCTGGGCTTTGGTTGAGCAGCAGGTCACTTGCATTAATCCATTTTCTCTTTGAGCACTTGGGGACCTCAGGTGAGAACAAAAGGGTCCAATACTTTGATTTTTCTATTATGTTCTGAATGACACAGGGGAGAACCCTGTGTGGCATTCAGTTATGATTCAGATTTGTGGGGGAGTGCTCACATGGGGGGGTGACAGAACATAGTGTCTTGGTAACAACCCTGGGCTGGGCATTGGGAGGTCTGGTCCTGCTGTCACTTGCTGTTCAATCTTGGATCATGATGAATTGCATCTGGGCCCCTCTTTGCGCATTTGCACAATGACAGGGCTGATGCAGCACAAGTGATTTTCATATATGTAAAATTTTAAATATATTACAATAAGGTAAAGATCCTTATAACAATCACAATAGATGATATGGATGTTTTGCTAGTATAGGTATTTTACTCTAGAAATTCTAAAATACATGAAGTTGTCTTTATTAACATAATAAATGTAACATCTTAACAATCTTTTAAGAATCAGCCCCACAAAGATGACCCTCCCTCCTTGCAATTATGATCAGGTAAAAATTCAGACAAGACCTACCATGGAAAAAGAGAGAAACACAGCAAAGGAAAAAATAAAAAACTACTTCGAGGATGTGACATGAAATTCCAAGAAATCAAGCAAAAATTCAAAGGAGTAATATGATAGAGTATTTCCCATGTTATCTGTGGACCACCTGCATCAGAATCTCCTGGGGTTGCTGGAGGAAGTTTAGAACAATTGAGCCAAGATCTCTGGGACTGGTACCCAGGAATCTGCATTTTTACAAGCCTTGGAAATGATCCTTGTGGTCTGTAATGTTTGACTGTCAATGCATTTGGCTTTGAAATTAACCCATCTGAATTCCATACATTTCTATGTTAATCGCATACATTTAGAAAATACAGTGAGAGAAGAAAGTCCTTCTAGAAATACGAAAAAAAATCATTGACTATCTTATATAGGTGAATTGCAAAACTGCGTTTTGATTGCAGGGAGATTGAAGTTTGGATTCTGCTGGGGCGCTCGTTCTTAACAAAAACACAATGTGCATTTTAGTTTACCTTCTATGAAGCATTTTAATTTGATCTTGAAAAGCGTGATTACTTTATTGTTAGGTAAACAGAATAGCATCTTGACTCTCTAACACTGATGTGTGGTGCATATATGTATTTCCTACGTGGTTCAATAAATACAAAGGAAAGAGAATGGCTTTGGAGGCACACAAAGGATTCAGAAGTCCTCTGAGAGTCTTAGTTTCTTCTCCTGTAAAATAGAAAAATTAATACCAGCTTGAGGCTTTTGTAAATGTTAACTGAAATGGTATACGTAAAACTCCTAGCCTACTGCCAAACACATAGCAGAGATTCAATAATGATAACTATCCTTATCTTATTACCCTTTGTAGTTGATGTTGACATCACTGAAATAGCCTTATCCACGGAGAGCAGTTTTTTGGCTGCGCAAGGCACACAAGTGGGCAATCTTGGATTTGTAGCTATAGTGACTGCCTAAGGATCCTGCTGCTATTTGCATCACTTATTTGGTTTTCAATATTCCACAAATATTACTCAAACCTATGTATTCCCTGCCAATTTGCTGTAAGTCTTTCCCCGACCTTGACTTCCCCATCACCATATCACATTTCCCATTGTCATGTTGCCTGAAATTATACACCAGAGCTGTATAAACTTTAGTCTCTTTTCTGCTAGAATCCCCCAGAACATTAAAACAACTGTTTGGGTTATCTGATTCTATTTCTTCTTAGTAAAACTTTTAAAACATTATATCTACGATTTCAATCTTATTGACATTTACCTTGCTGCAATTATTATTTGACTGACTTTTAGGTGAATGTAATAGTAATGCTTAGAAACAAAGACATGATGTTTACAGTATGCTGATGTCTCATAGTCAGTATGTATACAATCGAATCTCAGTAATCAGAAATCCACAGGCACTTTGCGTATATTATCTCAAGTCACAAACAAGGATCAAGAGATTCTGCATCTGTCATTTCTCACTGCCCTTTCTCTTACTGGGCAGAGGCTCAATCAGTAAGGCCATCTAATATTTTAATGTATTTTAAATGAAGTTTCTCAATAACAAGGAATGAAACAGAAGGGATTTTCAAATTTATCTTTGGCCAATGAAAGAATATACAAAACCAAAACCATCTTGGATAATTTTTCACATCCTTTCCTCTGTAATTTCATGAATCATTTTAAGAAATTTTTCAATAATAGATTGAAAATTTAGTTATGCATAGTGTAAGTCATTCATATAAAATATCAGTCTTTGGTAATTGTCTATTGTTGTCGAACATCCATTATTCTGAAAGATTCCGTGATTAATTCATAATAAATCAATTCTTAGATGAAAGGAGATCCGAGCATTTAACAAAAGCTGATGTGATTTTGACTCAGCATTTGTCCTAAGAATCACAGCATTTCTGAAATGTTCTAATTAGATGTGTGTCTCTATAAATCTCTTTAAAATAAGTACATACAATTGTTATTTTTATTCTGTTTGGAGATACAAAGGATTTTAATTGGAATGCCAATTTTCTGCAGCCTTAGCTTCCTTAGAATTGTAGCTTTGTTGTTAAAACGTGTTTCATTGATAAAAGACTCTTATGAACTCAAAGGAAAAAGAAAGCCTGTTCTATTCTGTTTGGAAACATTAACAGATATTTTCCAATTTAAAGAAATTGACTTTTTGAGCCTAATTCAGTTGGGCGAAATATACGAATTTAAAAATGAAATCCAATTATCTCTAACTTGTGCACTTTGTTGAAGAGCTATTAAATTGGCAAAATTTTGAGCTTATTCAGAAAACGTATTTAAGCTTTCTGTTGACAATAAATGCAAAATAAAAATAATTTAAAAATGAAAACCTTGACAGATGAATCATGTCTTCTTCACAACTGAGGCCTTATATACACACAAAACTAGCCTCTGCTCCTGACCTAGCCATTTATAATATCTTTCAGTCTGTGAACTTTTTTCTGTCTGTTACCCAATATAATTCCATTAACACAAAATTCTGTCACTAGGTGGCTCCATATAGCTATTTAAAAGCAGTCTTCTATGAAAATCTGTTTTCAGAGCATTTCTTTTTTCTTATTTCATCTCATATTTTTTGCCTTTGTATTACAGTCTGTGTAGCTTAGCTGCAAACCATTAGCTGTATGAAATTAGAGCCTATGTGCAATGTGCTGCCAATTCCTCTGTCTAGTCAACAAATAATGAAAGGTGACAGATGACAATTCTGCAGGACTATGGGTATTGGCTGGATGCCATTGCTTAATGCCTGGATCCTTAGCAAAATTATTTCCAACCTTATTTTCTCACTTGAGAGCTCCATTTGAGCACCAAGTTGTATTTCCTGCAGTGAGAGAAATCTCAAGAAAGTCATGGAAAAAAGGATGCATTTCTTTTTTTTTTTTTTTTGAGGAAGAGTAACCTTGAGCTAAGATCTGCCGCCAATCCTCCTCTTTTCTCTGAGGAAAGCTGGCCTTAAGCTAACATCTGTGCCCATCTTCCTCTACTTTGTATATGGGACGCCTACCACAGCATGGCTTGCCAAGCCATGCCATGTCTGCACCTGGGATCCGAACTGGCTGACCCCGGGCCGCTGAAGTGGAACGTGTGCTCTTAACAGCTGCACCACCGGGCCAGCCCCAAGATGGATTTCTTTTTAAGTCCCCGAGAAATTCCTGATCAGAGAAGAATGGTGTGATCTAGTGCAAAATGTCCTGGACTAAGAGTTGGAACACTTGAAATCTAGTTTGGGTCTTGTCAGGTGGTTAATTCAACTGCCCTCCCCGAATCTCAGTTTCCTCATCCATAAAGTGGGGGGTTGGACTAGAAGAGATTTGTAACCTGTTCTAGTTTTAATGTTAAGACGTGTGATATACCCAAAGGGACTCCTTAAGCAGAAGTGGCCTTGTATGTAGATCTTATTTACCTTCCCAGATTATAAACTCCTGAGGAAGTGGAAATGTCATCATTTCTCTAGCCCCGGTGCCCAAAACAGTGCCTGGCACCTAGAAGAAACTCAACATATACATTTAGGCGAATAAGCTAACTGCCTAGGAGTCCCGAATGATGGAGAGCACAGGGCAACACTGGCTCTCTGAAGTCTTACTCCATCTTATTCTTCTTGGCTGGGCCTGCAGTATCTATCTTCAGTGTTACAGGTGCCCACTGATGAAGGCACGTTACCTTAGATGCATTTATTCTTTCTGGGAAGGAATTGAACATTTCTAGTCTTCCCTATTAACATTGATTTGTTGTTTAGGTGGAATAGTTGTCACGGTAGATGCTTTAGAAGACAAAGTCATCTGTAGCAATAGATTTAAAGTCCTGGAGCACGGCAGGGAAAAACTCTGGATACAGGATGCTGCTTAAGTCTGCTGGCTCTGAAGCTGTTGGGCTCAGCACAAAGGGAAGAGTCTATGAAACAAGGTCCTAAGTGAAAGTTTTGGGTTGACAGAAAGGTGGAAAATTGGTAGACAAGTGAAAGGATGCTTAATGAATTTTAATAGAACAGTCAAATAAGTCTTAGACAAATGCAAAATATTCAGCATGAACAGAAAACAATCATTGCTAACACACCACATTTGTGAGGAATGTAAGAATCTTGACAGCAGGCATATAGGGCTAAATTGAGCCAAATATCTGATTTTGAAACTATCTGAAGGGGAATTCTTGATAACAGCAAAAGGATTAGGTAAGAATCTTCAAACTCATGGTATAGAAAGAGAATAATCCAGGGTACATAATATAATTATCTTAAGAATATATACAAGAAATTAAAATGCTATGCAATGTGGTTCTGATTTATATTTTTCAATTATTATCATCTCTTAGTTATTAGCTGTCTGGAAATGGAAGTATTATGTTACTTTGCAACATTCTACTTGATCTTTCTCTGAGCTCCTCTGTGTTCAACTATGCTATGGAAAATTGGAATGGCTTTTTCCAGCTTGATTTTTGTTCAGAAGAGGAAGAATTTCAACTGGGCTTGCTCTCCCGTTGCACAGATGCTTAGGAGTCTACAGCTTTTACTGGAAAACACTATCTACATACTCTTGCTGTCTGCAGCAGTCTCAAGAGGATTCGCTATTGAACGATACTCCCTGGAATGTAGGTCACAATGGAAGTACAACAAAAGAAAAGGTATTATTAAGGTTATTGTTATTTTTTTAATGGGAAAAAATATTCATGCTTTGACAGCGTTCTGGGAATTTTGCTCAATATAAAGCATTTGGGAAATTTTAACTCTTCTTTTGATGCAAAGAGATTTCCTTTGGCTCGTGTCATTTTTATCCGTGTTATGACTGAAGTGCTTTGCTATAGGTGGAGAGGATAGAACAGAAGACATCCCTCCTTAATGATGAAGAATAAAAGTTTTTGTCCTATTTGTCAAACTGTCATGTCAATCTGCAGCAAAATGAAAAACGTATGTGAAGTGTGAAAGTTGAATATGCCACAAGGATATGAAGTAGAACACTTATACAAATAAAAATTTGATTTTATTTGTCTGTTTGGGACTATGAGTGATTTTCTCCTTGGATTTCTGTTATTTTAATATAATCTTGACAATTATTTAAAGCCATAATCTCATTTTAAAGGCAGGAAGTTTTATTGGAGCATAACACTTTATTGCAATAATTGATGAACACTCCTTTATTTTCATAGCATAACCTTTAAGGAGTACTAAAGTTTTTTGCTATTTCCATTTCGTCTCCAAAGAGAAGAAACTTTGATATGGCACAATGGAAACAGTGAAGTAAAGGGCAGAGCTTAATGGAAGATGAATGTGAGATGTTGATGGAGCTCGAGAGGCGTTAACTTCTCTCTTGACTCAACTTTTCCATCGCTATTCTGGACCACCATTTCATGCACTTGCTGTGATATGATGGGTTTAAAACAAGTTTCAAATTGGAGATAACTTAGACTGTGGAATTCATGCAAGATCTGGATAGGTTCAGGTGAAAAAATGCAGGGAGAAGCTGTGTATACAAGCCTCTAGAGTAAGCAATTAGTGAAGGGCAGGGGTAAATGAGTCTCTGGGTTTCTTATATGACTCAGTCTAGTTCACCCAGGCAAGGAATCTTATGGAGGTCTCTCTGTCTCCTAGTCACACACTCATCCACTCACACACTAAACACACACTTTGATAACCCAGCCAGAGTGGCAGTGGTTATGAAGTTCCCTAACCAAAAATTTGAGGATTTGGGATCCCAACCATACCATCACCATCCTATTGAAATGGAATCTACTTTTGCATATGTTTGTTGACATTTCTAGTCTCTCTTATACGTTATACAACTCCCTTAATAGTGATACTTTTAGCCGCAAAAGAAGCTGACACAACTATATTTACTATAGTTATGTGAAAAATGACAAAGATCTTACTATAAAAATATTAGGACATTTGATTTTTATCTTAAGAGAGTTATTAGAAAAGCAGCATAATGTGAAAGAAAGGGCAATGAACTGGGAGATAGGAAAGGCTGATTCTAGTACAATCATTCTTATGACCACTATGACCACTTTCACTTTAATGACTCAAGTTCTGTCATGAACTAGTTGATCTCTAGGTAGGGTGATCATAGAGGCTCTTTTACCTGGGATAATCCTGGTTTACGCACGTGATCCCAATGTACTTATTAATAGCACCCTTGTCTCTCTCAAAAGTATCCTGGTGTGGATGATAAATTATAGGGTTATTTTATCGCTAAAGGTCCTTTCAAGTTGCATATTCTTTGATGTTGCCTGGAGATGAGATGTGGAATCAATTGTCTGAGAGCAAGTCATTGAAATTCTAGTCCTTTATAGTGAGCAGTGGTGAGAGATGAAGGTATTGGATTTGATATGGCCCAGATCATGAAGGTCTGATATTCAAAGACTTTTAATTTTATCCTGAAGCCTACGGGGAAATATTTTAATCAGGGAACAAATTGAGACATCACTTTGGCTGCATTTTAGAGAATAGACTTTAAGAGACTATTGCTAGAGATAGCATTCTTGCTAAGACATTATTACAATAATTCAGATGAGATATGATAGAGAGCTTAACCAAGATTATGACAGTGGAGGAGAGAAAAATGCTAGTTAAAGAGATATTCAGGTGGTAACATCTATAGGATATAGGATACAGTGACTGAATGTGGGGATTATGGGAGAGGCTAGAGTCTAGGATGACCTCCCCCAATCTCATCCATTTCTTAAATGATTGGGTGGATAGTGATATTATTCACCGAAAGAAAGGGAGATCATAGGCTTATGAGTGCGGTACTGAAGATATGATAGGCTCATTGCTAGACTGGTAGAGTTTAGTACGTTGGTGGGACACAAATGGAATTACCCAGTAGACATTTAGATAGAGGGTAAGAATATTAGAATATTAGGTTCTACTCTGGTGATGTAGATTTGGGCATGATTAGCACATTCGAGGATTGTGGAAATGATCCAGGGGAATATAGAATGATAGGAAATTGACCCAATGAAAGAACCCTGGGATCCGCTAGCATTGAAGGGAAGAGCAAATAAAGAGAAACACCTGAAGGAGAGACTGACAAGGCATTAGCAGAGAAGTAGAAAGAAAGCTCTGAGAGTGACGTCAGAAGTAGTTACAGACTCCTTTTCAGAGCACACGCACTATACTTCAATTTAGTAGGGCTCAAACTTTTTGGTCTCAGGATTCCTCCACACTTAAAAATAACCACATTTTTGAATAACCAAAGAATTTGTAGATTATAACTATTGATATTTATTGTATTAAAAATAACATTGAGAAACTCAAAGACATTTATCAATTCATCTAACTATAACAATAATAGATTCATTGAATGTTAGCAAAATATATGACTTTTGTTAAAATGACTATATTTTCAAAAAAATTTTAGTGACGTGTGACATTATTTTATACAAATCTCTTTAATGTGTGGATTAATAGAAGGCAGCTGGATTTTCATATCTGCTTTTGTATTTAATCTGTTGCAGTATATTGTTTGGGCTAAGATACACGAAGAAAATCTGGTCGCACATAGCTAATTGGTTGGAAAAGAGTGAAATAGTCTTTTAAGATAATTGTGAATATTCTTATGTGATATTAATCAGAACTTGACTAGTGGTAGTTTCCTGAAGGTTAGTTTCAATGTGGAATCTAAAACTATAACTATGAACTTTTTGTACTGTATTGCATTAAAATCCCTTGGTATATCTTGAACTTTAAATGAATGTTTAACTCAGGCATGATTTTGTATCACCTCTTGTTGGTCATTTGGAAAATAGCAGCTCACTGTGCTGTGTAGATCTTTCAAATGTTGACAGATTTCATTATACAATACAAAAATATTACATTTATCAATATCTTTGCTGTTCTCATCAGAAAAATATTTAAGTATTAGGAAGTTGTCAGGCTCACAGTGGCAGATACAAATTGTCCAATATTCTAATTTTCTGTCAAAAGCTCAAATTTTATCATTGGCAGCGCATTCTGTCAGTTATTTTCATTGAAGGGACAGGTTTATTACACTTATTTTCAACAAGATGTCTGCCAAATGCTCAAATCTGAATAATCATGGTTTATCTGTCAGTTGTCCTTTCAAGTAAAAATTGTGTTCTACAAACAAAGCAGCTAACTCAGAAGCTTACAATTCAACTGCACAAGTGCTTTCCTTCAGTATCCAGCTGAATTGCTTAATAGACATTTTCTATTTTGTGATAAAGAATATTAAAAACCTATGTACTCAAGAGTTGAGATTTAATAAAATTAATATATTTTACTACTTCATCAAGGATATTTAGTGAAATGACTCTAGTTTTGATTAACTGTGACCGTGTAGTCGTGAAGAATTGTGGTGCAGCTTGAGGTCTTTGCCTTGATCTGTGATAAGGTGCCAGCAGTTTTCCCACTATTGATTTCACACAATCAATAGAAATATCAACACAGCAAAAAGAGCCAATAACATCTTCGTGTTATTCTGAAAATAGTTTTGATTTTTCAAATGCTCAGAATGGGTCTTGGGACCCCCTGGGGTGTATAGACCACACACTAAAAGCCACTGCTTTAACTACACTTTGAGAAGGCCGTACCATCAAATTCTACAGAAAAGTTTAGAAAAACCAAAACAACCTAAAAACAACTAAAAGGGGTCCACCAGATTTTGCAACAAAGAGTTCATGGACAATCTTGTAGAGAAAAGTTCCAGGGTTCGTGTTTTCCTGGTTAGTGCATCTTTGTTAAATATCTACCTATGTGAAATAATGTAAAGGAAAAATAAACTCTCTCCCACTTCAATAAGTGTGTTTTGTCCACCTCAAATAGAAATGCTTAAATGTATGAAGACATTAATTATGGTTGTCATCAAACCTGGAAGGGCATACCAAATTTCTCTGACTAGGAACTAAAAATCTTTTCCTTCTCTGAATTATGGATCTAGCATGTAAGACAATTTGGCATGCTATTTATAACAATTCAAGGTAAAAAAAAATCCTGAGGAAAGAGTAGTTGGAAACCCCATACTCACTGGCTACAATGTCCAGAAATCTAATGAAAAGGCTCAATACATTAAGGACTTATTTTAAAATGACTTGAATAAAAGGATACAAGTTTATTTGACATATCACAGGACACATGAGCCTCTTAACAGAGGTAATACACATAGGAAGGGCAGGCAATGTGTTAAGAAAGTGATATTTATTCAGTGTCTTCTCTGGGCCTTTGTCTGTGTCAATAATATTATCTATCTCATCTTTAAAAAGCCTGTAAGCTAGGTGCTGTTAACCTTTCCTTAAAGACCATTAACTCTATCTACAACTATTAACTTTATTAAAATTCTACCTAAAACTGAATTTTCTCTAGGTTAAACAACTTGTAAATTCAATGAGATCTTTATTTCCTTTATTTATGTTATCTGAGTGAAATCAATTTCCTTATGATGTATGACTTCTTCACCCAAGTAGTTGTTAAGATTTGGATTCTAATACAGGGTACTATTCTGCAGTACTGGATGACACATTTTCAATTATAAAGTACTTTTGAAAATGTAATTGTCAGGAAACTGAGGCTGAGAAGTCAGGTTATCTTTCTACCGTCTCATGGGAAACTGACTGAATAGCTCCAGAAACTAAGGGATCTACAATGTCATAAGATACTTAATCAGCAAGAGACATACTTTGCCATCCATGGGTCAACATTGCTAGTATTCACTTAGAAAGCGATAGTAAATCCTATATTTTCCCGCCCAACAGCACTGGATATATTTGGATATACATATGAGTATTTGTCTTATCCTCTAGTATCAGTCTGATTTATTTCTAATTCTTATTTGGCTTCAGATTAGATATTATGTTTTGTTTTATTATGGAACATCTCCCATCAATGTTGAATAAATGCTCTTAGGGTTATATAACATCAAAATTCAATGCTTCTTGGCAGCATTAACTTTCATCGTATCTAAAACTAACACTTTTTGCCTTTACTGCGTCCAACAACACAATTATCATTTAGGTGTTTGCATTAAGCTTTTGCTTTCAGATTCACTCTCAATTATCTTTTTCTCTGCATGGTTCAGTATTTCCTTGAAGTCTAGTATATACATATATTCCAAAATCCCTTCCTTACATGGAACATTATGGCATTGATTCCTTTTTTTGAACCCCATTTTCCAACTTTTCAAATCAGGCCAACATGATTTTGAAACATGTCTGTATCCGCCTTGCATCCCTTCCATTCATTTACCTCTTAGCTATGTCTTCATTCACGTTTTACATTTCAATGAGCCCATGGTCATCTTACTCACTCTTCTGTAGCTAAGGTTTCTGTGGCTAAATTCACATTTTCAAACTGATATCACAGCATATGTCAACAAATATGTAGGCTATCCTTATCAGAGAAAAGGAATACAAAGAGAAAGTGGCATTTCAGGCAGCAGGGGTGGAGTGAACTAAAACACAGAGACAGCAAAGTGTGGGACAGGTACAGAGACTGGGAATTCATTTAATTTGATGAAGCATATGTGATCAAAATTAGTATAATTATTCCAAAAGGGATTCTGTAGCTCAAGTTTTTCCCCATTTGCTTATGAGACATTTATAAGCAATCAATTATGGAGTGTTTGGGTCTCCGATAAAGCAGAACACATAAATTTAAACAGCATGTTTTGATTATTTTTTTCTCATACTGAAAAATGAACACCCACATACACATGCGCCAGATAATTTCTTCCCAAAATATTTATCTGTCTTTCCCAGAATATAAAGAAATCAAAAATGAAGTGCCATAAATACAAGGCAGATGGAAAAACACGAGCTATATGAAAGTACAGCAGAAAATATTCGAGAAATCAGCGCAGCTTATAAGCTGTGTGTGCTCTTGAGGTGAGTTTGCTGCATCAAGAGTGGAAGAAAAATCAGTGCATTCAGCACTGTTCAGGCTCTAATTAAAATCCTGTTGGGAATTTAAGTGTGGGCTTCACAACATTCACATATTGTACACTGTGGGACCTTAGAAGCAATCAGTAAAAGTAATTGCAGGAAACGCTTTCCGGAATAAAAGATTGCTTGATGTTGAAATAATTTCTGGTAAAGACAAGGATTAAGATAGCCACTTTTCTACTTTGAACCATTGATGAATGGTGCTGGATAGAAATAAGAATTTAAAATAGAGTATCAGTAGGTTTCTCTAATTTTTGCATTTATGGCTGTAACAATAAGTAGAAGAAAATGAAAGTATGACCACATGCCATTTGTTACAAAAGAAAATGCGACAACAGTTATTTTGTGTCAGGTTGCTGTTAAAAACTCCTGTTATTCATAAGCTGTCACTTTAAATAAGGGACTGATTCCTTAAAGTGAGGAGACTATTACCGTGAGGCATTAAGATGCATAGCTAAGTGCCAATCAGTCACCAAGAATTTTCAGCTTTGTCTAGACTTTGACCCATGTTGACAATTTCTTTTATTGTAATTCAGTCCATGAGTCAAGATACTGACCAGAAAATCTTTTGGGTGAATAATGTTGAATATTTATTATAAAAGGAAAGTGTTTTCCATTTCAGTCCTGGCTGACTGGGTTCAACTCCATAACAGTCCTGGGTGAGGAAAGGAACTGTATTTCCTTACTAACATGAAAAATTTCAAGAGTGATTATAGACTTTGGGCTAATGGCGCCAGATAAGAATCACCAAAATTAAATTTAGCACTTCTTCATTTCACGTCCAACATGCCTGTGAAATTTTAAATCAAAGGTATAAAAGCTCTGTAACCATGGCTCAGATGATTTAGTGTGGGGAAGAATGTTATCTAGGTCACAAACATCATTTGCTAAATACTTATTATGTGCTATTATGTCATATGCACAATATGATATTGCTTATCCTCAAAATAATCCTGTGAGGTAGGTATTATTATTTAAATTTTATATACAAGAAAATTGAGACCCAAAGAGTATCACTGATTTGTCCAAGTTAGTACTAATAGTACAGGCGAAGCTGGGATTCACATCTAGTCCAGTCAGAAGTTCACAGCCATGATCTATTTTCCCCTAGACTCCCTACTGCCTTTCCAGGTTTGCCCTATAATCTAAAATGACTAATATTTACAACTAAATCCATTAAACTCTATTGCCTATATGCACAATTGGTTAATATGTCTTTGCCTTGGAATTTAATCAATCACAAAAGACATTTTTGATATTGAATGGGAAAGTAAACAGTATTGTTACTCACTTAAGCTATTATTGCTGAGAAATAACAGAGAGCAACTGGATTACAAATTTCTTAAGAATTAACAGTGTCCTTCTTAACGTATATTAAACAACCATTTGAAGTTTGTGTACGTATGTTTATATTTGTGCATGTGTAAGTAGAATTTCAAAGGCCTTGCTCTATTTTTTTACTGAAAAGAAGATGAGCAGGTCAAAATTAGGTCATGGCTCTTAACTAGGAAACAATTATGCAAAATACTCTTGGAATTACTGACTAACTGTATCCATAAAGAATCGCATTGGGTGGGGAGTCTGATGGGATAGCTAGGTGGTGGGAAGTAATTGTACATCCTGGAGGAGCACAAACACTGAAGTATGTATAGATTTCTACTTTCCAATTAATCTGGCTTTTTTTTTTTCTTAATCACTATACATTCATGCACCACATAACAACATTTCAGTCAGTGATGGACCACATATATGATGGTGATCCCATTAGATTATAATGAAGTTGAAAAATTCCTGTCACCTAGTGACATTGTAGCCATCATAATGTCATAGCGCAATGCATTACTCGCGTGTTTGTGGTGATGCTGGTGTAAACAGATCTATTGCACTGCCAGTTGTATAAAAATATAGCACATATCCAATTATGTAGAGCACATAATACTTGATAACAAATATAATGCCCTCCTGAATTGCTGTGCCAGCAAAATGGAGACGTACTATTTGGAGAACAACATACCTTTCAAGATTTTGCTTATTGTTGATAATGCTCCTGCACATCCTCTTTTTATTGATGATCTTCATGCCAATATCAAAGCGTTGTTTCTCCCACCAAATGCCATGCCTTTGATCCAACTAATGGATCAAGGAGTTATAGCAGCTTTAAGGGCCTGCTACCTGAGGAGGACCTTTGCCCAGGCTATTGCTGCAATTGGGGAAGACACTGATGCAATTCTGGATTACCCATCTATGATTGCATCAAGAACCTTGCTTGGGCTTGGGGTGATGTCACCAAGGAATGTATGAATGGCATCTGGAAGAAGACACTCAGGAGATTTACCCATGACTTCAAAGGATTTGCCAAGTACTGGGAACAAGGCTATGGTTGAGATGGCAAACAACTTTAAGGGTGCGGATGAGGATGACATTGAGGAGCTCCTAGAAGTGGTTCCTGAAGAACTGACTGATAAGGAGATGTTGGCACTGAAACAAGAACACATAGCTGAAGAAGAGGCAAGAGAAAAGGAAACTGCAAGAAATGAAAAATAAGAACCCGCCCAAAAAATTCAGTGAAGGGTTTAGCAGAACCATTGCAGACCTCAATAAGCTCCTTAAAAAGTTTGAAAACAGCGAAAAAATTTTCATTAATAGAAAGGAATGTTCATGGTGCATTATTTGCTTACAAGCAAATCTGTGATGAAAAAAGAAACAAACCAACCAAACCACCATGGACATATTTCTGAAAAGAGTGACATGTCCTCTTGAATCTCAAGCAGGCCCTTCAGGAGGTATTCCAGAAGAAGGCATTGTTATCATAGGAGATGACATCTCCCTGCGTCTTATTACCCCTGAAGATCTTCTAGTGGGACAAGATGTGGAGGTGAAAGACAGTGATATGGATGGTCCTAATCCTGTGTAGGCCTAGGCTAATGTGTGTGTTTGAGTCTTAGCTTTTAGCAAAAATGTTTAAGAAGTGAAAAAAAATGACAAACCTTAAAAGTAGAAGAAGGTTGTAGGATAAGGATATAAAGTAAATATTTTTGTACAGCTATACAACGTGTTTGTGTTTTAAGCTGTAATGAAATGAGTCAAAAAGTTTAAAAATTAAAAAGTTTATAAAGCAAAAAGGTTACAGTAAGCTAATATTAATTTGTTATTGAAAAAACATTTTTTCATAAGTTTAGTGTAGCCTAAGTGAGCAGTATTTATAAAGTCAGTAGTGGACAGTAATGACCCGGGCCTTCACATTTACTCACCACTCGCTCATTGACTCACCCAGAGCAACTTCCAGTCCTTCCAGCTCCATCCACAGTAAATGCTCTATGCAAGTGTACAATTTTTTATCTTTTATACCATATTTTTACTGAACCTTTTCTATGTTTAGATATGTTTAGACACAAATACTTATCGTTGTGTTACAACTGCCTACAGTATTCACTACAGTAGCATGCTGTACAGGTTTGCAGCCCAGGAGCAATAGGCTATACCATGTAGCCCAGGTGTGTAGTAGGCTATACCATCTAGGTCTGTGTAAGTACACTCTAGGATGCTCACACAATGACAAAATCACCTAATGACGCATTTCTCAGAACGTATCCCTGTTGGTAAGCAACTTATGGCTGTATAACTTTCTTCACTGGTGAAGTAGAGGGCTATTGACTGAGGTGCTGTGCTACACCAATTAAAAAAAATGTCTATTGACTCATTCTCTTGGAAAATGTGGGAAAGATGATTCCTGAAACGGAAAAACAAGCTTTTCTTATAAGGCTGATTAGAACATGTACTACAGAACCATGGGTCAGACATAGGGAGACATTCTTCCTGTCCTTGCTAAAGCTCTTTCTTCTGTGATAAAAAGTACAACGTATTTGGCAAGTGAACGAAAATTCTAATTTTTCTCCACTTCAGGGTTTATTTTATTCAGTTTTGTCTTATAGAGTTAGAGGGCAAAGTGCCTGCTGTTAGGGCCTCATTTTCAACAGAGAAGTGAATCTTTACGTTATAATGAAAAGAACCACAGATTCAGTGATATTTTATAAAGATGAGATATTAGCAGAAGCGTAACACCAAAATTAATCAAGCCTGTTATAACTGAGACAAAATAGAGAGTGGAACTTCAATATGTAATGAGAATGACGAGGGGCTTTTCAAAATAATAAGATATTTTAATTAACAAGTGTCTGTGAAAGGAGACATCACTCTGCTACTCTGGCTTGAAATGATAGTATCAATATTAACTTCGTCATTTATTTCCATCCTCAATATCAACTCAGTCACTAAGTTTGGCTGATTCTTCATAATATTTTCCCCCTGTCAATTCCCACCACGTATTAAAGTTTAAAACAATGCAAATTTATTATCTTACAGTTATTGAGATCAGAAGTCTGAAACAGGTCTTACTGGGCTAAGATACAGGTGTCAGTAGGACTACGTTACTTCTGGAAGCTCTGGGAGACAGTCAGCTTGCTTTCATATTCTCACTTCTAGAGGCTGTCTAGATTCTTTGGTTCATGACTCATTCCTCTCTCTTAAAGCCGGCAGCTAGGATATTTAAACCTCTCTCCTGACCCTGACACTCCTGCCTCCTTCTTTCACTTTGATAAGGAACCCTGTGGGCCTGCCCAAATTATCCAGAATAACCTCCCTATCACAAGATGCTTAATTTAACCACATCTGCAAAGTTCTATTTGCAACATAAAGTTAACACTTTCATAGGACACAGACATCAGTGAAGTCCTTCATTCTGTCTATCATAGTCCACCATCTGACCCCAAAGATTCACTTGTCCACACAAAACGATTCACTCTATATTCCAACATCCCTAAAAGTCCCAACTCATTGCAGTATCAACCCAAAGTTCAACATTTTATCTAAACCTTTGCTGAAAAGTCTCAAATCTCATCATCTAAAGCATCTGAATCAGGTAGAGGTCTGTTTATGATAATTTAAGTATTCTCTAAGAAAATATGCTTTTTCCCTTGGTGTCCTCACCAACAGTTGTTAACATCAATATTTGTATTAATAATCTGTTCAAGGCAATCCAGGCTTTTTAAATCATGCTCCTCGAAATTCTTCCAGCCTCTTCTCATTGCTCAATTGCAAAAACACTTCCACATTTTTAGGCATTTCTTACAGCAGCACTTTTCTTCCAGGGACCAACATCTATATTAGTTTCCTATTGTTGTCATGGCAAATTACCACTAACTTAGTGGATCAAAACAACACATCTTAATTATCTTACAGTCACTATTATGCCTTTACATCAGAATTTTATTACTTCATTAGTAGGCTACTGAAAAAGTGTTCTTCTAAGTACCCTTCTTGCCTCTGCATCTTTTAAATATCTCCACTGCCACCACCAACAAAAACAACAGCAGTGATAATAAAAACTGTTAATAACTTTTGAGTGTTCATAATGTGCCAGACACTATTCTAAGTATTTCATAAAGATTATCGATTTGTTCCATGCAATGGCCTTATAAGGTAGACAATATTCATATACCACTTTATAGTTAAAGGAGTCGAGGCAAAGAGAGTTGAAGTAACTCTTCCAAATCGTCTGCTTAGTAGGCAGATAAACATCCAGTTCCCTGCAAAAAGAATTGTCTTCCTAAAATATAGCTTTCAATTCTCAATTCAGATATTATTATCGTCTCCCTTCAAAATGAAATTCGGATTAGGCTACAATATTGGCCAAATGTTGATCATTATACTCAACTCCAGTCATATACAATTACTGTTCTCTAAACATCCTACTCCTCCATCTCTGTGTTTTTGTGCTTTTGTATTTTTTCACTTTGCAAGATATTTCTTCAGCTTTCTTTATTTTTCAGCTTCCATTTAAACCACATCTCTTTCATGATCTAAGTATTTAATTTGTTAAATTCCATAATGGTTAACACTTGTATCATTCACTTGGCCAGTAACCATGCCTATTTTGTGCTTCATTTTTGATATACCATAGGTTTAGTTCTCCTTTGTATTGCCATGTAAATGTTACAAGTCTGTTATTTTTCCAAATAGATTATACATTTATTTAGGATTAGCAGAATGTTCTGCCTAGTAAACATTAAATAATCATTTGGAGTTTGGGGATGTGTGTGCGTGTGTATAAGTAAAAATTCAAAGACCCTGTTTTAGGATAACAAGCAAAACATATGGTGTTACAGTTTATAGTAGTAAGTAATGTGTATATTCATTTATTGTAGTTTATTTTTTATAGACGCCACATATTGAATTGTTATAAGAATGTTGTAAATTGAAGTTGGCTGTCACCATCCCTAGCATTATTTTCTTCATCACAGAACGTTTCTCATTGTTTCTTTCATAACAGCGCACATTTCAGCCAAGCTCATAGGCTATCAACAGGAATACAAAAATATTTTTTGGCGATAGAGAAAATCGTTTAAATTAATCTTCCATAGAACATAACACGAAATTTAATTCTGTGCCCTTTAGAGCAGTAATTCTCTAATCATGGCCATGACCTTTCATTAAATGTTTTCTGCATTCACCAATTGCTGACATAATCCAACCAATGTCTAAAGGTGAATTAAGGAAGACAATAAATTACATACGTAAAGCATGTTAGCTGATAAATGTTAGCCTCCAAAGTAAGGGCTTGAACTTTTGTTCTTTATCCTTGTATGAAAGAACAAACATCTCAGAGTAAATTTCCTCACTTCAAAAAACATTTATTGGGTGCTTAATATATGGAAAACACTTACATGGGTTTAAGGACATAAATGTATATAAGATTTTCTTCAAAGAATAAACTTTTGTGGGGAGACAAATGGTTACGTAACTTTAAAATATGTCATAGTATTTTAAGCACTATTATACAGATATAAATAAAATATTGACAGGGTCCCAGCAAGAAAGCAGAAAGGAATGAAAATTAGGTCATTTAAAAAGGGTTTAGTAAAGGATGATTTATAGAGTTGTGTGCAGGATGAGGAGAAAGGGCAAGGGCAGTGCAACGGTGTTCCACCTTTGGCTTGAAGAGACAGAGGGAGGCGACGATCGTTGGAATTCAGAGGAGTTTTAAATGTCAGAGGAGAATTTCTCTTAATATAAGCGACATAGACTACAGTGAAGGAGGTGGGAGAATACATACTCCTTCCTCTCTTCCTCCTTCCCTTCGTTCTCCTGCCTTGATTCCACATTGGCTGATTCCAACTGGCATGCAGAGACAAGAGAGCCCATCCCTGCTGCTCAGGTGTGCAGGCGCAGTGGGGAAGGAAGGAAGCCAGGTCTGGAGGAGCCTACGGAAGATATTCAGCACAAATTCTGTAAAAGCATAAAGGAACAAATGATTAGCTGCTGTCGGATGACAGGAGAAAACTTCATCAGACATTTATGTTGGACCTTGAGAAATGAACAGTATTTTAACTAGAAGAAAAGGAAGTCACCAGAATTTCATGTAAAAGCAACTATATAGAGAAAGACATTGGAATGTATAAATTTGGGGAGTACTTGGGGATTCTGAGTGTTGTTACTATCAAATTTCAAATGTTTGTATAAGTAATAGGATGGAAATTTGGCAATTCAGGCTTTTGTTACTTTAGGAAAGATAATGCACAAATTAACAGCTTCAGTTCTTATAATCTTAAGAGTCTTCTCATTGATGTAAAGTTCCAATCTTTGAAGAGTAAGGTAAAGCAATGTTTCAGGACACTTTCGTAGATTTATTTTGTTCAAATTTTTTTTTCTGAGTTTAGAAATCATTTGAAACTGTCCTTTAAGATTCTTTTCCTTGTTAGTCTCTTTTTATCTGTTTTTCTGCTTCATCCCCAAATCTTTTTTGTTCTGGGAAATGCTGGAGGTAGAGGAAAGATAGTTCATGCAGGAAGATAAAACCGGAAGAGACATTGGAGGTGGGAAAGGAAAAGGAGGAGGAGAAAGAGGGAAAGAGAAAAATGAAGAGAAGAAAGAGAGAAAAGAGAAAGAGATACTGACAGAAGAGGAAGAGAAGGAGATGGTGTTGCTTTGGAGTAAAAAGATTAGGGTCTTTGGAGTAAGATAAATATTTTGATCAAATCGAGAATTGCCATTTACCAGCTATTTGACCTTGAAGAATTTTGAGTATAAAAACGAGGAGAATGATAAACAAAATCTAAGACACTATGAAAAGTAAGTGTGATATCACACGTGATAGGTTTGAGCATGTGAAACTTACTCATTAGCGGCAAATTTCCTCTCCTTTTTCTTTTCCAAACCACCACCTGGAATTATTAATTATGAATTTGGCTCTGGCATTGCGACTGATCTTATGTGGAACACACTAGAACATCCATGTCAATTCCAAAGCCTGTAAGACACATAGCATTTATAATTTAATTCAGTCTCCTTTTCTATCCTTAAGTATAAGGATGTGGGAAATGAGACCTCAGCATCAGAATCAACAAAGAATCATTTTAAATAACAACCCCTAAGCTATCAGCAAGTAGTAATAGAGTTAATCATAAAAATTAAATTCAAGGAAAATAGAGGTTACTATTAAAAGGTACACTACCCTGTCTGTATTCAAATAGCAAAAAAGGAGGTTGTCATTCTCTCTTCTTTATAATACCAAAAAAAAAAAAACAACTTTTGAAAGAATGAATTGAACAGTAGCGAATGGCAATTTGCTATAATAAAGCATTTGGTAGGCAGGATAAAGACTTCTAGGGGATTGTTTGAGCAAAAACAGCCTACAAGATCAGCAGACACTATCTTAACAAACTTCTGATCCTGGAGTTTAAAAAAAAACAAAGAAAAAAAGAACAGGCACGATTGATGTGTGTTTTGTAGCACACTTTGTGCTGAAATTTGCCTTCTCAATTCATAAACAATGATGAGCACAACATCAGAATTCAGACCCTGATGATTTCCTGGTTGGTGTGTAGTTGCTTGGGATACTGTCTTCTAAGTGCACACAGGGGAAAGCGTTGTTTTACAAACGTGCCCTCTCTTTATTTTGAGCAGTTAGCTGAACTCTAAGCAGGGCACATTCAATGTGCTGTCATGCTCTGGCTTTTTTGTCGTTCGCCTGACTCACCAAAGATTGATTTTCTAAAGAGAAAATGTCATTATAAAATAGTCGTTACTTCTATCCTAACTACCGATAGATTTTATTTAGTAAGCATTTTATAAAGTATTCTTAGAGTCAAAAATATTTTTCGGTAGATAAAATGTCTCAGATTTTTGTTAAGTCCATTTGGCTAGAAGCTGCACAATGCAGTGTTATTTTTAAAGACGGTTAATTTTTAATTTTTGCTGCTGAGAATAAAAGTACTTGAAAATGTTTATAGCAGTTATATTTTGCATGAATGTTGTTTTGAAGATGCTATCCAGATTTTTTTATTTTGCATAATAGACTATTTCTACATACGTTCTAAATACTATCTTCCTTTCTGAGAATTTATAGTCTTGAATTAACTAAAAATATGGGGTCTCTGTTTGGATTGTTATTCTTTCTTTAATAAAGATGAACCTAAGATATCTATACCCTTTTGTATTGAAATAATCACTGAGAAATTGGCTTGGATCTAAAAAATTAACTATATTCTCCATGGCCTTATGCTAGACATCTCCCCTCTAGTGGAAAGTGTCACAAAATATCAATTCTGCTATTTGTGGGGTTCATCTCCTTAAAAAGTTTGCAGGTAGATATGATTTTAACCCTATTTTGTTGCTTTGGATTTTTTAATAACACGTTTCCTGCTCATGGTCTTTATCATTTGTGGTAACTTAAAGTTATTTAGACATTTATAGTTTGAGAGAATGCAATGAATAAAATTTAATCTTTAAACTGCCTTTATTCTAGAAAAAGACAAAAAACATACAGTAGAGAAGGTCAGCACTGCTATTACATGTGGAGTGTTGTTATTCTGGTCAAAGTCTTATTTTAGAAATTAAATGCTACTTCAGGCTTCACAGCTCACCGGATATTTCTGTGAACAAAAGAGAACAATTACAAGCTGTTATTAAGGCAGTGTGAGTGTCTGCATCGATACAACATTTTAAAGAGTAAGTGATAGGTCAAAGACCCTGGTGGCAAATGCATGTTAGTGGTATTGACTTCACGGTTAGTACTGTCCTAGATATGACTTGAAAGGAATAACCCAGACAAATTCTCAAGTCTCACAGACACCTCATTCCATAATTTGTCTAACTGTCATCTCTGATGGTCCTTGATGTTTCTTTCATAAGGACCCTCTGGTATCAATGTAGCAGATAAGCCTTTGAGAATTAGAGTATTAGGCTGTAAGCTATTCAGGACGGGGGAAGATGTGCTTGGAAGATGAAACACTTCAATTTCACAAGAATCGGAAGCTGAGACTCATAAACAGAAAGAGAACAGGTACAAATCAAGTCTAAATGAATAAACACCCATGTAAAGAGGAGAAGGGGAAAAACGCAATGAGGGCTGCTGCCCTTTCTCAGCTGTTTACTCTAAAGTTTCTGAAAAATTCATCTTTAATGTAGAATTTTTAATTCTATATAATTATTAAAACTGTAATTTTTTTTTGTGGCTGGGAAAGATTTGCCCTGAGCTAACATCTATTTCCAATCTTCTTTTTGTTTTCCCCTCCCCAAAGCCCCAGTACATAGTTACATATATTTTAATTGTAAGTCCTTCTAGTTCTTACATGTGAGCTGCCCCCACAGCATGGCTACTGACATGAGTGGCATGGTTCTGTGCCTGGGAACCAAAGTTGGGCCACCAAAGCAGAGTGTGCTGAAATTTAACCACTAGGCCATCAGGGCTGGCTCTAAAACTATAATTTTTAACTAGATAATTATGTATGAGTTTTATATGGAAAACCCAAAATGATTTGCTCCCGAAGAATGAAAAAAAAAATGCATCCATTTGAAGATCTATATTGAAATACTGTCCACTTCATAAAATTCTCTAGTATTGTTCTTATTTTGGCCAACTTGTTTTTCAAAATGCTCTTCAGATTTGTTTTCTCTGGTCTCCTTCCTGGCTGATCCCTTGCATTTTGGAGTTTTCGAATATTTAAACAAATGCAGTAGCTTATTTAAAATATGCTATTTGTTATGAAATAATTCAAATAGACTTAAAAGCATAATGAATAGTAAAGTAAGCATGACATACCTATCACCTATATCTAAAAAAATTTTCAATACTTTGATATTTGTTATATATTATATAAGTTCTAGATATTAAATATGTGTATGTGTATACATATTGTTTTACTGAATTATTTCGTTACCTTACAAAAACGGTGATAATTCGTCCCTAACTACTTTAATGACTCTCAACATAAAGTGATTCTCTTATATAAAAATACCATTGATATCTTAATCAAATTAAAATAATTTCCTAAAGTTATCTAATGAATACTTCATAGTCAAATTTCCCCAATAGTCCCAAAAATGTATTTTATTTTGGGGAGAGGTCTGGATCTAATCAAACATTATGCATTTCATTATTATATCTCTTAAATATCTTTTAATTTCCCTAGTTTTTCCCCATAAAAACATCTTTCGAAGAGTGCAGGTCAGTTGTATTTAGAGTGTTGCACATTCTGAATTTGTTTGATTTATCTTCTGATGTCATGTAACTTATTTTTCTACTTTTTGTGTTTCGGTATTATTGATCCTGTGTAAGCTCTTAATTGTTTTGCTTGTCTCTAATATTTCTACATTAAACTATGCTCCACAATAAAGACAAAATTTTCTTTACCAAGCACAGACCCGATTATGCCATTTTCCCCCATAATAGAGTAATATCCAAACTTCTTAGGATCATCTTCAAGACCCTTCACATTCTGGCTTTTATAATCTTTCCTCCATAGACGGCCTTCTTTTCCCATATATATAGCTCCAAAAGCAAGACTCACTCAAGCCAGGAAAAGTCATATTAGGTCTGACCAGGAGGTAGAATAGAAAGAATAACCATTTTATAATAAAAACTGTAAGACCTGTTTCTAAAAATAAGACATTTCATCATAGTTGGTTAGAAGTAAAGTTTTTCCCAAGAGCACATATAATGCCTCCAATTTAGATTGGAGATTCTTAGTATGAAGGGATGAAATCCCAAATTTGGAGTTTTTTAAGTCAAGTTGACTTTTTACAGGTGATCTTTAAAATAAAAAGCAACCCTTCATTTCTCATCTGACTTTTGTTTGGTCTTCCCACAAGAAAGACTGTGTTTTATTTAACTGTAATTTAGTCAATAGTATTTTTATCTTGTATCAGACTCTGTGATACAAGCATGAATAAGTCTCAGTTTTTCGTGAACTCTTAGGTGTGAATTCTTTCTATCCTCATACCTAGCTGCTATTAAGACACCTTATATAAACTCCTTTTGAATTTTTAACCTGAATTCTCATGTCTGAATTAACCCTTACATCTATAGTAACTCCCATTACTAATTTATCATGGAATTCATTTTAAGTATCTGTATTCTCTATGCTAGCTGATCTGATTTTACTTACTTATTATTATTACTTTTTAGCTTTTTTCTCTTTATCCAAGGTTAGCTCACAAACCTCCTGGATTAATCCTAGAAATTGTTTCTCCCAGGACCTACCTAAAGATTCTCCTATCTATGATAGACTGATCTGCCCCTTGATGAGACAATATATTTCATCATTGGTTTATAATATAATATCAACAAATTACATTAGATGAGTGCTAAATTTTTTCTACATGGGATATTTCTAACTCATATTCTTCAGTCTGTGTACATATACAATTGATTTCCATAATATAAATGCAAAATATATTTGACCTCTTTTGAATTTCATGCTATTTCTTTTAAATTAGAATTCCAGTGTGTTGATACGATTTTTATCTTTAGTGAATAAATGTTGATATTAACAACTTTTTCTGGGGTTGTTTTGTTCTTCTATCAAGACATTACAAATTAACATTGACTGGCATGCATCAAGACTATTTTCTTGTATCCCTAGTGAATGCATTCAATATTATAAAATGTAATAAAAACATTAGGATAATCATTAATTATGATTTTTCAATAAGCTACAATTCCAGTAATAGCACCACTATTTAGTCTCATTTTATTATATTTTATCTAAGTATTTCATGGAAAATTGTCATTCTTTTTCCTAAATCAATATACACTATTTGGATGGCATTCTTCTGTTCTACCAAACTCAGAATGTCATTTTAAATGTTTTATGCTTTATTTTAAATGACATGCTCTTTGAAAATCTACGTTAATTCCTATTGATTACCTTATGCTTCTAAATAAATGTTCAGAACCTAGAGGCTTAATCTTTAGAGTTTTGCTGAAGAACTTCACTTTAAATAATTTGTTAGCTACTTTTTCTCTAGCCTACCCAAACTTATCTCCCACGCTTTATTTCTCACTTCTACCTGAAAATTCAAACTATATATGTTGATCTCCAGATAGCTGGAATTTCTTTTATTTTCTTAGCCTACTGAAGAGGATTAACAGAGGTTTAGATTATATTTATAATTCTTTTCCATACTTTGAAGAGATAGTTAATTTAGACTTATTTATACAATATTAATTTAAGCAAGTGCTTTAAAAAATTATATTTCTTGTCATGTATATTGCTTTATTTTTGGTTCTTAAGTTGAACCGTAATATATCTGTGGGAGAAATTATATATGTTTTGTTCCTTTCTTTTGCTGTTAAACATGCTAGCATTACTAATATTACAGCTATTTATCCATAAACACTATTTATTTAATTAATCTTTTCATTTTCAATACCTTTTTATAGCTTTTTTTGTGGTTAGCTCTTTTTGCTATTTTTAGCTCACACACAGGTTGTCTTACTGTTACATGTATTTAAATATGTGCAAGTCTGATGGTGGATTTACCTTTCCGCTTTGTATTATCTTTGTGAAGTTTTCATTCATTGGTGATTTCCTGTGATGAAACTATATGATGCAGATTATGTAAGTAAAAACTATAGGGTCATATAATCTATGTTAAGGGAGAGAATATAATTTTACCTCATTATATTATACTTCAGTATTATATTACATTTCTCACAAATTAAAAGTCAAGACTTTTCTTCCCTGCTTTCAAAATACTTTCTTTTAATGCCTTTCCTATTTCCCTGGCATGAACATGGAAAATCTGCCTCCCCACATCACCTACCTGGTGTACAAGGAGGTGGTGGCACTGACTGCTGACCACTGGATGGCGTCAAGGTCTTTCCCAAAGAAGAAGGCCGCACTGACCTGCAGGTCTCCATCAAGGGCCCTGAGGCGATCTTGTACAGGAGGCCTGTTCCTCATGAAACTTTCTGGGGAAGGCCTTTCCTGCCTCGCTACCAAGGGCTACTTCTTGACCAAGATCTTCCACCCGAAAATGAGCGCCAACAGTGAGATCCGTGTCAATATGTCCAAGAGAGACTGGGCAGCCCAGCTGCGTATCCGGCAGGGGCTGCTGACTATCAAGTGTCTGCTGATGCCCCCGACCCGGAGTCTGCCCTCAACCAGGAGGTGGGCTGCCTGCTCTTAAAACTACGAGGGTACAGTGCCCCGGCCGCCTGCTCACAGGTTCACGGCAGTGCAGGTGGGCCCAGCAGCAGGAGGGCTGAGGCCTGTGGGGCCCCGGCCAGGGAAGCTGCGGCCTCCTCCACCGACCCCTCTGGAAGGGTCGAGGGTCCCATGACCAAGAAGCATGCAGGCAAGCCTGATCAGAACCTGTCAGTAAAAAGAAGGACAAGAAGCAGGTGCTGTGGTAGCTGTAGTGGGCTCTTCTCCCTTCCCAGGCCGCACCTCACCAGAACCCCTGACCACAACCCCAACCCTGTCTCTAAGTTATTTAAATTCTGGCTAAGGTTGAGGAGGGCATGGGAGGTCCTGCGACCTGGATTTGCTTTTGTAAATAGAACATCATCCTTGTTCTAAACTTCACATGTTGTTTTGATTTTCTCTTTCTTTCACCCCAACACATCCATTGAGATACTACTTTATGTCAGCTTTTATCTGCCATTTGTTTGCATTTTATAAAGATCGTAGCAGGTCATCATTTATCTAGTTCTACATCCAGTCTCATTCATTTTTACTCACTTTATACTGTACTCTTTCTCAAGAATGGTGCTAATAATTTGACTCTTTGTTTCAAAAATATTTAATTACCTACTGATACAATCTAATCTCATTATGCTACCATCTAAAATCCCCAGAAATCTAAGCCTTCTTTGTAGAGAGAATTGTGCCAGCTGAATGAGCCTGTGCTTTCAGTAATAAAATCTAAACTATTGACAGCATTCTTTTCTTTTCTGACCAGAGAGCTGTCCAAGTTTTATGACTCTTCCTGCTGATACTGTAGACTATGTTAGAACCACTGTCCCTCAACTTGTCTGTCTTCTACATTGCAGATCTCAATGATTCTAATTATAGCTCTTTTGACCCATTATTTGCTTTCTTAACTTCCTGTCTAGCCTGCACTTAATTAGGTTCTGGTAAAAAGAATCTGCCCTGGCACGCTCTGACCGCAAAGTTGTCTAGCATCTCCCAGACTCTGGCTGGGTCACAGAAAGTAGAGATCTTTGTTTCCAGTCAGTGATGTGAGAAAGCACCTTGCTGCCCCGGCTGTGCAAGCTTCTCTACGTCCTGAGTCCACCAAGTATTTCCATTTCCCTCTTCTCAAAAATGCAAATTTGAACATCATCATTTTCATGGGATTTTACTGATCTGTTCTTCATTGATCTGATTATACATTTCATCGTTGCTGGAAAATAAATGAGATTACATCTTAAATGTAAGTCCTTATTGACTGTTACCACTTTCATTGACCTCATTTTCTTTTTTGTTATCTCCTATAGCCCTTATAATTTGTTTACAATGACTAAAAACAAATTATTTGAAGTTGCCCCTACTATTTATATGAGTTTATGTTACATCTTATTATTTCTCCTTGTTCTTAAAATGTCCAGAAAAATTCTGCATTTATAATGATTTCTCAGCAGCATGTTTTCACAGAAAAATTGTAATGTGACTTTTGCTTTTACAGTTATTCACAAGAATGCTTGAAGATAATTGCAAGCTGAAATTGCAAGTGGGATATCAACTTCCTTTTGAACTGCCCATTAATTCCCTGGGTTGCAAACTTTATGGCACTGTTTCCCTAGTAAAGAAGAGTTGATGGTTATCTTTCACTTTAGAGTAAATGTAATAGGAGTGAAAGGGTTTGTCAGTCTCAAGATTTTGATCTCTCTGCTGCTATTTATCCCTGAATCTTTTTGTTACTCCTTTCAATCAAAAATATTGAAGATAACGTAAAACATATCTTTGCTAGGACATAATAAAGATCTTAGATTTGTATTTTTATTTTATAATTCATGTGAAGCTATTTGTCTGGCTGCATGCGTAACTTGCGTACCCATGTAAGTTGTATCATGACTTGATCTTTTATGAAAGTTGACTACATTTATATTTGGTTTCAGTTTTGGAAAAGAAATTGATTAATTAAAAATATTCTATTATCTAAGCTTTCCTTTCTAAATACAGTTTATTGAACAATCCTATGTGGTCTCAGGATAGGAAGAATAGGTAAATAATGACAGGACAGGATGAGTTATAATGCTAAACGGCTTGTTCAAAGTTACTCAGTGAGGTAAAAAAATAAAACTGTATGTTTCTCATTTCAGTATCCTCTCCTTAAGTAAAAAAGTAAATCACAGTAAATGTTTAAAAGAAAACATTTTGTTTTAATTAAATACACTAACATTACCTCCTTCTTCAGAATATAACTAAATCAAGTGAATATTTATGTAAAAGAGAAAATAAATTCTTACAAGTTCAGGCACCTTTGTTTCTCTATTTTTATTCTTATGATATCCTAAAAATAAAAAGCTAACTGAAAGTAGAAGTATTTATTTTATATAAGTCATACAACTTTGTATCCTGGTAGACTTTTGGGGAAAAGAAGTAGGTTGTATATATATATATATATATATATACGCGTATGAATATTGATATATATGTATATTGATATATAAGATATGTCCTCTTGCAGTTAATTTAAGCATAAAAACTCACACTTACTTCAAAATAAATTTTAGCAGGTTGAGGAATAGAATTCTATCGTACACATTGAAAATATTTTAAATTTCATCACCAAGGAAAATGTTTGTAAACTGTATAATTGATATAATCAGGTTTACACTACATAAGTAGGTAGCAGATATGGGTGTTGGTATAGAATACTAGACAGTGATAATCCAAGCCAGCCAAATAGCAATACTTTTTCATTCTTTTCTTATTATCATTAGTGTATTTCCTAGTCAATTAAATGAAGTTATTCAGCCAAGGGTCAGTTATTTTCACTAATTGGTTATTCTTGATGCATTTAAAAAAATGTTTAGGTATTGAAATTGATTTGGTGAAGAGAATTACATTGCTGTGAAATATCTTGGTAATCCATTTATGATTTGAAACAATTGACTGAAAGAAATTTACTTGCCCTTTTTCTTCTGTAATCTCAAATGTAGCATGAGAAGTTATCTTTATTCATACGGTGATAGTGATAGACAATGGTTGTGCACTGGAATCTACATAAATCTCAGAGTTTTGTCAAATCAATCCTGCTGATCTTTGTGAGTTTAGGAAAAGTTTGCATAGATTATTGCTTTTTTCTAAATCTGGTAATTGAACTATGCACAAACACATACAAATCTAAAGATAACCTATCCCTTTGATTAGTTAACTTCATTTTTCATTATCGTTTATCAACATTTTAAAACAAATTATTTTTCAGATCGTCTAATTAAGACTGTGAAGAGAATGGCATCCAAGTGTAATCTGTTCACTGAACTATCTTGTTTTGAATTATTTCCATTTAACTTAGTGTATGTTTGAGTGAATGTATACCCTTATGATTAAACTGGTAGAAATCAGAAAAAATGTATTGCATAATACTCCAGTATGAACTTGAGACTTGTTTGCTATATTTACATACTAATCTAAGCCCTTTTTACAAATTAAGTCATTTAATAATTATAACTCTATGAGGTAAGTGTTACTATTATCTCCATTCTATAGAGGAGGAGATTGATGAACAATGCCATTAAACAGCTTGTCACAGTCACAGGGCTAGTATATGCGAGTGCCAGTTTTCAAATACAAAAAGTCTACATCCAATGTTTATACTCTTTCCCTTTGCTGTTTCTCATAACTGCAGAAACTCACTTTGCTGACTTCTTATCATTCAGAGCTCAGCTAAAATATCACTTACTCAGAAGGCCTTCCCATATCAACCAGTCTGAACTGGTTTTGCTGCATCATCCTTCCCACTTACATCAGTGTTGATTCCATGATCTGGCTTTCTTGTTTTAATCCTTTATAGCATTCATTAATATTTAAATCCATCTATCCATCTATCTGTCTATCTATCTATCTATCATCTAATAATCTACTCACTCCCCTACTCCAGATTGTAAACTCCTTGAGCAGAGAAAAATTCTCAGTCTTGTTCAGCATCCTATTCCCAGTACCTATACAATGACTGGCACATTATAGATAGTTATTAAATAATTGTTTCAGTATTTATATAATTGAATAAATAAATGTTATATTTGTAAAATTAATTGGATTTTTGTGAGGCCTGCATACCATGAAACACTTGAAAACCATGGGGATTCAAAGTTAGCCAAAACTAGGTTTGAGCTTCAGCTCTATCACTTTCCAGATGCATGACCTTTTACTAACTATTGAAGTTTTAAAAGATTAACTGTTTAAAATAGAAATAATAAGCATACCTACATTATACAGTTGACTTGAGGCTAAATTCAATGATATTTGTAAATTTACAGTATATGTTACATAACAATCACTCAAATGTTTGCTTTACGTATTATGCAGAGAGTGATCCACTTGGAAGGGAAGCAGGGTGAAACACAGAAGAGCATCTAAGAATGAGGCAAGATCAGACTGATCACAACAAAAGAAAGCTTTGTATCAAACTAAGTCAAAACCAGAATTGAAAGTTTACTCTATAATCACACTCTACTAATATTTGTTAGTTTCTAGAGGCCTAATAAATTACACCCCTTTATTCCTTTTTGGGGTTTAATCTACTAAAGGGATATGTGTTAGTGTCAGAAAGATGGTGATTACAAGTGGAGGATGTGACTGAGATATGATCCCAATCTTTTCCTTATACTTCAGCCCATTAGAAAACTTATCCCCCCACTCAATGCTGCAGGAGTGCCCTGGAACATTATCATGTGGATGAGGAAAGACTGCCTTTTCCAGCCCAGCAGATTTGAAAGAGAAGGAGAAAGGACCAAGTCCTGCTCCTTTTCTTAAATCCACCCATCAGCTAGATCATGTCCATGTTTAGGAGAGGCTCTGAGGTGGGAGAGGGAGAGGACAGTCTTTCCATTCTAGTATTTCCAAGTGGTTCTCGAACAATTATTTATTATCTCCAATATTTGTGTTTTAGTTAAGTGAACTACATGTGGTTGGTTACAAAGTGTTTGGCTTTTTTCTCAACTAAGTTACTTATCATCTTCACAAAATGTTAAATGAATCTGATGAGTTATTTTTAAGAAGAGAGAAGTACCTGATCAAGATGAACCTCTAGTCGATATTTCAGGCAATCAGGCTGGTGGGTAAGCAACGCCGCTTACACAAAGTTGCCCGGGAAAAGCCTGTTCGCGCTTCAGCGCTTCATGTGTCACTCACCACGGAGAGAAAAATGGCTGCTGGAGCAGAATCAACACTACCTGTTGAAAAAATTTCATCCTCAGCACAAGGAAATGGGATGACATAAAAATCTTCTCTGGGAGATAAGTATTTCCATCATTAATAGAAAACGTTCACTTTTATAGACATTTCGAGAAACCTTTTAGAATTTGAATGTGCTAGCAGACAAGTACATTCTGCTTAAAACCACCTTCAACATTTTTTTTGCCTTGTCATTACAGTAAATGTGAGTAGTGTGTGCAGTGTTGTCAGCGGCCACTGACATGGAACGTTGTAGTCCCTTGTCTCTGACTAATCAGCTATGAGATGTTAGCTCTTTTTATTATTTTTGAAACCGCTCACATTAGTGTAGTAGACTTTGCACACTTTATGTGGTTCTACACCTTTGAAACCTCTCTCTGTACCAGCTGGGGCATCTTCACTGCCAATTTGTTACTGGTTCATTACCATCACAGGTTGAGTTATCTGATAGAATGATCCATTTGTTTGAATAATGAACCTTTCAAAGAAAAGAGATTTTTCCATGTTTTAATTATTAATATTTATATTAAAACTATATTAAATTTTAACAGACGAAAATAAACATTATTAAAAATGTACACATTATTGATTTTGTAAACTTGCATCATTATTTTAAAATCAAAATTTTATCAGGGGCTCCCAGTTCTTAAGCCACCATTTTCAGAGTATTCCAAAGACTTAGACAATTTACTATTTACTTTTAGTATAATTAAATGGTATCAACATCAGACTGCAGCGGTATAAGTTGCATACAGGCAGTCTTTACCATGTTAACTGAATCCCTTGCTTATTGGAATCATCTCCTCAGTTTGTGCAGGTCATTGGTAACTGAGCCATGCAAAGCGAGGACACAGTTCCAATATGCCCTAGTTTTGGTTAATTTTAATAGTATAATTTTCCTCTTTAAGTCAGCAAGTTGGGGACAATCAAATATTTCCTGTTGTTAAGCAATGTGGAATACTTTTTCACAGATGAATTCTCAAACTGGGTAAAATATTAGATATGGACATCTAATATTTACCATTAATAATTTATATACTTTTCATTAACCTTGATTTTCTCAAAGCAAAAAATATAATCAGTACTGGCATAGTGTTTTCACTTCATGTCACAGTGGTCACCCTTGATTTTGAAGTGTACTTGACTTTGGGGATCTTTAGTTCTGTCCACATATGTGTTTTTCTTCTCTAAAATTGTTAAATTTGTCTTGAAAGTGACTGTAGAACATTTATCACCTCTGACCCATTCATATTTTTTGAAAAGTATACCCTAATTTCAGAAGAATAAAAGAAAAACAGGAAAAATTGCAGTTTAATTTAAAAATAAGAATAATCATCTAAAGATAATTTTAAATACAATATTCTTATAACTTTAAATGCATAACAACTATTTTAATTTTTACGCATTGTGTTACACATACATAATCTTTATATAGTTACAATGGTATTACTTATATCGTTTTTAAATTTAATAGGTCCTATGTGTTTCCCATGTTTTTGCAATGTCTTCATATTTTAGATTTTGAAAATTTCACAACTTACTGTCTGAAAAAAGTCACAGCTTGAAGGGAATGAGAGGGGGCAATCTGGGCCTGGGTCCGACATCTACACAGCTGACTGCTCCTCAGGCTGGGCGTTCTTGGCCAGGTGCAAGTTCTATATGGAATTACTAAGATCTTCCAGCGAAGGCCTGCAGCCGGCCTGACTGGAAATCTTTGAGCAGGTTCAGCAGTCCCCCCTCCATCTCAGAGACATCCGTCACCTTGGTCAGGAAGGAGTGCTGCAGGGGGGTGCCTGCAGAGCCGCCCCTACCTCCGGCCAGCACTGGGCGGCGTTTCTCCTTGCCTACCCTCTTGAACTTGGTCCACTGCTTGAGGGATGGCAGATGAGGGAGTCCCAGGGCCAAGGAGCCACTGTGGCTGGTGGGCACAGCGACCCTGTGTAGTGTGCCTGGGGCCTGGGCTGGCTGGGTCAGGCAGGGCTTGGGACTCCTTTTCTTCTTCTTGTCCTTCACTGGGTGCTGGCTGAACCTCAGGCCCTGGGAGGGAGGCAACCCTGGAGGTTTGGGGTCTGGAGAGATGCTTCTGTGTCACCACAATTTGTTATTAATCTTTATTTTTACCATTGCCGTGAGAAAATCTTACCTCAGCTATTCTGCTGATCGAGGAGGTTTGAGCAGACTTGAGCCCACCTGATAGCAAGAAGCCCAGCCCAGCCAGACCTGTGTCATGAAGCGAAGTCACCCAACTAAGCTCTGTCTAGATTAGCCACCCTTCAGACAAGCTCTGTTTTGCACTAATACTGACTGATTCATTGTCAAAACAGGTATTTTTGGAAGTCCTTTTTTTCTTTTTGTAAGAACTACCACTGATATTTACTTTTTAAACAGCAGCATCTATACCATACATATTTCTCCCTCAACGTCTCAAATGGTAGTGTCCTGTAATAACTACTCAGTATGCTTAACCAATAATAATGCACACCCAAAGTTACACATTGTTATAAACCATTATAATCCCGATACAATTACTCTACAAAAAAAAAGAAAAATGAGTGATATTAGCAATATGAAACATAACAAACCCACGAGTTCAATAAATTAGGAAAGCAAATGCAGATAGACCTCATATAATTTATACAGTCCCACAGGCGTGTGAAAATTCTTACTACCAACCATTCTAAATGACATAGGTCTATCATAATCTTTTAATTATTTTATATAACGATTCAACAGCTAGTAAAGAGCTTGAGCTCATACTGGATATTCAATAAATGAATTGAACTGATTCTTTTGTCTGAAGCAAACATTTTTTGAATTATTTTGTTTCCAGAAAATGATAAAAACTATACAAATGTAAAACAATGCAATGGCACAGTTCTCAGATTTCAGAAGAGTCTAATCAAATGATACTTTGTTCTTCCATTTATAGCTCCTCTATCTATCCTTAATTGTGTCTTAGGACCTCTTTAATAGAAAAAAAATAGAAATAGCCACAATAGTCACATCCTCTGCCCTTTCTAATCTCTCTTTCATATTACTACTTGTGGAATTATCCTTCTATGAAACAAAAATCTGTGGTTGTCACTTCTTTGGTTAAAAATCCTTAGTGCCTCTGTAGGCAAAGATCTACAATATAAATTTTGTTTTGTTTAGCACAAAATGTGGAGGTATTCCCCCACCTTTTTTAAAAGTCAATCCTAATGTATACCTTTCTTTGTTCTACCCATCTAGCCTAAACTCCCACCATACAGTATACCTCATGCTTAGTTACATACTATTTTCTCTGTCTGTTCCTGGTTTATCCACCAGAGAAATTTCTACCCATTTTTCAAAATCAACACAAATATCTTCTCTGTGAGATTGACGCTCCTGTTCTTTATGCAGAAATATTTCCTCTGTTGTCCAGGCAACCATGGAAATTTGTCATATTTCTATTATATTGCTTACCATACTATGTTTCCATTTCTTTGGTAATCCAGCTAGAATTTGTATAATATTCAAGTATAACATTTTATTCTTTGTACACTTCTGGAGAATTATCAGAATTTAATATAAGATAATTACTTTGTAAATATTTTTGAAAGCTTAAATAAGTTAGGTAAATCACCTTGAGGTCAGTAATTACCAAAAGGCACTGTTTTTAACTTGATAATTATTTGAAGTTATTATATAGTTGTTGCTTATAAGGATGTTGCTGACAAAGTCTCAGCTATTTGGTGTTATCATTTCATAGGCTATATAAACATTCAAAATAATCATCAACACAATTATTCAAAATAAATGTCTTATTCCCTATGGGATTTTTGATAAGTAGCTGTTAAAAATAACTTATATTAGTAACTCTTATTACAGAAAATATGGTGAAAAATATGGTTCAAGCATGGCACTGAGAGCCTATGTATATACTTTTTATTAAATTCTGCATTTTTGTTTCATACAAAATATTTATATTTCCTTGTTATCAACTTTTAAAGTATTTTGATTACAAAAACAAAATTTATTACTGAAAAATGGAAAACAAAAATTTAAAATTTACTCATAATTGCTTTACTCAAGATAGAGGTAAACACTCAGCATTTACCATATGTTTACCTTTATCACTGTCTATTAATCTATATTTTGGTAAACATGAGACCTTACAATATATGTTGTGTTGAGATCTGATTTTTCTACTAAATTATATATTCATGAACATATTTCCATAGACTACATGTAATTCTACAGCCCTGCTACTGAAAGTGTGGACCATGGACAAACAGCAGGGGCATCACCTGGTTGCTTGTTAGAAATGCAGCGTCTCAGGCACCTCCTCATTCTACTGAGTCAAAAATCTTCATTTTAATAAGATCCTTGAGTGATAGCATGCAAATTAAAAACTGAGAAACCTTATGCACAGCATCATTTTTAATTGCCATGTAGTATTCATTTCGGATATATCATAATTTATTTAACCACTCTCCTGATTGCTTTTCTTCATTACATGTGTCAAATAATATTTTCTTTGGTTACATAATTCTATTGAGTGACTATCACATAGTTTTCCTGCTCTTCTAATCTCCAATTTATAGAGAGTTATGTTCCTTTTTTTGATTACCATATGTAATTCTAAGGCAAACACTTTGTGTGTGTGTGTGTGTGTGTGTGTGTGTAGGAGTTTTAGAGAAACTGAAAGAAACTTGTGTAACTAGAGCCCAGGTCGGGCAGAATGAGACTACAGTGGTGATAAGGGAGTAGGACAGAAATGAGGCCGTGTCCAGATTTGAATCGTTATTCTCACAGCGTTAGGGAGTTGTTGAGTGGTTTCAAGCAGATGAGTGTCATAATCTGATTTGCATTTTAAAAAGATCAATCTGGCTATAATGTAGTGAAGTAGATTTTAAAAGAGAGATGTTGACAGCTGGGGTTGGGTGATGACAATGGAAATGGAGATGAGGGACAGATAGTTAGGAATTCAAATCAAGATTTGGTGATGGATGGACTTTGGGGGTGAGATGAAGTGTGCTGGGTGGTTTGTGGATTTCTGGCTGGAGAGATGGGTGGATTGTGGTATGATCTAGTGAAAACTAGAGAAGGATTAACTTTAAATATGGAAAAAAATACTTATGAATTAACTTTATGTTGTGATGAAGTTGAAGTGCCTTGAGACAGCCAAGGGAAGCTCCTCACTTATAGTCTTTCCACTGCAATTGGAGTGTTTAATGAATGTTATTATTTTTATAGTTTTTTTTTTTTCCTTTTTCAGAGCTGCTTCTTCTGCCATCTGGCTTACTTGTAATTTGTAAGTACTCTCCATTAGTAAAACCTTGAGAAATGGTCCTAAGAATTCTCATGCCTTCCAAGCTATTATTATTCTTGATTAAATCTCCATATGAATGTCCATGTGCTTTGATATCCTGAAGATAAAACACCCTGATGACACTGATGTTCACTCGTATAAACAGTCTATTTAGTTGGGTCTCTGATATAATACCCATTCTTTCCTCTCATCCAGGATCTTGATATTTTCTTCTAGTCACTGACTGAAGCTGTTTCAGCCCAGATTATGCACTGGGATATACGGTGCTGCCAATTAATCAAACTATAATTATTGCTTCTGTTCAGAAACTCTGGGCTACTACACTCTATCTATCAGGTCAGAAAGTGATGAGCACATAAAGATCTTTAGTATCCAGAGTTAAAGTGCACCAAATTCCCCTGGGTGTTGGGACTTTCAGTGCTGGCTTGGTTTCACAGCTAAAATAAACCATAGACATTTAATCCAAGCTCAGGAGGCCCCAAGTTTTTTCCATCGGCCTATCATGCAGGCCGCATGCTTCATGGTGAAGCTCCCTCAAACTATGACTTTTATATTTGAGAATAAAAGATTACCAAAGGGGACTCTATCTTTAAATTTATTAAAATTTTTGGTACATAAAGCGTGCTCAATGTAATTGAATGATTGAAGTCAGATAAAGTTGTACGACCAAGTTACAGAATTTCGCATACCTCCAGTTTAAACTAAGATTTTGAGGCACAGTATTGAATATGCAGAAAGAAGGTCATTATTTTAGCTCTTCTAAAACACTAAGGATTTAATTTAAATTGTGGCTCAATGTTATAAATATGGTGGATACAATTATTGGGGTTCCCCCTAGAGCATTTCTTAGATAAGCAATTTTGGGTATGAACAAACTCTTGTTATGTGAAAGTGAAGGAGCTGTCTTTTCCATGTTGTAGGTAGGAGGAATTCACATTCATCAAAGCCTTCTTTGAATGACTTTTGATAAGAATTAGCCAGAATAGTAAATAATAGGAAAGGGGTACAGATTTGACAGCCTAATTCTAACTTTGAAAACTCTAAACAAGAAGATAGACACTTAGTCTTCCATGGCCAGTTACTGATGAATAATGCATTATCACTAAAAAGGGACCAACCTAAGGTACGATCATGAAATTCCCATTACCGTAAATCTCATTACAGCATAAGAAGAAGTTTTTACCCAAACAAAATAATGAATTTTCTTTCTTGAGATTCACATGTAAGAAGTAACAGATTTCTAAAATGTGAATTAAAATTCTCATCCTCAGAGGAATATATTTGATATACTGCACTTCTCTGCAACATTCAAAAATCACTTTGATTGATGTGGAAGTTCCATATGCAATCTGTACAACTTGAATTATGTATTATTGAATTGACTAAGAACTTCTGTCAATATGCCCCAGTTTTTATTTTTTAAGTGAACTAAAGATAAAATTATGATGGCTTGGATTTTTAATTACAGAATCTGGAATTTCAGTAATGTACAGTCCAGTTTAATTGTAAAGTTTTGCCTACTGATTCATTCAGTTATTAGTGAGATAGCATTCAATTACTTATAATATTCCTTTGAAAGTAAGATTTTAAGCTACTTCTCAAACATATAAGAATCAACATTTTGTGTTATTTTTTTCTGCATTTGAATTGACCCTGAATAGTGTATGCTTTTCTTTCTTAACAGTTATCCATTTACCAAGACTTTGATAAGGAAATAGTCAGAACATCCCTTTTTGTCATCTTGTTTTACTAGTAGCCAAATTGAATACGTTCTTTGATATTTACAGGGATAATTATATTGTAGATAAAAATTTTTTTTATACCAATGCCCTTATTTTATGACAAAGGTCTCATATACATACACAGTTACATAAACCTGAATAACTACCTCTTTTGGGAGAAGGATGAATTACTTGAAATAAGTACTGAATTTGGAGTTAGGGTACCTGGAGTTCAGCCCTAATTCTACCACCATCTGGGGGTACTTTGTGGTCTTATGCAAATCACTTAATCTCTGATATTAGGTTCCCAATGTCAGTATAGAGATAGTGTTTAATTATCAGTTGTCTCTCAGCTGTGAAAATATATAAAACTGTGGGAGATTTTACACATTTCTTTGCACGTCCATTGACTGATACATTGTGCACAATTATTGCTTGTACATATGTTTGTAAACATAGACTTCAATAAAGAGTAACTCGTACATGTCAGAAAGAAGAGTACAAAAAACCCAATGGGAAAATGAACAAAGAGTATAAATAAGCAAGTCAAGGGAGAGAAAAATTGGATGGTTTACAAGTATGTTACAAAATGAAAGTTTACGCTCATTACAGAGAAATGTAAATGGAACGGTAATAAACAAAGATAAAGAAAAATAAACAGAAGCTGATCTTTTTCCAGGGGAATGGAGAGCAGAGACCATGACAGTCCAAATGCTATACACTGGCTCTTGCAAATATTAGATTTGGTAGCTCTTTGATCAGCCACATTGTCTATTATCATTCTGAATTAGAGAAAAATAGCTTTATTTTTGAATGTTTTGAAGTCAAATTTTCTTTGTCTTAAACTTTAAACACTCTTCTATTATGGTTACCACTAGGCCTACCATTATCATTGTGGTTTCTTTAAGCCACTGTGTTTCTTTATAGCCACTGTGTCCTTGGCTATATTTCTGTTCTAGTCTTAAGCTTAGAAGTTCACCAAAGCATAGCAGACAGGCTAAAAGATAGAATGAGGAGCAGACTTTCTAGGTTCACACCCTCACTCATCACTTTGGCATATTACTTAATCTCTGTGTTTCAATTTCCTTATTTGTAGAATAAGAGAGATATCTCACCAAGTTGCAATTAGGGTTAAATGAGTTAAACATGACAAGTACTAAAAAAGAGTTGATATGTAATGAAAAAGCTGCTATGTAATTAATAGTAAAGCAAATATTGCTGCTGAGAACATTAGTAAAACCTTTTTCTCAGAGGTTCAGGGAAAACTCTGTCCCAACTCAAATATTCACATTCCCAAACTTTACACAATTTCAGATTTAACTATTAATTTTTTTAGGACATATGTGAATATAATCAACCACTATTTTTTAAGAGCTGATTATTTGTCAAGTATTGTGGTATGTACTTTCAAATGCGTTGAATTAAACAAGGAGGCAAGTAGACTGAAGTGGCTCTAATGCCATGGTAGTCTACTTAAGTAACCTGAAAGCTAAGCCTGTAAATGCCTTAAGGTTTGAAATCGGAATTTAAGGACAAACAATCAAAAACAGCCAACTAGGCTTTAACCTGTAGCCAATCGATGATCCTTGCTTTTTTAAACTCTCAAAAATTTTAATGTGCCTCAGTTTATCTTTTAACACTTTATCTCAATAATCTCCAAAATAACTCTGTTATACCATATTGGTGATGAAAATGTGAGGCATCAAAAAGGTAAATTATTTCATAGGATGTGGTAAATATCTCTATTACCACTAAGAAGAAGAATCAGAAGGAGAAGGACAAGAACAAGAACAAAAAGGAAAGGAGGAGGAAGAGGCGGAGGAGAAAGAGGAAACATGGGGGGAAAAAGGAGAGGGAGGAGGAGTAGAAGGGGGAGAGAGTGGAGGATGTCAGCAAGTAAAAGACAGAGTGGAGAAGAGGAGGACCACGAGGAAGAGAAGAGCACAGAAACTGATACCTAAAGAGATGGATAAAATAGTAACAGAAACAGATGAATGTGAGTGCAGAAATAACCCATAACTACGTTGGCTGGTCTCTCCTTCATTCAGGAAAAGGGGGCTTTTTAATGCTGCCTAGTGATCCTATCATATTTCCCTTGGGATATAGTACCATGCTTTCTCTGGGACTTTATTTCCTCTCCCTCCTCCCCTTGCTCTCCGTCTTCCAGCTACACTGGCCTCCTAGCTGTTCCTGAACGTGTGAAACACACCTTCATCCAAGGCTTTCGTACCTGTTGCTCCCTCTGCGTGGACTCATCTCCCCAGCCATCTGCAAGATGTCCTGTTCTCTCGCTGCCTTCGGGACTCTCAAATGGCTCCTGCTGAGCAATATACTGAATTGTACACACACATTCTAGTTACATTTTATCCCCCTTAAGCCTCTTCATTTTCATGGCACTGATTGTTACCCAATATAATCATTTGCTATGTGATGTAAAAAATTTTTACCTGTTTTCCCACAGTGAGGGGCACGGTTTTGTCTTGTTCACTGCTTTATCTACAGCACCTAGAAGAATTCCTTATCCACAGTAGGTACTCAGCATCTTTTTTGTTATATGAAGGAATGCTCTTATTTCATGCCAAGCTTTGCTCCAAGTGCTTTACATATCTCATCTCATTTAGTTCTCACTAAAAGAGTTAAGTACTATTGTTATGAGTTAAGTGCTATTGTAACTTGCGTTTTATGTAAACAGAAGCTAATTTAGAGATGTTAAATTTCTTGCCCAAATCCCATAGCTAATAAGGGTTGGATAAAGTCAAGTCAACTCAGTCCACTGCTAGTACACAGTGCAACACTTGGATCTAATATCTAAGTTGCAGAACTGGATTTAAATGATGAGTTTAATTCCACTGCCAGTCTGACTCAGTACTCCTTTCTAGATTCTGTGCTAGAGTGTTCTCACACATTTTCAGCTTTAATGATAACAGTAAGCTTAAAAATATCTATTATTCTGTCTGGTCTGCAATTAAGTCTCAGAAAAATTTTGACCTGAGAAATGCATTGAAATTAAAAGTGGCTTTAGAAAACATTTCTTCCTCAATTTGAAAAAAAAAATGCACTGAAATCTTTCTTACATTCAGTATGTAAGGAGAGAATAACGCTAATCTGTGTTTTCCCTAAGGTTTTCTTAAAATTCAGTACATCTCTTAAAATGAAACTATTCCACAATAGATTGATTTAAGACAGGAGCTTTTTTAATATAGACTTTATTGGTCCATTTATTCTGTGACTGTTCAACAAAACTTTTACCTGCCTGTGATTTAGTTTGAATGTCGTTTATAATAATTACATATCCAGCTGGCTGCCATTTAAGGCTAGAAAATAGATTCATTTTTTCCCCTGAATTTTCTGTAACATATGCATTACCAGTAAATAAAATGATTAAAATATCTACACAAAGAAAATATCACTATATGATTTACTTAAATTGACAAAAAGTAATGGAAATATTATTCTGGCTGCCACTCCACCCTTATTACAGGTCATTATAGTTAGCAAGCTTAGGCAATTAAGTTATTCTATACAATATTCCTAATACAATCCTGGGGACATTTAAAACCAGCCTGGGTGAAGTATTACAAAGTACATTGAAAGGAGTAATTTTGCTCAGGCAGGGAGATTTATTTAGATTCAATACATCTTTTCTTTTTCCCTGTCATTGCTCCTAATTTTTAAAGGACAATTGTACAAATAATAGTGTGCCTATTTTTTTTTTTTGAGGAAGATTAGCCCTGTGCTAACTACTGCCAGTCCTCCTCCTTTTTGCTGCAGAAGACTGGCTCTGAGCCAACATCCGTGCCCATCTTCCTCTATTTTATATGGGGGACACCTACCACAGCATGGTTTGCTGAGTGGTGCCATGCCCCACCCGGGATTCCAACTGGTGAAACCCAGGCTGCTAAGAAGTGGAACGTGCACACTTAACCGCTGTGTCACCCGGCTGGCCCCTCTTTTCTTAATTTAAATGATTTTTAGTTATCGGGAACTGTATATTTGGGGAGTGAGAAAGAGGAGAATGTGGGATAGATACCTGGGGAGCAGACTACTTGTTTCTAAAACAGATTTCTTAGCAATTCTTAATTCTTGACCTTGTACACTCTGCTCCCTGTCCTCTTCTCCAGTGCATTCAAACACAGCATAAGGAGAAGTGGACACCTTGAAACCCAGGAAGCAAGCTTCTCTAGCACGAAGGGAATTTAGGTAAAAGATGTAGAGGACGGACACAAACAGTAGTCACCCTTCAAAGTGGATACAGACAGTACTCGTTTTGCATGGTTATCCAGAACCACAAAAATGACTGTGCGTGTTGAAACCATGCAAAGCAATCTTAATAATCGTGGGGAAAAACTATTATTTTTCTGTTATCCTTAAACATTTTTGTTACTTTAAAAAGTCTCTTACAGACTGTCATAAATTTATAGAGAAGTGAAAAAAAAAGTGAAACTAATATTTATTTAGTACATTGTAATTTTAAAAATTAGAAACATTAACAAAGTATTTGTTAAAAACTTACAGAGGGGGCCGGCTCTGTGGCCGAGTGGTTAAGTTCCAGCGGCCCAGGGTTCGGATCCTGGGCGAGAACATGGCACCGCTCGTCAGGCCACGTTGAGGTGGCGTCCCAATCCCACAACTAGAAGGACCTGCAACTAAGATATACAACTGTGTACAGGGGGGGTTTGGAGAGATAAAGCAGAAGAAAAAAAAAAAAGATTGGCAACAGTTGTTAGCCCAGGTGCCAATCTTTAAAAAAAAAAAAACCTTACAGAGTAGTTTGAACAGTTCTTGCCTTTTTCTTCTTGCTGAATAACTTACGATTTGGAATCAGTATCTCTTCTATGCCTTGACAAATTGTCGTACTCTTTTCAAAGTTTGAATTGGCTTCCAATGTTCTACCAATTGTGCTTTCAATATTGTGAAATATCCTCATGAATTCATTTAATGTGAAGGGTTTTTTTTTGTCAGTGTCGCTTCCTCTGGGACATCTTCATTCACTTTGTCATAACCACTTTCCTCATTTATGACGATAAGCCTGCCTTCACTAAATTCCTATGGCTTCGTGTGAAGCCTCTCAAATGTCAATAATGTCAATGTTCCCAAAATTAGCTCTAACTCCATTTACTTTTGATTTATATTTTACTTTTGGTAAATTTTTGTTTCTTTGATTCACTCTCATCCTTGTTCACCCATTCCCTCTTTTGATTATTCATTTTTGCGTAGTGTTAGGTATGTTTATTGCTAGGAGACAAGGAGGCAATGCAACTACAGGTTTAACCATCTGTGCATGAACTGAATAACAGACATGGAATGACCAGTCACCAGCAGACGCTGAAAGAAGTGTTGCGATTGGTCAATAATTACGATGCACATCTGTTACTGAGGTAGTTGATCTGTGGACCAACAATCTAGCAGCAAAGTTTGTACTTTATGCAATTGCCAAATACCACGGTAACTAAAATTTAAACCATGCTGTTGAGAGGACTGTGTTACTTATATTTAGCTATACAGTGGTAACTGAAATTCATACGTAATGGACTGTGCAAATCAAGGCCTGACTGATATATTGCTGTTATGCTTAATATTACCGTTGGCATCTTCGTTCTTACTACTGTCTTTTATTGAATGTCTATTATGTGCCAGGCATTGCTTGGCTCTTGCCAAACATTATTCCTTTTAATCTTCACATGAAATCTATGTGGTATTATAATGTTTATTTTGCTGATGAGAAAAACCAGGGTATAATTACTTGAGATTTTTCTAAGGTTCTTCAGTAAGCAGCACCAGCCAGAACTAGGCCAATCTAATTTCAAAGCTGATGGTAGCTGGATTTCACATTATTAACTCCTTTTTATTTAGTCAATAATAGTTTCCTATAAAATAAGCTTTCCTGAGCCATTTATAATTTCAGCTGGGGCTTATGAGATAATTCTTCCTGGGCTAAGAAGTTTCACTTATTTCCCATCTGTCTTGTGAAGAGGTAACTGATACCGGTTATGAAGGTCCAAATGTAACTATGTTTTATTAAAGCTTGCTCTAGGACTGTTTATTCTGGTCCTCAAAGCCAATGCTACAAAGAAATTGCAGTGTATTTTATCACAAAACATCTAATTTGAACCATAATAAGGCAGTGCTCAATGACCCTCTAGAATTTGAAGTCCACTGAAATTAAATTATTTCATTCTCTTCTGTGTACTGCCAGTGTAGTACATAGAATAGTACAGAATAGGGTGAACTCAGATGAGCTTTGGTTTAATCAAGGTGCTGAGTCACAATGGGCTCTCTAGCCTAGATAAAGCTTTCTCAGGCAGGAATTTCAATAATACACTCATTAATTAAGTTATTCTAGCCTAGAAAATAGAGCATCAAAAGTATAGAGCATTCCCATGTCCTTTCCTACCCTGTTTGTCTTTTTGTGTTGGTTCAACATTTATAAACTATACATTCCATTTTTTTTTAGAATTCCAAAACGAACTTCATATTAGCTAAAGTAAGCATTGTTACAACTCGTGAGACTGATTAATTCAGATTATTAATTTTTGGGTAAATTTTGTTTAAATTTCAACTTTCATTTGAAATGATAAGAAAATGCCAAGTGTAAGGTGATGTGAGACCAATCTGGAACGTTTCCTGATATCTAAGATTAAAAAAATTCATCTTCCCTAAGTGCTGTTTGCTTTTTCTAATAGTGAATTAATATTTGTGTGATTTAATTTAACTCAGTGAGGCTGTGAAGCCTTTAGAGCATAGTGGGGACCTCACAAGACCCCTTGTCACCCAGCTAGTGCACTGAGTGTGATATGTTCTAGACAGTTCCAGAAAAAGCTGCTTCTGACTAAGTTTATGGAGATGATGGATGGATTTTGTTTCCCAGGTCATTGTTCTTGATGAGGTTATTTTGGGGATGAAGTCTATGAAATGAGATTCAATAAAAGAGAAAACCTGATGCTTTTAAAACACTCAAATAAAATCTCTAAGCTTCTTAAAAGCAGTCTAATCAATGTCTATAAAGTGATTATATCACTGTGTGGTATAAAATACTCTCAGTTTTGTATTTATAGTGTTATGTTAAACTGTTTGTTAACACATATCTCCTGATATTTGCTATCACACTCAGAAGAACAAGTAGTCATCTTACACCAAGCTGATGTGTTCTTTGATAATATGTTCAATCATTTCAGGGCTTCTCATATATTATATGTTCCTGCAATAAAGCTGGTTTCTTTATTACAACGTATACCTGTTTTTATTTTTATTATAAACCACCTTATTTTAAAACAATATCATCACAAGGAATAAAGTGCTTGGGTAATTTTATATTTTGAGTCCATATGGAGTCTCTTAATCTGGGCGTATGTGCTTGGGGAGGTCTATGGCTGCACTTTGGGGCTCCTGGGATCTGCCTGTAATTGCATATAAAATTGCATGTGCCTTTATGCATTTTTCTAGAGAGGGCTTTCACCTGGTTATCAAAAAGACTGAGAAAGACTGCTCTTGCTAGGCTTTAATTTTATTCTTTATTTTATTCTCTTACTCTTAGAGGGCGCTTCTCCATCATTGACCCAGTTGCTGGTCCTCTGTAATCAACTCTGGCCACCAAAGTCTACCACAGTATTGTCCCCTCAGGGTGCATTTGCAGGCTCTGTCTCAGAAAGGCCACCCAGTCTTGCCCGGATCTCAGTTCCCAGCTCTGCCTCCTCCTTCAGCAGATCGTTGTGTGCACCATGGCCTGCCTCTCACCTACATCTAGACATCAGTTCTGCTTGGCTAGAAGGAAAAAAAAATAAATAAATAGAAACTTTGCTATGCCAGCCTTAAGTTTTATATAATTTGGTTACATTTCTTGTCTTTTTATAAAATAAACAAATATATTTTGTATTTATATTTCAAACTTTTGGTGCCTTTAAAAAAAGAAATCTTAAAAGGAAACAGAAAAAACTTTCAGTTTAGGAAAAAAAATCCCTATTTGTGGCATATTTTACAGAGGAAAACATCCTTCTAGGCATGATAGCATATATACCCTTCTGTGACAGAGCAAAGTTATGAAGCCTATCCAGGCATCCAGCTGGAGGTGATGGGTTAACAGGCAGTCTTCTGGAGTAATATTCTCTTCCCTAAAACTGACTAACTGTGTACTAGATGCGTGTTGTTACCTCCTCAGCATCTGTTCCTCCTTTGTCTGATAACACACCTTCAATTTCCAACAAGAAACACTCCTTCCCTCCCCTCCACCTTCAAGGTTTGAGTGAGGGTGATGCTACGCCTCATTCATAAGCCCATTAGTGTACCCATCTCTCTGGTCACAACGTGACCCAATTTAGAAAAAAGAGAGGCACATCCAGGACTTTTGTTTAACTACTGGAAGAGAAAAGTTCACTCTACCCAAACTTCTCTCCTCTCTGCCAACTGCTGATCTGGACCTGCTATGCAAATCTTGTACCCTGAGGGGAAAAAATCTAGCTGAGGATAACAGCAACACTTGGAGGAGAGCAAGACTGAATGGAGAGAAACTTAACAGAGTCCTGAGGGTCCTGATGCTGTTTTTTGAGCCTCTGTATCAAACTGCACCTGAAGCTGGATTATTTAGTTAAGTGCACCATATATTTCTTATTTTTCTTCATAAGTCAATTTAATGTGAGTTTATCGTGTACCGTGGAAGGAGTCCTAGCTGATGTATGAGGCTAGATTTAGGTCAAACAATGAGTTTGGAGATATTTGCATGTCTGGAGCCTCCCTCTCCACTCCTCCTTTGCTCTTTGGCGCTCTTGTCCTCATAGCGTCCAGAGCCTTGTAAGCTGGTGACCTCATAGGCCTGCACTTCCTGGCAATGCTGAAGTATCCAGGCCTTACTTGAGCCTCTTGCCCATGAGCTAATTTTTCTGTTAATCAAAGTCTTTATCTCACAGCCATACTTTCTGATTGGGTCATGTGACATATTAACATGTTACAGAGTCATAGTGGCCAATATCTTAGCATTGTCTCTTATTCAAAAATCATGTCCCTTTTAAAAGGAGGCTCAGTGTCTTAACCCAAAATATGTGAGCTTTTAGTCCTTGTGATAAATACATAAGGGGAAAACCTTATTGACACAGAAAATCTGTTGTTGGTTTTTATCAGTCTACTTACACGACTGCGAATGTGACTGAAATATCTTTGAAGAATGTGTCCTCATTTTATTTCTTTTGTATACTTAATGTCTGATATTTCCCAGTAACTAATAAATGCCATTTGAACAATAGACATATCTCTCCTTTTTAGATATTGGAGTGAATTATTGTTTTTCAGTGACATTTGAGAACCCACCTAGTTTGTCCGGGGGACTTAATCCAAGATGTAGAGAGCCGAAGTCTGAAATCTACAACTGTGGTACAATTCAGTCTCTGCTTTATCCTGTCCTCAGAGCTGGTATTGGCCTGTGGTGGAAACTAAGGCATGAACATGAGGAAAAGACCCTCTAGTCTGCTGAGAGCTGACCTGGGCAGTGCTCCAGGTCTCTCTGCGTGAATACTGTTCCTGGGAGAATGGGAGCGAACACTAGTGGGTTGCTCTTTCTCTGTTATTGCCACATGAATAAAAATGACCCTTCCTTTTAATTATCAGCAAAGAGATTAAGGTATGAGTTACTGAGGGAGTTCTTGAGGGATGAAATTTCTGTTTAAAGGTCTCTTACTGAAACTGAAGCATCCTAGAGCTGAAAGAACTCCTAACTACGTTTCTTCCTGTGGTAGTAGCTTTATTTTTAGAGCATTGGGATATTTTCTTTAATCACTTTCCTTAAATATGTTGCATATTTGAAATCTCAGGCTGCAAACCTTCAAAAATGTTATCCCCTCTGAGTTCCTCTCTGTATAACCACCCAGTCTTTCTCATTTTCAAGATTCAAGTTGTTTTCCAGTGAGATTGGCTAAATTGAAGTGATTTCAGTTTGCTAAATTGCTGTTTTTGATTGGCTCCTTATTTCAGGATAACGTCTCATTCCTATGGAAACAATAGACTCTCAGAAGAGTCCTTGTTCAATCTCTCGGCCACCCAAACCGAAAGCTGCTGGGTTCCTCTGGAGAACCAATCAGTGGCATTTCACTCTTACAGCCTAGCGGGGAAATTAGTTGATCTATCCTGCCCTTTTCATTTTACCAGTTCTTGGAATATTTACAAGGATCAAATAAATTAATTTCTCTAGTTCAAACAAAAATTTTCAAAGCTACCTTGTTGAGAAATAATGGAAGGTATTTTAAAATGTCATTATCAAGTCCGTCAAAACGTACATGGTGTTGTGTCAGACATTAGTCAGAACAGATTTATAGCAATTGTGTACAACTTTATAAACTTAAAACCTGACGAGGAGATAGCCATCTATTTTTAACATCAGGCATTTGTCTTGGTTTTACTTCTACTATTGTGAGTTATCTGTGCTTTTGAAAATGCTGATCCTTCTTTGTGTTCAGGCTATTTTAAAATCTAAATGTTCCTTCCATTCAACTATGTAGGAAAAGAAAGAAATTCTGTCTCTTTCCATGCCGGCTTGTTGATTCTATTATAGTTTTAAAACTTAGTACAAAATATTATCATATGATTAAAAAATACCATAATATTTGTGCTAGAGTTTTATGTAATACTTATTACAGAATTTTAAAAAGTGAACTAGAAACATGCTACTTACAAATCCCCTTGGTAATTTTTCTTGAGGAAAGATAAATTATTATAATGGCTATCATTTTATGTGTGACAAAAGAATAATATACAAGAATATCTGTTTTTAAAGTTTTTCTACTTGCTAGAAAGGACTATCAAGCAGTCAGTCATCTGGCTTCTTTAACCTGACTTTATGATCTTCATCATGAGGAAAAGCAAGAGAGTTAAAGAATAGAATTGTCATATTTTACAAATAGTACTTTTAATTTTTTTATAGTATAAAGTTCATTTTAATAAGGTTCAAAAACTAGAAATGCAAAACATATCTTTTAGGAATACATACATACAGGTGAAACCAATTTTTTAAGCAAGGGAAAGATACGCTAAATTCAGATTAGCACTGACCTACCAGAATAGTGGATGGTGGCAGGAAATATACAGGTAGACACAAACGTATTGGCAGTGTTCTAACTGAAAGAAGACAGTGGATTCAAGACTGTGTTTCAGGGGGCTGACCCTGTGGCCGAGTTGTTAAGTTTGCCTACTCCACTTCAGTGGCCCAGGTTTGCCGGTTCCGATCCTGGGTGCGAACTTACACACAGCTCATCAAGCCATGCTGTGGCAGCATCCCACACAGAAGAACTGGAATGACTTACAGCTAGGATATACAACTAGATACTGGGGCTTTGGGGAGAAAAAAAAAGAGGATGATTGGCAACAGATAATAGCTCAGGGCCAATCTTTCTCACCAAAAAAAGTGCGTATCTTAAAAAAAAGATTGTGTTTTATTGCTGAACTTGATATATCAGCTCTATTATATATTTGTTTGTATTTATAAATATTGTAATATCTATTTTAATTAATAAAAGTAGGTTTAAGAGCAGAGTCTTTTAATTATTTCTCATTGTATTTTTGGTTCCCTACTCTACTTTGTCCAATCCTGTTTTGGGCAAAACCAAAATTAAAGTCAAACATTCTGTTGAAATTACAATGCTATAATTTTTAATTGATTTGACTAATCAAGCAGATGTGACGTTGTGTTTTTCTTCATTAAGGTGTAACTGACCAAAATTGTATATGTTTGTTTAAGGTGTACAACTTGCGTTTTACATTCGTGCATATTGTGAAATAATCACCACCATCAAGCTAATTAACATATCTGTCATTACATCTGCAATGTAAACACTGGCTGTTTAGATGTCTGGGTTCAGTGTAGTTTCAGTTTCAGAAATGTCATGAACATTACTTCTAATGGAACCTAGTATCCCAAATCTTTCCTACCTTTTATCATCTTTTTAAATGCACTCATGGAATTAGAACCAGAAGAGACTTTAAAGTTCTCTCTACTTCTTTTTCATTTTACAGATGGAGAAATCAAAGCACATGATTCATGTCTTACTGTTAAAGGCTAAGTATCTTAACAACAGCAGGCCAGTCACTGGACTAGATTTCTTTTGTGATATTTAATTTTAAATACGTGGGTACACCCTTACTTCTAATAAATAAAGCAATCTTGTGTTTAGGATACTGTTAAAGAATTGAAAATGTCTACTTTGATGATAATTTAAAATCACAATGATTATTTTATCTAGTGAGCCCATACTGTATGCCTGGTATCGTCTTAAGTTCCTTACAAATACTCACTTACAACTACCCTAGGAAGCAGGCACTATTATTATACTTATTTTACAGATGAGAAAACTGAGCAAAAGTAATAACTTGCTCAAGGTCATATGCATTCTGAGGTCGATCTAGGATTCCAACACAGGTAGTCTGACATGAGAGTTCACTCTCTTAGCCACCGTGATAAAGGACTGAATTCATAAGTTAATTAAGATCTTCTGTGTAATCTTAAGTCATTAAAATGATCAGTGTTTTGGCCTCATCCTTGGAGATTTTTCTTCAATTGTTCTGTGGTTGAGCCTGGGCATCAGGATTTTAAAAAATTCTCTTGGCGAGTTTAATATACGGACAAGATTATGGCCCCCAGGAGGCAGAACTCCTCTTATTTTAGTACTGATCTCATCTTAATGTATTTGCTCTCTAATTTCTCTGTTTTGCATTCCCTAGTTCAGAGTGCAATCTGAAAGTGTATGTGAGTGGTTATGGAGACCATGGAGGAAGACATTGTAAATCCTAACGGGAGAAAATATTTCAAGTTTCATTTATGCAATCACGTTCTATTCATAGCATATGTTAAAAGACAAACATAAATACATAACAATGTTTGTTAAAATACAAGTCACCATTATCCTGCCAGGCAAGTAAGTTGACTGAAACGAAATAATAGATTCCAACTTGGGCCTGAAATTTTGTATGTTCTGAAATGTTTTTGAATTAAAGTCATTGAAGTCTACCCTAATTGAGTCTACACAACTGAATATCTTGCATACTCCAGTTGACCTATTTTAATTTTAATTCTTGTAGATATTATAGAATCAAGAATCCCAAATAAATTGATATTTCTTTGCCTTTCTACTGGTTGCTATTTGGAACTCTAAAATTAGTATTTGGAAATTATTTTAGTCTGAACTTACTATTTTTATTGCAATTTGATAAATATCTTATAGCATAATCAAGTATAATTAATGCTGATGTAAGAAAAATGCATCTTTAAAGTTAAACTCAGTAAAAGAAAACAAGAAAATTTTAAATGTTGGAAAAATTTCACGCAACTATTAGTAAAATTTGCCTCTTTTTCTTACTTCTTGAAGATAGTCCTGTCAATTGTTTTATAGTTCATTAATTCTGATTCTGAAATAAATTTATATACTCACCTATTACTGATCGAAATAGAACATAGGTATTTTGCATCTTGTAAAGAAGTTTTTTTTCCAGAGAAAATAATAATACCCAGTGTTAAGATAGGTGAGCCCATGAATAGTTTTATGCCTGCAGTGCTGCAATAATGTGGAACCCAAACCTCTTGCCAAGCTTTGCTTCTGCTGTTGTAAGGTAGAGACAAGTGAAATCGTTTTCTTCTTTTAACATTTTCAAACTACAAACGTTTCTAAAACAAAATCACTTTTCTTCCTTATAGCCAACGTTCACTTCATTTTAATTAGCCACCCCCCCGCCAAAAATGAAACTACCTAAAGATGTTTCCAACCCCGTAAAAAGAAACAGGTTTTTCTAAGAAACTTATCTTAGCCATCATGAAAAAAATCCCAAAGATTTTTCTACGGGTGCAAAAAAACCACATTTTGATTTTGGGGGTATGGGGGGTGGTTGATAATTCTCATTAATTCATAAATTGGTTCAGGAAGTGTGGCTGTCTTTAAATTTTAGTATTCATATACTTTTAGTATTTCATGGGTACCTGAAACTTTTATGCATCATCTACAGAGGAATTTTTTCTGTATCTAAAAATCTCACAGAGACCAAGAATATTTTACTATGCTGCTTAAGAAGAAAAAAATACAGGCCCTCTTTACTCTGTTATATTTGGAATACACTCTATACTGAAGGAAACTGGTTAATATTAATACATCCAAATGAAAGCTGCATTTGGTTTTCATTTTATCTTAATGCCTTTATCTTGTTGGTGTAATCTGTGTTCCTCTAGGTTTACTAATGTTCCAAATATTTCCAATTTAATGGTGACAATTTCATGGAAAAGAAAGTAGCCCATGGTGGTTTCATTTCCCATTTATGATATGGTCAAGTAGTTTTAAAGGCGTGTTAGCATATTTAGGAAATTTAGAAAATGATTGCCCTTCAAAGTTTTGAAACTTATGTCTTGTTGACAATTTCCATGATGTTGGATGAAACTCAGTTGTTTCCTATATTCCTAACAATATATGCCAAATATAAGAAAAGTCATAAAAATATTGAGAGCCATCAGTACCATATTTAGTGAAATGTGAATGGAGTCTATCATTTTTATGGCCCCTGATGGTAAATGAATGCCTTCATGTCAAAATGCAATCATGTAGTGAGACTAAAAATCTGTCTTACGGTTTTGCAAGTGATTTTCTTTGGTTTATGTCTATATGGTCATATTTTCTTGATTGTGAGAAGGGTTCCAAACTGACAACTAATGAATTCAGTGAAAATACTGATGAAATTCTTTATTTGGAACTTTTAAACACACTATTTGATAAATTGACAGAGTTCTTTATTTTCCATCTGAAGTCATTCTATAGAAAGCATGACACTAATACTGACATGTAGGTTGGACAATGAATTATTTTATTTATTTCCAGAGGAGTTTACTGAATATGGCACTCTTTCTTTGCCTGAAAAACAATTTTAGGCACTCATCAGGCAATATGTTTTGATACAATATGTTAAAAAGTCATTTCTTACAATATCAATATTTTCTTCACATAAGTTAAATCTTCTGATGAACCAATACTTATGACTTACCCTGAAAAGTTAATATTTACCATGAACTATAATGCCAGCTTTATTAATTTAAATATTTATGTAAATTGTGAGCAAAGTGAATCAAGAAAATTGCACTTTCAAATGATTGACTTATATTAGTAGTGCCCTTGATAATATTTTAAAATTGTATTTAGAGTATTAGATCGGCAGTTCTAAAGAATGAAGCTTTTATTTATTATTAGAAAATAAATGAGATCTTCCAGGAAGTATGAAACCTTTATCAAAGTTCTCTCTGTGGGCATTGAGGTAAGATTAAAAGTCAGAGGAAACCAATAGCTTCAGCTTAGGGCAGCTCTGAAACATTTATTGCTAATCTCCAATTGTGCGATTTGGAAAACTGATCCCACCTGAATTTAAATGCCAGCAAGTAAATATGAGCTATCTAGTTTGCAATTTATTTTTCTTATTCTAGAGACAAAACTGTTACTTGTTAGAATAGATGGAATATTTATTCTAATCTTTCCAAAGGATGAAATTTCTGATTTTATAAATGTTTAAAGAAACATTTTACCTTTAATTTATATAAATTATTCTAATTTACGTTCATATTTAAATTTAATTTCTTGACATTTTCAATATTTTCTATTTTTTTTAACATAAGAGAAACCAATCAAAAAATAAACATAATTCTTGTTCTTGAGAGTGATATCTTTTTTTCATGTGGGCAGAGTGGGATTTAAGGGTAGAGTGCTATAAGCAGTGGGAATTTTGGCTTTACAAAATTGTTTTTAGATACATATATAATTAGGTATTTCCAGTGATGCCATAGATGAAGTGATTTGCTGTCATAGACCATCAGAGTTATAATACAAACAAACATGGGTGGGTGTGTCTCTAAAATGTGTTTTATGTTGAATTAGAACTTGACCATATGGATGTGAAAGAATGCATAACTTTTTAAAAGTAGCTGTAGTTATTCTTGATACACAGATAGATCGCTCATTAGCACACATGTATCTACACAATTTGGTTAGCAATGGAGTATAGATTTCCTAAAGTTGGCCACATAGATAGTTGACTCTTGGAGCTTGTCTGTCTCTCTTTTGCTTTTCTGTTTATCATTTTTGTTTTTGATAGTATTGCTTCTGTATTTTTACGCTACGCTACTGCTCCTTTTTTTCCCAAATCCATTTAGTCTCTCAGGGACAAAGGCCATATCTTTTTTTCTCTTTATTCCTTTATTGCCTAGATTACATGCTTTGTGAATAAATGGAAAAAACATCATCTTACAACTTTACTTGAGAAGTCATCTATGGTGAGTGGATACAAGTCCAAAGTCAGTGAAGAAACTGTTTTGTTTATATAAATATCCATTTTTTATTATTTGGAAACCAAATGCTTGATTGATATAAAGTAATTTTGAGTCTACTATAGGTAAAAAGAGTCTTATGGTAAAGTAGCTTCCATGTGTTTTATAGTCAAATTGAAAAGATAGGTGTACAGTCTTTCTTGTGCATGGATCTAACCTAAGGTTTATAATAAACACTCTCTAAATCAGCTTATCTTGACATGGAACCAAAAGACTTAGATCCAAAATAATATGGGAAAAGAATAACACTCAATATTAATCAGTTAGTCGTCACACAAGATGAGAAGAGAATATTAAGATCATCTCACTAAATCTGTAGCCAATAACTTAGAATTAGATATAGAGAAAGTTTAGAAATCATTTGGTATCTTTTTACAGAAAAAGACTCTAAGTTCAAGCGCTTGCTCGATATCATATAACCAATTTGCGCAAGATCTATGCCTGATCCTCCAGATCTCTCGTCCAGTCATCTGTTCACCATTCCTTCAAGAGAGAATTTGTGTGTGTGTGTGAGGAAGATTTGCCCTGTGCTAACATCCATTGCCAATCCTCCTCTTGTTTTGCTTGAGGAAGATTAGCCCTGAGTTAATATCTGTGCCAATCTTCCTCTACTTCATCTGTGGGATGTCTCCACAGCATGGCTGATGAGTGGAGCAGGTTGACACGGGGATCTGAACCCACAAACCCTGAGCTGCTGAAACAGAGCATGCGGAAATTTAAGCACTCGGCCGCAGGGCTGGCCCCTTCAAGAGATATTTTTTGTTGTAGCTATGCTTTTAAATTTGTTTAGAACAAATGCTGGTTGCTGCGCATTATGAAAAGGAATGCCCCTGAATGTACATGTGTGTGTAGTGATATTACTATATTATCAATAAAATAGTTTGTGTAAGTTCTTTTACTAGAGTAGTAATATGTTCTATTTTTCCATTCAAGTTTTCTTAGTACTCAGTGTAACCAAGTGCCAATTTGCAAAATGGACAGTCAGAATTAGGAGTGTGGTTCCAGTTCACATCGCAAACTAATTCACCTGGCCCATAGAGTGAGGAAGCCAATAATATTGGAGTCATTAGCACCAGATTGTTACCAGGTAAATTCGCCAGGTTTAGAAATATCAGAAAAGGAAAGATCTAGTGGATGTAAATTCTTGCCTTTCATGGAGTTTTGCACTGTAACTCTTACAGATATAACTCAAGCAGGAGCAAAGTGAGGGGGATGGGAAAATTTACTGAGGCTTTGCTACTTGAGTACATACATTAAAGTTTTGAAAAGGACAAGTTATTCAAATGTGTAGCATCTGTCAAAATTAAAGGGAAATATGCATAATGAAAGGCAGAATTTGTTTCTAATTGTACAAATTATATAGAAGCCTGGCACAATTTTGCATAATTTAAAAAGTTGATGAGGAAAATACCCATTAGGGCACCTCATCAATTCACCTAATGGCATGGGATTATTACATAAGGCATATTCTTGGGTGTTTTAATAAGTTTAATTATTCATCATCCAAATGACTATTTTTCTCGTGCTTTCTATATACAGTGCTGTTAAAAACACACTGAAGATTACCCAATCCTTTCCACTCTTGGCTTCTCTGTATTTCATATCCTCTGACACTCAACAGCTATAATCAAAATGAAGTTCAGGTTTCTTAGAGGAGAGGACTCTTCAGCTCACCATTGTTATCTGTCCTTATTTAGAGTCCCATTACTTACCTGCGTTGAGGCTGAAAGGAGGGAAAAGATGGTGCTGTGAATTTTCAAGCTGTGAGAGCAAAGATGTTGCTTCTTTTTATTTCCGTTTGTTACATTTTTGAACGTAACATTTAAAGAGTATAACTTGATCGTAGTCTATGTCATCTGTATTTCAGATAGCTTCCTCGTATAGATAGATGAAACACGTGACAAAGATGGTACACAGATGAACAAGAGCTGAAACTTCAGTATTGCACAATGCTATCTGTCAGGAAATCAAACTTTGTCACCAAGGTATCCATTTGAATTTTTCATTAGATGAAATAAAAGCAACTGTAATTGAAGTTGAAGTACCTCCAGAAATTACAACCTACAGAACATCAAACTGAAAACGTATTAAAGAAAGTAGATCAATGAAAGGAGCCTTTCAACATGGTTCTGTACTAATCAATGATAACTAATTACTTTAGATGAAACTCACTTTTAAAATGTCCTCTATCACTGACAATAGAAAATAATATTGTTAGTACTTTTCAGTTGTCTCAAATACAGAATTTGATCATCCCTAACTATATTCTATTAATCTCCTTTAGCCTTATTTTTAATACATATTAAGTAAATTTTACAGTAGATTTACCTCAAGTAAGTGAATAAGTACAACTCTTTTTTAAAATGATACTGCCCAAAATCAATTTAAACAAGTGTTAAGTTTCAATGTGAAATCAATAACCTCATCTTGATCTGTGTCTGAGGATGGGAGGGACCTTAGCAAGACAAGCAGTATACTAACTCTCTCAATTTTGTGGATGAGAAAATATGCTTATCGAGGTAAAAATGCTTTTTCTTCTACTCAATCGCCAAACATCAGGAAATTGGAATTCTTACTCAGTTTTTAAATTTTAATCCTATCTGAACTTTCTAATTCTGCATCTTCAACACAGAAATTGGTTTTCTGCAAATTAAAAAGATGAAACATTTTTTGTTTGTTTCTTTTAATTGTCTTCTGTTGGAAATTTTTTACTAAACCTTATTATCACACAATTTAAAAATGTGTTCTGATAATATCTCTCAACACCCTTAATTCTCAAACAAGTATGTCATAACACCATTGGTATTCACATGTAAAGAATTTTTACAGTGTCATGCAATTTTTTCCTTTTTTTTTAGGAACATCTGCTTCCAATCCTCCTCTTTTTACTGAGGAAGACTGGCCCTGGGCTAACATCCGTGCCCATCTTCCTCTACTTTATATATGGGATACCAGCCACAGCATGGCTTGCCAAGTGGTTCCATGTCCGCACACGGGATCCGAAACAGCGTACCCTGGGCTGCCGAAGCAGAACGTGCTCACTTAATTACTGCGCCACCAGGCCGGCCCCAGCTCCATGCAGTTTTGAAAAACTTTTCGTAGAAGCTCCAGAACTACAGCTGAGTGGAACTCAAATATTTAATACTGGAGACAGAACCATTATTTGTTTAGGTTGATTTTCTATCTTTTTCCTCCATCATCAAAAAACATCTGCCATTTAAAAGTTTCTCACTATTCCATGTGAGAAATGATAAATTATCTTATTTGAAGAACCACATTGAAATGTCTTTCATTAATTTCAGGGAATTACAGTTGGGTCATCACATATAAAACTAAAGAATTGAAAGATAGCAATATCTATTTGTTAACTCAGTAGTTCTGCCCTCAATTCTTGCTTAAGTATGGCAAGGCCACTCCACTAATAAACAGAAATTAAAATGTGAGCTGGTGTTAAGCCAGAAACTGTAAAGGTTCTGAGATTTAACACTAGAGTTAGAAGATAAGAAATTAGTTGGCCACAGTTATATACATATCATATATATCTTATCACAAGCAACACAGTTTATTACAAATTACTCATTGTAAAAGCAGCATCCAGAGTATTGTCTTGGATTGTTTCCTGAGTCTCAATCCACACAGGGTTATTTGGTGAAAGCTAGATTGTACCTGTACATGAAATGAAATATATTATAGGAGAAGAAAACTAAAAATCAAAAATCAAAAAACAAAACATAACTCTTCTCTTATTTGGGATTTTTGGTGACCCACTCCTCCTTTTCTTTAGAGAAAGGGAAACCTTATCTTTACTCTGGAATATAAGCAAATCTACCCTGGGGAGAAGAGGTCTTTATCTTTACTAAGTTGGACCATCTCTGGGGAGGAAGGTATCTCTAAGATTTATTATTCTAGAATGCCTCCTTCTACAAACACTTCTAAATTGGCGGTAAGTGCCTTTGGCCAGAGGACCAGGACTGCAGAAATGTAAAATATTCATGGAGAATTGTTTTTATCCAAAAGATCTAAGAGGAGGGCACACTGATGCAGAGCTTAGAAAATCCCAAGACCTCCTGAGACCTCCTGATTTTCTGAGTTCCGCATCAGTGTGTCCTCTTCTTAGGTGATGGCTTTGCTTTAGTTAGCGTCTGTGTCAGAGGGTCCTGGAGCCCGACCCGCAGATTGAATCCAGTTCTGTGCTTGCTTCCCTTTCCAACTGTGTGGCCCAGGAGACTCTTCAGGGCAAATTTTTTTTTCTCTTCCAGTGTTTCTCATTTTGAATCTGGCTCTTTTTGCTAGGACTCCACTGTCAGGTAAATGTTGTCTCTCTTTCTAAGTCAACTGAAATTTCTTAACTTTAAGTCTCTCCTTTTTTAATTAACAGGTAAACTATTCTTTGGATCCAAAGTAAACGCATTTTTTTGTTCATCCATTTCTTTTAGCAATAGCTCCGTGCCAGATACCGTATCGCCGCTGGTTACACCAAGATAAATACATTACAGTCCCTACGCTAAAGAGCCTATAGTCTAGTAGGGAAAGTTAAACTTGCAGATTAATTGCAATGTGTTGTAAGTATACGCTTGAAATCTATAGAGGTTGAATCAAGTAAGGTGGATTCAATTCTACCACATGGGTCAGGAAGTCTTCAAAGAGGAAATTAACCTCAAAAAATGAAAGGTGTTGGCCACTTGTAAGGGAGCTGGGAATTATGAAGAAAAGCACATTCCAGGCAGAACTGCAGCATGATGAAAAACATGGAGGAAAAACTAAATATGACATTTGGAGAAGCATGGATAACTCAGCATGCAGGAAGGTAAGATGTGAGGAGAAGTTAGAGAAGAAATAGGGCTAAAGGACACAGGTAGCTGTCAGATTATGAGGTCTTCAGTGCTATACCAACGCGTGTCTATCTTAAGAACAGTAGTTTGAAAACTTATTTTATCAATGGGTAAATTATTTCTTCAATAGAAATTGTCTCAGGAAAAATTTAAAACTGCTATAGGTAATAATACACTTAAAGTGATGGTGGTGGGCAATACTTCATAATAGTTGCATTTAAAAATGATTAGTATATACCTAAGAGTGGAAAATGGGTTGAATGAATCTAAGTGTGGAGAGAGAGAGAGAAATATTTCAGGTAAGAAATGAAAAGGGCCTGTGTTAAGGCAATATTTGTGGTGATAGTAAATACGGATATAAAAATATTAAGTATGACCAATTAGATATGGTGAGACAGGTTTGGCATCAAGGGACTACATGATTGTGTGCTATTCACTGAGACAAGTTTGGCTCTGAATTTGTCACTTACAATGACTGTGGTACATCTGTAAGATGGATACGGTAATACTACCTCTCTCAGAATTATGGTGACAGTTCACTAACACGTGGTAATACTACATGATTGATAGCTATCACTTTTATGATGATGATGTCATTATGCTCAAGTAGAAACATACAGTTGGTAAATAACTAACTGTGTGCGAGCCTGGGAAGAGAGATTTTGTCTGGCCATAAAGAATTGAGAGCAATCTGCATTAGGTAGACGTAGTCTTTCCCGATTCTTTCTAACTGGATCTTATTGCCTTTTAGTTTGAATTCCCATAACAATTTCTTCTCTAAGTCACTTATGTTAAAGTATTTTTAAATGAAAGTCTTTGCTGGCAATGATTGTGGCCAATTCTTTGTACTTTCAAGTGTGATTGGAATAAATTACACATTTAAAAAGAGTTAAAAATATTTTTCAGTAGTATGTCCAGGGGTGGAAAGTATTTTTTAATGGATAGGGACATGGTGTGGTGCAAAGAACTTACGCTCAGCATAAATACACCTAGATTTTATCCCAGCTTAGTCACTAACTGGCAGATAATGGCTATAGGGTGATGTTCATTGCTTTCTTTACTTTTTTCAAGGCCTACATTTTCTCCTCTGCAAAATTAGGTGGGTAGAACATATTGTTTCTAAGATTCCTTACAGTTCAATCTAAAAATCATAATAGGAGGGTGCATCTCTTTGTAAGTTGAAGCTTGCAAGGGTAATGGTTTAGGGACGAGTGGAATGATGGATGGGATGTCAGAACTGTAGAAGGGAATGAGCTGATTGTAATATGCTCAAGCAAGGACACGGTGAACGCTTTTGCAGCGGTGACCTAAGATCAGACTCTAAAGTTGAAATTGATAAAGGCAAATTAAGTTTACAAGGTGCAGAACATTTCCAAAATTTTGGCTTTCTTTCATTTTGGGGAACAATTAATACCTGGCAGAACGGACCTGTAAGATTTTCTGATAGTTTCTCAAGACTCTTAAGGATACACAAGCCTTTGAAACACCTTGCTTTTGATAAGTGATTTTTTTCCTTTAATTTGAGAATTAGCAAGGTTATATCAGGGAGGATTACACGCTTCAGTTTCTCTAATGCTATGATTTGAAAAATAAAGAGAAGAACTAGAATAAAGGCATGACATGATTTACTGAAAGTGGAGTAAGAAACATCAACCATATGTTTTTGGAAAATATACACCAAACACTTTTGTAAAGAACCTTTCATTTGCACTTCGTCTGCTTCTTTTCTGTGACAGATGCAGATTGAAATACAACACTTAGCTCTCTCTTGAAATGCCTGATTAAAGAAAGTAGTTATCTTTGTATAAACAAACTAATATAAAGTCATACTAAAGTTTTTGACCTTTATAATGGAATCAGAATGATCTTTTGCTTTTAATTTAGAATCTCCTCTTTGGTTCATTATGCACAAATTAAGCTCCTTCCCATTAATATGTTGTTTTTAAATTCAAGATGCAGATCAGAAAGGGTACCAGTCCCCAGACTCAGAGCATCACGTGGCACTTGACTTCAGGGATCACTTAAAAACAAACATGTGGGGTTATTCTAATTTGGCATTTCCCTCAAAGAAATAGTAACTATTTTGGAAAGTTTGTCACACTCTATTGCTTAGGTGATAATGTGGCAGCAGGAAAAGCATTTGTGGAATACAGGAAGCAAAGACATTCTCTGCTTCTTCTTCTGTCTGTCCAAGAGAATGGGCCTTCCAAATGTAGTGACTGCCCTTGCAGTTCATTCATGTGGCACCAAGCTAATAATGACACCTTAATGTTCATAATCATAATGGCACCATAATCATGACCTCACAACGGTTAGCCTAGCCTAGGGTCAGTAACTGAGCTAAGGAGAATGCTCAGGCTTGCTTTTGTCAGAATGTTCACGCTTTCTTCCTTGGGCATGATTTCTACAGGCAAAAAATTCAATGAGAGGGAAGAGAAAGAGAGGCTGCTTCCTGCTTCCATTACCATTCTACTAGAGGAGGGGGTGCAGTTTTAGGTTGGAGCTACGTAAATCTTTAGCACAAAACAGAAACTTGTAGAAAGGTGAGAACGACTGTTGGAACATTTACCCTCCTCCAAAATAATGTGTTTTGGCACCGTGCACTTGAAGAGTAAATTTGATAGGAAAATTAAGCTTACAGGGGAGCTGTAGCCGAACGTTTACGTGGAGTGTGTGAGCAATAGGCTTATCTACAAGGTGAAAAATGGAACAGCAAAATACAAGGACAAGCTTTTGAGTTTAGAACAACAACGATCATTTCTAGGGAAAATAATTTAGAGAAGTGATGGTCAAGATAATTTGTTAAAATGTTTTGTTTCTTATTATAACAAAAAATGCAAATTAAATCTAAGATATTTTTCTTCTAACTAGAAAAAATACAAAGTTTTATAAAAAATATTTTTAACCAAAATGTTAAAAAAAAATCTTTCTCATACACTAATGGCAGTTATGTACATCGGTTCAATGTCTCAGAGAGTCTGTGATAATTATTAAAATTACCAATGCATATGCGCTTTGATCTTCTTATACCATTCGTTTATATGTCTTGTAGATATATTCATATATGTGAAATTACATACTACACTGAAAAAAGATTAGAAACAATCTACAATGTGATAATGTGCGGTGTTAAAACAAACAAAACCAAAAAATCAAGAAAGCTTGATTATATATTTGTAGCTTATATATTTATATAGAATGAGCTCCAAAATATATAGTTAAGTGAATAAAGCCAAATGCTATATACACGTCAGAGCAGTGTGTATAGTATGCTATCATGCGTGTTAAAAGAAGGGGATGCTTGTTGTATACATATAAGTTCTCTAAAAGGATTGACAAGAAACTGGAAACAGCGGTTGCATGTGATTACTTGGAGGTAAATCTTTGGGAGGGAGAGTTTCACCACTTTGAATGGGATGCTGTAAATATTTCTATTCCAAAACAAATGAAAAATAAGATAGAAGTAAATACATGTTAAATTATCTATTGGCCATTACAATATTACATATAGAAATAAATGAAAAATACTTTAACAGATAATATAAAAACCTCTACCATTATAGAGAATTGCTGATAATTCTTTTCTAAACGTTTGTATTTTTTCATGTAGATAAACTTAAACTGTAAATTTCGGCTTAGTGCTTCTTTCAGGTAATGTACCAAAGGCATTTCCCTATGCTGTTTCAACACTTCGAAAACATAGTTTTAAATGATTATAAATGTTATTACTTTCACGCAGAATAATTTGACTGTCAATGTTGCACACAATTTGTTTTTAAATTTTTCACTACTCCAGTGGAAATATTTTGTTGCATTTTAGGTTACACATTTCTTAAAGTAGAATTATTTAGTCAAAGGGCATGCATTTATTTAGGATACCAATAGTATATAAAAATGAAGTGCCCAGATCATGGCACCTTTACCAGCACTGAACGGCAAGCTGTAGCGTTTCATAGTTATTTTAAGTTAATTTAGTTTATTGATTGTTCACACGTGTTTTAGCAATTCGCATTTCCCTGTGTGTGTGTCTCTGTGTTTGTTTCCATGTGCTTTTTATTAATTAGGTGATTTTCGTATTTTTCTTATCAATTTATACCAACTTATTATGTACTGAAGTTATTAATCCTTTATCCAATAATTCAAATATTTTCATCTTCTTTTCTTTGAAAGGGCTTCCATTGTTTTTAAGCTTATAAGTTCACTCCTCAATTAAGATTAGATTTATATTCACCTCCCTTTTCTTTTATATTTTATCATTTGATTTTTAAAAATATAATTTGTTGAGACTGAGATGTGAGACAAAGATTAAGATTGATATATTGTTTCTCCAAAGACAGCCATTTTCTATTCTTTTTCTGATGTTCATTTGTTTTATATGGTAGGCGGATTTTCATCTTTAAATGAGGAAAGCGCCATCTGGGTCCTGGCAATCTTAGAAAATGTCCTTCTCCTTCTTTACAGTAGTGACTGCTTCAGTTTCTTAGATGCTGGCCTTGATTTTCTAATTTCTGTATGTGGATGCCACCATAGCATGTCTTGATGAGGGGTGTGTGGGTCCGAGATCCGAACCCGTGAACCCTGGGCCACTGAAGAGGACTGGGAACCCAACCACTACACCACTGGGCTGGCCCCTGGCTTTGATTTTTGGTGAAGATGTAATGTGAAATGATTTGAGATCTCTCCTCACTTTCTCCCTATCCCTGGCTGTTTGTTTCAAGGTCTAATTGTACATGGGCCATAGTTATGACTTTAGTCTAACTTCATCCACGTATTATACACTCAACTCTTCCTGGATCTGGCAATCTGTTGATTAATATTCTTTTTTTCTTTCCAGTGGGGTTCTTTCTTTTTCATGGATTTTTAATGGGAAGTGAGGAGATAGGAAATTAGAGGGTGATAGTTAAGAGTCACTCAGGACTTTAAATTAATTTAAAAAATGATTTAAGTGAGGGGAGAACATTACTTTTATTCAGTGATAAATTATATTGAAATGTTAAGCTAATAGTGATTATTTTAAAGGGATAGTTAATTTTAAAGGTAGAATTAGTCTCAAGATTATCTGATTCACGTATTTTAGTTTTCATTTATTTTCCTTGAAAAGCATTAGGAATTCCTTTCTCATTTCTTTTTGTTATTTCATGAACACTGACACATGTTTTCTTAATGTTTGATAAACTTCTGTCATTTTCAATAAAATTTGCCTGTTAGAAATTTGAATTTCTGTTTTTTCCTGGTGCTCTAACCTCTAAGTGTTGCTCAACACAGCTTCCCTGATATTTCAAACCCAAGAAGAGCAGTGATCTCAAAAATCCAAGCTGTTTAGGCATGGTGCTAGGATTTAGTTTTTAGCTTGATGAATAAAGTGATTAATGACCCCGATGCTGTATCATCTGGGTTTTTTGGAATGTCTTCTTTTTTGGACTTCTCTTCTGAATTCATTTTTCCTCTTTGAGCTGCTTCTCTGTCTTTAGAACTCTCTGTAAACTAAGAAGGTTTTAGGTCTCCCTCCCACTTTGGGCAGGGTAGGGCATAAGTGAAAGGTTCGTGATCTAGGTCGCTTTGATTTAACAAGTCTGTGCAAAAGAACACCTGATGATCATCAGTGACTTGGCCAAGTTCACCAGGAGATGGCACTGGGCTTTGAAGTCAAAGGATAAATGAATATTTGGGGCCTGCCCGGTGGAGCAGTGGTTAAGTTCACACGTTTCACTCTTCCCTGGCAGGGGATTGCCGGTTCAGATACCAGGTGTGGACATGGCACTGCTTGGCAAAAGCCATGCTATGGTAGGTGTCCCACGTATAAAGTAGAGGAAGATGGGCATGGATGTTATCTCAGGGCCAGTCTTCCTCAGCAAAAAGAGGAGGATTGGCAGTGGTTAGCTCAGGGCTAATCTTCCTCCAAAAAAAAAAAAAAGAGTACTATTTAGTTTATATGTGCTGTCCCCATTCTACTTTCTATATCTGCCTGCCATAGCAGTAGGTGGCTGGTCATGGGTTCAGGGTTTTGGTGTCCATACTATCTAGTTTTTTTCTCATTTTAATGAATTTTCAATGCAAAGATACCATAAAATATGTAAGAAACCTTATTTATATAAGCATGGTATATTTAAATGTAACATGATGCTTACATTAGTCTTGATACCAGTATAAACCATGTGTAAAAATCATGTTCATTACCTAATTTATTCAGCAACTTGTCATTGTTTGGCAACTCTGTGTCAGGTAATGTACTACTAGGACTGATGCTGCTGTAGCTGCTACTGCAACTGATACCATATTTACACAGACTTCCCATGTGCAGGGTACGTCTTTATACACATTATCTCATTTAAGGCTTCAGCCGACTGGATGAGTGCAGTTTTATTGTCTCCTTTTTAAAGATGAGAATATGAAGGCTCAAACTATTAAGCAACATGTCTTATCACACAGCTAATAAGTGGCAGAATCAGAATTTGAAATCAGGGCTTCCCAAGTCTAAAGGTCAGGTGTTTAACTATAATGCTATATTTCTAGGTTCTCTAGAGAAAAAGAAAAACAATAGAGAAAAAGTTTATAGTCTAGTGAAAAGAGAATTACATAACCGCATATATTCAATAAAGTGTTATGTGTATTTGATTAAAGTCTGTTTGGAGTATAGTAGCAGCGATAAATGAGCTTTGAGGAGTGAAAATATCTGAACATTTGGACAAAGGCTTATCTAACTTATTGCTAATCAGTTAGTCACTAGTGGCTGTCTCTTCTGTATACATGGCAATGGGCAGGCATAATACATAACGGTATATTAGGCTTTTGGAAGTTTCTGGAAGTTATTTTTGTATAACAAATGTTGGGATGAGCTAAAGATATTATAGTTAGACATGAAAGGTCAAAAAAATCTGAGTCATACTCAAAATGTCTAAGACAAATTCGCTATTTTGTTTTTATTGATTTCAGTTATCATGCAAAGGTTAATTTATCTTTTAGTTTTAAGTTACAGATTTTCCAATAAGATGAACTCATCATTACCACATTGAATTTATCCACATTTTGTCACTTAAGGAATTTATATATGGACTTATGCAATCCATCGGATGATGAGCATTTTCAGATTTTTTTTGTTGTTTATACATAAGCAAGTTTCAGTACTTTCTCCCCACAGCTTGAGAAATTGGGGCTGGCAAGCTAGGAGTTGCTAAAGGGATTAAGTTAGTCCAATAGATGTTACTGTCTGTAGATAATGGGTTTATACAGTGTAGTTTTTTAGGACATTGATAAGAAAATAACACTTTTTCAGAAGAAAATATTGAGACCGTGCAATTTTTCCATCTATATTTTAAAAATTGAGTATTTTATGCACATCCATGACAATTCTGCCCCAGAAGAGCCCCAAGTTGGATTCTTTTGATCATTTGGCATAAAAGAGCAGAGGCAAATATTCTCCTGGTCACATGAAGCTGCAGCAGGTCATGTTTCTCAAAGGATTATCAAAGTGTGGACCACTTGAACCAGTGTTTTTGTAAATGCACATTCCTGAGTTCTATGAGGACCTATGAAATCGGAATTTCACTTAGTAACTGGAGAAAATTTGCATGTTTTTATGAGCACCACAGTTAATTCTATACCTTGAAGTTTGAGAACTAATAATGCTATGCTTTAGGTCAATTGTTTATGCTCTGCACCTAGTCATTTGATTGTTGCCCTGCCAGTGCCCTGGAATTACCACTGGGTTAAGTAGAAGAACAAGAAAACTTTTTAGCTCACTGATCAGTGGAATTTACACATAGTTTTGGCTGCTTTGTGCTTGGAAATCCCAAAAGATTTAGAATATATGTTCCAAATCCTGGAACAAGTATTTCTGTTCCCTGGCTCCTTCATATCTATTGTTTTTAAAACATTTTTTTCCATGTCATCTGACACCAGGGCGTTGACAGTAGAGGTTTCATTTTCCATGGCTATAATCTGCTTTCTCACATCAGTCGCATCAATCTAATGGCCTAAAAGCTGTGTATTGTGAGCTTGTTGATGGAGCTATCCTTGGTTCTGAATTACCAGGGAGTCAGGTATTGGAGATCAGAAATCCTACCTTAATTATTGATGAAAGCTTAGAGTAGAGAATAAAGTTTAGGTATACAGCCAAATAGGCTTTTGAATATTGTAGGATAGTATAAGAACTACTCACTCAGTGGCACAGCGGAAACCTGCAGCTCCCGGGGGCTATATCCTTATGATGGAGGAATAGACCGTGCATCCTTCCTACTGGGAGGCTGACTCCACAATAAAGAAAGAAAGTAAATGGAGTAAACCTAGTATATTTTTCCATCACTAATCAATAAAAAAAATCTTCCTTCTCCCATGGGGAAGAATAATTAGATAGGAATGGAAAGAGAAGCCAGGAGCGTAACATTAGGTGAGTCTATCCATTCAAAACATGAGGAGCATAAAATAAATGTAACTGCTTTTATATTGTCCTGGGTTGCCAGCCTTGCTGTCAATCAGTTGTCCTTTGGTTCATGTGACATGCTTTGCTAGAAGCTCATACTCTGTCATTTCTAAAGTCACGTTCTATTGTTACTTGATTGAAATCCCTTAGAATGCTCATATATAACTGTTTATTGAATGTTTATGAGTTCCAAGCCCAGTTCTAAAACTTCTATAAACATCTATTCACTCATTTAATTCTCAAAAGTTCATGATGTTGGAGATATACACAGGTAATATTACATTATAGATTTTACAGATGAGGACACTGAAACACAAAGTTTTTAAATAACTTGCCCAAGGCCAAAATCTAGTATGTGTTAGAATCATAGTTTGAACCCCAGAAATCTGGCTTCAGCATTTCATTTTTGATCACTAATATATACAATGTCTAGGACTGGAAATATTAATCATTGCCTATTACTATTTCATCTATATATGTGATTGTCTGGCCTTTCCCCAGGACCACCGCTGGTGAGCTCCATTTCCCTATCCATACCCTTTTCACTCTCTGCATGCTGTATGACAAGGGTCCCATGGTTGTGTACTATAAAACCATTGACAAAAACAAAAATAAAAATAAGCATTCTCAACAACAATAAAAAAAAAACAGTGAAGGGAATAAATTTAACCAATTAAGTGTAAGACTTGTATACTAAAAGTTAGAAAACATTGTTGAGAGAAATTGAAGATCTAAAAAAGTGGAGAGACCTTCCATATTCATGTATAGAAGAGTCAGTATTGTAAGATGACAATTCTCCCTAAACCGATCTATAAATTCAATAAACCCCTATTGACGTTCAAGGAGGCGTTTTCATTTTGCAGGCATTGACAAGAAGATTCTGAATTTTATGTGGAAATGCAAACATCTACAGTAGTCAAAACAACTTTAACAAAGAAGAATAAAGTTGGAGGACTTTCTTCTCTTAATTTCAAAACTTACTATAAATGTAGAGTTATTAAGACAGTGTGGTACTGGCATAGGTTAGACATAGATCAATCGAATAGAATTGAGAGTACAGAAATAAATCCTTATAATTATAGTCAATTGATTTTTAACAAAAGTGGCAAAGGAATTCACTGGGGAAAGGATAGCCTGTTCAACAAATTGTACAGGAACTGTTGGATATCTACATGCAAAAGGATGAACTCATACCTTCATCTTAAACCATATACAAACATTAACTTAAAATTGATCATAGACTTAAGTGTAAGTTCTAAAACAATGAAATGATTAGAAGAAATCACAGGAGAATGTATTCGAGACTTTAATATAAGCAAACATTTTTTTGATACTACACCAAAAGCAAGCCCATAAAAGAAAAAAATGATAAATTAGGTCTCATAAAAATTAAAAATTTTGTCCTTCAAAAGACATCATTAAAAAATTAAAAGACAAGCAGCATACTAGGAGGATAAGAGACTTGTATGATATGAACAAACATTCCATTAAAGGGGATATATGAATGGCTAGTAACCAAATACAAAGATGCGCACCACCATTATTCATTAGTGAATTGCAAATTAAAACCACAATGAAATACCGTTTATTACCCAACTGATTGTGCATCATTAATGACAGGCAATAAAACATCTTGGCAAGGACGTGGATAAACAGAAATCATAGTATGTTGCTGGTGGGAATGTAAAATGGTATAGCCACTCTAGAAAGTATCTACTCAAGGGAAATGAAAACACATGTCCACGCAAACTTGACATAATTGTACATAGCAATGATCCTCGTATCATAGCCAAAGGTGGAATCAACCTAAAAGTGGATTAACTGCTGAACCAATAGGAAAAATATGATCTCCATAGAATGGAATACAATTTAGCAATGAAAAAATGATTAACCGTGGCACATGCTACATCATGGATGAACCTTGAAAACATTATGCTAAATAAAGTAATCCAAACACAAGAGACCGCATATTGTGTGATTCTGTTTAGATACAATGTCCCGAAAAACAAATGTGTAGCATCAGAAAGTAGATCAGTGGTTTCCTGGGGCTGGAAGTAGAATGAGGCTTAACTGTAAGTGGGATGAGAGATGTTATGGGATGATGAAAATATTCTAAAACTAATTTATGGTGATGGTTGCACCACTCAGTAAAGCTACCAAAAGTCATTGATTTGTAAATTTGAAATGGATGAATTTCATTGTATGTGAAATATACCTCAACAAAGCTGTTAAAAATATGAAGAATTCCACTTTGATGTTGTGTGAACTTGCTCTTTGGCTGGTGGCCAGGATAATTAGGCTGTCTTGGCATGCCTGTTAGAATCCTGTGAGACTGGTCAAGTTTTATAATATATACCTGTTCTCATTTGCTAAAAAGTAACTTAATACTACATGAGAGAGAAGATTGGTGCTTCAGAATTCTAGCCAAATGGCATTAAACAGACATTTAAACAGACATTTAAAAAACAGACTTTCCGGTCTTCTCTAGAGGAACAGACTTAAATCTGAATTTGTATAGCATTATTTTAGTTAGCTTATTTCTATCCTCTGTCTCTTTAAATAAAATACTTAAGAATTTAAAATAAACTTTAGATATTTATAAAATGAGCAGCTTTACAATAGAATCTGAACTGGTCCCTTGGGAGGAAACAAGAATCATAACATATCATTCTCATTCACTTAACACTTAGCCTACAGCTAATGAACAAGGTCATTCTTATTAAATGGAGATTTATCTCTCCAGAAACTTTACTAAAAAACTTGTTTAACATCAATTGTCTGGAAAGATTCTGAGAGTCTTGAGGAACAGTGTAGCCTGCTGTCTTTCCTTTGTGGTACAGTAAGTGATAACAGTAATCTTTTAGTACTACTTACTGTTCTTTTCCACCTTTGTAGTTTGTGCCAGATAGCAACTTGTAAATTATTTTTGAAGGTTAAATAACAAAGATCAATTTTCCAGGTGACTTTCCTAAACCCAGAAAAACTGTGATTGCTTTGTTTCTCATAATTTCAACATAATTTTCATGGAGATTATCTCTGGAGAACAATGCATTTCGCTAGCTAGAAAACAAAGGGGATGGAAAGAAATCAACCAATGCATATCAAGTAGAAATTAAAGTGAGCCAAAAATATTGTATAACCCCCAGCAATCAAAATATGTTGGGCATACAGAACATTTTTTGAAAAATGTCTTAAAAGAGATGTGACTACTGCTTTGAAAAACCTTTCTGTGTTTTTGGTACACGGTTATGTGACTCAGTGGCAGCCATGCTTGAACAGCTATCAAGCTGCCAGTAATTACTGGGTTACTAGGATTTTAGTGTACTCTTGGGATGAGAAAGGTCTAAGAGGAGACTCAGTTGCAGGTGAGAGGGATGTGCTACAGAATAGCTTCATAGCTATTGTGAAGTGTATAAAGCACCTTTCAACAGTCTCTCATTATGAAAGATCTGCTTGACTTCCTCCCAAGCCCCTAGTGCCAGAATCCAACAGCCTGGAACCCTCCGAAAGCATCTGCCAGAAATTACATCAGATTCTACCCAGAGAACGCTGAAACATATGAACAGTGCATTTCAGTAGCCAAGAGACAAAAATACAGGAAGGACATAAATATAAATTTAGGAGCTGTCTGAAAGAAAATATTCGTGTGTATCTTCTTAGCTGTGGAGGAAGAAAGAGAGTGAAACAGAATTTTATTGTTTGCTTACAAGATTTGGTCAAGAAACGTTGAATTTGATGAAGGCAGCCATAGTACAAATGTAATTGAAAAGGAAATCAAACCAGCAGAAAAGTAGTAGATTGCAAATAAAGTAAATAGTGATATTGACAACAGGTACAAATCAAGCTCATGTGTCACTCCTTTGGCCTGCTAAAACTTTCTGTGCTTTAATTTGTTGATCTGAGTAGTAGGGATGCTTTGAATTGAACAATTCAGATGTTGCATGTGATGGTAATCATTTGTTTTCTAGCCTAGGAAACTAATTTTAAACGGACAATGTATACAGACTTCATTCATATTTTATGCAGAAATGTTAACGTGGAGGAAATGTCCAGAACTTTGTGAAAAATGCCAGACACACATTAGTTTATTCTTGGGCTATCAGGAAGTTTATTTTACTGAATTATCATTTTTTGCCCTCTTCAGTTAGCAATTATTTAATCCCCTTTACTTGATATTTGGAGAAAATAAAGAGGGATAAGTGATTATTGCTGAAATCCAGGAGTATAAAATTTATTTTGTGAAAGTAGAAATGAAAATATAAGTGATAGGTGTGTTTTCAATCTGAGTATAAAAACCAAGAACCATAAAATTACAATGCCAGCACATAGAGGCTTTTTGGCTACTATCATCTACAGATTAAAATGAGAAAATGTATGTGAAGTCTAGTGCACCAAAGATGTTCAGGAAAGGGTAATTCTCTTCCACCAAAGGTACCTTTAAATGTATTTGTCGTGCATGCTGAGACCAAGAGTCACTTACCAATGTGACTCATCCATCCCTCTCCCCACCCTTCCACTCTTCTCTTCAAGACTTTGAAGAAGGTAAGACAGAAGAAGGAGTAGGAAAGTGGGGTCAAGAGACTTCAGGGTTAGCCTTGCTTCAGCCGTTGGCATGATGTGACTGCTCTCCACAGACCTCATTATTGTTCTAATAGTTTTCTAAAGGATTCCATTAAACCAAAAATTCTTTCTTAACAAAAAAGAAAGGTGTTTATGAGTTATGGGTGTAACTTCTTTTCTCCTCCTACTTCAAGCGCCAGCTTGAATATACTTTGCGAGGCTTTCCATGCATCTTCCCTCACAAACCTAATCTCTGCCATCTTTGTGGGTCTATTGAATTTTGTTCATTCTAATAGAGCATTAGGTATACTGATCTGTCTCTCTAATAGGCTGTCTGAGCAACTCCTGCCCAGAGACTATGGCTTCTTCCATTCTGTTAATCCTTTCCATTGTGTCCATCCTTTTCTACAAATATTTGTTGAACTGTATGGATGTGTAGGAAGAGGGGTCATTTCTATACAAACACACTTTGTTAACCTGTTTCTTTTTTTTCTCTTTTAATTCTTTTATTGACTTTTAATTTTTTTAGCTTTACAGAGGTATAGGTGATGTACAAAAAACTGCACATATTTAATGTATATGTCGTGATGAGTTTGGACATATGCATATACCCATGATGCCATCACCATAGTCAAGGTATTAAACATATCCATTACCTCCAAAAATTTCCTGTGTTCTTGTGTGTGTGTGTGTGTGTTTTGTGGTAAGAACACTTAACATGAGATCTATCCTCTTAACATATTTTAAAATACTCATTACTGTGTTGTTAACTATAGCACTATGCTGTACAGTGTATCTCCAGAACTTATTTATCTTGCATAAATGAAACTCTTAAGTTCTTATTGTCTTACTTTCTTCTGGAGTAATGATGAGAATTTAAAAAAAAAGGATTTTTGTAATAAAAAGAGCCACAAACTTTTTTGCTGACAGGAGCTCTTGAAGCAAGGGAATGTGGCACAGAGAGATAATCTTACTGCTAATTCAAGTTAATTACAGCCTATTACTCTTTATCTCTTTGTCTGAATTCTTGAGTTGAGCATCTCCAGGATCCTGCTTTAACGTCAAAAGGAATAAAATACACAGAACTTTCATTTTGCCTCTGAGTTTAATATGAAGCAATAGCTTTAAACCTTTTCACATGGCAAATTAGACTGCTGTTGTGTACTGTTTTCCTTGTTTTACCAAGTAATCTATAGTTCCAGGTTTTAAACAGGCAACAATTTTTGTTTGATATATATCTAACATTTGAAATCCAGGAAAAACAAGTAATTCAGTTCCCTTTCTTCCTTCCTTCCTTCTTCCTTCATTTCTCCCTCCCTTCCCCCTTCTCTTTCTCTCTCTCTTCCTTCATTCTTTCTGTTTTCCTTCCTTCCTTCCTTCTTCCTTCTTTCCTTCATTTCTGCTCTCTTTCCTTCTACCATTAGTTCATTAAATATTTATATATTTGACAGGGAAAAGGAATTTTATAAATTCTTGCTAAATGGATAAAAAAAATAAATTTAATCCTTAAAACAGTTCTAAATGGTATTATTTTATCCATTTTATAGGTATAGAAACCAAGGCTCAGATAAGTTTAGTGAGCCCAAGTTCACACAGGTGTTAGAAACAAAATCTGGATTAAACCCTGCTCTTATTTTCCTCTTAATCCTGTTCTTTTTCCAGTTTGTTATACCGTCTCACTATCCCCTCTAAACATGTATAGGACAAGTTGCTTTTTCCCTGAAAGAGGCCATTGTCCAGATTTCTTTGTCATTATAGCCTATTATTAGTCTGCAATTTTTCTGTCTTGAGATAATATTAAGCTTTTGGTCTGTGAAATATAAATTTACAACCACTATGACAGTTTGAGAATTATAGCTATTTAATTCAGGTGTATAGTACTACATTCACACAAACACATAAACACAAACACACACCATTGTTTGGTTTTGCTATTCCTTAATGTGTAGCGTTGTCCTCTGAGTTCTACTCTACCAATTGCTAGTGTCGTGTCTGAGTAAAAGGAGGAAAAATCTATAAAATTCCAAAATAAACTTGTCCTTGGTTCACTTCTGAGGTGACTCTCTAGCAGAAGTAGAATATGGCATGAGCTGATGAGTGACTTGTAAGGTTGAGGACTACCGGTGCATTGTTAAATTATTCTTACAAATGTAGAGATATTTGCTAAACCATACTTTAGAAATTGCCAATTGTTGTTTTATTTATGTATACAATATGTATGAGTGAATAATTTTGAGTGTACATAGTTTAGGCAGGATTGTCATAGGTTCACTGCTTACCTAGTGTGCTCATTCCAGGCATCTGAATCTTACCTTAAGTTGCCATTTGGAGCTGCTTGTTTCACATGAATAATACCCGAAGGAATTATTTTTCTTGAGACCTTATGACAGCAAAAGAATATCTTTATAATCACTCAACTCACAAAATGGAATGAGCTTTATATATTTACTAAGTCATTAATATTAATATAGTTGTGCATAGAACAATCTATAAATCCCAATTAACTAGCATATTGTTGGAATTCTTAACCAGTTCATGAGCCAGAACTTTTTGATTGAAAACACAAGAAACCTATCCCGACCAGCTTATGCAAATATGAAGGGTTTATGAAAAGAAGCATGATGTGTGTTAGAACCTAAGGCAGGGAAATAAGTGGGCACAAAGAACTACTTGAAACTAATGATTTGAATGCATCAAGATTCCCTTTCTCCTTATTTCACCCAAACAGATTTTTTTGAACATCTGCTTCCTTCTTTTTCTTTTCTCCTGGCTTTCGTCCTTGCACTCCCTCCATATTAACTTGTCTACTTTTTTGTTCCTCATGGTGGTGGAAGAGCAGTCAAGAGTTTCTGAGATTTCCATGTTATCCCTTTATGAATTTCAGTTCCAAATTTTAGAGGAGGGTTTTATTGGCTAGACCTTGATCATGTTCCCATCCCTGGACCAAACATCTCCACAAAGGAGTCGTACTGTTAATATTCACTTTATTATTACACATGTCAATTATCAATACAGCACAACTTGGAGGATTGGGTGTATGTTGCAGTGGGGGTGTGGACTTTTAATTCTCCAAAGTGTAGGGGAGCAGGAGGTGCAGTTATCCATCACATACAGGACTAAGTGAATTTCTCTTTTCTGGAAAGCATTTTCCAGGTTTTGTTTTAATTTGTTTTGTTTTCACTACTTGAAAAAAAGTAGCGTTATTGTGAGAAAATGACTTATTTTATTTTCCGAGTTGCACTACCCCACTCCCTCTGATATTCTCACCGCTGATTTTCCCATTACTGCTGATACGTGAGATTTTACTGCCTTACAGTCTCATGTCTAGTAAACTTAGATGATTTAGACTCTTCGTCTTCTAAAAATCTGAGGTAGCAAATTGTTTCAATGGGGCGTCAATTTAATTGGTGAACAAGTGTGTGTTTGTTAAGGTCTTTCCCTAGACATTGGTGTTCTCATTGCTCAAGAAACAGGATCTACACTCGAATACACAAGTCAAATTCTTGGATGCCTCCCTGAGATTGGTTTTTTCCCCTAGGGTCTGACATATTCTCTCTGGGAAATTGGTCCCTTGTTGTGCTGCAATTAGCACTATCAGCAATGGCTTTGGCAGGTGTGTGGCAGGTGGTCGTGCTAATGTCTGCCAGCTGTGATTGTGACCAGCTGTAGTAAGAAGGGCCCAAATGCATCCACAGCTGGTATATACCGACTCCACTGCAATGACTGTTTGTATTATTTAGACATTTTTTATATATATATATATATATATATATATATTATTCATATATAATCCAAATATATAGTAACTAGTTTTATATCAATTTCAGTATGATAGGAAAGTTTCTTAGAATCTCTGTATTATGTTTCGTGTGACAAATACGTGACTACCATTTTAAGAGAGGCACACATTTTAGTCTTTTCTGTAAAACATTAATCTAGGTGGCAGAGTCTCATTATGTAGCAACTGGGCTTACTTTCCCCAAAGAAGGCTGCTCTGACAGACCTGTTTGCAGTGTGTTCTGGATCAGTGCTCACAGGGAACAAGTTTCCTAGCTGTCCTCCTTTCCTCACCAAAATGACATCAGCTGTTAGATAAATGTGTCAGTGGAAATTATGGTGGTTTTATAGAAACCTCAGGAAATTCCTCTCATGAATATAAAACACCATTGGTGGAAGCCTAATCCTCTACTTCTTAATAGAAGTAGGAATTGTTTTAGAATAAGTGCTATTTGATGCTTTGTAAATTGTGTGCATTTAAAATGGCAAATAACCTCAGAAACTCTCTCACTGAAGCTATGGCATAAATCTTTCTTACTTTTTGATAAAAGACAGGGCTAACCAAACTGCTGACTTCAAGGTTCCAATTTTACACGAGCCTGTTGGCTTATGCGGAACAATTTTGCAAATAATCTTTCAATTTGCCAACGTTTGTGTAATCAATTCTAGAAAGATGTTTTCTTTTCACAAACTCTCTTTTCTACTATGACTCGAACAAACATTAAATGAACTAGAAGAACTTCAATTACAATTATGTGAGTAAAATAATTAGTATAGTAACGTGTTCACCTTGGAAAGGAAAAAGAAAGGCTTCCTCAGAGATAATGGGCATAACACATAGAGAAGATAATCCAGCTAATAACTATAGGAAAACAGGAGGTGAAACGCATCGACAAGAAAAAGACAGTAACTACCTGTTTTACGATGCAAGCAGTTCCTTTTTTTGATCACAGGAGAGCACTGTTCATCTATGAAACATCTTTTCAATGGGAGTAACTGGAGCCTTTGTGATCCAGAAGAGATTTGACGTGGCAAATTATATAGCCCTTGTTATTGAATCATAGCTATTAAAGAAAAACACATTCTTCTCACAGAAAAAATGAATATATATGCGCAAGATTTTGTAAGCTGTCGGTGAGCTAGTCTTGAAAGCAATTGGCAAAGATGCACATATATGAATCTTTTTAGTGCAGAGATGTAAGACTCTGAAAATTCCCAAGAATGTTCAAGATGTATGTCCTTTCAGAAAGAGAAGTATTTTACATTTTGCTTTGTAATTTAAGTATTTCATTTAAGAACTGATGTCAACTAAGCTCTAACCAGTGACACTTAACATAAATATTTGGTAAATATAAGCACCCCAGACAACCTATGAATGGTCCCTGTGGATGTGGTATGCATGTTTCTCAGTCAAATAACATTATGAGATTGTATTTCGAACTATTTTTTTCCTTTGCAAGAATCAGGGGGATTTAGTAAAAGATGTGATCATTTCTTATAAGGATCTTTAGCAAGAGATTTGGTCATTTCTCACAAAAGCCGTGAACAAGGAATGTTATCTTAAGGATTATTTACACCAATTGTTTAAGAAAATTGTAGTATTTTTAAATCTTTCAATTAGCAGACAGTAATGTGAACAGGGGTTTACTTTACTGCTTTAAATTTATTATATCAAAAATTCTAGATAGGAGCCAGTTTGGAAAGTATGAACTGTTTTTCTTTATCATTTTCTAAAGTTAAATCCAAATTTATCCTTTGTGATTGGAAGCTTCAGAGCCACGTCATCAGGTGACGGCCAGGAGAGCAGCTTGAGGTTGCCAGTTCCATGTTTCCTTGGCCCCTCCTTGACCTTTATCTTCCCTCTCTCCTTACTTATTTCCCTAGCCTGCATTTCCAGCTTTCATGGCCTCAAAATTGGGTTTTTCCATACTTAAAATAGCCATTAATGTTTATTGATAATTCACCTGATGAGATGAAGGTCCAAACCTCTCCACCTTGGTACCTATCCGGGAACACGGCAGAGTGAGTCTCCCTAGAATTCACCGGAGTCCAGCCTTGCAATAAAGAAACATTATCTAAGGCAGTTAGAAAAGATGAGGCTTCTTGCTAATTTGTAGTGACCCCTGCTGACTTGAACTCCCCCTCCCCAGCCGTTTTCTGGTCTCCCTCAGCCATTTAAACGAAGATGCAGCACCAGGCAGTGCGCTTGAAATAAGTTCCTCAAGACTAATTTTCCTCAAATATTTTATTAGCAGAATCCCACTTATTTGTGAATTTGGAAGTGCCTAGAGCGTTAATTTTAAATTTTGAATACAGATGTCTCATCCTGGGTAGATATAGTCTGAGAGCAGTAGATGGAAAACGTCTGCTGAAAGTGTTTCACATAGCAAAGAATAAATTAGGCTTCACCTTCCTACAAAATCACATAGAAGAAAAGCACAAAATAAAAACCCTCAAATAAATTGGATTACTTTTTTGGAAAATGAAACTTCATCTTTTTTTATTTGGACATTACACATTATTGATTTCTGGTTGTGTCTTCTACCAGATACCGTTATCACATTGTGAATTTATTTTTCTTTTCAAAGCAGAATGATCAGTATACTAAACTGATTATACTAGGATTTTTGAAGATGTATACAATTTCAAATTTATTAGCCATAAAATACAAGTCTGAGGAATATTAAAGGCAATTTATGAAAAAACAATGGATTTTAAAGGAAATTACCAGTATCATCATGTTAGACACAAATGAGGCTAGCAAACTCATTCAAGTAGGTGAATTGTGTACTCAAATCTAAAAAGATACCTTCCTTGGTATAAGGTAAGGATTATGTATATCACTGTTCAATTAAACTGAGTACAGAAAAAAAATGTTTTTGATAATGTAAAAGTCCCCATGGTTTATGCTGATTTGGTTAAACTGAATAGGCTTAGAAAATATGCAGTAAGTTAAACATAGCGTACTTAGAATAATACCTGTGGAGGACCAAACTTTCTCCTAGTCATCAGAGAAAGAAGTGAGTGATACTTTTTAAAGATTTTTTTCCCATTGTAGAATTAACTGCTGGCTCCCTCTTTGTAAGACTAGATCACATTTTCTATATCTACATGTTGTTACTTTGTAATGTTCATTCTTATGATCAATAATCAATAGCTAATATTTAGTTTGATATAGAATTGATATCAATATTAATAACTAATATTTAGTTTCAAAATTACTTTCATAGAAATGATAGTATTTTTTCCCCAAAAAGACTCTTTTTAACCTAACCCATAACAAATCTCTTTTCCTCCAGTATTTTTCTACTTTGACTTTGTTATGATTTTAAAAAAGCATAAAGGTCAAGATGTGCTTAAAGATGGATTATTCAATGAGAAACGAGGTGGGCTACAGAGTCAGATCTGGCTAAATTATTAAACACCTTCACTTAAGGAAAAACATGTCATGGGGCATTTTGCATTTAACTTTTGATTTAGGCCCCTTAGAGATTAGTTACTACTAAGATAATGACTTTCTTTCGTTTCTTTCTTATACGTAATATCTAATATTTGCAATTTTAGAGACTTGTTTTATTTTTTATCCTTAAATGCTCATTGTTGGTTATATTCAAAGTGTCATACTTGGTGGCACTCTACAACATTTACTGTTTAATTTGTAGTGTTTTAGACCTCTGGAAATGAAAAGCTCACAAGTTAGATTTAAGTACACAGACAGGGCTCCCAGATAGAAGCAAAAAATTCTCTCTGAATCAAGCAGAGTTTTGAATTTTTTCCAAAAAAGCCAAAACCAAGCAAACAAAAACTCTGGATGATTTAAGCAGAAAGAAATTTTATTAAGAGAATATTGATACTCATAAGATCAATAGGAAGGGTGGAGACTTGGACTGAGGGCTATACAGCTAGAAAAAATATGCCCCGTAAATAGTATGGGGTGATCACTCTGCTGCCATGAGGAAGCGTTACTAAAGAAAGCCGGCAGCGTCAACACCACTAGTTCCCAGATAGTACCACTACCTCCAAGGGTTTCGCCACCACTTTGTTTCACAAGAAGTTTGGGTGAGCACATTTGATTGGTAAGCCTAGGTCATGTGCTTACTAACTATGGATGGAAACTTCAGACATGTTTGGGGCATTCTCAGATTGTATGGTATGAGCACATTTAGAAGGTGGGGGTTTTTGCAAATGCTGGAAGGGAATTTAGCTAATAAGCAGCCTAAAGAATGACATATATCCGTGTACTTTGATACACTCACGTCTCTTCATAATGGCCATTATGATGGGATGTTTGTTTTTGTGGTCAGATAAGGTTGGGGTAATTGCATAAAATATAATTATACGGAATATATCCTTTGGGGGAATATCCACATATTAACTCTAAATTGCTATCATAATAATGCACTGTCATGTTAAATTCTTTGGGGGAAAAATAATTAATTAAGATACATTTCAGCCTTCTTGGTCTCTTAATAATAGTGAAAGATGATAGAATTATAATTCTGAGAATAAATTAAAAAAACCCAAGGAAACAGAAAATCAAAAGATTTCTAGAATGTAAATGAGATTTGTGGGTTATGGCAAAAGTTTGATTATTATGCCAAAAAATATATACATTAAAGACAAACAGCGTATGTTCCAAATCTTACTAAAGGGAAGAGGACAAGTTTTTTCTATATTCATTGAATTGACTCTGTTAAATAAATTTCTGCTCTTAAAATATAAATGGAGTTAGTTTCCCTTTGAATTTGTTCAGTGGTATGCTATAAATATACTTTCAAAGCACTTTTTGACTAGAGTCTCATTCTCTCTTCACAGGAAGTGAGGGTAGGAGGAAAACAGGAAGAGAGTTTTGCAATCTTAGCAAAGTCTTGTCTAAACTAAGTAGAGTGTGAGGTTGCGGGGCCACTCTATCAGTGGCGGAGCAGGTCCTCTGCTACTTTTCTCCCACTAGGAAGACGCCTTCAAAGTCCCACTTGGTCTATCAATCTTCAAACTTTGTAGCAAAATGGAAGCTATTGGCTGGCTGTAAACAGTTCTCCACAGTTTGGCCTAAATTTGTTGAAAAAAAATACTGGAAATTAGGGATGTCCAAGCTCTCCACTATAGTTCTTGCCTCGTGAGAGTAAAACACCAACGCATGCAAGTAGATAAGGATGATCAGCACTTGTCATGTTCTGATCTACACAGGCAATTTGTGAATGACTCCACTTCAGAGAACATTGCAGAAATATGGTTTGTGATGCATTGTGCTACTAACTTGTTACATTAAAATGAGCTTTTGTGTGAATATTCCTACATGCCAATGGTAAACTAGCTTTGAATTAAAAAAAAGAATGAGGGAGAAAGTATTTGCCAGCCACCACACCAAAGTTTTATTTAGATCTTGGCTTCCTAAGGCTAGTAATGAAACCATGAAGTCAGCATTCTTTTTTCTTTTTATAGGACTGTATACTCTTATTGGCCCCAGGTAAAACAGCAAGTGGTTATTTCCAAGCCTGAATTTCAATGTCATGAACAACTTAAATATATCCCTCTATTTGTGGGCTAATTCTTTGGCGATGATTAGTTGGAGGCCTGTCAGAAACAAAGATGTCTCTCTTTCTAAAAGTGATTTAATTAAAATTCTAAATGCCTAACTCTTTATAAAAGAGTATAAAGTGTATTTAAAAAAATAATGGAATATTAGAAAGGACTTCAAGGTAAGAAATCTTGGGCTGGAAAGCTACTTTCATCTCTTAGTGTGTGATATTAAGTAAGTCACTTATCTGCTCTAAGCCCGAATTTTTGTGAGATGGCCTAATAATAATAGTTTACTGTGAGAAGCAAGAAAAGTTAAACTTTTGCAAACTCCAAAGCACTATGGAAAATTTACTATTATCACTGGTTCTAAGAGAAAAAAATAGATACAAAAGAACCCCGAAAAATATTACTCTTATTTCCTGGATGCTTACAATATTTTTGGTATGATATATAATTAGATAATAAAGCAAGGGAACTCTCTGTTGATAGAATGAAAAGCAAAATAATGATTATTTTGGCGAAAAGCAGTCAGGGTCATTGTTTTGAATACTGTTTACCTTCTTACATCTAATGACATCATTTAAATCTTGAGCAAATGGAAATATTGCAATCATAGAAAAAATGAAATGGACTGCCAGACTAGCATATTTAGAGCAGTGTCTCTGTGTCAAACTGCCTGTTTATCAAATCCTGGATCTGCCACTAAGTAGCCATGTAAACTTTGCAAAGTTTTTCCCGGTCCCTCTGCCTCAGTTTCTTCATCTGTAAAATGGACATACTAATAATATCTAGCTCATAGGGTTGTTTTATAAGTGAAATGGAATAATGCAGTTTTAGTAAATTCTACCCTCCAAGACATGGCACATAGGAGTCAAAAGAAGGTTATTTTTATCATTAGTGTATGAGTGCCCTGAGTGTCACCTAAATGTCTGTTTAGTTTTCTGAGTTCCCCTATTTTTTTTTCCAATTTAGACTTGACTTTGTATCTTATAATGCACTATATCTAAGTTGTCTTTGTATTGCCTTAAAACACAAATACACAGCTTCTTTGTAGCAGTCAAGAGTTTAAAAAAAATTTTTCTTCTTTCCTTCTCTTTCTTTCTTCTTTTTTCTTTGTCTTCCTTCCTTCCTCCCTCCCTCCCTCCCTCCTTTCACTCCCTCCTTCCTTCCTTTCTTCCTTCTATATGATTCTCTGGTAAAAGCCAAATATGACCATAAGCCGTTCCTGACCACTGTATTATGTAGTGGAAACACCTCTGGCGTAAAAGTCCTGGCTTCAAATTCACAGTTCTGAACAAACTTAGACAAATTGCTTTACATTCTCTAACCCTCATCTTTTTCATCTATGTGAGAAAAATATACCCACTTTTGAAAGAATGTATGTAAACTGCCTAGTAGACAACAGCCACTCTGAAAATGGTGGCTATTAGTACTATTAGTTTTCTTTCAGTGTTTAGAATATTTGGACTGTTTTTCTGAGTATTCCACAGTGAGTAATCACATCACCATATTGAATGCAAGGATGGGAATGCTTTTCGAACTTTTATAATAGATCACCAGTTAGCATTGGTCTTAAGGACTTAATGTGCTGGTATAATCAGGACACCATGGAGGCCCCATCCATCTCCTACACTCGGGGATCCTTCACTCAGAGATGCAGCATACCAGATTTTGTGCCTAGGCCTCCAGAAGGCAGCTCCTTTTGAAAACAATCACATTTCTTGGAGGAGTATATGATGGTGTAATCTAGCACTAGTGCTGAAAGATGAAGCCATCCGTGACATTCCTTGTCTATTTAAATTTTGTTGTGAGGGCTGTCTCGTTGATTCCAACTCTGAAGGACCCTGTGTACAGCAGAGCGGAACCCTGCCTGGTCCTTTTGCACCATGCTCTCACCTTCCAGCGCGATACCAGACAGCACTCTGCTGCTATTCTTAGCGTTTTCGAGGCCAATTTTATCAGAAGTGGGTGGCCAGGTCCTACTTCCTACTATTTAAACTCCATTTAAGTAAAATTTATCACAGCCTTCAGAATGCTCTTCCTAGATGGTGGAAAAATCCCCATGAGTCGACGAAGGATGCTTTTCAAAATCTTTGGAAGCTGTTCTGCTCTAGTATTGCTGAGGACCTTGTCAGCTGCTGTTTGGTAACTTTGAAATACCATGGGGTATATTTTAATGTTTATATTATAGAGGCGACCATCTCACTTCTGCTTCGTTTGTGAGGGCTGGTAGCAGTCTGAACCATGCCGTGAATAACTAAAGCAATACTTTCTGCTAATAGAGCTTCTATTTTAGATTCCATTTCACAATAATGAATTTGACCTCTTGGATTCTCTCAGGAAATAAGTGCAGTTCAGCTGCATCAGGAAAAATGCATTTTATGAACTCTACTGAATAGTTAACATAGACCAACTGCCCATTCACAGTACTGCTTTAAAGCTCTTCACCATGGTTTTTCATTGAAGAATTACACTTTTAGGAATAGAGAATAAGCATATGACGCTGGCTTCCAGGACACCCTCAAAGCCTCTGTTATCCAACAAAGATGTGCAGACCTGCTTTGGTCTCCTTCAATGTGTCTCATTTAAATAGTTTTGGACACCTTTAAATACAGTATGTAAACTCTTAAAAACACACTAGAACTATTTAGAAATAATATTTCTTGTAAGTATAAACCTAAAAGTCAGGAAAAAGAAAATTAAGACAAACTGCAGTTAAGATTTACTGGTCTTTCAATATAGTTGAATGATGTGGAGAAGATACATTAGGAAATAGAAAAATAACAGGTAACTAGTATGCTAATACTAGTGTTACTAAGTCACAAGTATTTGGTAAGGTCTTGCCATGTGCAGGACACTCTAGAACCATTTTATAAACTGAAAGATATGCAAGAGAGAACGTCTATGTTTCATAGAGCAGGGGGAACTTGTATTTTCATTCACAACAGTGTTTCACATTGTAATGTCTGATTTATGAAGGTGTTTTCATTAATTTGTCATTCCAGAGTAGGATGACACAGACTATATTTTTGCATTTATTTCTGAATCCACTTCTTGTGATAGACTTAGGCTCATTTCCACTGATCATATATGTAGGGATGAGCTCACTTTTATGGATTCAATAAGGTTTTCAATGAATGAAAGCATTTAATCACTAGTGAAAAATAAATCTGAAAAAAAGGAAACATTTCTTTTTTTTTATTGAATGTGGTCCAATTGTTTCTTGAATAACAATCTATTACTCTCACAAAAGATTCAACTTTCTGTCATCTTGAGATCAAAACTGAATTCTTCTTTATATGATTACTATTTCATCTGTGACTATTGTGATAGGAACATTTTTGTGTTCAATTATTACAAAAGACCTTGGATAATCCTTCCAGAGGTTTCCAGTCTGTTCCTCTAACGTCTTGGTATTATGTCTGTGGGAAGAGATGTGCTGACAGTAAAGTTTCTCTATGGAGTAGTGCTAGCGCTGGATGCCCTTACCACTTGTCTAGTCATCTTATAGCAAACAGAGAAGAGCAACAAGCAGAGGATGGAGTTAGTCATCTTGGTCAGCACCTTGGAGAGCTCTTAGGAAGGCTTACAACATAACCTGCTGTATATGTGTGTACATACATGCACACATGTATATATATACACACAGTCACATATACATTTACATACATATGTACACATACACATATATGTCATGTATCTATAAATACAATACACCAATACAAATACACACATATTTTGTAGGTTATATTTGCACACACAAATATAAATACGTACATATTATATATATAATATAGTTATATGTGTGCAGATAGACACACAATTTTACATGGATTCAATGTTAACAAGTGCTGCACTGTGGAATTATCAACATGTGGTGATTTCAACTGGGCTGAGGTAATGTTTTACTCTTCACCAAATTATGTCCCCCAGGATAAGACAGTGTATAACCTTATTGTAATTCTTTTTTAAAGCAGTGATACTTCTAGATACATGTGTCCCTTGAAAATTCATTGTGATAATAATAGTATTAACTCGAATTTGTTGTGTTCCTACTATATTCAAACCAACATGCTCGGTGTTTCAGATAAATTAATGGAATCCTCACATCACTCTACTAAGTAGACAAAATTATTGGCACACTAAAGTGTAGAAAACTGAGCTCTAGATAATTTGAATTACCTATACAGGATCACATGTAGCAATTTGTGGATCCATGATTTTGATCCAGATATAAAGAAGAATTCAGTTTGTCATTAAAATTTTAATTTCATATTATTTGGTCAGATCTCTTTTCTCTGTGGGAGCTGGATGAATGGGAAAAACAATTAACAAGCTTTCTGAGATTAATATAGTAGAGCAGCTATAGGATTCACATCATTAGAGGAAATATTATTCCAGTAACCATAACACATGCCTGTGGATGAATAAATTGGTACATTAAGGATATTTAGTGACTACCCGGCAAAGGAATAATACTGACTATTGAGGAATCCTCAATGATCTTCCACTTGCTTTGTTTCCTCCCTTATTTGAACCCTCTGAAAGTTGTGAGGGACCACCCATGCTGATTTGCATAGAAGAGTTGCTATAATAACCCTTGAGCACATTACTAAAGGCAACATACTAACTGCAACCTTTATCTTTATGAGAGCAATATACTTTATATACTTTATAGGTTATGAGAGTTATGTGTCATTCATGTCCTCAAGGTGTTTAACTATGTTATGAAGTCAGAATAGTTTAACTTTGAAATTACAGTCTCCTATGAAAGATTTCTGTTTTTTGAGAAAATAAAAAATGGTGACTTCATTTTTAGCTTAGACTAATAGAGAATGGGGCCAAATATGACAATAAAGCTATTTTATATGCTCTATGAATTAGCATACCAATAGAGTTTTTTATTTTTCAATTTTCCCACTTGAAATTACTGAACATTGCCATCTTCCACTTTTCAACAGTATCATTATAAAAAAGTCAAATGGAGAATTGAATTTTGGGTTTTATAATTCAAGCAAAACAAATGCATTTTTGTCTCTTATCTATATATTTAAAAAATTCTCAGTTTTTCACTGCATTTTGATTGTATATGGTAGACAGGATATAGTTAAATATAATAAAATTAATTTATCTTCTATATAGCCACCTCTTTCATTAGAATTTCCCAGATTATGTACTAATTAATGCTTAGTCATCAGGATTAAATCATCTAAACACATACAGGTATAATATAACATCAAGTGGTCTTCTTCTTGTCTCGCAGAAACGAGAGGAAAATCTCCTATCTCTGGGTCCTGGTTATCATCTGCCTCCTGGCTGGAATACCCTGATCACTCTACCTCACTATGTCTATTTATCCTGCAAATATCAGTTTGAGTCCCACCTTTTTAGGCAAGAGTTCCATTCAACTGTACTTTTCACAGACTCCCCACTTGTATAGTGCTTATAATCTTTAACATTCATTTGGCAGCTATATGCTTGGAAGTCTTGGAAGTCTCAGATTGTACAAATATTAGACCACAAACTCAATATCAGCTGAGAGAGCCTTGTCTGAGATATATCAGAAGTATCTTTTTCACTAGTGAGATCTGTACGTTGTTGCTTCCATTCCTAATGCAGGTGGAAGATTTAGACGCAGGTGCCCTTTGTTAATGTGTGTTAGGTTGAATAACCTTATGTCTAAGTCTTTTGTTCTTGATTCTTTCCGAAGAAGTCTCTAGTTAAGACTAGATTCTTACCCTGACTGTTTATTCTAATTTCCTAAGGAATCTAGCCATTTACCAATCTCATTCCCCAGGTCTGGACACACATTCTATCAATCCCATTTGGATCTCCTTGCTACGGGAATTGCACTCCTAAATGATGCTCGTGCCTATATTACTGGACATTTCACTTCCCTCTGATCTCTTGGATAGGGAAGCTAGCATAGATTAGAATAAATGAATAAACTTGGATTGGCTGGCGTGGACTGTCCACTATTCGCTGAAAGATTCCAGACCTCCATTATGTTTCTTATTTGGTCCATCTCCCCAATTTTAAGTTCACGTTCTTTCTTTCTCCTCACCATTGGTGTCAAGAAGACAGGCAGGAAAGAATTCAGGGGGATAGATTGGCAGGGGCCACAATAGGTCATTTCATGGGCATCTGGACCGTGGTATCACAGCTTGGATTAGGGGTGTTGCTCAGTCCCTGGGCTTTGTATTTTCCAAATAGGCACCTTACTGGCCCTAGCATGAGAATAGGAACCAGTCAGTGTACCCAAACAGAGTGCAAGACACTAGATATCAAGCAGAAACACATCTACAAGAGACACCTTAGTCATGGGATTCCAGACTGGCAGGGAAAACTCTATTCTGGCAACCCTTTGTGTGAGCAGTGGTCAACATAGGGCACACCGTGATTTCCATGTCCATCTAGTAGGAAAGAAGACTGAATAGGAGAGGGACTCAGAGGTTGACACTGAGGCGTTATGTTGCTTAGCACTAGGTACCTATGTGTGGAGATGATTTTCCATTACTCACTTCCTCTGATCTATGATTTCTTCTAGAACCAGGAAGGATTAAATCAACAAAAGTGAGTTTCTGGGGAACTGAGGATTGCAATTAGTAGAAAAATGTAACTATGTGACTCGTCAGTACTAACTTTTTACTCTTAGTGGAGATGTCTTTCTCTTCTATATTTATATATACTTGATTAAATTTTACTTATGTTCATATAGAATTCTTTTTGTGTATGTTGTAAAATTTTATTATTCACTTAGATTCATGCCAATCCCAGAGATATATGCAAAAGAACATTCAGGATTATTTTGTGGAGATAATATAAATATAATCAATTCTCAATCATTCAGGAACCATTAGATATTTTCCCCTGTGCCAGGCAGCTAGTCATTTTCCCAAACCTATTAAAAGAGTATATCCATGTAGAGTAAATAACATTTTTTAATAATTATATTTCACGAGTTCCTCAAGGTTTATGATTTTCAAACCTGTCATTGGTTGAAAGAGTGCTGGCCCAATGATTATTTTGTACCATTAAGTTTTGAGAGTATTCTCCAATCCCCTAAAACTCTTCTTTGATGATTTCCTTAAAATACAATTTCTTTAAAATATTCATATAAATAAATCACTATATTCTTGTGATGGATACTGCCATTTCTATTCCTTTTCATCCTGCATAAAAAGCTTAATATTTTACAAATATGACACAGACACATTCACACTCATTTTTAATGGAAAAATCTGGGGTTGAGAAACATCATCCTTTTTACATAAATCTGCATCAAATTAAGAAGCAGTGCTAAGCAAATAATTATTAATAATAATGAGAAAGAAGTAAATGTTTTATTTGGTGCCTCTTTTTTAAGGGTCACTATAGTGTTGGATATCAAAGCACAATTAGCTGCATCTGGGAGTCAGCAATCATATGACATGATTAAGCAAGTTCCAAAGTTACTATCTATTTCATTCTTCTTTTGCTCTCTTTTTCCCCCCTTCCTTCCTTCCATCTATTGTGATTTTTATTTAATGGGAAGCATTAGTTTATTTGTTCATATTCTTGCATGTGAGAGAATTGGGAAGTGATGGCCATAAAGGCACAATTTGTCCTTCAAGGTTAGTGGAAGAAGGGAAGGTTGTGGACACTTTATGTTTTTCATGAGTCAGACATGAAATACTTGCTGGAAACTCCAGATTTGCCCTCTACGTTTTACTAGTTAAATCCAATCTCATATAATTCTCAATCTCTGTTCCTTCATTTACATGGAAATAAAGAATAAGGTTCATTATTACTTACTCATCCAGCATAACAGAAACTGTACACCCATTGAACAGCTCCCCATTTCCCTACTCCCAGACCCTGGCAGCACTGTTATATTCTCTGCTTCTATGAGTTTGACTATTTTAGATATCTTACATAAGTGGACTCATAATATTTGTCTTGTAGCTGGCTTATTTCGCTTAGCATAATGTCCTCCAAATTCATCCACATTGTCACAAATGGCAGGATTTCTTTCTTTCTCATGGCTGAATAATATTCAATTGTGTGCATACACCATATATTCTTTATCCGTTCATCTGTCAATAAATACTTGTGTTGTTTCCATATCTTGGCTATTGTGAACAATGCTACAATGAACACAGGAGTATAGGTATTTCTTCAAGATCCTGATTTCAATTTTTTGGGATATACACCCAGAAATGGGATTGCTGGATTATACGGTAGTTTTATTTTTAACTTTTTGAGGAACCTCCATACTCTTGTCAATAGTGGCTGTACCATTTTACATTCCCACAAACAATGTATAAAGATTCCAATTTTTCCACATCCTCACGAAAACTGGCTACCCTTTTTTTTCTTTTTGGTAATAGCTATCTTAACTCATATGAAGTGATATCTCATTGTGGTTTTGGTTTGTATTTCCCTGATGATTAGTGATTTTGAGCATCTTTTCTTATACCTGCTGGCCATTTGTATGTCTTCTTTGGAGAAATGTCTATTCAAGTCTTTCGCCCATTTTTAATCAGGTGATTTATTGTGTTGTTGTTGAGTTGTAAGAGTTAGGTAACAGTATGGTATTGTGCACTTCAAAATGTATTAAGAGGGTAGGTCTCTTGTTAGATGTTCTTACTACAAAAGATCCCGAACAACAAAGGGAGACAAGAAAATTTTCAAAAGTGTTGGATGTGTCTATTTGTGGAGATGGTATAATGGGTGTTTGCATAAGTCCAAACTTATCAAACTCTAAACATTAAATATGTGTGGTTATTTGTATATCACTGTACCTCAATAAAGCTATTAAAAGTGAATAAGGTAATTACTAAAGAATATTAAAATGAAATGAGCTTTGAAAATAAATTCCATTAAGCCTCATTAAATTGGAGTATGCTAATTCATAATGTTGGACAATTTTGTTTGAGAATGAAGTGAAGTGCTCCTTATTTTTTTTAAAGGAAAAATGATTAGTTCAGTATAACCATGATGAATATATTAAATATTCTTCCTTCCAACTGCATTTAAAATGTTCCATTCATCACTATTTCTTCTTTTCTTTGTTCATAAACATCCCTCATTAGTAACAAAAGTGATAACTAACAAACAAACTGTATTGGATTGAATAATGTTTCCCCAAAACTCATGTTTTTCCTGGAACCTCAGGATGTGACCATATTTGGAAATAGGGTCTTTGTATATGTAATTAAGGTGAAGTTAAGTTAAGATGAAGTAACATTGGGGAAGGGAAGGCCCTTAATCCAATATGACTGATTTCTTTATTAGAAGAGGAAAGGAGACACAGAGACATACAGGGAAATGCTGGGTGATGATGGAGGCATAGATTGAAGTGGCAAATCCACAAGTCAGGGAATACCAGAGATTGCTAGCAACATCAGGGACTAAGAGAAAGGCATGAAAGAGATTCTCCCCTAGAGACTCATAGAAAGAGCATGGAATGGTGTCTCCAGGGGCTGAGGGTTGGGGGGAATGGGGAGATATTGGTCAAAGAACACAAACTTCCAGTTATCAGGTGAAAAAGTTCTGGGGAATCTAATGTACAGCATGATGATTATAGTTAACAACACTGCATTATATATTTAAAAGTTGCTAAGGCAGCAGATCTTAAATGCTATTACTACACCAAAAGGGTAATTACATGAGTTAATGGAGGTGTTAAGTAACTCTACTGTGTAACCATTTTGCAATATCTAAGTGTACCAAAGCAACATGTTGTATACCTTACACTGACTCAATGTTATATGTCAATTATATCTCAATAATGCAGGAATAAAACAAACATACAAAGATGGATGAAGTGTAATGTCAGACCCTGGTTAGTTCACTGTCAGTTATGGAAGAGAGACTTATAAGTAGGTGAGAACACGGAATATGATAACGGCTAGTATAGAGGTAAGCACAGGCTTTAATGGAAGCCCCTAGAAGGAGCCGCTGCTTCTCGCATATGACTAAAGTCTTGCTTGGAATGGAAATATCTCAAATTAATCTTAAAGAATTATCAGTTGTTAGAAGTAAAGGGTGGACAAGAGAACAAGGAAGTAATTCAAGTAGAGGAAATCACATGTGCAAATGTCCAGGATAATAAGGGTTCCGTTTGACAATTGCAAAGCATTTTATTACGACCACAGCCCACAGTAAAAGGAATAGAATGATGGAATGAGGCTAGAGTGATTATCAGAGTACAGGTCATGGAAGGCCTTGTAAAAGAGAACTTTTCTGTGAGAGTACTGGGGAGCTAGTTAAGCTTTTCAGTGTGAAACATCCTGCACAGATTTGTCACTTAGAACAATCACCTTGGCTGCAGCATAGATAATGGATTTGAGACAGGCAAGACGGACGGCAGAAAGATTAATTAAGAGACTGTTATACTAATTTACACTACAGAAAATAGTGGCCTGAATTGAGATAGCAACAGCATGGGTGGAGAGAGGGGGCTGTATTTACCTTATATTGAGAAAATAGAATATTTAGAGTTTTATAATTGATTTGATTTGTGAAGAGTGGCGGTAGATAAGAAAGGAGTCAGGCAAGATTCCCAGGTTTCTGGTTTAGGCATTAAGGATGTCATTCACTAAGTTAGGGAATATAAGAGAAGGAAGTTGTGAAATGGTTAATTGTGATGTATCTTCTCTAAGAAATATTACGCAACTATTAAAAATAACGGTTATGAAGACTATATACTAATGAAAATTTCTTATAAACTTAAAAGAAGTAGGGTACAAAATTTTACATGTAGTATGATTATGGCTAAGTAAAATATGTAAAGAAAAATGATATAGGAAATAAAAGGAAATGTTAAAAGTGATTATATTAGAGAATAGATATTTTTACTTTCTTTTACCTATTTTAAAATTGTTACAATAATTAGATTTGTTGCTTTTGTAATAAAAAATATTCTAAGAATAAAGCAGTTAAAAATAATTGATCAATTTAATATAAAACCAAGGTTATATACGTAAAATATTAAAATTAATAATTCTAATTCTCTGATGTTTATTATGTAAAATATAATTCCTACCATCCTTTAATTACATATTTTGATAAACTCAAGTTAATGACTTATTGACAGTGGAGATGGAAAATCAGAGGTAAATCATACCTTTAGGAAAGTCTTCCCTTCATTACCTACATTAGAAACACTGCCCAATGGCAATAATTAAAAGACAGATGAAGATAACTAGGGCTCAGTCATCTTTCATTGGTTAGGGAATTAAAGGACCTCCTCCCCCCACCCATGGGCTGAAAATTAATGATCTATCAAAGAATTCTTATAATGTTTAGCATAAATATCCTGAAAAAAATTCTTCTGGCTAAGTTGGAATCAAGAAGTTGAAGTAGTTAGGCCTACTTTTACCCACTCCTTCATTTTAAGACAAGTACCATTCTCTATGTATCTTCAACTGACCAAAATGCTCTCCCTTATATGGTTATTATAAATTCTATTAATCAAAAACATTTTCTTAAGGAGATTTATTCTTTCACAAATTTATATTTTTGTAAATTCAGATTGTAATATATTTCTTTACAGCAGACTACGTGGAAATTTCAGTGCAGTCAGAAGATTTATTGCTTGGATTCTTAGTAAATGAATTAAGAATAGTATTTCTTTAAATAGCCACTTTAGACCAGACCTTTATAATATCATTTATTTTACTCTAAATACAGATATTTCCTCAGAACTTTCTTAGAAACGATCAAGAATGGGAAAGGATTTTACTCAGCATTGGCACAGATTTTGCCTGTTTCTAGATACACTTATGCTCCAGAAGGTTGAGAAGTCTGGTTATAGAAGCTAAAATGATAATAATAGATAACACTTAGAATTTTAGCTTCACAACAACTCTTAGAACTGTATTAACCTAATTTTAGAAATAGGAAAACAGAAGCCTAGAGACATGCTCTCAATAAGAATAGAGACAGGATTTGAAGCTAGTAAGTATGGCTCCAGGGTTTGTACTCTCAACCAGCATATGTTGCTTCTTTTATAAAAATTATGTCTTCTCACTCTGGTTGACTAATTTTGCAGACTCATGTGACAATGCGAGATGAGTTAAATTGCTTCAATATCTGAAACTGTTATATTATCTTCAATATTGAATTATTCAAGGCAGAATAGAAATGGCCAAATTCCACCTTTTAGCTTTATTTTTGATACACATCATAAACTCAAGGTCTTAAGAAATCCTTAGACAACTTCGGGTAGTAGTTTTTTTTTCATCTAAAATCCAGATAGTTGTGTCAAACAATTCAGATGCAGTTTGGATTTCAAAGTAATTTTCTACTTCATATTGTATATGCATACTATTTACTGCCTAAATTTACTCAAAGTTCCTGAACATGAAATTGCACAATGCATAACACACTCTCTTGAAGTATCTTGCTTGACATATTAAAATTTATTAAAAAAATTTTTAGGCATGTTATTCATTACGCTGAGGGTATCTGCCTTGCTTTTGAAAGATACAAGGATGAAATTCTCCTGCTAAAATTCTCAGTCTCAATCAATAGAAAAATATATAGGTTATACTTCCTACGATAATCATATGTACAAATTTGTTTACTTTAAAATTAAACTTCATAAAAATACGAATTCAAAGAGTATTTTTAAGTGTATGATCCCTAACATTTGCATGTTTCTCCTCTGAAGGATTCAGTAAGGTCTATAGCCACACATACAATGACATAAAAATAACAAATTGAATGACAGAAAGATAATTCACTATTTTGGATTATAAGTCATTGGATAAACCATTATTAATAAAAACATTTTAGCTTTTATGAAACACTGCATTAAATTCAGTTGGAGAGATTTATATGGTTAAATATGTGTCTCCTGTGTGTTGAGATAGAACAATCGTTCATGTAAGAGAATAGATGTCCACTAGCGGGATGTGAATTGAGGAGCATCAAAAAGGCTGAAATGCTTGAAAGTTCTCTCACCTACCTAGTGCCTCAGTTCCTCAAAAATCACTATCTGAGATTCATTTATTTTGGTCACGTGTTATCCATCTTTTGTTGTCAATTGTCCTATGAAATAAAAGCTTCAGAACAGAGTAATATCATGATTCACTAAGACTTTAGAATAGATTAATTTATTAGCTAATATTTCTCCTGAAAAGAAGCACTGAGATTAATAGAAACTTGCTGAATAGTGGGTAGTTAGAAGCAGTAGAAAAATGTGTTGGAAAGCACAATTAAAGTAAGGAAAGTGAGGGAGGTATAGTAAATTTGGAGTCCATTAAAGTTTTGTTTAGTAATGATCCTGGGAGGAGAATATTGTGGGGGAGGGGTGACTCCTTCCCTAGTACAGGAATCCACATTGGTGTACTTTTCACATAGAAAATACTCAAAATTATGCTTTTCAACTGTACCTTGTACTAAACTTTTATTTTCTTTCCTGATGAAAGATTTTCCCAGTAATCAGCAGGATATGGAAGAAAAAAAGAAAATTGAGTTTTAGAAGGTACAATAAATAAAGATTATAATTATTTAAAAATTCATCTACAAATAATAGTCAATATAGATTTGTCTCCTTAAAAATTATTTTGCTCCTCCCTATTAAATGTCTGTGAGTGAAAGAAATCATTAGAGGATTTAAAGATAGATGTTTGCTGCAAATAGTTGAAAGATTCTCCATGTCATGTCATTCATGTCTTAGTGGCAAGTTTACTGCCCTTTTCTTCATCGAATTCTCTTGGATGTGGCAGATATAGGGTTGCTCCTGATATCCATTCTCCTCTTAGGAATAGAATCTTTAGTTTTTATCTTTTTATTCTTTCATGAGGAAGATTGGCCCTGAGCTAACATCTGTGTCTTCCTCTATCTTGTATGTGGGGCGCTGCCACAGCATGGCTTAATGGGCTCTGCCTGGGATCCGAACCCATGAACTCTGGGCAGCTGAAGAGGAATGTGTGAACTTAACCACTACGTCACTGGGCTTGCCCCTAGAATCTTCAGTTTTTGACTGAGTTCATGACTACCTGTAATAAAAACTATTTTCACAAGTCTCTCTTGAAACTAAGAATGGCCATGTGACTAAGTGCTGGCCAAGAAGATATGAGCAGAAGCATACACACTTTTTCCTTTCCTCCTTCTTATCCACTGGAATATTTACATGGTAATTGTGAGTCATCTCAAACCATGAAAATGAGGACAATATTCCTTGGCGGAGCAAAAGAAAATGTGAGATACTGGGTTCCTGGCACCATGGAATCATCATATTACACCCAGAGAGATATGAAATTCCATCCTGGTGAAGCTTCTGTTATTTTAGGTCTCTGCTAGAGTTGTTAAAGCTCTGTTATAATTTATAGCTGTTTAGCTAAAGAGACTGTGCTCTCGTTAACGAGCTAACTTCTGTATCTCATTTCTCAATTCTCAATTATTCTCTTTCTAAAGTGAAACCAGGAATAATTTATATATAAATATAAAATTTACCATGGAAATGGTTTTAAGTTGTCATTAGCCAGGAGATCCAGAAAGTGGAATTTACTTATCTATTACTGTCATTGAAATTAAGTGACAAATACATGGAAACAGATGGTCTGGATACTAAAATACAAATTACAACCTTTAAATCCAGATATTTTATGGTCTTAATAAAAAGATAATGTTAATAACATAAATAAGAATATGCCATCCTAAATTTTATTGCTGCTGCTTAAAACTGTTCTCTCAGATGCTCATATAACGTTACATCAGGAGAATCGCGAATGTATTGGTCAGCGCTTTTCCTGCTAGTTTTTAAGTCATATTCTGCTAATAGCTGGTTAAAGAACAAAAATAGTAAGAGCTCTAGAACTAATCTAGGATCCTAATCCAGGATCCTTTAGATTATACTAGGTTTAGATAAAGTAATTTGGCTTTAGGGAATATTAAATTTTCTTTTTTCCTCTACACTTTTGTAAAACCCAGTGCTTTGAAGTGCTTCGTGGCTACTCTGAAATCACTTTTTAATTGTTGACGTGGGAAGTTTTGAGATCAATTAGTAGTAAGATATGTATCTCATAGTAGGTAACTTCCAATAAATGTTTTTTAAATTTAATATTTCTAGTGCAATTTAATTAACATTTACTCATTTATTGAAGGTCTATGTCTTTGGGGTTCCTGAACCCAATTCCAATGTGTGTGTGGAGGCTTCCTGGTACCAACAAGCAATTCTCGAACACCTGCAGGGTATCTGAGAATTCAACTCAATTCTGAGACTATCTACTGGGAGATAGAATCAGATTCCACAGATAAAGTCCTCAGTCCTACAAGACTGCCCTCCACTTTAGATGCCAATCTCAAGCCCAGTTTGTTACCTGGGCTTTTGACCAATTGGCTGGCTACAACTTTGAACTTCCAAGGACTGCTCTAACTCAGGGTACCAATCCCAAGTCCAGGTTGTTACCTGTCTGACAGACTGGCTATAAATAGGTTCCCTTGACCCCTCCCTGTGCTTGATTATTTCTCTAGAATTGCTCACAGAACTCAGGAAACCCATTTACTGACAAGATTACCAATTTATAACAAAGGATATTAAAGTATACAAATCAACAGCTAGATGAAGAGGTACATAGGGCACAGCAACTTATCAAAGGAGCTTCTCTCCTCTTGGAGCTTGGGACCTGCCATGGTAGCACGTGGCAGCATTCTTGTTCCCCAATCTGGAAGCTTCCTGAACCCCCTCCTTTTGGGTTTTTATGGAGGCTTCATTATGTAGGTATGATTGATTAACTCATTGTCTATTGGTGATTGATTCATCCACTAGCTCTTCTCCCCTCCCTGGAAAGTTCCACTCTTCTATTCAAGGTTGGTTCCCCTGGCAACCAACCCCCATCCTTAGGCATTTTCAAAAGGTCACCTTCATTAGCATAAACTCCATTGTGGTAGAAAGGGGCTTGTTATGAATAACAAGACACCTCTTTCACCTTTATGGTTCTGAAGTGTTTTAGGAACTGAGGACAAGAGACCAAATTTTATAGCAAATATAAATATAGACCAAAATATAGACCAAATATAAAAGCAAAGATCCTTCCATTGCTTTTATTACTCAGGAAATTCCAAGGGTTTTGAGAGCTATAATCCAGAAACTGTGGGTAAAGACCAAAGATATATGAGAAACATATTTTGGCCATCTGAACGACCAAACATATATGTTTCTTACAAATCAGAAAATTGAAGTCCAATTCCTGGTCTTCAAACATGAATCACTCACAGCAAAATGATCATACCTGTCACAGCACTTACAATCAGTATAGCATCTCTAGAACAGATACGGTAATAGTGCCAATAAAATATACCCAACATTTGAAGAAGCTAGCGTGAGGCAGGGATAGATTTAAAGAAACAACTCATTTGTCCTATAAAGCCATTAGAAACATTTTTATATCCTTCTACTAGTTTGATTATTTTTTCTCCCTCTTCATCTACTTTTACTTGTACCTTATGAAAAACTGAATCACAAAATACATGTACTTCTTATAAATCACAATATCACACTATGTAATAATAATTACTTATAAACTGTTTCCTACAAATAAAGATGCATTTTCCGGGGTCAGCCCTGTGGCCGAGCGGTTAAGTTTGTGTGCTCCGTTTAGGCAGCCTGGGGTTCACCGGTTTGGATCCTGAGTGTGGACCTATGCACTGCTCATCAAGCCATGCTGTGGTGGCCTCCCACATAGAAGAATTAGAATGACCTACAACTAGGATATACGACTATGTACTGGGGGTTTGGGGGAAAAAAAAAAGAGGAAGATTGACAACTGATGTTAGCTCACAGCCAATCAAAAAAAAAAAAACAAAACAGCATGCATTTTCCAAGCATTGGGAAATTGCAAAATTCTTTAATTTACATATCTTCACTATAAGATATAATGCTGACTCCTGGGCACAGCATAGTTCCTTCATGATTTGATACCTGCTTACTTCTCCAGTTTTTTTCCTTAGGCATTCTCTCTGATGCTTTAAGTCTCAGAAGTACTATACTATTTTTAGTTCCTTAAAGATGAAATATTCTCTCATGTTTTCACACAGTGCTCTTCACTTAACACTGGCTCCACTGTCACCCTTTCTGTCGTCTTCTCTGACTCCCATAGAAAGACTCAGGAACTCCTTTCTCCTGGTTTCCAGTTCACCTTCTACTTACTTCCACTATAACTCTTATTACTTTGTTGTAATAGTCCATCTGTACATATGTGTGTCTCCCCAAAATTTAAATGTATAAGGATAGGAGTCATAGTTTTACATACATTTTCATTATTTTGATATTGCATCAAAAGATTAATTTGCACTAACTTTAAGAAGTTTGTCCAACATAGCCAATATAACACTTTTTTTTTTTGAGGAAGATTGTCCCTGAGCTAACATCTGTGGCCATCTTCCTCTATCTTATATGTGGGACGCCTGCCACAGCATAGCTTGATAAGAACTGCTAGGTGTGCTGCCGGGATCCGAACCAGCAAAGCCCAGGCCGCCAAAGCAGAGTGTGCGAACTTACCTACTACGCCACCTGGCCGGCCCCCCAATGTAACACTTTTTTGATGCAATAAATGTTGATACATGTTTTGTTAATAATGCTTAAGAGGTGTTTTATCTTAAATTTTAAAAACAGAGGATAAAGAGAAACAATACATCTTTTATTTTGTGAGTATCTATTTCATTAAATGAATTTTTTTTAAAGTTTTAAAATAATTCTTCTTTTCATAAAACATTCGTGTTGCTAGGCACCAATCTACAGCTTTATGTTTCTTGGGTCATTGGTTATTTTTCCTTTCACTAATATCTTAGTTGAGAAAGCCTTTCTGTTATTTGGCTAATTTCCTCATGCCAAAATCCCAATGTATAAAATCTTTCAAATATATCTATCTCTACTTTATTTACCTTAAGTAAATAAAGGAATTTAAATAGCCAGGAAAGGCATGGTATCACTTGATTTTCAGTAATTCATAGGTTTAATTCCCCCTCAGTGTAAAACATTTTTTCTCTTCCAATGTCTCTGCATGAGAAAAGCATAAGAGCTTTAGACTCTATATTCTTTCAAAACAGGGACTACTTTTGGAAACAAGTACCTGACTTTTCGAAGAGTCTCAGCCATAAAAAGCAATCCTCTGTGGAAATGTCATTGCATTCTCTGCCTCAGGGCGCTAACGTTTAGACTTCCTCTGCTGACTTTTGTTTTTAGATTTGCCCTCAGCTCTGAATCAGCTTTTTCACTCAGGACTGCAGTTACCCGTAATTCAATGGCTATGAAATAGTGATAGATAACACTCATATACTGCTTTCTATGTGCTAGGTTTAAATCTAACACTTTAGTTAGGTTAGCTTATTTAATTCCAATGATTATGGTAGGTATATGGAATTATTGTCCTATTCTGCAAGCGAGAAAGCTGAAACATAAAAAAAATGGTATTTTGTTCAAGGTCACATAATCAAATAAATTTTGGAGCTGAGACTAGATCACAGATATTTCTATCCTTCATTACTTATCCTGCCTCTGTGCGTGAGAGATGCATGTATGAAAGTGGGCAAAAGAGGTAACAGCCTGCTATACTTCTACAAGTTTCATAATTGAATTCCAATTGGTTGCATATAAGGCTTTGGAAAAAATAAATAACTTAATGGAAATGTACTGGAGTAGCTAACAGGATTGAAGGAACAGCTAAAAACTGAATCTCAGTGTTCTCTTTGGACTATAACAGCAGGAGTTCAGGGGCCTCTTCTTCCTTCAACGCAGGTGACTCAGTTCCAGTGACCACCAGGTCAATTTGTTTCTCCATTAAAGTTTAAATTCACGAAGAAGTAGTGGATCAACTTGGTCTGGGTCAAGCAAGTACCTGCAGACAGTGGGGTAGAGAAGATAGCACCCTTGAATTATCTGCCATTCTTAGACAAGAGGGAATCGCTATGAGCCAGGCAGCCATCTTACCTGGTTTGTATTCTCCCAATATATAATGCACCTTTTTAAGGCTTATGTTGTATTTTAGAATTTGAACTGAAATAAAATAGCTCAGCTAAACCACATGCACATTAAGACAATTTGCTTCTTCATTTACCCACCCTCTCCTTAATTTTACCTGCTTCTGTTTTAAAATATGGTCCTAGTCACATATTTAAGACAAATTAGATCCATGTAATGTTGACAAAAATAATTAGTTTTGATGATTAAGAATTGAATTAACTTCCAGGTTTCATATAGGTTATACACTGTGTGACTTTTGTTTCTAATTATAAATTAAATTAGGTAAACAAGCTTATTCTCTTTCCTTGTGATTTTTCACAATGGTGAAAAATTGTGTCAAGTTGTTGTCACCAAAGTTGAAAAGTGCACTTATTAGATATTAAGAAAGGGAAACATTCCCATTTACAAAAGCAAGTTTAAAGTTAAGTACATTCTCCTGTAAAGCACTCAGGAATTTTAGGCATTTGCTAATGATTTTAAAGAGATGTACAATAGATCATCTCCAGGGTTGAAAGTTTGCCCTCTGACATTGATGAAAAATTATAGAGGCATCATACTAATGTCACAAGTAATGGAAATCATTTCTAAACTTGGGGGAGGTCAAATGTGGTTTGTAGTAAGTAAACTGCATTTGCTGAATCAAGCTTTCCAATCTAATTAGTCTAAAGGCTCTGGGTATATCTTATGACCTTTGGAACAGTTATCCATTTGAAAAGATCTTTGCCCCCTCAACCTCTGTGAACTCTCTTCAGTATACGACAAATTTAATATATAAAATCTTTCCAGATTCACTTTTTTTTATTAAAGTTCTGGCCAAAAAGATAATACTTAGGGTGGGAAGACTACACATAGCCTGAGAAAGTAGCCTCAGGTTTGAAGATAGCAATATATTTTAAAATTTATTATCTAATGAGCAAAGTAAAGACTAGGTCATGGATCAGGCAATAAAGAGGCTCAAAAATCTTTGTTTTCACTCTCTATAAGCTTTTGAATTTCTGTTCTGCCAAATAATTTTGACCAAACTTAGACTGCTAAGAACAAATAATACAGATCAGCTATGAGAGATGTCTTTACCTTTTTTCTCTTAGAATATAAAATATCAAATACTTTGAACAAGTGCACATCAAGATTCATCCTAGAAGAACAGTGCAGTTACAGTTTTACTTAAGGCAGAATTATATGAAAATTCTTTGACTACACAAGTTTGGTTGAGTAAAATATTTCAGAACTGCTGTTTAGAAATCTTGAAAGGTGGTCTTGATAATATTTGAAATAAAGTGATTTTGTGGTAAAAAACCTAATTTGCCATAGCATCGTTGGAAGTATCCACATAAAGAAAGTATATTATTATGTTTGCTTCAAATTGTGTATGTGTGTGTGTGTATGTGTGACCCACATGTGTGACTCACCTTGCTACTGGAGAAAGGAACCAAAACATCAGCTATGGTTATTACTTAGCACTCCCTCTACACATCCTTTTGAAACTTTTTCTTCTTCCTATTATCTGCTATCTTGGTGAATCATTCTATCATCTGTAATGGAACCCAGTTAGAAAGTCTGAGTTATTTACTTCTTCTCAAAGACCTCTAAACAAAACTCAGCTTCTGGAAGGTCTTCACCTTTTGGCTATAAAGGAGGAGCTTCTAATGGATTAACCTTCCTGAAACCAATATCTTTGAAATGTGGACAACATATAAAACCAACTGATTGAATCATCAGAGAACAATCAAGGCAATCAGAACTAAGAAGCTAAGATCCCAGAATAAGGGATAGAACTTGGAGGTGAGCTTCAAATTTGGCTCCATTTTCCCCCTAAGACATTTGCCTATTTTGATGCAGACAAAATAAGTTAAAAGTTAAACTGTGGCAAGTTTAACTGGGAAAAGCAGTCAGGATTCAGTATCAATAACCCTGAGAGGGGGAAATTGGAGAAAAGTAAACCTGACATTTGTCTTGCAATTTCTCTTCAAGGTCAACTTCTTAGCTACTCATGATTGAATGGGCAAGACTCCAAAAAACAGGTGGAAAGCAGTTACTGAGAAGCTAAAGAATTAAGCAGAGATTTCAACAGTCACGAGATGTTGAAGACACAGAGATTCCATATTCCATGTTAACAAAAGGAGCAAGTGCTCCAGATTTTCCAGTGAGGTCTTTCAAGATCTCTGAAGACGCCTAAGGCAGCTACGGTAACGCATTGCAACCAAGGAGGGATAGAATTTGCTGCTTATTGATAATATGGAACAATCTCAGTTCCTGTCCATTCTCAAGTCAACTATTTCAATTTTCATTTTCTCTATGGGCCTCTAAAAGCCTTCTAATTATGTTCTCCATTTCTTTACAACTCCGCCATAATTTTATTGTTATTCTTATTGTTTTGTGGAATCAGAAAAGCTACTGAAAAACAAATTGATACTGGAGCATGAATGTTGGGACAAAGACCCCCAAGCAAATTTAGGTAACTTTTTATTTTTTGTTTAACCAAGATGGGGCATAAGGTGACAAAACTACCATTTGCATTTTTGAAATAAGAATCTGGTAACTGTTCTCTGTGATGGAAAAAAATAAATACGTTTTCACCTATGGCTGAGTGTACTTAGAAGTGCACTCAGATTAACACATAGCTCTGATAACACATAGCTTCCACACACAATGTTATGAAGGTTGTGGAGAATTCAGGAACTATAGAGTAGGGTGGCTGCCATTGCTGATTCTGAAAGGTCTGAGGTAAAGCAGTGATAAACTCAAATTCCTCTATTTGTGCAGTACACACAAACTGAAAATCAGGTCTTTTACTGATTATGCTTAAAGAATCTCTGTTATCTTTGAATCATGGTACCAAGATACTGCAAAACCAAAGTTGATGTTAGGAGGATGAGGCTGAGCTCATTTTCAGTTTTATGGGGAATAATTTCACTTTTTCAGGAGGGAGTACTTTTGGTAGTATGAGATATAAATGTGGATGCTAGGCAAGAAGGAGAGGGCTATAGTGAATCTTTGTAATAGCACCTTGATTTCTGTTTGGAGATATTATCTACCCCTCAATAGTGTGTAGTGTTGGTGGAAAGGTACTTCCTATACGAAGTGTAGGAAGATAAAAGAGACAGATGCTTCCTCCACTACTCTACTACTGCCATGGAGAGGCTGCGTGACCTATGTTTGACCAATTGGATACTCTATTCTGGGACTTCAGCCCTTGAGTGAGTGAAGAATGGATAAAGGGAATTACTGGAGGTCATGCACTGTAGAAGTAGGAGTGGCAGAGCAATGTCAGCAGACCATTCTGAAAATGTAAAGATTATCTCTTTCTGATTTCTCACAGCCCATTTGTCATTGGCTCTTTCTGTTTCCAATCTTCGTGGCCCTTCAACTCCTTCAATCTGAGAGGATGAGGATCCGAAAGTCTTTTATTAAATTTCTTTTTTTTTATGCTTTCTTTTTGGTGAGGAAGATTCACCCTAAGCTAACATCTGTTGCCAATCTTCCCCTCTTTTTCTTTTCTCCCCAAAGCCCCATTACACAGTTGTATATCCAGTTGTAAATCCTTCCAGTTCTTCTATGTGGGATGCCGCCGCAGCATGGCTTGATGAGTGGTGTGTAGATTCACGCCCTGGATCCCAACCAGTGAACTCCCGGCTGCCAAAGGGGAGCACGTGAACTTAACCACCACGCCACTGGGCTGGCCCTATTAAATTTCTTTTTGCTCAGTCAGAAGTAGTTTTTATTGCTTATGTCCAAGAACTCCATGTTTCATGGAGTTATGGGGATAATCATGTGAAATAATACACTTAAAATTCTTAGCATAATAACTGACATACAAAAACTGCTGGATAAGTGTGTGTTATCAATTTTTATATTAAATAGAATAACAGATATGACAATCAGAATTTTCTCATGTTCAACAAAATGTATATTTCACATGGTAGAAATTTAAATCATTATCTTTAACCCCAGTTAAAATTCCAAGGTATACGTAGTACCTAGTTCAAGAAGTCTAAGTTGATTTAGTATCTTAGTGCCTTTTCCATTGCCCAAGAAACCTTTTAAAAATTGGCACTAGACCAGAACGATATGGGCCTAAAAGCTTGTAGGGACGTGAGAGAATACAACCTATCCTTAGGTAACTGACAGCTGTGTGTCCTGATTGAACCATCTTCACTTAGATTCTCTGCTGAAGACCACACTTGCCTCCATCTTTCTAGTCTAAACCTAAAAGGCACATATGGCGGATTAACTTTCTTGTAAACCACATGAATTGAGTCATGTGGAAACACTTTAAAGATAGTTTGAGTTCCTCTTTTGCTCACTAGTGCATCTTCCCTGTAGATATGTCTCAGCATGTCAGAAACAAAGTTAAGCAGTTCTATTTCTCAGCGTCCCTGGGAGAGAAGGACTTTCCAGCAGAATATCTAGTTTAGCATATTCTGGAGGCCAGTGGTTTAAAAATATCACGTCCATTCTGATTAACTATAGTTTCATATGTTTTTGATAGTATTTCCAATGCATGTCATTTTTTATTAATGAGATTATAGTTTTCTGAAAAGTGGGAACCATCGTTTATATTATTAGATGAAAACCCCCATCTTCCAAAGAATTTATAGTTTTCCAACTAAAGCCCAAATTCCTAGTACCTTCTCTGGGCCCTGCCAAGTCTTTGTCTTTCTGTTAAAGGAGAGGAATTACACTATTGCAGAATGGAGTGTAGGTAGAGAAAAAAAACCTGTGGGCTTAGCAAATAAATCATAGTCTCTCATCTGAACCATTTGGTGTACTAATGAGACATCTATATAAACCAACCCTTAAGAGTAGTAAGTACAAAATACAGTCATGCTAAGCGTTACTAAGAACAAAGGAAAGTTAATCAGTTCTCCTGGGAGGGAGTTTGAAGGAAAAGCCTTTCCAGAGAGTTGAGGTTTCAGTTGCACCTTGAAAATTAGTAAGTGATTGCTTAGACAAGGGCATTTCCAAGTCTTATAGCAGCATTGTAAACGGGATATGGTCCTAAAAGCGAATAGATTGTTTGGAATTTGAACTTGTCAAGTGTGGTGAAAGTGGTCAGGGTTCAATGCTGGGGCAGGGCGTGATGTCGGGTAAAGATGATGAAATAAGTTGAGAGGACTCTTAAGCCATGGTAGAGAACTTAAGCTTGCTTTACAGGTGAGTTGTAAAACTGAAAGTAGCACCATTCTCCTTGTTCTGGAATTGCACAATGAAGCAACCCTGCTTCAGATATTGAGAACTTATTTGAGAAGATTAAAGCAGAAAATAACACAATTAAATTTGTGTCTTGGAAAGATGACTCTGGCCAGAAAATGGATAAGTGGGTTAGACAGTGTTGTCTAACAAAAATAGGATGCAACCCACATATGTACTTCAAATTTTTTTAACGTGGAAAAAAAAGGTAAAATTAATTTTAATGTTTTATTTATTTATTTATTTTTTTGAGGAAGATTAGCCCTGAGCTAACTACTGCTAATCCTCCTCTTTTTGCTGAGGAAGACTGGCCCTGAGCTAACATCCATGCCCATCTTCTTCTACTTTATATGTGGGATGCCTACCACAGCATTGCTTTTGCCAAGCGGTGCCATGTCCACACCCGGGATCCAAACTGGCGAAACTCAGACTGCCGAGAAGCAGAACGTGCGAACTTAACTGCTGCGCCACCAGGCCAGCCCCTTAATGTTTTATTTAACCCAATATACCCCAAATGTTATGACTTTGATATGTAATCAATATAAACATTATTAATGTGATATTTTATATTCTTCTTTCCATATTATGTCTTCAAAATCTGGTGTGTGTATTTTACACTTCCAATACAATTGAATTTGGACTAGCCATGCAATTTCAAGTGCTCAATAGCCACATGTGGTTAGTGGTTTTTGCACTGGATAATGAAGGAAACAAGATTAAAGACTTAGAGATGAATTGATACAAGTTTTTAATAGAATAGATGACTGATGAGGGTTAAAACTAGGCGGGTAGCAGTGAGAATAGTGAGAGGTGAACCAAGAGATATTTAAAAAATGGAATCAACAGAACATGGTAATGGATTGAATACTGTGGGTGAAGAAGAGGAAAAAAATAAAATATCTTAGGTTTTACTTTGGTTGACTGCTACAGAGGATTATGTTGGGCAGGAAAGATAATGAATTTGGTTTTATATACTAACTTGAAGACAATTTAGATATTTGCAAATAATATACGAATCACAGGAGCGAAGATTTTGGAGCTATGGACGTGAAAGTTGAAGTTAATCCACATGAACAAACGAAGTCATTCAGTGAACTAGAGGCGAACTAGGACGGATCCCTCAGGAACACCAGTATATCTAGTATTTAATCATATTCCAATAGAGGGAAGAGCAAACAAAAGAGACAAAGAAATAATTCTCTGAGGTATAGACTGAGAAACAGAAGGGAAAGTATTTAAAGGAAGAAGAAATTTTATAGAAGGAAATGGAGGATCAGCAAGGTTCAATAAAACAGAGTTAGAACTAAAAAGGGGAAATAAAGTTTGGTAATTAGATCATTAGTTGCATTTTCAAAAACCACTTCTATACTTATGATTTCCATGTCCATATTTCCCCTGAAAGTGCAAGAACTGACATTACTGAGTCTCTAGGATACATAAAGAGGTAAGTTAGACCCTCCAAATATCTTATCACATTTAACCTTCCCCCAAAGTCAGAGAGGGCATTGCCAGTCACTTTAATGGTGCTACTTGGTGAGTTCAAGTGGCCTGCAAAGGTCATACTCCCATTCAATGGCAAAGCTGGGATGGATCCAAGTTCTGTCCTCAAAATCTGGTGTTTTTCCTGCTGCGTCATGTTGCGTTCCCCAAATTCCTGCTGAATTTCAGTCTCACAATTGCCTTCTCTGCTACGAAAATCTTTTATATCTTATTCTCTGAAGAAAGTCGGAGCAAGAGAAGCTGGGGGAAATAAGATTGCTAGGGAATGGGACCCTTAATATTGAGCAGAGCACCAAAGGTTAGGGAAAATACATCTCTCTAGCATCAAGCCCCGGGTTTCTTTTTCTCTGCTCTTACATTTGGAATGCAGCAGGCAAGGCTGCACTTTCTAGCTTTCTGGAGGTCGCCATGGTCTGCTAGTGCGATCCTCTTGAATAATGTATGTTTGGCCCCGAAAATGACCTTATCTGTTGGTTAGCATCTTTTATACGGGAAAGTCTGTAGCATTCAAGTCCAACTGAAGAGTTTTTTGATAAACACTTGCTTTTCATTTTTATTTACAAATGGCATTTTCAATTCATGCATCATAATTTTAATTTTAATAATAAGAATTGTGGAAATATTATCAACACGAGTCTATGTATCCGACGTAGTGTTTCAATATTTTGAATTGCATCGAGTAATTTAGTCTTCAATTTTTAAAAATGTGTGTGTAAATATTTAATGTAATGTTAGACTTTGTTGTCCCTGCCCAAGAAAGATCAGGGTTCCCTGCCAGCTAAGGCCACATCTGACCTAGGCTTCTGATGTCAGGAAGATAGAAGTTTCAATCGCATTATTAACTTAATTTGGAGATGGCTCTTAAAGAGGATTTTGAGAAAGACAACATGAGCTATGTTAACAATCCTAAGTAAATGTCTATGGGAAATTGCATAATTATAGATTATATGGTTTTATGTTGCTGAAGAAAAGAAAGAGATTATGACATTCCACTGAAGATACGGACGGATGCTATAAATTACATTCCCAGACACTGAAATTAAATACCTCTTTTGTGTATATCCTTCCATGCCCCTCCCGCCTTACCACTGCCCCTCATCTCTACCATTCGATATGATCTTTGCCTATTCTTCTGAATAGGAAATATTGAGAGAATTTTATAATTATGTTATGGCATTAATCATATTCAGTCTTTCATTGAAGGGATTGGTGTTCTCTTACTTTTGTGCTGCAATGGATTAAAATCCGGGAAAACTAAACCCATTTTCTGTTTTTTATGAGATGTACTGTGGCACCTAGCTTCTGACTCACACAATCCTTGGGTGCTTGATAAATGCTTTTGTTTGTTTTTTGAATAAAGGTATAATTTAATGTTGTCCTTTGGGGGAAGCATAGCAAGATCAAGGAGTATTGAGAAGTAGCTCCCTGCTTGCGTACATTCCTTTATTCCAATTTCTTGCCTTGTCCCAGTTCCCATCATTTTCCCTCTTATACTTGGTTCTCTCTTATAATCTGACCACACTGTGTCTGAATCTCTCTGTGCTTTGTCTCTTTGCCTTTGCCCGTGTTGTTCCTGCTTCCTGGAATATCTTGATGTGTGTGCGTGGGGTGTGTATGTATGTGTCCACAGGCATGAATGCAGAGGTGGGGGGAGATGGTAATATGAGGCAAAAAAGTTATTTTTTATAAGTAATAATAGCTAACAGTTACATAGTCCTACCTCTATTCTTGATGCTATTCTAAATGTTTTAAAATATGAATTTATTTCATCCCCAAACAAACTTATGGCTTAGCTACTGCTTTAATTTCCACTTTTTAGGTAAAAACCCAGGAGAGTGGAGAGGTCAATTAATTTGCCCAAAGTCATACAACCTGAAGGGGCAATATGCAAGGGAGCACCTGCAACAAAGTTGAACCCTGACAGAAGGCTTGTGGCCACTTACACTACTCGGCCCCGTGATACTAAGTCGTCCTGGCTAGGATGAACCCTCTTGATCCCATCTTAAAAAAACCCATCATTTTATCCATATTCTATTTCTTTTCCAGACTTAATCATATTCCAAAATAAAATCCTCTAAGTTTTTAATACAGTTTTTACCAGGCCCGATAAAATATCTTAGCTTTCATTTCTGATTGAATAGTACAATGAACAAAAAAGACATATATGTGTAAGTGAAAAATTAACTGCTAAATAAACCTGCTAACATATTTTCAGGCAATTTATTTATTGGTGTATTATTTTTTTAGAAAATTTTTCCTAAAACGCCCAATAAAGAAATTTTATGTGTGTAGCCTTAACATTTATCAACAACTTTGATATTTCAAAATGATTTATCTCTTTTTTAAAAAAGATTTATAACAATGCACATGAGAATTTTTGTATGTATTAAGGACATAAACTTGGGGCCAGCCCTGTGGTGCAGTGGTTAAATTTGCATGTTCTGCTTTGGTGGCCCGGGTTTCACCGGTTTGGATCCTGGGTGCCAACTTATGCACCACTTGTCAAGCCATGCTGTGGCAGGCATCCCACATATAAAGTAGAGAAAGTTGTGCATGGATGTTAGCTCAGGGCCAGTCTTCCTCAGCAAAAAAAAAAAAAAAAAAAAAAGGAGAATTGGTGGCTAATGTTAGCTCAGAGCTAATCTTCCTCAAAAGAAAAAAAAGAGCACAAACTATTTGGTTAATATTTCCATAAGGGAGTTCCTTAAACCATTGGAAAATCCTCATAAGAATTGGTCATTGAATGGCCAATAAAATATGAAAAGTTAACAGGTGTCTAGTTTAATTTACCTTATAGGCAAGCAAGCTGTTTTAGTAGAATTATAAATTTTATTTAGCTCATAGAGATAATCAGGAAAAATACTTTGAAATATTTTATTCTACCCATGAAAACCGATTTTGTCATTTTAATGATGCCAATGACAGCATTTTTATTATGTTTTCAACAACCTCATTGAGTGTTTTTCGTTTAAAACTAATTTCTATTTGAACCTTTCTTTTTATTTTCTTTTCTCTTAGAATTCTCAAAAATATCTTGAGCAAACCCAGTCTATATCTTTCTGGGCTTTGCAACTTTCTTAATGTTTAAATACATCTTTTATATCTGTAAAATGCACACAACATCCTATCCCTCTTTTTCTGTTAATAATGATAATGATGATACAATATAAATAGATTAATTCGTGTTTGGTGGTTGAGGCATGTCTTAATCACTCCTCCACACCACCTGGTTTGCTAATTCTGCTTCTTCATCATATTTAGATTTTTGTTTTAGTAACTTTCCTAGAAGCCACAATCTGAGATAAGTTTTTTCAATTGAGAATAAGATGGGGATATAAAACTTCAGAAACATTAGTTCTAGCTCAATTATTGTGATTATTTATTTTCATAAGATTAATTTTCCTTAATTCTCCTGTTAAGCTTTCCTGTAATTAATTTTTCACTGACCCTCAAGGGATCTCGTCTCTTTCTTACTAAAAAACCTTTTAAATACCAATTTCCTCCGATATTCTAATTAAAATGTTCACACTCCTTAATAGAGACTCCATTTCCTGGATCTCAATTTTCTGTCTAGCCCCTGCTCCCATCATTTCCCTCTTGCACTTGATTCTTGGGCAGAACTGAACTACGTTTTCTCTGAAAATGACTGATCTCTTTGACTTTGCACATATTGTTCCTACTTCCCAGAATACCTCGGTTCATCTTCTTGTCCTGTTAATCTCCTATTTATTCTTTAAAGTTCGTGTCAAATGACACCTCTTCAAGAAACCCACTACTAACTTTCTTAGACGTAGTTGGTCACTCTGCTCTGTTAACAGCTATATCTTATGTAAACTTCTTAATTAATTTTAGAAATTAACACCTACTAAACAGTGAGCTCATTGCAGTAAGGATCGTATTTTATTCATTTGAAGTCTTTGGGGGTTAATAGAGTATCTGGTACACCTTCATCACTGTAGTGATAATATTTCCAATTTAATAGTATTTCCTATGGGTCAGGAAATACACTATACCTTTTAAATGATAGATTTCATTTAACAGAGGATCCCTATGAAGTGGAAATTACTGTCACTCCAAATTTACTGACAAAAAAAATGAGTCATAAATATGCACTGACTTGCCTAAGGTCACTTTATGGTAAACAGTGGAGGCATGATTTAAACCCAGATCATCTGGCTCTTGAGAGAACCTTTTCTTTACTCACCATGTCATGAGACACACCAAAAAAACCTGTGGGATATTGGCTTGCTAGAAACCAACCCAAAATCTAGTACGTCAAATATTACTGAACTTATTGAAGAGATATCAAGAACAAAGACTATAAGATTGTCAGTGAAAAAGAAAACAGTTGGGTTTTTTGTTGTTTACATACAAATCTCTTGACATGGACAATTATTTGGTTTCCCTAGAAATTATTTAAACTCAATGCTGGGATAGGGAATGAATATTGCTGAGCTTGTTCTTAAGGCAAAAGAAAGGCCTTTGGAGTTTGACAGAACTATTTGCACTTAGCTCTGCAACTTAGGGCTTATTTTGACCTCGAATGCATTGTAGTGACAACGCCTGTTTCAAATGCTCACACATTCAGTCTCCACCAAGCATCTAGGAGCCCAGCACCCACCATTCTAAGTGCCCAGACAGGCACTTTCACCCCTGACAGTAATCAGAGAATTTACTCCTCTTCTTAGGTCAAGGAAATTTTGGAGGTCGAGATGCATTATTTCCCTAAAATCCTTTTTTGTTTATCAATCTTAATATCTTTCCATTCTTACTTTCTTGTAATACTTATGGGAGTTGCAAATGGAAGCAATCAATTCTTATGGTTTCCTGTAGCCTGAAATGTAGTTTCTATTACCACCCTCTTTTTTATTGATAGCAATAGGAGGAACAATTTTATAAAATGTTTGTACGGAATAATGAATAAGTGGCCAGGAGTCATTGTGAGTAAGAGCCGCCCATTCTGCAGATTCTATACGTTTGTCCCAAACCAAGAAACTGTTGGAGCAGTCAAAGTGTGGGATTATTGGCCTCCATTTGTCGTCATAATCATGTCCATCAAATGGCTGGAATTTATGGCAGAGGTGAGACAGTGAGGATCAAAAGCAATCAGAAACTGGGACTCGTGATATTCCTGCTGTAATGAACGGCTTTATTAAACATAATAAACATATTTTTGTTTAAGTAGTAAGTGGCTCAGATTTTTGTAGATAAAACTAATAAGAGGAATATTCAAATTTTAATGACTAGAGGAAATAATGTACAAATATTAAGATTTATACTGATCTGTTAACTGAGGCTTCGAAAAGAAGACAATGTGAGTATTTAATCTCCTTGAGACTTAGATTCATGATCTTTATAATTGTTTTAAAAAAATTGTTTTAATTTTTTTTAAAAACAATCTACTAAAGTTGATTTCTCAAAGTTTATGTGCTGAAGTTTATAGTGGATGACAGCTCTTTCTGTAAAGGCATTAAAAATTATATTTACTATCAGAAAGCATTAATGAGGTTTTCTTTTGAATAAATTCTTGTCTGATCTGTTTTTATTGCATATTAATGAAATTTTCTGTTAAAACATATAACTATTGGCATATATGTTATATAAGTTATATGTTAAAATATATAACTATAGCTATTAGAGCCTCTAGGACTTAATAGATCCAAAACTTTGAAAATAAATGTTGTAGGTAGGAGGAAGGAAAATAATTCCCAGTATGGAGATATGGTGAGCTACCCAAATGCAAATTATAATATTAAAAAAAAATATGGCCAGTTAATTCAGCAACATTTTTCTTTTTTAAAAATTTTGTGTGGTAAGAACATTTAACATAAGCTGTATCTTCTTAACAGATTTTTAAGTATATGATGGCTAGGTTGTGGAAACAACCCAAGTGTCCATTGACAGATAAATTAATAAAAAAAGGTAGCATATACATACAATGGAATATTATTAAGCCATAAAAGAGAAAGAAATCTTGCAGTATGCAACACTGTGGATGAAACTGGAGGGCCTTATGCTAAGTGAAATAAACCAATCACAGAAGGACAAATTCTAGGCAATGTTAGGTGAGATGATTACTACTGGTTTACATAGGAAAATAACTTATTCCTGGATATTTACCCAAAACATAGATTGAAAGATTTTTCTGGAATTAAAATTGCCCTACAAAGGAGGAAAGACTGCCTTGCTCTGTATAAAGTTTGAACATAGGCCAATGGCTAATCCAGCTGTGCCAGATTTTTCACTGGTGTCATTTATCTCTCAGAACTTACTGAAGGTGGAGTGATGTGTGTGGAGTGATAAACATAATTGATAGTTAATATTCAACATAAATTTTTACTAATTTTACCAAGAATAAATCAACTTTTAAAATACTAAAGTGTAGCTTGGTGAGTGAGGAGAGGCAGGTCGGATGGAGGCAGGTACACTGTTTAAAAATTGTTGTTTAAAAATTGTTTTAAAAAAAGATTTTTAGAATAAACACTCTTTGGTTATTGATTCAAGACTGTAATATATCTTTAAGTGAAACCTGACTAAGTTCAATATGCTTTCCATTAATCTCTTACTAACATACTCAAAGACTAGTTATCAGAAAAGAGATTTTTCTCCCCTTTAGTCTTTAGAATTATCCAATAAAATTTGTGTTTTTAGCAAATATCTCCTGAAAGAACTAGGATTACTGTCAAAGACTATTGTGAACAATATTCACACTTGTACTTCAGTTTGACAACTACGAATGTGTTTTTTGTTATGCACTGTAGATTCACTTGGTGTTTTTACATCTTAAGTGCAGTTTCTCTTACTGCCACATGCAGTTTCTATGGTTACAGGCTCATTCCATTTCTATTTTTGCCTTTAAGAGGCCACACTGCTTCACATGGAAACGAACGCCAAGGAGAAGCAACTTAGCCCTAATACTCCCTCTTTGAATTCTGTTTCTAATCCAACAATTTTCAGTGCAAAACCAATTTCATATTATGAATCTATTAGCTATTATTAAATATATTCCTCTTGTGTAGCAAATTTACAGAATTTATTTCTTCTTTTCTATCTGTCCAGCATGAAGACTGCTTTAGACGCAGGGCCTATTTAGTCATTTGCCAACGTCCCTGTGTCCTGTATAAAACTTTTGCCAGAAAAACCATTCTCCTAAAAAGCACAGTGTGGCTTCTAATTTTCCTTTTTCTGTGAATCTATTGCTCCCTGTTTTGAGAAGAAAAACAATTTAAAAAACTCGCATTTTTCTCCGTTATATTCTTTCTAACCTCAACCATCCTTTCCCAAATAATGTGAAGCTACTGTCTGATGGACAAAATTCTAGTTGCTGGGGATTAAAGCAAACAAAAATACACTAGCTTCTGCTTTAGCCAGCCCTATAATTCAGATAAATAACAATAGAAGGGAGCCAAATCAGTGTGATGGGATCCCATTCAACAAGACATGATCAATGAGAACCGGAGGTCACTATGGAAAGCTTTACAGAGCCAGTGGGATGGAAATACCTTTTTTAATTATACAAAAGCTGCTGGTGACTAGATGTGGCAGACTCATAATAGGTTGTCTTTAATACTTAAAACTGCATCTGTCCACATACACAGGTTATGGCCATGAGGGGATAGATTGCTGCCAATAAGCTGTGATTTTAGTTAGAGGGAGGTCAACTGGGACGTTTCTTTTCCAAACTAGCTGCCTATGCTCTTCATTCTCAGTGATTTATTCTTCATCTTAAAGACCACATAGTTTTAGTATTATATTTAAATTTTTTGTATTATATCTGTTTGACATTGGATCATTGTTTATTGATTCAAAAATATTCATTGATGGGTTCAGCCTGGTGGTGTGGCAGTTAAATTTGCACACTCCACTTCTGCAGCCTGGGGTTTGTGGGTTCAGATCCTGGGTGTGGACCTACACACCACTCATCAAGCCATTCTGTGGTGGCATCCCACATACAAAATAGAGGAAGATTGGCACAAATGTTAGCTCAGCAACAATCTTCCTCAAGCAAAAAGAGGAAGATTGGCAATAGATGTTAGCTCAGGGCCAATCTTCCTCACCAAAAAAAAAAAAAAAAAATTATACAGACTCATTGAGTACTTGCTTTGTCCTGGGCATACTTTTATGTGCTGGGAATTCTATAATCTACATTTCCAGTTATTTACCTATTGTCTCCCTCATGTGAAAAATAGAGATTATAATTCCTATCTTTTATGCCTTATAAGGCTATTATAACTTCCATATGAGATGGCTTAGTTTATCTAAAAACTTTCATTTTTTATCGTATTTCCATATGACATGTACTATTATTTTAAAAATTTCTTTTGGATCACTATATTTCAGCAAGAAACCATATCACTCAATTATACTGTATAGCTATGTTATAATTTTCTAATATGTATTATACTAAAATTGCACTTCTTTGTGGTTTTAAGCTTTAATAATTTCAGAAGGATAAATGCCACAAACTCACTAAAAAGTCATTTTAAAGTTCAACTACTTAAATTTCTTTTATACTTATTGGTTTTTGTTAGTTTTCAATGAAGCATTTTTAAATGTTATTGCGGTGAAGTATGTATAACATAAAATATGCCATTTTATACATTTTTAAGTGCACAATTCAGTGACGTTAATTATATTCATAATGCTGTGCAACCATCACCACTATCTAGTTCCAAAACTTTTGCATCACCCCAGGCAGAAACACTGTACCTATTAAGCAATAACTCCCCCTTTTTCTCCCCCTTTTGAACCTGGTGTTAGGGGAAAAGCTTTCAGGCTTCCACCACTGAGTATGATGTTACCTTAGGGTTTTTAAAATAAATGCCCTTTAATCATGTTGAAGAAGTTTCCTTATATTCCTAGTTTTATGAGTGTTTTTAATCATGAAAGAGTGTTGGAGTCTGTGAAATAATCACAGAAAACTGACTATTGAGATGATCACATGGTTGTTTTCCTTTTTTGTATGAATGTGGTATATTATATTGATTGCTTTTCTTATGTTGAACCACCCTTGTATTCCTAGGGTAAATCCTAGTTGGTCATGTATAATCTTTTTAATATGCTGTTGGATTTGGTTTGCTACCATTTCGTTGAGGATTTTTACATCTGTTTTCATAAGAGATTTCGGTCTGTATTTTTCTTTTCTTGTGACATCTTCACTTGGCTTCAGTATCAGTATCAGGGTAATGCTGGGCTCATAGAATGAGTTAGCAAGTATTCCTTCCTTTTCTATTTTTTGGAAGAGTTTGAGAAGGATTGGTCTTAGTTCTTGAATGTTTGGTAGAACTTGCCAGTGAAGCCATCTGGTTCTGGACTCTTCCTGGCACTGAACTTTTCTTTGTTGGGAGGTTTTTGATTACTGATTCAATCTCTTGTTATAGATCAACTGAGATTTTCTATTTCTTCATGAGTCAGTCTAGGTAATTTGCATGTTTCCAGAAATTTTTCCATTTCCCTTAGGTTATCTACTTTTTTGGCATATACCCGTTCATAGAATTCCCTCGTACTCCTCTTTATTTCTGTAAGATCACTAGTTATTCCTCACTTTCACTTCTCAGTTTAGTTATTCATATTTTCTCTCTTTTTTCTTTGTCAGTCTAACTAAAGATTTGTCAGAAGTGAAGAAATGTATGGAAATCTAGCGTATATTTAACTTTATAGTTGATGGCTATAAAATTCTGAATAAGGGAATGTTATTGATATTTACTAAACTGCGGTCAGGATGGATAAGAAATATCCTAAAAAGTAAAGATTTGGGGGGAGTAATTTTAGAAGAATCATTAATACCAATCAGATGATTAGTAATAATAACTTTCACATCCTCTCAGTCTGATGACTCTAGTTGCAAAGTAAAAAATAACATGAAAAATGGAGGAGTTAAATACAGCATAGTTCCCAATAAGATTTCTTAGGATGTATTTAGGAAAAATGTAGACTTTATGTGTTATTTTGAACCCACAAGTTTCAGTGACCATATATATAGGAGAATCTCAATGGAAGAATTTCTAATAATTCCCTATGCTATAATAAGCTTTTTCAAAAAAGTACCTGCTATATAAATGAACCAAAGATGGTCTTTGTATATTGGTCCTTGAGCTGTTTACTTCATAACAGCAGGATGAGACCTGTTAGCTCAAAGTTCTCCTCATGCTGAACTCAAAATTTTATACATACAATTGTTTTAAACATACCCCAAATTAGCAGACATTTAGCTATTAGGACTGTCTGGTTTCTATACCTGGAGAAACTATGCCCAACATCTATCAGCCAAAATTGCATAAAACTTGGGGCTACAAAGACTCAAACTACTGCTGCCCTTCTGAGCTCTCTAACCCAGAGGCTCCACACCACATTGCTGAGCAACATCCGTTAAGACACAAGTCCCAGTCTGATCCCTCTCTCCCCTAAGAGTTCCCTTGCCTTCCTCTTCTGGATGGTGTCCCTCTCCCCAAGACTCTAACCTTGGTTGGAGTCATGCTGTGAGAGACCTTGTGTACATGCAAACCTGTCAGAATGTCACTCAGATAAAGCTTGTGTGTGCTACTGCCTCTGTGTGGTTATATCTTTTCCTTATCAGCCCAGATCCTTTGAATGCCCTACAGTACCTTCTATTAGATAGACATGGGGGATAGCCATACTTTCGTTGTAAAAACAAACACACAATTCAAAACTAAAAGAGAGGCTGATATGAACTTTTCATGTAGAAACTGCATGTGGGCAAGTCCTGCCACAAGAAAGAACTTGACACTTTTGAGGGTCTGAGAGGTGGCTAACGCACCTTGTAGAGGGTAGCACACAGTGAAGCTGGAGAGATCAGCAAGGCCGGATTGTTTAAGGCCTAATAAATCATGATAAAGAGTTTGCATTTTATTTCATGTGCAATAGGAAGCCATTGAAGATTTTACTTAGGGGCATGCCACAATCTAATGATGTTATAATAATCTTTTAATGATGAATTTTAAAAGGCAGAACATAAAATTTTTATTTACAGCACAAAGTGAACTAAATAAAAACATGCATAGAAAAATGAGTTGATGAGATTGAATTTGGCTTTTCTTTAAACTTTTCTATTTGTCTGGCTGATGTGAGGAGAATTGGAGGGAGAAGCATGGAATTGGGATGATGTGCGAACAGGCTGCAGCATTCTCCAGAGACAGATGCAGGTAGCTCGGACTCGGTGGCTGCTGACGGCCTGAAGACATGCTAGGACTCGAGATGATTGTACAGATAGAGACATCAGGCTTGCTGATAGTTCACATGATGGATTTGGTGAAGAGAGTTTCTGACAGAGCAACTATGTGGGTGGCATTGCCATGTTCAGAAACGGGAAAGAATGTGGGGAACAATACGTTTTTGTTAGTTCTATTTTGAATGTGTTAGGGTTATGGTGCCTTTGAAACATCTGAGTAGTGGTCTTTTAAGAAGTCAGCTAAGTATAACAACTGGAGATCTGGAGAGAGTTCATGAAAATGGGGATTCTTTGGAGTATATACAGAGAACCTTACGTCAGTCCCAAAGGAGTGTGAAACTGCAATTTTTGGTGGATAGATAAGTAGATAAGGTAGGAAAAATAGTGATGATCACCCTGTGAAAGTTTTCAATTCTAAGATAAAGGGTTGAGACTTCAGTTGGAAGGTGATAGGGAGCTATTGAATATTTTGTGTAGGAATTACCTTACAAAAACAGTAATTAATGAATACTAATCTGGAGGTGGTAAGCTGAATAGATTGAAAGGGAAAACTGAAGTCAGGGATATGAAATATAAAACTGTTTCATCACTATTAAATTATAAAAAATTTTTAAAGTGTCACCCAGTACATATGAGAGTAAAATGTATGTAGCTGCTAAGAATGGATATTCCTGCAAAATCTTTGGAAAGTAATTTACTAAAAAATTGTATAATGTATAAGCTCATTCTATTTGTCTCAGAAATCAATTCAAGGAATTTACGTGAAGGGAAAAAAAGAGTTTCACAGCGTCCTCAACACAGAAAAATTCTTAGAATTGTTGTAGGATTCTTTAAATAATAAAAACAGAATAATTGGTGAAATAAATTTTAGTACATTCCCATAAAATAATACTATGAAACCATTAAAACAATGTTTAATAATGAGGGAAGTACCATATTTAAATTGCTAAGTAAAATTGCAGATTATATAATTTTTAATAAAAACTAAAAACTAAACTATTAAAATATGCATAGAAAATAATATAGTGATATTAACAATGGCTTCTTCTTTTCCTTTTCTAAATTTTCCATTGCTAAAATAATGATCAGGGAGAAGAATCACAAAGACATTACTGAAAAGGAAAAGAAGTTGCAGACATTTAGACTTTAATAAAGGGTTGAATCAGTGTGTTGATTCAAAAGGAAATATAAGAGCAAATTTGCATAAGAATAATCACTACGATTTCCAAAATTTTTTGAGTACTTACTCTGGCCAACATTTTGTTAAACATTTAAAATATATTGTCCTATCTAATTCTCATAAGCTTAAGTGGTTAGGGCAATATTATACACATTTTACAGATAAGAGAGTTTTATTAACTTGCAACAGGTCTGTTTCAGTAAGTTGGCATGCCAAGATTCAGACCCAATTCTGCGTGACTCAGAACCACTGTACAATAATTCAGGAAGCTCTGCAAAGGGGGATGGTTGAAGTTATTGGGATAGATGAGATCACTAAGAGAGATGAGAAGAAAATCTTGTGGGAAGATCACAATTGAGGTATGAGAGGGATAAGAAATTCATTGTTAATGCAAGATTGCTTGGACCCTGATCCTCTGTTCCCCCAGTGTGGGAGTTTTGCTTGTGTCAGATCATCAATTTAGCATCTCTGACACACTCCTCTCAGCACCAACTCCATTCTTCTCCTCCTGTGATTTCCTCTTTCTGACATGCCTCTACTCTGTGAACGCAGCTGAATTCTAAGACTCCTGTCATCCCCTATGTTGAAGGTTTCCCAGAAAACTGCACATTGCTCTTAACTTTGCTCAGGTTCTTATGACGCTCCGATGTGAAGTTAATAGTCAAGACAATTCTAGCTTAGATGTATATCAATTCTAATATTATTGAGAAGTTAACCTGGGGTTCAACTAGTTCACCAAATGGAAATGGAAAATCTCATTGCTTAAATAATTGAGGTTCTTCGGGATCCCTGGTGTACAATTGCTGTGAGGCTAGAGCTAGAGCAGAAAAAGGGAAAAACATATTATTTTATGATACATTTATTAGCTGGTGAATTGAAAAGGAGAGGCACTAATAATTAATCAGGTGCATTGATTTACAAATATTTCAATCAATCTAGGCTATTCTATGCTGCGTTAACTTTGGTAGAGAAAGTGAAATCAATTTTACCATTAGCAGTTGCCACAATCTATTTTTTGTGCCATTTTTTTTTGCAAGTTATGCTCTTTTCTACTTTACTCTTTTTAGTGTGGATACACTGAACAGAAGAAGATAGGAAACATTGTTCAGAAGTTGTTGATCTGCAGCATTCAGAGCATTATCTCCATCATTGATCGGCCATTACATAAGCCAAGTAGGATATCTATACACTTGATCAACAGTGCAACGTTTCTCAAGGCCAAGATTCACATGTGATGGCAGAATTAGTTGCTCCAGGGGCTACTTATTGATTTTATTTTATGTGAGGCAGACACACCCATTTTTATTATCTGCTTAATTGAAAATGCAAAATCACTAATAGTTAATGAAGTACATTGATTCCCAAATCTTTCAAAAGCTGATGTCACAAGGCACCCTTTAATTTCCAAACCTTTTTCTGCTCTTAATTAGGCTCAAACAATCAAAAAGCGGATTAATAAATGTGACTGAATAACAAGATCTAGCTTCACCAGAGATATGCAAATTTTTTGGGTTAATGTTAGCATGTTAAGGACATGATCTATGTTAAAAGTAGAGATACTATCATAGAGAGCATTTTTTTTTTTAAAAGAAATAGTTTAATTTTTTTATTGCCGTAACATTGGATTATAACATTATATAACTTTCAGTTGTACATCATAATATCTTTTGAATTCTGTGTAGATTACATCATGATCATCACCCAAAGACAAATTATAATCCATCACCACACATATGTGCCTACTCACTCCTTTCACCCTCCCCCCTCCCCCTTCCCCTCTGGTAACCACTAATCCAATCTCTGTTGCTATGTGTTTGTTTGTCATTTTTATCTTCTACATATGAGTGAGATCATATGGTATTTGACTTTCTCCCTCTGACTTATTTCACTTAGCATAATACACTCAAGGTCCATCCGTGTTGTCACAAATGACCAGATTTCATCATTTCTTATGAGTGAGTATTATTCCATTGTGTATATATACCACATCTTCTTTATCCATTCATCCCTTGATGGGTACCTATGTTGCTTCCAAGTCTTGGCTATTGTGCATAATGCTGCAATGAACATAGGGATACATGTATCTTTATGCATTAGTGTTTTCAAGTCATAGAGAGCATTTAAAAACACATCATGATACTTATGAAATTCCTTAACATCTTTTTTATGCATGACTATTTTTTTCTTTATTCTAAAACATTTAAAACCTTAACAGGAACAAATTATAACTATCATTTTGGGTTGTTTGATTTAATGTATTGGTGTTATTTAATACTTTTGTCCACTCAGCTGATGGATTTCAGAAGCACAAGGATGCCATTTAGTGGTCCACAAGTGTGAGTGTGCTTGTTTTTATATAGTGTATTAGGAATAAAGTAGAATGCCTCTACTTGATAGAGGGAATATTATCATGGGACAAAGGAAAAATGAGTTCAGATCTCACAGGACAGTTCTTATAAAATTATCAATTATCTAAATTTTCCAACTAAAGCTATTTTCAAACACAAGAAGAGAAAATTTATTTTAGAAGACCAAAGTCAAAATTCCATCACTGTTGCTGACTTACCTTGTATAATTCACTTGATGACCTAGTCTATGCTTCAGGCTCCTATTCTGAGTCTTAGCCACACCCAGAAACGAATGTGGTTAAACTGGACCAAAGTTAGCACATACACAGAGGTTATGGCGCCAGTCTTGACTGTTGCTATCTATGGAATACTTCACTGGTCGATGATGGAATTAATTCTCTCCAAAACTAGAACTAGTACGGCAATCTTCCTCAGTACAGTACTTTTGGCAGCCATAATGTCAGACAGAATTGACTCATATGCTGAAACCTGTATAGTTACTTAGAATACATTTACTAATATCCTTCCTGGCTCTAAAATTCTATATTTCTGCTCAAAGTTTAATATTGACAGCAGTAAAATATTATTTTTCACTTGAATTTATGATGCATTTTAACTATATATTATAACTATTCAATGCTTGTATTTTAAGATTTTTAAGTGCATATATACCTATTAGACTTGTACTAAGATACCTGAATAGTCGAGGCTTTCAATACATAAAAATTAGGACTTGGAAGATATTTTTCACCATTTTGATTAAAATGGTGAAAAATTAGAACAATTAGAATTACCTTACTGATTTTGAGATACAGTTTTATTTATTATTCATTTAATGCTAAATCTGTCACTGGATTTAAATCTATCAGTATTCCTTTGGAAAATATAGTTTGCTAAATACACATTTGTTTTACCCTTTGATTTCAAGACTTCACTACCTGCAATTTTCTTGGTTAGTATTTGACCTCTTTTAACCTTTTCTTTCTAAACTTATCCTACGAAAGGTAAGTTGCCTAAACTATCTTGACAGGTACTATATTCATTTACTAGGACTACTGTAACAAATTACCTCAATCGTGGTGCCGTAAAACAACACACATCTGTTTTTTATAGTACTCAAGGTCAAAAGTCCAAAGTTAGTTTCAGTGGGACTGAATAAAAGTGTCAGCCGGACTGTAAGCCCTCTAGAGGCTCTAGGGGAGCATCCCTTTCCTTGACTTTTCCAGCTTCTGCAGCTGTACTTTTTGCATTCCGTGGCTTGTGGCCCCTTGGTCCATCTTCAAAGCCAGCAGCATAGCATCTTCAAATCTCTCTTTGCTGAGATCATCTTGTTACCTTTTCTCTTCTGTAGTAGCATCTCCCTCTGTTTCCCTCTTATAAGAACAACTTTGATTATATTTAAGCCCACCTGGATATTCAGGATAATCTCAAGATCCTTAATTTAGTCATATCTGCAAAGTCTATTTTTAAGGTAATATTCAGAAGTTCCAGGGATTAGGATCTTTGGGGGCCGTTGTTTCAGCCTACCACAGATGCCTCAGGGAGACATAGTTTATAATATCCAAAATAAAATAAACAAGCTTTGATCAAGATTCATGAATATATTCATGGTAGTGTAACCGTGGGCCCTCCGGGACCAGTTCAACTGACTCCATCTTATCAATGGAGTAATTAAGAAATTATCTTTCAGAAAATTTTCAGAGTCACATAGCCAGAGCATGCACAGAAGAAGAAATCTTGACCTGACATGACAGTGGAACCAAAGATTCTCCTTCCTGCAGAACCAAAGGACCAGGACATGACCAGAACTTAAAAGCTGGGCTCTTATCAGAAGCAAATGGTCTGTCATTCAGGAAGATCCAGTGTTAAAATTCCTTCCCCACCTTACCATAAATGTTTAGAACCTCATCATAGATGTTTAGAACTTCATCATAATTATTTAGAAACTTACCATAAATGCTTGAAGCCCACCAATCAAAATCTGTCCCACCAGCATTTCCATGTGCCAGTCTGTTCTCCCTAGCCTCCTAAATTTGACCCTAATTCCTGAATCAGAGAAATAGATCTGAGGGCATGCACCTCCTGTCTCCTTACAGATTGATCTTGCAGAATAAAACTGATTTCTCTCCCAAAAGCTGGTGCCATGATTAATTGGCCAGTTTATGCATATCAGGTAGGAGAACCCCATTTTTGTGTGGTAACAGTATCTCAAGGTCTGATGTCAGGAAATATCATGACTTCTCTAGTTATATACGACTAAAACTACAGTGGTACTACTGCCTATTGTTGGCTCAAAAACTTTTCTTTTAATATGATAATGTATTTGTATTGGCGTCACATTTGTAACTTGAATCTCTTTGTGACTAAGGGTTTGTGTTTTTAAAAAAAGTTAGCAGGGCTTTAGGGCATAGTCTATGCCTGTGAATATGACTGTATCATTTTATTCCACCCACCTTATGATAAGCCTTTCTCACTTATTGTTATACCAGAGGGGAAAATTACAACTATGGAAAGTATGATGAAAACTTTAGTTGTCTATTCAACAAATATTTATTGAACATCTTCTATGTGCTAGGTATTGTTCTTAGAACTGTGGCTATATGTGTAAACCAAATAGTCAAAATTTCCTGCCCAAATGATTGCATTCTAGTTAGCGGAACGTGAACTGTAATGGTATTGCAGTATTCCGGGACAGTGTGAAAATCAACTTTTTCATTAGAATAAAACATGAAAACAAGGAAGATTTATGACTGCTAGTTTGTCCTCTGATGTACCTCTTTCCTCTACCTTCTTTCTTTACCCACTCTCCAGAAACAACTCCTACACACAATGGCTCTTTTAATGTAGAAATTTTTCAGTCACTCTACACCTCTGGAACAGTGCAGTTGAGCCCATAAGGTTGGTCTCATTAGCTTTGTCAATAACCTACCTGATAAGCATGGTTCCCTTAAGAAACCAAAAAGGCATTTAAAATGCTGAAAAATATGCCACGATTTCTCTATGTGCTATAAATTGGATATAATCCTTGGCCATCCTCTTGGCAGTTTGCTATGTCCCCCTACTTTATCTACGGCTTTGGAGAACCTATGTTTCTTAAAAAAGAGCAGCAGGTCATTGTTTTCACAACTCGAATGTAAAAGAGTGTTTGCCCCCAAACACACAATATTTGGAGTTATCAAAATGGTATTTATTGACATTTAACGAGGTTAGTAATCAGCAGCATTATAATGTAGGCTCTCAGGTAACTGAGAATTGAACTTTGATGTTGCGATTTTTTATTTTACATTTAGTTCCTTTTAAAAAAAATAAGAAACGGAGAGAGACAATTTCAAAAATATAAATACCTCATTCTTTGAGGAGCAAAAATATTCCCCAAAATGTATTATTTTCGTGTGCAAAATTGGCTTACAGATTCTATAGAAATTATTTTTTAACATTCTAATAATCATACATATTAGAATGTCAATTAGAATATAATTGCCTTTGGGGCTAAATTTCATTTAGCTAATGCAAATATTTGATGATCCTTTCTTAACATCCTGGTAGTTCAAATACATTATTATTGATACTAGGTTAAAAGCTTTGAAAAGGGTTACGCGGGTTGGAAACCCAAGGATATTTCTAGACTATCAAATACTGAGAAATAAATATATCTTCACTTATATGCCTCTGTAAAAGTTAAATCGCATTTGGCAAGGTCTATATTCATGACTAGTGCTATGAATACGCATCAAAGAAGGTTAAAATCTGTGGTTTTCTGTGTTCACCACATCAAAGTTTAACCGTAGGTTTGGGTAACTGATATAACTAGTGAGGAGTGGGGCCTTGCTGTCTATGGAGCTGCAGTCTAGTTTCTTGTAATAGAATCATACTCTTAGGACTTCATCTACTTTGAAAACCCTCTGTGGTCCAAATGTGACACACTACCACTATTCTTTTATTATTTTAGTAACGTACTTAGATGACATTTTCATAGTTTTAAGTTCTACTTAACTCAATTTGACGTTCCTATTTTTGTCATGACCTACCTAAAGTAAATCAATGAACGATGAATAGGGAAATCAGTAGACCACCAGCTTGACAGTGGTTTGTAGAAATAATTAAGGGGCTGCATAAATAGGAAAGGCCTTTGTGTCTCTAGAAAAGCTGTAGCTACACTATAATTCCCTATAGTTCGCAGTAGTGTTATATGTAGCAGATGCTCAACAAATGTTTACTAAGTGATGAAAATGAATGGATTTTATGTTTATATTTTTTGTAAAAATATCTGAACACTATAGCAGAACTTTTTCACTTACTGAATCTCAGCATCAATCTTTAAAAAAAAAATCTATAGGGGCTGGCCCCGTGGCCGAGTGGTTAAGTTCGCGCGCTCCGCTGCAAGCGGCCCAGTGTTTCGTTGGTTCGAATCCTGGGCGCGGACATGGCACTGCTCATCAAACCACGCTGAGGCAGTGTCCCACATGCCACAACTAGAAGGACCCACAACGAAGAATATACAACTATGTACTGGGGGGCTTTGGGGAGAAAAAGGAAAAAATAAAATCTTTAAAAAAAAAAAATCTATAGAGACACAAGTGAGACAACCTCAGACCTTCATAGATCTCAGACGTCGATCAGATGTTCTATAATGATCTTTTATATTTTATTTGTATGTGCTTAACTGAATGATATTTTCTTTAATGATCCATTAGTATAGCAAATAAATGCATATCCCTAAAATAAATTAAGCAGTAAAGAGTTAGGAAATTAAATTTAAAAGCCTATAGGAAATCCTTATTAAATTAACTGTTTATTTTTCCTAGTGCTTATCTGCAGAGACACGGAAAGTCAGGTCAAGCTTTAAAATTCCGGTTATTTACAGATGACATTACATAGAAAACCAGCAGAATCAAGCTCACATTTTTTGGCTCTGGAGAATTACTAACTAATACTTTATTCAGTGTCAACAAGGGCCTGCCCAGACAGTGCTTCCAATTTGTTTTTGGTTCCTGTCAGGACCCTATCAACCCCAATCCTCAAACTCTTTACTTTCTCACTCCAACTGCTTCTGAAGGTTTTCTGATGCTTAACTGAGAGTCAGTTAATCCCTTTGCAGATGTTAACTGAAATCACTTAATGTTACATCTTCTTCCAGGCAGGAGTTAAAATAGATAATCCTTTTATTAATAATCCTTCTTTACCAACCAGTTATGTGTTAGACACAACTAAATATTTTACATCTATTATTAAAATTAATTTTTGCACTATTTTGTTTTTATGTGGCAGCTATCACTTGTACTTTTATTTAACACATGAAGAAACATATTAAAAAATTTGAATAACTCATAGACTCCTGTGTTGGGGTCCTTCCTTGCACTTTGTTGAGCTAGCTGTTTCCGTTGACTCCTCTCACTCTTCCATAGGCAAAACTTAGTTCCAAATTGCATTTGTCAAATTTTGTGTGTGTGTATGTGTGAGGAAGATTGTCCTTGAGCTAACAGCCATGCCAATCTTCCTCTATTTTGTATGTGGGACGCTGCCACAGCATGGCTTAATGAGCAGTGCATAGGTCCGCACCAGGGATCTGAACTGGTGAACCTCAGGCCACTGAAATGGAGTGCGTGAACTTAACCACTAGGCTGATGGCCCAGCCCCCTGCATCTGTCAACTTTTATACTTCTAGATTCCTCATCCTCAGTTTTTGTTGGCTTAATTCAGACTTTCTTTGACTTTGGGTATTGCCAGGCAGGACTTACTTCTCCCCACCTAACTTCTCACCCAATTCCATGCCTGTTTCTATAGCTTAGAAGGACTTGACTGCTCCCCATTTATGGTTGGAAACAGAGCATCCTGATGTCTGGAGCTTGGACATTAGATTAGAAAAGTCAATTATAAGGTAAATAAGAAAGATGTGAATATAGTTTTCTCTTATGCACTAACTGGGAAAGAGACAGATGAACATATGGTTGGAAATTATTTTCTAAGTGTGAACACATTTCTAATAAACCTCTTAGGAAACTCACTAATACAATTTTTCATTGATGTTATCATCACAGCGTTAAGGTAAACTTGAATTTGATTTAAATAAGATATCTTTGCTAATTTAATATCAAGTTATGTTCTATTAATGGTCAGGTTAAATAGGGTCAAAGCTAGAAGGAGCCATTGATATTTTGAGCTTTATTGATGATAATACATGCTGGTCTACTGCAAAGTTTGGTATAATAATGCACTCTGTATAACAGTTGATTAAATGTCTTTATCAAAAACTAAGAATGCATCATGGGGCTTATCTTAATTTTAATATGTTATTTTAAAAATTTGTTACTTTCCTGAAGCTCTATTATTTCAATACCCTTTCATTAGCTTCTGTGATACTCATATGAATTGGCCTTCTTTGCAATAAATGTCCAATTAGTCAGTAGAGTTTGGGACTATTATTGCATGAAAAACCACTATGATATTTGAGCTGTAGAAATAAATTTTTTGGAAATTTACCTAAATAGTGAAACTTTCATACTCCTAATTATAATTAAGAAATATATGGTAAAGAGACGAAGAGAAAGAAAAATAGCAGCAGCCTCTCTCGGTGGTCTTATATTTGTACCTTTATAGGGACACTCCAGGCTCAAGGTCACATCCTCATACTTTGGGGTGTAGAATGCCCAGGTCAACAGAAAACCCTACTTAATAATATCAGATGCTCAATTACTTTTTCTTGCTTATCTTAGACCAGTATATGTGCCTTAGGATCACATAACCAAAGCAAAGGGATATAGTAGTAATGAAGGATATTTGACACATCTTTCTCTACAACATGGCTATCCAGAAAATAGTTATGCCGTGCAGAGCTTAGCTACTCTATCATCATCTTAGATCTAGTGATTTAATTATAGTCTTTCGGGAGACTTTTATCAAATGGGCAAATCTGACTGTTTTCTCTGTTGATTCTTCTTTTATATACTTCTATCTTTCCAGTCTCGTCTCACTCATATTGACCAGTGATACAATTTATATCCTGGACTGTACTGACCAAATTCTAATTCATGGGCTCCTTCTGTTTAGCCTTTATATAAAATGCTGCCCTATTCTCATGTGAGTGAAGTAGATCATTTCTCCTCTTAGTAACTACTTGTCTTTTGGGTCGTGTCACAAGATTCACTTCACACCAAGTAACTCGATGATATTTAAGAGATATCTGAATCCCACTCAGACTATTTCTTAGGATTAGGTACTTTATGTGGCTTATTAAATCTACTTACTAGCTTTTCTTTCAGTGATAATATCTCTTAAATTTTTCCTAAGATTCTGGGGGTTATACCTCGTTGAGAGTCTGCAACTCACTTTTCACTACTGTGCTACTACTAATGGCAAGGTAACATTTACAAAATAATAATTGAAGCCATATGAACCGAAACATTAGTTCCTTAATGGAGGGACAAAATTTGACACTGAAGTATTTCATCTAAAAGTTTTTCAAATAATTTTCTTTTCTATAAAGACGGGGGATTTCCCAGCCAAATTTCTTTGCTGTTGGCTGCAAATAGAGAGAATATAAATGAACTGAGTAAGGCTCTTGTCTCTTGGCTGCTTGTGCTTTGAAGGGCTCTGAATCAGGAATGATGTGAGGGATGTAGCACAGTTAGGACAAACATTTCACATCCAATCAGCTTCTTATCTTGTTCTTTCTCTACAGACACATTTTCCTTTAATTCCAAGAGAAAACATTGTGACAGCAGGAGACATAATCTTAAAAATATCTTCAAAGAACATATGGATAGGTTCAATTAACCATATCTATCCATAGGTATAAATCATGTCAAACTTGAGTCTTTGGATATAATTCATGAGTAAGTGATTGTGAGGATAGCCTGTTCTTTTACTATAAGCACTAGAAAACTCTTTATTAGTAAAAAATAGGAAAATCAGAGACTTTAGCCTTATTGGTGAATGCTCTAGGCCCAATGCAGAAAGTTAAACCCAGAGAAAATGCTATGACATGAATATCTTTGCTACTCTGTCTTCACTTTAGATCTAATGATCTAATTCCAGTCTCTTCAGAGAATTGTATTGTTTCTAAAATTTGAAATTTTTTTTCTCATCTTTGGTTATATTTTTATGTTTCATAGTCACATGTAAATGAATACTCTTCAAGGGTTCAGTTTTTCTATTATAATCTCTGAAGCATTTATCTTTAATTATTTTTAAAATGTAAGTTAGATCTACCTGCCGTATCCAATTATCATGCTGGTCTGGGTTACTTTTGAATGTAGAGTAGGATTTGTGTGTGATACAGAACTGTTATGGTGGACATCTGTTTTGGCTGGCAAGAATTAATTCTGATATCACAGTCCATTTTTCCCTTTCAGGAAATGACCCTCCAATATTATCAGTACCCATAACTCTTGGCTTCAACATATGGCTTCAACCTTGTAAATCAAAGTTCAAAGTGATTGGTTCAACAATGGGCACTTGATCCAATCTGTCCTGGAGAACTTTTTGGAAATATTTGGAAAGAGTTGCTCTCTTTATTCCAAATTGCAGGCAGAGAGGATAAGTCTAAATTTTTTTCTTCTGTGTGGAAAGGTGTATTAGTTAACTATTGTCATACAACAGTATTACCACAAATGTTATGGCTTAAAATAACACACTTTAAAAAAAAAACTCGTTGTTTCTGTGGTCAGAAGTTTCTGCACAGCTTAACTGGGTCCTTTCCTCTGGGTCCTCACAGGGCTGCAATTGTGATACTGGCCAGGGCTGCAGTCTCATCTGGAACTCAGCTAGGGAAAGATGTATTTCCAAGTTCAGAAAATTGAATCCACAAATTATCTCATGGAGTCAGGCTTTGGGATGTCTTACTAAGCTAAAAAGAGGGGTTTGAGTGATATCATCAAAAGAAATAAAAAAAAAAAAAACAACAACAAAAGTATTTAGGCAGCTCATCCACCATCCAGACCTCTGGTTGAAAGTTAGGATAGTTGTCTCAATGTGGCCAGATTTTACACAGAATTTTTAAAAGCAATTCTGGAATATTTAGTCACATGTTAATTAAGCCTTAGCAGAGGGGAATTGATTATGTCCCAAGGATCCATATCTCAGAGTCCCATTGGAAGACATGATATCTGAGACTTTGCATAAAGTACAAGCAAACAAGAATAGGATATACTAAAAGTTTCATTTGTGCTCATTTGTTGAAAAGTCTCCATATTGTTAAAACATTGTGTACTTTCTCTCTTTATTCAGATATGCATCTGATGCCCAGCAAGCTGTGTAGCCCTCTTTAAAGGTCAGCAGTGAGGAGCTTAGCATACCAAATCTCACACACTTCTGGCCCAATCTCCCAAGACAGAGTGTGGGTGCTGTCTCAGGTCAGGTTCCCTAGAAGCAGAGTTTAGGGAAGAGACTTGTGAAAGACTTTATTGAGAAATGCTCTCATTAGAAGAGGAAGATGGGAAGAGACAGGAGAACAAAGTTAAGCAGTGTTGTACTCTGGAATAGACATTGCACCACAAGTTGGTGCCGTCTTGAGAAGAAGCCCTGCCTTTTGCAACCCCATGATAGTCAGTCCTTGGACGATGGCTGTCAGGTGTTGTGGCATAAGCAATTCTCTGGAGGAAGGGGAAACTATGAACCTTAGCAACAAACTTTCATAGCCATTGGGAGACAGGTGCACTTGCTTGAGGAAAGTGATCCAACGTCACCCACTACAGGTATGCATTACCTATTCTTATAGCAGTAACTTTCAATTTGTCTTCTTAGCTTCTGGGGGTAAGTGGGAATATGACTGCTTCCTGCTATGTATATGGTATTCTAGACTCCAAGTAAAAGGGAGATTTTACCAGGCATCCAGGAAACTCCATGCAAACTTACAAATCAAGTGAAGGGCATCAGTTGAAAAAAATGCATAAGTCATGCAGGAGAATTGAATTTTCTTAGGTACATTATATACAAGAAGATATTAATGGATTATAAAAAATCAGGATCATTTGAAACACAAAGTTTAGAATATAAATCAAGCCATAATGTCCTCTCTTGAAGATGGTGAGATTATGTATCGGACAGTGAGGTGTTGCAAGAAAGAAGGACTAGTGATTGTGGAGGAGAGGGAGAACGAGAGAGAGAGAGAGAAATAGAGAGAGAGAGAGAAGTAATTCAAAAGTAAATAAAGAGATAGCAAAAAGCAAAGGGCCTAAATCAAGTGATCAAGAAACTGGAAAATCAATCCTTGTGTAATTGAGTTGACTGTGGACAGGGAATGCATAGAAAAGACTATGATAGACAGAAGGGAGTTTTCTAGATCACAATTCTTCAATTATAACTGTTTCCATCTTCCTACCAATCCTCACACATGCATTTACTCTCTAATCATTATCTTACCTTGAGACATTGCATGTGCTCAAATCTTTACCTTTGACATTTTTTCTTCACACTCCATTCTTCTCTTGGGTAGCTTCTCCTTCTTTATCAGATTTCAGCTTAGACAGGAGCATTCCTCTCAGAATCTCTCCTGACCACTGAAGTCCTTGTTAGTAGTGCTTCCCTTGGGTACATCCCTTGGGTGCACTGTATACATACCATCAGAACGCATTCTCAGACTGTATTTTAATAGCACATTTATGAATATAGATTATGATTCTGTAAAGACATTAAGAATCAATTTACCTGTGACTAACACAAAGTCAGGTACACAATTTATACTTAATTGGTGTGTTGAATAAATAAATTATTGGTCAAAGTAATTCAACTGAAATAATTATATATATTAGGATAATATTTTTTTCCAATTTCGTATTCATAAAGTGTTAGTAACATCACAGTTATTATTTAGATACGGGTATTTTAGGTTATCATTAAAGTTAAGCAAAAATAACCATTATCTCAAGCCATTCATAGAAATAGACTGCCCATATAGAAGGAGAGAAGCAAAGGTAGAGGGGCTTAGAGAAATTATATGGAGACAGAGAGTAAAAGAAATAGAAACATCTAAATAAAAATAGTTGAAAGAATGCTTTTGAGATTGGGGGTAAAATGTGGACGATACAGAGAAAAATTCAGAAGCAGAGCCAAATACAGTCATAGGAAAAACAGATTAAGCAGAGGCTAATTAGAATGAGATACGTAATATTGATAATAACAGCTGTCAGTCTCCTTGGTATTCAAAAGCCAAACAACCACTTTATCTTTATTAAGATACCTGGAAGGCCTGTTTCATCCCAGTGTTTCAGAGATATCTTGAAATTAAGACTTAATACATTATTCTGAACATTTTCCCATCAAGTTAAATTTGGCTTCAGAGTTTATTTGAGTAGGTATAATTTATAATTAAAGCCAAAATGATGAAAAATATCTTTAGACATGAAAATTACCACTATAATAGCTTTTTACTTTTTAAAGGCTTCATGCGGGATGATATGGCCATAAGAGTCTAACACGGGGGACATAATTCTGTGGATTCTAGCCTGTGGTGTGCTTAAAAATGCGTAGCAAGGGTCTCTCAGCAGAAGGAGGGAAAGGGCCCAAGATCGCCACCTCCTTATCGTCATTCTCTTCTGTGATCTTATGCTGACTCATTCAGAAAGCTTATGGTCTGCTAATGGAGAGATACAGGTATCAACATGCCACAGTACAAAAGAATAAAATCCGGGAAAGGAGGAAAAAAGTGTTAGCCAGCATTGTATTGCTAGGTTTTTTTTTATATATATATTCAAAGCTTTCAAAAATAAATGATAAATTCCTTGAGATAGAGACTGTATTTTAAAATTTTTCTCTTTGTGACTATATAAATTTGAATGAAAATTGGAAATCCCATCAATATGGTATTAATTACAAAAATTCATAAGGTACCCTGATTTAAGTGCTGTCCTATTACCAGAAAAATAGATCCTTGCCCTTCTAGAGTCATATTTTCTGATTTGGACAGCTGATTTCTTTTGTCTAGAATATCTATCATCAACAGTAAGGCATAGTGCTAGAAAAAAATGAAATGATATCGTATTTCATAAAAATTTTGTCTACTTCTCTTTGCGGTTAGAACTTTCTGGGCTTATAAGTGCTGGCTTTTCTTCTGGTTTTTGCAAACTCATTATAAATGCTTTCATTTGGACAAGAAGGTTTATGCCTGATATAGTTAATAGCTCAAAAATTTTAGTGTGTTATTATATTCTATCTAAAATGCACATAACCTTTTAAGCAATTAGCTATAATGATACTCTGAAATGTCTAAAATGTACATAAAACCAATTTTGGTGAGTTTTTCCCTTTGTAATTTCTTTTGGAACTCTATTTAACTCTGTTGCAATGATATGCAGCTAACTCTGTCATACAGAATGAAATTGTTAAAACTAAAGCACAAATTTGGACTCAGTGATAAACTTTTCAGCTTTCACCTAACAGGAAATTTGAGTGCTGTTGTGTTCAGTTTGGGGGAAGAATAAAGATTTTTCTCAGATTTCAATGAGGTTACATTGAGAAATAATGAGATATTACAATCTAATTTTTCCAAGTAGACACGAAGTTCACCTTGGGGTTACTTTGCGCTGTTGGGTAATAAAAGAAAAATAACTCATTTTATACCACAGTCATTTGTCACTTCTGTGAATGCTTAAACTCTTATTCAAATGTAGCTAGTCTGAATTTCTGATCGTAACTAGCGTGAGTACCTTCAGCTCTTGCAGTGTAACATTTAAAGTGAGTACTAGTGATCCTCAAACCTTGGATAGGCAGAACTTGTACTTCAGTGACAAACTGTCAAAAATATCTGGTAAGTTAAAGAAAAGCAAATACCTAGCAAAGAGAAAATTAAACAGAACATGCTGTCTTAAAACTTTATTTTTAATAGCCTGGTATAGAATTGAATTTCATTTGGACTATTACAGTTTCATTTTTTTTTAAGTGTGCTAAAGTTTAGATGTTTATGAAATTCAGGTGATAATTCTCCATTGATCTCCAACGTTTCTGCTCATATGTCAAGCAAGGCACTGACTGCTCTTTATTCCATACAATTTTTTCTAGAATGTTTGCACAGCAAATCTTCTTGATAAATACAGATAATATCTTGTTCTGGAGCAAAGGGCAAATATGCCTACTGTCTGGTATAATAAACACAATGCTTTCCTCCAGAACAAAGGCAAGCATGCTTATTAGCCATTATAAAATATTCAGATTCCTAAACTCAAGAGTTCCTCTCCCATCATCCAAGCTACTGCTTGTGTAGCTATCATCTGACCCACTTCACATAGCCATGTGGGAATTGTGGTTTAGGGAAAAGCACAGGAATGGTAATATGGTAGCCTCTGCTATTGCTCTGTTTAATAATCCATCCTTTGTTTCTGACCTGGGAGTCTTGTCTTCTGTCAGCATCCATCAAATTGCAGAAGTCTAACTTATTGATTTGCAAGTAAGGTAAAATCTCAGACCTTTCACAGTTCTTGACAACAGACCAATTACTACTTAGTATAGTTGACAACTGAGATGTTCTAGAACTATTATAGTAGTCGTTTTTACTAAATACAGTTGTTTGTGTTGTATATTATGTAGGCAGGTCTCTAGAGATATAGGCCAGGTTTTATGATATTGTTACGGTAGGTCTAATGAGTGTCACAGACATTCTTTCTGGATTAGTTCTGCAATGATTTTTCATTGAAAAAAATTAATGCAGGATTGTAAATCTATGTAAGTATTCATTAGGTCTAATTTTATCAACTATATCTACCAGATTTATCATCTATATGTATCTATATGTACCAGAACTGACGGACTCCAATAGAAATTCCATTTGGATTAAAAAACATAGACTATTTTTTAGAGTAATTTTAGATTCGCAGCAAAAATGAGCAGAAGGTACAGAAATTTCTCATATATCCTGTGCCCCCGCACACATATAGCTTCCCCCACTATCAACATCCCACATAGAGTGGTACATTTGTTACAATGCACGAACCTACATTGACAAGTCAGTCTCATCTGAAGTCGATAGTTTACATTAGGCTTCACTTTTGGTGTTGCACATTCTATGGGCTTGGACAAATGTATGATCCTATGTATCTATCATTGTAATTCTCCCTTACCCACCATTTTGCTTTCTGGAGTTTCAGTTACCCATGGTCAATTGGTCCAAAAATATTAAATGGAAAATTCCAGAAATAAGCACCTCTTAAGTTTTAAAGTTTGAGCCCTTCTGAGTAGCTTGATGAAATCTTGCTCCATCTCACTCTGTCCCTTGGGATGAATCATCATCCCTTTGTCCAGCATATCCACCACTATGTATGCTACCTGTCCTTTAGTCACTTAGTAGGCCTCTCTGTTATCAGATCAACTGTTGTGGTATCACAGTGCTTGTGTTCAAGTAACCCTTATTTTACTTAATAATGGCCCCAAAGAGCAAAAGTAGTGATGCTGGTAATTTGGATATGCCAAAGAGAAGCCATAAAGTGCTTCCTCTAAATGAAAAGGTGAAAGCTCTCGATTTAATAAGGAAAGTAAAAACAATTGTATGCTGAAGTTGTTAAGATCTAGGGTAACTTTTGTTACATTATATTGTTATAATTGTTCTATTTTATTATTAGTTATTGTGTTAATTTCTTACTGTACCTAATTTAGAAATTCAGCTTTATCACAGGTATTTCTGTACAGGAAACAACACAGGCTTCGGTACCATCCACGATTTCAGGTATCCATTGTGGCTCTTGGAACGCATCTCTCACAGATGAGAGGAGACTAGTATATCATACAGAATAGTTTCACTGCTCTAAAATTCCTCTGTGTTCTGCCTATTGATCCCTCTTTCCTCATAAACCCCTGGCAAACACTGATCTTTTCACCATCTCCATAGTTTTACTTTTTCCAGAATGTCATATACTTGGAATCATAGAAAATGTAGCCTTTAAAATTGTCTTCATTCACTTAGTAATATACATTTAAGGTTCCTCTATAGCTCTTCATGGTTTGAGAGTTCATTTCTTTTTAACACTTGATAATATTCCATTGTCTGGATGTACCACAGTTTATTTATCTGTTCACCTACTAAAAGACATCTTGTTTGCTTCCAAGTTTTGGCGATTATGAATAAAGCTGCTATAAACATCTATGTGCAGATTTTTGTGTGGACATAAGTTTTCATCTCCTTTGGTTAAATACCAAGGATTGATTGTTGGGTCAAATGGTGAGACTATGTTTAGTTTTGTAAGAAACCGCCAACTGCCTTTCAAAGTGGCTGTGCAATTCTGCATTCCCTTCAGCAATGAATGAGTCCCCGTTACTCCACATCTGTGCTGGCATTTGTGGTTGTCCGTGTTTTAGATTTTGGCCTAGTAATACATAGGCTGTGATATCTCATTGTTGTTTTAGCTTGTATTATCCTGATGATATATGATGTAGAATTTCTTTTCATATGCTTACTTGCCATCTACATAGCTTCTTTGATGAAGTGTCTGTTCAGATCATTTAAATCAGATTTTTCATTTTCCTATTGTTGTGTTTTAAGAGTTCTTTCTATATTTTAGATTAACAGTCCTTTATCAGATATATCTTTTACAAGTGTTTCTCCCAGTCTGTGGCTTGTCTTCTTATTCCCTTGATGGACATTTTTATGTAAGGATTTTAGATTTGAGCAAGCATGTGATCAATGAGAGTCAAGAAAATTAAGATAGCCATGCTTATTTATCATTATGATGTCATTTAATCAGAGACGTTAACTCTATCTACTCTGTTTTTAAAAATCTCTTTTGCTTATTTTAGGAAAATTTCCATACATCATAGATCCCTCATATAACAACTTATTTTCACATGAATTATGGATTTTTGGATTTGACTAATGTTCTTTGAAAGTAAAAAAAAAATAAAATTAAGTCTGTATCCTAAAGGAAATTACAGTGGAAAGACAGACATGTAAAACAAGAAAAATATCGAAGGGGTCAAGTGGTAACACGAGTGAAGCAAACCAGGGTTGTAAGCAACAATTGAGAGTGTTCAGGGGGCTAGCCCCGTGGCTGAGTGGTTAAGTTTGTGCACACCGCTTTGGCAGCATGAGGTTCATCGTTCGGATCCTGGGTGTGAACCTACACACCACTCTTCAAGCCATGCTGGGGTGGCATTCCACATAGAAGAGCTAGAAGGACTTACAACTAGGATATACAGTTATGTCCTGGGGCATTGGGGAGAAAAAAAAAAGAGGAAGATTGGCAACAGATGTTAGCTCAAGGTCAATCTTCCTCACCAAAAAAGAAGCATAAAATAAATAAAAAAATCGTGTTAAAAAAAAAGAGAGAGAGTGTTTACAAGAGTGGTGAACTGAAAAAGTGCCTGTGGTCAAAGCACAAAGCATCAGATAATACTTAGCTGCAGCAAATTGTTTCTGTGTAGTAATAGGTCTTTTCAGTTTCAAGGGAAGCCAGAGATTCAGACTTTAATGTAAATATTTCAAAGTTTAGAATATGAGGAAATATGGTGTGGTCCAAACCTGATTAGTCCCTTTAGCTTCATTTAACTTCTTCCACTTAACAAGTAATTTCAGAATGATATATGTACTATAATGGAGGTATATACGAAGTGTGGTGGAAGCATTGGAAAAGTTGCATGAAAAAGATAATCTTTGAAGAACCCATCCTTGGAAGGATGTATAGGGCCATTTCTTAGCTTTGCTGAAAGAAGGCAAAGGGAACAACATATGGAAAGCATGGAGGCTTGAGAGAATTTTCCATGTTTGGGGAACTATTTATGGTCTAGTGTTTCTGGAACACAAAGTTCCAGAATGGGATATAGATAATGGAATATGGAGAGTGGTAGATGTGCTCGATCAGATCGGCAGGGCCAAATCATGAAAGTCCTTGAAAGCCATGCCTAAGAGCACACTCTTTAAGTGATGAGAAGGCATTAAAACATTTTGAGTAGGGGGTTGCCTGATCTGGTTTGTATTTTGGAAATAATACTGATTGGGGTATTGAAGATCAAATGGAAAGGCAACAAACCAGAAGCAATTTTCTCAGAAGGGAGAGGGAATGGGAAACAGAATTCAGGCGATTGCATTAGATTTGGAGAGTAGGAACTCATATACGAGATACAAAATAATTTCTTGCTATGTAGGGATTTAGTTTTGTCTCTACAGAGTAACATTAAAATTGTATTTTGTTATGTTTTTTCATGTGAATTAAGTTAACTCTCAGAGATTCAAATTAAAAGCTGTTAAAATTAAACTGAAAAATATGTATAAATGCTTTTCACAACATATTTTAAAATTATTTTCAGAAATGCTAGTTCTCTCAAGGGATGGCCTCATATTACTTGAAAACAATCCTTTCCTTTCAGAAGAGGATGAAGAAAGTATAGCCAATACGCCAGCATGCTTAAGACTAACTAACTTTCTATCCTCTATCTTTATCGATCATCTCTCTCTCTCTCTCTCATCTATCTCTCATCTATCTATCTATCCATCATCACCTAGTTGGGGAGTCTATGGCTATGTCTCAAGCTGAAAACTATTGTTTGTTTTACTCAGTAGTGTCTCACTTGCAAGTGACAAAAGCCAGTCTATATTGGTTTAAGCAAATAAAAGGAATTCCTTGGTTTATGTAACCTAAAAGACCATGGGTTGGAAAAGCATACCAATTTGAATATTTTGGGGTATTTTTAGGAGAAAACACAACTGAAAACTTTTAAATTAACTTATTAGTTCATTAGTGCATTTAATTTAAAAGTCCATCAGTAGGCAGGCTTAAGGTACAGCTTGATTGGGGCTCTGGCTTCCTTTCTCTGTGACTTTCTCTCTTCACTCTCCATATGTCAACTTTATCCTGAAATTAAGCTTCCTCAGGGTGGTCAAATGCCTGAAGCAGATCCGAGCATTCACACTAATGCACTCAATGTCCAACAGGAAGAGAGAACATCTTTTCCCTCAACCTTTTTCCAAATTTCTAGGCTCTAATCTTATTGGGCTAAGTCATAACATTTTCTTAATCTTGAACCAATCACTTTGGACAAAGAGAATGCTATCTACTGACTGACTTAATTTTGGGTTAAATAGGCATCTGTGAACCAGTCATTATGACTTACAGAGCATGATTAAAGTTAGTGGCATGGGGCAGGCAATACCCATTCTTTCAACTGTGTTTGGAGTCAGATCCATCAAAATGGCATGGCTGCTATGCAAAGAGGAGGAAGAGGTGAAATAGACACTGGGAAAGTATCTCATACTCTCTACCACATCTTGCTTCAGATATACTGGTCCCAGGTCTTTGGGAATCTATCATCCTCTGTCTCTACTTTCCTTAGTGTCTGCTTCATTCTTCATTCCCAGTTCCCAAATGGTGGCAAGACGGCTACTAGCTTCTCCAGGCTAAAAAACTATTCTATCAGCTTAAAAATCTCAGGGCAAGAATTCCCTTTTCTCAGTAGCTCTAACAAATGATCACTGTGAATCTTTATTAGACCAACTTGGTTCACACATCCATACTTGTAACGAATTCTTCTACCAGAGCTGTGAGTGCTCATCTTGATCAGTCCTGGGCCATGTGACATTCTTGCACATAGGTTTAAGGTCAGCTCTATTCAAACAATGTGGATAGAAGTTGGAGCCAGGTAGATTCCCAAAGAAAAAGCAAGAGACTTATAAAAGAAGGGAAATTATTGCTAGGCAAGACGACAACAACATAAAACATAAAAATGTACACCAGAAAACCTTACAACAGTAACAATAACATCTGTCCAATAGAAAAATGAAAATTTCATTGGTTTATGCCAACAAAATCCAATAATGCATATTTTAATTGACTTAATTAAAGCTTCTTTACTGTTTGGAACAAAATAAAAAGGTTGCTGATAATTTGGATACAATCAAATATTTAACCTGCATGCTCGCTTAAAATCAATTCATTGTCTTAAAAACAGAGGAGTAATTAAAGATAATAAATTCAAAATCCTATATTACTTGGAATGTGTTTGGAATGTAATGTCACTTACTTTGGAATAATTTATTGGACATTCTTTGAGATTTATAATGAGGACCAAAAAATCACAAGACAAAGTTAATCTCAGTTTTGGCCTGAGCGTTCTTACTTACTTGACTGCAGGAGCCTTTGAAAACTTTCTTATATTTAAAGATATCAAAAATTATTTCTACTTGCATTAAATAATCCAAAACTTACATAGCATTCTATAGCATTATGTACTATTAGTCATCATGTCAGGAACAAGGTTGACAAACTAAGAAAAATGGACTAATGTCTGAGGGGAAAAAAGGCCATTTTTAGAAGGCTCTTAATTCAAAATGTATTAATGTGATAAATGCTCCATGGAGCCTGATTAGTGGACCTCCTCTGCATAAAATCTTCACATAAGTCAATTTTCAGTTTAGTTTTTCATTTCACCTTTAATAATAGCACCACTGACATATACATGACTTTAAAGTTCTTTTTGCCAATCTCATCTAAAGATAGAATAATTCCTTAAGTCAAAAATAAGAAATATCATTAAATGAGTGTTTAAACATGACTCAAATTTGCCACTTGTCTTTTACTGATCTGATTAAATTACATAAAAGAGCCTATCTATAGAAAGTTGACCCTCATTGAAGCATGGGATGCATTAAAATGGCAGCCATGATACCTATTAATCCTGGTTTTACAGTGTATCTAGAGTGAATCAAGTCGTTCACTCTAAATCAGGAGTGAGTTATCCACCTTTTCTGATGTGATGGGTTTCTATCCTCTTACTTTGCATTGCAGGGATGAAGCACTGTATCTATCATACGAGTTGATTATGTGACTGCTTTCTCAAGAAAACTCTCAAGATCATTTCATCGGCCCCTTTATTAGTATTAGAGTGACACTCTATCAAACCTTTATTTCTCCCTTTAGAATGTTTAGGAAACTGCAGATTGCTTACCTTGACCTTTGTAAAATATCCTGCTCTGCAGAGATCCAATCCCCTCTATTCAGTCCATTAAAAAGATTCAAAACTCATTAAAATTTCTTTGGAAATTTTCATTTTCAATCATTTGCCTTGTAACTGGGTCCCTAAAACATGGGTTGTGTGACCTACAGCAAATTTTACAAACTTTATAACTCTCATTTATTCTTTCACTCAAAAGTTAACAGGAAATGACAATGAGAGAACTCTGCTTAATTCAAGGAGTCACTTAACTATATTTATTGAATGCCTCTAAGAAGTGTAATAGAAAGAAATTAAATATTTTCCTATCCTCAATAATTTCTAATCTAACATAGGATAAAATGGGTATATATCTGAGTGTTTTAAGTACATAACGAATAGGTACCATCAAACATAAGGTGGATATTTTATTATTTTTCATTATTTTCACTATTCTTATTTCATGTTAACTTCTGAGTAAAAGAATAAATGAAAGTCACAGAAATTAATAAAATAATACCCAGTAGCAGGTGATTATGAATAGAACAGCACAAAAGAAAATAATTTCAAAAAGAAATGCTCTAAAAACGTCATGGAAAGTCCATGTAGCTAAAGCTGTAAACAGTGAAATGAGTTTCCATATTTGTAAAATTTGCTGTACGTCACACGACCCATGTTTTTAGGAACCCAGTTACAAGGCAAATGGTTGAATATGAAAATTTCCAGAGAAATTTTAATGAGTTTTGAATCTTTTTAATGGGCTGAATTGAGGGCATTGCATCTCTGCACAGCAGGGCATTTCACAAATGTCAACGTAACCAATTTGCAGTTTCCTAAATATTCTAAGGGGAGAAATAAAGGTTTGATAGAATATTGCCCTTTAGTCATTAATGTAACACTTTAAAATGTACAGGTATTTGATATTCTAAGCAATCACTGAATATTTCAGCAGTGGTATAAGAATTTTGCCTCTGGGTGGCTCATAAATGTGTTTTAGGTGACATGATTGGCTATTGGCTTAGAAAAGAGATTAAACATCACAAAGAACATTGTGGATATTTTCCAGCCCAGTTGGCTTTTGGGCTTTCTTCCAAATGAAGCTTATTTCAAAGGTCTTTGAGAAAAAAAAACATCACAAAGGCAGAGCCTGTTCAGTAAGGTTCAGCAGTAGTTAAGACTTCGTACTGTATGTTCTGTTCTTATTGGTTCTAACCCTATGATTATTCTGAGAGAAGAGAGGAAACTGATTTTATGGAGTGGTAAAATTGCAATGCTTTTTTTTTTTCTTTTTAACCTGCTAGATTTTTTTTTTCTTTTAACAAAGTTCGTGTACATCTTAGCTCTGTTGCAAGTAGCAGTGCACTTTCACAGTATTTTTTTTCCATGTGCACATGGAAATATGTAAGTATAATATCTTAGAAGTGCTTAACATACTATAAATATGGAGCTTGCTTTTGGTACCAACCTTCTACAGAGAAATTGCTTTTTCACTTGAGTTTCCTGTATTTTGTAGAATTTTCAGATCACTTTGCCATCCCTTCTTTCTCAAATATATCTTTTTATTTTCAATTTTTTTATTGTGGTAAAATACTTATAACCTAAATTTATCATCCTGGCCATTTTTAAGGGTACAGTTCAGAGGTATTAAATACATTTGTAATATTGTGCTACCATGACCACCATCCATCTCCAGATGGATGCAGAAAAAGATCTTGTATAACTGAAACTCTGTACTCGTTAAACAATAGCTCCTATTTTCCCCTTTCCTTAGCCTTTGAAAACTACCATTCGCCTTTCTGTCTCTGTGATTTTGACTACACTAAGTACCTCACATAAGTGGAATCACATATTGTTTATCTTGTTGTGACCGCTTATTTCACTTAGCATAATGTGCACAAGGTTCATCTCTGTCATAATAAATGTCAGAATTTCCTTTTTCTTAAGGTTGAATAATATTCTATTGTATGTGTGTACCATATTTTGCTTATCTGTTCATTCATTGGCAAACATTCAGGTTGTTTCCATTTCTTGACTTATCTCTTCATCCTTCGACGGACGCTGGGGTGGCTTCCACATTTTAACCATTGTGAATAATGCTGAAAAGCCCATGAGTGTACAACTATCTCTTCAAGGTCCTGCTTTAAATTCTTTTGGATAAACACCCAGAAGTGGAATTGCTGGATCATATATTAATTCTATTTTTATATTTTTGAGGAACCTCCACACTGTTTTCCACAGAAGCTATACCGTTTTACATGCCCACCAACAGTGCTTAAGGGTTCCAATTTCTCCACATCATTGCCAAAACTTGCTATTTTCTGTGTTTTTTTTTTTTAATAGTAGTCATCCTAATGGATATGAGGTGGTATCTAATTGTAATTTTGACTTGCATTCCCCTAATGGTCAGTGATGTTGAGCACCTTTTCATGTGTTTATTTGTCATTTGTATATCTTCTTTGGAGAAATGTCTGTTCAACTCTTTTGTCCATTTTTGAATAGGGTTTGTTTTCTGTTGGATTGACTTTTAGTTCTCTCTATAATTTAGATATTAATCCCTCATGACATATGTGATTTTTAAATATTTTCTCCTGTTCTGTGGGTTGCCTTTTTAATCCGGTGAAAGTATCTTTTGATTCACAAAATTTTAAAATTTTCATGAAGTTCAATTTGTGTATTTTTTCTTTTGCTACCTGTGCCTTTGGAGTCATTTCCAAGAAATAATTGCCAAATCCAGGGCCATGAAGCTTTTGCCCTATGTTTTCTTTTAAGGGTCTTACAGTTGTAGCTCTTACATTTTGGTCTTTGATACGTTTTGAGTTAATTTTTATGTGTGATGTTAAATAATGGTCCAATTTCATTATTTTGCATGTGAATATCTAGTTTTGCCAGCACCATTCGTTGAAAAGACTGTCTTACCCCCATTGACTAGTCTTGGCACCCTTGTCAAAAATCATGTAAGGGTTTATTTCTGTGCTCTCTATTGTATTCTTTGACTTATGTGTCTGTCTTTATGCCAGTGCCACACTCTTTTGATTACTGTAGCTTTGTAGTTAGGTTTGAAGTCAGGAAGTATGAAATATCCAACTTTTAAATCCCCTGGAATTAACTTCAGCCAGAGGAGAGACGCTTGCAATAATTTCCTGCCTCTTCGTCTGCACCTATGAGATCAGAAGCAGGAATCAGCAATCAGAGCACAAATCCCCAATAATTGGAAGACAAGTCCTTTTTGCCCATCTTGGCTACCCACAAGCTGCATGCAAGCTGTTCCTGGAATGCGTGCACGGATGCCTACCATGAGGCTGGGGAGTGAGAGTTGGGTAGCTGCTACTGTGCTAAGAGCTGAAATTGACTGAAAGTAACCAAAATTTACCGTCCAAGCCTTCCCCTGAAAGTTGCAAGCCTCCGGTAGACTCCAGAGTCCTAAAATAATTACATCTGACAAATCCTGCCAGTGTAATTGTCGTCTAAGTGAGGAGGTAGATTCTTAGCACTGCCAACTCCGCCGTCTTCCCAGAATCCTCTCAAATGTATATTTGAGACTGGAATGGAAAGGGCCTCTTTGAAATGTGATAACAAACAGGTTTGCTTTCAATGAAATGAAGTGACAGTGGTGAGGTAGAGTGAGCTCGGATTACGTTGTTTCAATCTCTCCCTTCAGGTGTAACCTTGGGTAGATCTATGAAGAACAGATTTCTTACCAAATGGGGATACCAATAGCTCCCCCTGCACAGAGACCTTGTAAGTACTAAATAAGATGACATGAGTAAAGGCTTTGGCACTCAAAAATGGAGGCAAGCTGTTTATTTTCCGTCTTACGAGGTGTCATTTGGAGAAGAAAATGTTCACGTAGTCCAACTGATTATTTATAGATAACCTTCATTCCCAGATGAATTCAGACAAGCCAAATCAATTGAACTGCCTTCAATGACTCCCAGAACACCACTTTCTTCAAAAGATGATATTAGAATTGTGAAGGATGAATGTTCTTCTTTGTATGCCTCATGTTCCAGTTTCACATGGAATAAAAACACAAAACCCACATTCTAGCTTGAACAGCATTTCCGTAGCTGCCTCAATCAAAAATAAATTCAGTGCCATAAGAACCAAGGGAGTTGAAGATAATACTATATTTCAGGAAATGAAGTCACTTTTAAGAGTGATTTGCTAAGATCTAAAAGCAGTGAGTTTCTTTTTTGTGTGTCCTCATGGGATGCTACAAACTTTGTGAAATGTCAAGACATGACATTGCAGCTGAGTAGATTTCCAAATCGGCAAGCACCAAATCTACTAAGTGTCTGATCTCTTCCATTTCCAAAGCATTTTTGTGAAATAAACTCGAAAAACACAAGTGAGTTGTATTACAAACTAGAAAACATATTTAAATACTGATTTTGAGGATCCTATGATAATCTAATCTTGGATAACTAAATTCAAAGAATTTGTTAAAATTACAAGACCACGGCAAATTTTGTAATGTGTTTTTTTCTTCTCCCCAAAGCCCCCTAGTACATAGCTGTACATTCTAGTTGTGAATGCCTGTGGTTGTGCTATGTGGGACGCCTCGTCAGCATGGCCTGATGAGTGGTGCCATGTCTGCGCCCAGGATCAGAACTGGCGAAACCCCGGGCCGCTGAAGCTGAGCGCGTGAACCTGACCACTCAGCCACAGGGCAACCCCAAATTTTGTAATGTTTATGTAAAAAATGTACCTCAAATTTTGACATTCTGGTCATTACTTGTGTTTGCCTCCTCAAATAATTCATTTGATATTTTTTCCCCCTAAGAGATTTACAAGTTCATATGCCTCTCTCATATAGGAGTCACTAATCATAATTATGGGCATAAAAGCTGAAAAAGATTTTGATAAACTCAAAAAAGCTATGCTTTGACTGGAAACAGCAGACTCCTAGGAGAATGTGTTTTCCAGAAATGTTGAAGTCCTGCTTTAAATGTTCACATTATGGTTATTTTTGACAGATTTCTGGTGAACTCTTCTTAGGGATCAAAATTGTGAGAATGTTTTATCTTCCTATTTAGACTCGAAAATTGAAAATGCCCAGATGACGGCACTCTGAAAATTTTGCACAGAAATAGGGTTCACTTCTAAAGCAAATGAAAACAAAAACAGGAATCAAGAAGACAGTTTTTATCTCAGAGAGTGAGAGCCACTTGCAAATCTCCAGAGACTTCTGCTGCTGTCAGACTTTTAGTTCAAGGAGAAGCAGGTGAAAATGAATTTATTAATTGGGTAGGAAATTGAATTGCTTATGTTCCCACACAGATAAAGAACATAGTACTCAGCCTGAAATGGTCAGATGGCATATAATCTGATTCTTTTTTCCAAAATGTATAGTTTCATCTTATATATCAGTGGCTAATTTTCATATATTCTTCTCTTATACTCCACTCCTTTCAATATGCCTGTTGACAGTAATAAATACTCACATGCAGGTACATCAAGGGAATTTTTGGAACTCAGATGATTTAGAAATTAATTCTCCCTGAGTTACTAGAGTTTGACGTGAACCTTAAAGGATGAATAGGGATTTGTCAGATGAACAAAGAGTGAAAGAGATTTATACAGAGGATATTACTAATGTTCAGACCTAAAATATACAAACAAACTGGGTGGGTGTGTAGGATGACCAAGCAATTTGTCATCTCAACTGGAATGCATTTGAGAGTAAAAGAGGGCACTAGCAGTTAAAATTATATTACCGTTTGAAGTGCTTTTTGACCCACAAATTTAATTCAATATGTTCATAGAATAAACAATAATTTTAATAAAATTTACTTTCAAAAGTAATTTTTCTGAAAATTAAGCAATAGTTGCTCACTTTCAAGAAAATTATAAAATTCTCTTTTCAATATTGATTATCTGAGCATTATGTTCAATAGAAGCAGAATAATTACTTTTGGTGCATATTTATAACTTAAAAGAGTTTTTTGGTTCTTTCCATCTCTGGATTCTGTCTCTAGTATTTTAAAAATATTCCTATTAAAATATTCTCAGTGTGTTCTTCTTATTTCATAAACTAGCCCGCAATTCTAATTGATTGCATTTTATAGTTAACACATTTAGAATTGTTGATAATTTCAATTGATTCTTGCCTGTAGGCAACAATATACAGTTTAAAATGAAGTATACAATTAAATTTACTTATATTTTTAGTATAAAGCTCTAAACATTTTAACACATTTAGAGATTCTTGTAGCCACTAATACAATCAGGGTCAGAATGGTTCTAGCAGCCCCAAAAGTTCCCTATGCTTTCCCTTTGTGGTCATACCCTCCCCCAACTCCTAACTCCTGACAACCACAGTTCTGTTCTTTCTTACTACAGTTTTGTCTTTTGGAAAAAAATGCTCTTTCATAGTTCATAAATTCATAGTTAAACATAAATATTTTATAGCAAATATTTTCAGAGTTACTGACTTTTTGCCTCCATTAAGAATACCTTTATGACGAACATTTTTGTAACACAAAACTCATAAGTTAATCTGTCTGTATGATTCTAGAAATTTACGTGCTGCAACAGTTGTAGATTTTTACAACGTCATTTCATTCTGAAGCAGAATATGAATTGAACCAATAGAAAATGGAACCCCACCAAGAGATTCTTTCTATAATTCAAGATATTTCAAAGCATAACTATAAGTATCAGAATTAAGTCTTGTATACTAGTTGAGCTCTATCATTTAATTTTCTCAGTTACTCTCATGCATTAATGGATATAAATTTTAAAGTTTTACTATTACCAAAAATTGCTTTCAATAGTTATTTGATAAAAGCCTCAAAAGTTGACAGTTTTTTGTGCACCAGTTGATGAACATTTTGCTTAGGATTTTCAGCTGATTTTGAAGAAAATGCAACCAAAATTTAGATGACTGACATTAAAAATTATTGATTATCAATTGTGTACCAGGATTATGCTCAACACTGGGAAGCAGTAAATCAGAGATACACGGTTTCTAACCTCATGGGGCTTTCAGTTTGGTGGAGAAGACAGGTAACAAAGTGAACAAATAAACTATATGTTATAATAAATGCAAAATATGAAATTGACAGGTTGCATGAAGAGAGAATAATTGATGTTTATGTTAGGTAAGTTAGTCAGGAAGTACCTATCTTTACAATTCTAATTACAGATAAATACACCAAGCCTCAGAGAAGTTAAAAACATTAACAAACAGACAGCTGATATGTGCTGGAGTTGAAATTCAAATCCAGGTCTACCCAATCTCGAATTTTGCATTTTCACTGCATGTCAATGAGAGGTTGGAGTAAATGCTCAATAAGGCCGTTTCAGACCCCCAGATGCTGAGATTCATGTGATATATGCTGTTTTCATGGGTGTCTGCAACTTAATAATAAAACTGCCTCCAAAACAATCTAATTGTTTTTAGTATCGTTGGAAAGATTTTCCTAATTATATACTGGTATGAAATTAAAATAAGAAGAGATACGGTAAAGCACAGGCTAGACAGAATGGTGGGGTTGTTAATCTAAAAATATTCACCTTCATTTTGTAATATGTAGCTCAGTGTAATATACGATTTCTCTCTGGACTCTTTTGAGAGGCTACGTTTTCTTTCTATTCAAAATGTTGCTCCTAAAGTTGATGTTATCTCATGAATGTGGATATGGCTAAAGAGGATGAGTTATTTGATGAAATACTTGCTGCAAACTCATGTAGAATATAATTTTGTCTGAAGAGTAGACCTGTTTAGCCCACTTACAGTGGATAATGTTTGGCACATTTCTCCTAGATTATGCTGTAGCATTATGTTAAAGAATTATCAGGACTTTAGATGCAAGATACCAAAAAGAGACAGCTGTGGATATGAAACACATGCTGAATTGGCGCTCAAATGACTTGAGTCAAGTCCTAGCTCTGAGTTTCAATTTCCTTTTTTGTCTGTAACATGGTCATTCCATCGTTAAGTTCACAGGGTTGAATGTTGCAGACCAAAAAGTGCTGTGCTACCCAGGGAGAAATAGCCTTGTCATAACACTGATCCGTGGGGAATAATGCTTTATTTGCTCACTCGGTGTTCTGGAATAATTTCTTTAATAATTCCTAAATGTTGAATTTTCTATATATAGTTAATTTAAGCATGTATATTTCAAATTACGTATGATGTTTTATATCCTTTATCTGAACATCTGGCCATTGATGGCAAATGGAATTGTCCTTGTCCTAATCTTTTTCAGAAACTCTTTTTCTTTTGTTGCCCTGCTGATCTTCTGTGCTCTGTGCTATTTCTATATCATATCTGTTGAATCAAAATGGACTCATCTTAGTTCTGGGGCTTCAGCTACTTTTAGAGAGCCTTCCTTTCGCTATCTGCATTTCCTAAAACTACACCTTCCATGTTTATGGATCTTGGTTGCTCTGGCTCTCACTGTTTCTAATTTGGTCCTGAATAGATTTTGGGGAGGCTTCAAACTTCAAGAATGTTTGTTCTCTTTTAACAGGTATTATGCAAAATGTCTACCTGTAAGCTAAGAGTGACCTCCTTCTCCAGCAGAGGAAGGATCATGTGGTTGTTTTGGACGTTGGCTGTAAGTGAACAGCTTTCAGGCTGGTCACCATCTGAGAAAGCTTTCTCTGATGTGTGGAGGTCATTGGCAATAGGACACTTACAGTGCTGCACACACTCTTGAAGATTTCTCTAGTGTGCTGTAGTCTGAGACGTACTGTTTAAGTATTTTGAGCCCAATGTGTGCGTTGAAAATGAAAATGTTTTATAATCTTCAGACTTCTCATTAGGGAAATTGATGTATGGTCACTATCATTGTTATTATCACTGTAAACTCTTGTGCTTTTCCCTATTGGGGGCTGGATTTATCACTAACAGGGCAGGTGACTGTCTACTGGAAAGATCCCTCCCCCTCACATTCTTCCCAATCTTGCAATTACTGGTCCAGAAATAAAAATATTCATTATTTATTTTGCATTCAGATTTAGTCAATAAAATATTATTGAACAACGTATTATGTGCTAGGCACTCTTACATGATCTGGGATTCATCTATATTAATTATATTATCTATTTTTACAAACAAAATACCTTTGGAGGGACCATGCATTGCTATCACGACCCTTTAATGGCTAAATATTAATGAGTTTATAAATCTTTTATAGTAGTGGTCTCAAAGATGTTGCCCAGACTAACAGCATCAGCCTTACCTGGGAACTTGTTGGAAATGCCCTACTGAATCAGAAACTCTGGGCCTGGGCTCCCAGCAGTGTGTTTTAAAAGCCCTCCAGGTGATTCTGATGATGCTAAAGTCAGAGACCCATTGGTTTGCAGCATGCTAGTTACAGAGAAGAAAGTGAGGAGATTCTTCTGGGGAGGAAAACCAGAGGAGATAAGTTTTGATAATGTAAGGAAATGGTACACATTTCCATCATGGAAGGAGAGAACTTGGCTGGAACACTTCAGTTAAGGGGCATGAAAAGCTTGGACTTTAGTACTTGAACAGAGGGTGTCCAGATGGAAAGATATATGACAAAGAAAAGAGTGATTTGAAAAGCTCCTGAATCCTAACTTCAGATACGTCATTATTTGCTCAGAGACGGTTGCCTCAGCAGTGAACACTCTTAGCATCTGTACCTCAGTCTGTCCTTGCAAAACATTGCACTGTCCACCGTACTTGTGGAACCCTTAGTACAATGCACGTTCTAGTAGGTACTTTCATATTAGACAGTCCTTTATCCTGCCTTAAATGATGTATCTTCCCTGTTGGCTTTGTACCCCAAATTTCTTTTGTTGGTAACTTGTTTCACTGAAAGTGTCATCTGCAGTAATTCACATACCACAGCTGTAAAAAAGGTGACACAACATAGCTGCCAAGGAGACTTTAACGTGGTTGGTAGAACTATTTTTGTAGGCCTCCTGAAAGACGTTCCGGTTTTCTTAAATGTCTTTTGCCAGTGATCTGTCTTTTGTCAGTGATCTGTCTTTTGTTAGTAATCTGCTCAGAGAGGAAAAGTTAGTGTAAGTTTTATTTCATTAGTTATGATAAAAATTTTTAGCTGTGTAAAGGGTTTCTTTATTCGAGTTGCTAAAAATTTTCATTATGTTCCTGCTTTTTTTGATCAATTTATGATGCTTACACTGTCAGCATACAGTACATAGAACTTCTCCTATGAAATTCCCATTAACTTATATTAGTGTTCAAGCCATTGTTTGGATTCAGAATATAAAGGGAAAATAAACCAAGCTTTTGTTTCATTTTTGACTGTATGTGCCATCCGGATCTCTCCCTCCCAATGGCAAAGGTCTACATGGTCATTAATACATTCATTCTTCTTTAATTACTCCTTGTAGGAGCTTCCAACTACACTTCTAGATTAAATTATATCATGTTGCTATTAAATAAAAGCAAATCATTCTTCATTTAGCAAATGAATTCACCTTAGAGACTCTCAATAAATATTAATGAAACTATATTTCATGTAGTCGATTCTCTTTGAATTACACAATCCACGTCTAGACAGAACAAATTGTTAGAAATAATGGCAGGTGAGTTGCCTTTGGAAGGAGTGTAGAGTATCTGCTTGCTGTAGTAAAAAAAATGAGGACAGAGTGGAAGTGGCAGGAGTGAAAGGGAGGGTCATAAATCTCCAAATCACAAACGTGAATTTGGTTGAGTCAGCAAAATTTATAATGTTGCCCAATTGCTCAGAGGCCAAGGTAAATAAATTGTAATTAAACTGAATATCTTTTCCCTCTTTCCCCTAATCTTTCTCCTTTTCTTCCTTCTCTTTACTTTTATTTACTTATAATATACACACATCCGTTACAAAAATGCAGTGTAGTAAGAAGTACTTTGTGAAATTAGAATTTTTTAAAAGTTGAGTTCTAGTTTTTACTTGTTGGCCTTGTATTCTCTGCCAAGTTACTTCATATCTAGGATTTTTAGTTTTCTCTTTCGTAAAACTTCCCTAAAATTCACTTTAGAAAGATAATGTTTCATTTGTTCATTCATCGCTCAGGAACATTTACTGACTGTCTGCTATGCTGAAGACACTGCTATGAACACTAGTGGATGCCTGGGATCTCCTAATATGTACAGGACCCATTTCTAGACACACACACACACATATATATGTGTGTGTGTGTGTGTGTGTGTTTGTGTGTGTGTGTATATATATATATACACATATATGAAGAAGTGGAATAATATCTGAGATTTTAGATAATCAAGTGCTCTATAGGTACTCATTGCAATCTCACCACAGTGCTGTGATATAGGAATAATTATAAACTCATGTTAATGGGGAATTGAGGCCCAGAGATGTTAAGTGACTTTTCCTAGGTAGCACAACTCTATGGTGGTACGGGTGGAAATATAAACCCAGAAAATCTTGGTCTAAAGCTTGGGATCTTAAATATTTTGCCAAATGGTCTTATTATAGAGAGATAATAGGTAAGTGTGCTTGTAAATTGTATGTATGTAGTCTACATCATTTATATCCCACTTTATTGTAGGGTTGTTTTATGGTGATACAAATATAAATAATTAATAATTCCAGACTTCAAGTATCTCCCAGTCCCACTGGAAAGACAAATAAGGTATAGTAGTAGAGACATATACAAAGTCCTATAGAACTGCTAAGTAAGGTCAAATCAGCTGCCTAGGGAACTCAAATAAGGTATGGCAGAGGAGTGAACATTTGAACTATGTACGAAAAAACACATAGGCATTTACTAAGAAGGGAAGGGGATGAGTTGAGGGGCAAGTATTCTGTGCACATTGTAATACATGCAAAGGCACGGACCTTGGAGTGTTAGAGAATACAATGTTTATTAAGATAGGAGAACCACTTAGACTAAAAGAGGAAGAATATTGAGCAAGAAAAAGAGGGGTTCTAAGGTCAAAGTAAGTGTCCATGCAAGAAATTGTGTTATTATCTCCAATTAACACATGAAGAAATTGACTTTCTTATGAGGACACTACTTTTCAATTTCTTGGAGCTAATGAAAGTCAATGATGAAAAATTTTAAATCGAAGTCTAGTCGCCTCATACTACTCTAAAATCATAGTCAATTGTGGAAAATTAAATTTATCAGTATGTGAGAGGAGTGGAGGACAAATCTGAGAAAGCTAGGGAAGAAGTGATAATGAGCAAGAGTGAAAAAGGTTATTGGTGAGAAAGGCCATGTTGAGAAAACAGTACTTTTTGGATGATCTCAACTGGGATGTTGTCATGGAAGCTTAAACAGTAGAGAAGATTTTAGAATAGCTACTATAGATAATGTTATAGTAAGTAATTTAGAAATATTCAGACAACATTGAGGATTAATGAGAAGTTAGTTAGCATCCAATTTTAGCAGAACAACTAAGTAAGGGGTTATAAAACAATAAAGAAATGATAATTGAATGGATAGTCCCCATGTTCAGGTCAATCTAGGATTCAAGTGGACTTAGGAGGTGGATGAGTTACTGTACCCAACAACATTAGAAATATCATGTATCTGGAATCAAGCAAGGCATTTCACATTATTTCTGTACTCATAAAATGAAGAACTATGAGCTGGATGATAGCAAGATTATAGGAATAAGGGACAACTTGGCTGGTCAAATTCAAGATGTGTTGAATAATAGATTCATTCATTCCACGCATCACTCTGATTCAGCCACGCTGGCCTTCTTGCTGCTTTTTGAATAGGCCAAGCATAATTTCATGCCAAAGCCTTGCTGTCTCTCCTCACCTGGATATTTTCATGGTTTTATTTCCTCTCATAGGTTTCTGCTCAAATGTTACCTTAGGAAGGTCTTTCCTCACTGTTTATTTAAAATAGATGGCTTCATCTTCAATTCATATTACCATAGTTTATTTTTCTATGTGGAACTTAACAGTATTAGCCACTGTGTTGTATATTTATTTGTCTCCCTCACAAGGGTGGGGACTTTTTATAGTGTAATAACCTTGGACCACAAAAGTGCCTGGCAGTAGGTGCTCATTAAATATTTATTGATTCAATGAATGTCTGAATCAATGATTGGGGTGGGATTTCTTGTGTAATTGTGCAAAATTGTCCAGTTTTAGTCAGTAATTATATAAAGACATACATGGCAGCGTATCAAAAGCATGGGAGGAATTTCTGGGAAGATGGCAGAGGGAGTAGATGTGTGAGGAAAAACTCTGCAAATTTTTTAACACAAAGCTGGGGATATAGACACAATAAAGAGCAATTCTTTTTTGCCAGATGCCCATGAAGTCATTTGAATCAAACAGGTGGATGATGCAAAGCTGGGAAAGAATCCCTTGTGCGATGCACTACAGAACTATGATTCAGACAGGTTTTGAATAATAAGATGGGCTACATTTAAGAAAATGAAATATAATAGGAAAACTGTAAAAACTACACCTGGATTTTTAAAAATTTGCGTGACTACGAGGTGGGTGAAGTTATAATTAAAAGTAATTCATAGTGAAACAAATCCAGCCTAGCCAAAACCTAAAGACATAAGTAAACAACAAACTCTGTAATAAGGCTATTATAAAAATGAATTTAATATTTGGTTTTGTAAACAAAAGCATAGTCTCCAGACACAGTGGTAATTACTCTATTATATTCTGGTTTCGGTATAGTACATCTAGAATATACTCTTCAGTTTATTCATTCATTCATTTGCTTAATAATTTGTTTGAGTACCTACTATGTGTTAGGTACTATTCTAAGCACTGAAGATGGGTCAGTAAATACATCTCCACATCTGATTTCTCTTTGTGTTAGGAGTGTATCTCTTGAAGACTTATGTGGAAATTGCTGAGCAGGCTTTTGAAGCAGTGGAGGGCTACTCACTTCTCTGCATCTCATCTTAATGGAAGCATTGACAAACTAGCGTGCATTTAACCAGAGTAAATATGACAAGGATGAAAAGGATGAAGTCTATAAAAAAGAGAAGGCTTACTTTAAGCATTTGAACATGTAGTTTTTGAGAGAATGAGCAAACGATTTCTGCATTGCTTTGAAGTTGAGAACTAAGACCAACAAGTGAATTTAAGTGTGAAATAAGATTTGTCTTTACAAGTCCAAATTAGCTACCTTTTAACATTATTCTCCACAAAGTGTTGATTTCTCCATCCCTGAATATGTTTAGCAGAGTCCAGATGGCCATCTCTAAGAGAAGTTTAGACATTGTTCATTAAAGGTTGGATGAGGCCATTTCCAATTCTGAATTTTTGTGAAAATGAATTACATTCTCTGGAGCAGATTCCAGAAGAACAAGAGAAGTGTGGTAAGTGGGTGGTTGTCAGAATGTATTTAGAAGGAGAAATTTTAGAGTTTGTGATTTTGGAATTGCAAACATTCTGAATGATTTACAAGATCTGTCATGAGTCTGTGCCTGTTTTATAAAGCTGAGGAGAGGTGAAGCAGTGTCCTGAAGTTGAAGATCGTAAGAGAATGTGAGACTGGGCTGTAGAAAAAGAGAGTGGGCATGGAATAAAAAGGAAAATTATGACCCAGTTACTAAAACCATTAAGCTTTGCCTGAAATGGGGGCGGGTAAAAGTTGTATGTATGATTGATTAGAAATTTAAAAAATCCTAAGGTCATAGCAGACTATTCCAATCAGGTTCATAATTCCACTTTCCCTTTTAGAGAGTGGGAAATCGCATAGTTAGAACTGGAGATGATTTAAAGAAAGAGATGATATTAGAATGAATACAGGTTTCTTGGAAATAAGGAAATGAGAGAAGCTCTTGCGAAGAAGATCAAAGTGATAAGATGACTTTATTGAAACACAGGAAAAATACCAAAATGATCAGTTTAAATTAGGATGGAAAGAACCTCTGGAACTATATGGTCACCAAATCATAGAATTACTAGAAAGAGAAATTTGCACCTGGGATAGTACTTAGAGATAATAGGATGATGGAATCAGTGATCTGGTAGAAAGGTTAGAGGGAATTGTTGGGAAAGTATCCCTTAAAGATTGATGTGGAAATTACCAAGCAGGCTTACTTTTGCAATTATCAGAGCATACCTCCTGAAATTTTATTGGTTATGTCAATATTTATTTGAGAAAATAAGTCTTTGGGTGAGTGGAAAAGGTCTTTGCTTTTTGAATAATGAGAAGGAATAACAGAAATAATGTCTGGTTTTACCTTGGGCAGAAGTAAAGATTAACTAGTGAAAGAGAGCAGAGTAACTCCATGAAACCTGAATAGCAAACATAACTTGAGAAGACAGACTGAGGCAACATGTGAAAGAGAGCAAAGTTGTGCTTTAAAGTCAAGCTAACTTTAATTAGCAATAAGTAATGAATGTTTGCATATTATAAGTTATCAATCATATGCCTCACTTTATCTCAAGATCCTCTTGCACTATGGCAAATAAAATAGTAAAATACAAGTAAGTGCTAAGAGCACAGAACATGGAGTGAGACCTCCTGGATTTGAATCTAAGATCCATAATTTACTGCCATCTAACTTTGGGCAAGATATTTAACATTTCTCTGACACAGTTACCTTGTCTGTAAAATGGAAATAATAATTCTCACATCAGAAATTTGTTGTGAGAATTAAAGTGAGTTGATGGATGTAAAAACACTCCAAAAAAACAAACAGGGCCTGGCCCCGTGGCTGAGTGATTAAGTTCTCCTGCTCCGGTTCAGCGGCCCAGGGTTTCACAGCTTTGGATCCTGGGTGTGGACCTAGCACTGCTCATTAAGCCATGCTGAGGCAGCATCCCACATAGCAGAACTAGGACCTACAACTAGAATACACAACTACGTACTGGGGGGCTTTGGGGAGAAGAAAAAATAAAAAGGAAGATTGGCAACAGATCTTAGCTCAGGGCCAATCTTTAAAAAAAGAAAAAAAAATGATGATGACTATCTGCTTTATAGAAAAGCAAACAAACAAAAAACAAAGTCCTGGCATATAATGAGTGCTACATATGAGACTGTTGTTAATATTCTGACTAGATGCCCAATTGGACTAGTGTCACTTTTTATAGTTTGCATTGCTGTTGAATCTTATCACCGTAGGTCTTGGCAAGGTGCACAGAAACAAAGGCAGAACCTCTTAGTTAAGGATTTCCCTGGGGATTTTGTTTATCATAGATGTTTTCTTTAAAGCACAAGTAAGTGGAAGATTTATCTTTCATTTGCCTCCTCTGATAAGATTGGCAGAAAGAACAATAATTTTAAAACGTGGTTTTATCTACTTTCCTTTTCGGAAATGTCTATGTACTCTTTTTTTTGTTATCAGAGATTTTAAATGTTGGAGCCGCTTGTTTTCCTACATTATTAAAGTTCCTCATGGCATCTAAAATGCCCTTTTGCTCTAATTTGATCATTCTCAATATCAGTCCCCAGGAACTTAGGCATCTATATTTCCATAAATGCAATCAAATCATCTCCTCCTTCAGAATTCACCCACCCTGGAGCCTAGCAATACACAATCAAGTTTGGTTTTTTAGCCACTCAATCTTGTTTAGCAAAACTTGATTAGATTCTATCATCCTACTCTTTAAAGATTCCATCTGTTTAAAAGTTCTTTTCTGTTTATAATAAAATTTTCTTCTTGTTCTCTGCTTTCATTTTTACTTATTCACTTTTTGAATTTTGAAATCCAAAACCAATATCTGCCTCAATGTTTTTTTTCTTTTTGTTTGCAAAAAAAAAGCTCTTATTTTTCATTCTGGAGAAGTTAAATCATTTTCTAGCTAAAAGTTAAGAATTCCAGACAGGCTGCCCCACTTGGTACAGCATAGGGCTGGGCTTAAATGAAATCTAAGGGACACACAACATCAGAGGTCAACAGGTTTAGTTCATAATCCAAGAGGCGGTAGGATGGGAGGGTTGTGACAATTAGTACCAAAAATTTAGTCAAGGGAGACTTCAAAAATTTAACTGCAGCATTTGTGTGGAGAGGAGAAAGTTTGGGGATGGATTTCACAGGAGATAGAAAATACTGTGGTCCTTAAAAGGAGCCATGATCAAGGACTGGTATACACGGTCAAGGCAGATGTGGCAAGCATAGTGGGATGGATATGGGGTCTGGAATCAGAATCCTTTGTTTTCAAGCACCAATTCTGTCATTTAACTTTCTGATTAAGTTATACAAAGTCTCTGAATTTCAAGTTACTTTTCCATGAAATGGGAAGAATAATATCTACCATTGAAGGTTAAATTAGATAACATGGAATTCCTGATTCATCGATATAACTTCGTGTTTCTTCTAGACATGTCCACATTTTTCTGGCTCCTACATACATCTTTGAATGTGACCTACTGCAGCTGTTCTTAGAGAATCAAATTTCTGCCATACTGCTCTCTGTCCTGCATCTTGAAGACGCTTGCCCTCCCTTTACCTAGAAGGTTTCAATGTGGCATGACTGACTTTGTCAACCAATTTTAAGCTTACTGTCATCTCCCCAGAGAGACCTTCTCTGTCCTATCAATCTATGGTATCACTATAAGTTTCCATTTTTCTCATAGCATATACTCCTTTTTTGAAATTTTCTTGCTCATTTATGTACATGTTTATTGTTTGTCTCTCATGGGAATGGAAGTTCCTTGAGAATCTAAGCTGCCTTATCTCTGTATTCTCAAAATCTAGAGCCTTCTTTTTCAAAACGTAGGTAATCAATAATTATTGTTGAACTAATAGTTAACTTAATAAATATGTGTAAAGTACATAATATAGTAGTTATTCAAGACATAACTGTTATTATTGGGTACCAAGAAACAGCAACCTGGGGAGAGTTGCAAGTAGCTTAAATGATAAGAAATAACTTATTTTTCTTTCTTGGGACTGTGCTAATTAGATGGCCCAAATTTGCAGTAGTAATTCTTGCTCTGTGAAATACTAGACACTGCAATTGACAGGGATGTGTTTTGAATAAGCAACATAATTCAAATCAGTAAATGCATTTTGATCACCAGTTATATGAAAGGTATATGGAACACAAAGATAAGTAAGAAATTGTCCCTGTCTACAAACATGTCCAATAAAGAAATATGCAATCTTTAAAATATAAAGGTTTAGAAACATATGCCTAAATAACAATAAAACCAATCATTAGAGCTTTTCCTTGATGTTTTACCTTTAATTATAAGAAAGTCCGATTGCTTAGCACCTGATAATGACAGAGAGGTTGATCGTTGTTGAAGACTAATTGGGCCACCCATGAAAATAGGAACTGAAAGAAATTAGATTCTGGTACTCAGCCAAAGTAACAAGGTCTGCTCTTTGCTGCACATGGATTAGAGTATATCTCTAGCTCACTAAAATCATCTAATAAGTTCTTGAGTTTTCTGTAGCTCATTAAACTGATCTCAAAATATCTTACTACAGCGTGTAGTGGCAAGTCAGTTCTCAATAAATACGAGTAAAATTAATCAGTGAATGAACATAGAGACAACCAGAAACAGCTTCCCATGATTACATTTTGAATGTGGATCTCAAAATAGGAATGTCAAAACTTGGATAGCAACTCATGGATAACATATTCCAACTCTTGTTTTATACTCAAAACTGACACAAGATGGTGATATGATTTGTCCAAGTCAGTTGCAGAGCTGGAAATTCTGAATTTTGCATCACTATATAATAGACCTCTCATTATATGATATTGCCAAAAATGAAGATTTCATTGAGAAAGCGGCATGATGTTTCTAAAGTAAAGAACATAGATCTCAGATATTGCAAACAAAATGTTGTATGCATGTTGTATGTACTTTCATGAGTGTTTTTTTCTAGTGACAGAGACCATAGCATTCTTCAGGTTCTCAAGATTGCCTATATGACTCAGGAAAGATTAAAAATGATTAATCTGCATTTAAAGATTGACTAAGGGGGCCAGCCCTGGTGGCCTAGTGGTTAAGTTCAACATGTTCCACTTTGCCGGCCCAGATTCAGTTCCAAGGTGCAGACCTCCACCACTCCTCAGTGGCCATCCTGTGGTGGCGGCCCACATACAAAAATGTAGAGGAAGATTGGCATCAGATGTTAGGTCAGGGTGAATATTCCTCAATGAAAAAAAAAAGATCGACTAAGAATTATCAAATATACTATCTCCTGAAAGCATTAGTATACACATCAGTAGTAACAGGAAGAAGTGATAAGAAATATATACTTTATTTTTCTCAAAGAAAATCTTTGCTTATTGCATAAAGTTAACTTTAAAGACTCTAAATTTGGGGATCTAACACAAATTAAAAAAAGAAAACTTTTCTTCTCTGAAATATGGTAAACCAGATGACGGGGGAAGAAAAAAATGTTAATTATGTTAGGTGAGATAGATCACATGAGGATGAGAATTATAGCTTGATTTGGGATAGAGAAGGACGTGAGGTCAAACCCAGATACAGATAAAGAGATAGGTTTTATTCAGACAGAACAAAATACTCTATGAGTTTAGTGGCAAGCAAAACATAGTAAGCCTGGCAACAGTTTGCATAAGATAATTAAGCAATAACTAAACATAAATCCTGGACAGGGAGAAGAAACAGAGTAATCAAAATACTAGAAAATTTGTAAATCACTGTAGGTACGCAATTGGCATTAGAGATATACTGCTCTGGGACTGCATATAGTGTTTCTCCCTGGAGCTGGGCTGGAAAACAGAGCTCCAGATCTAATGGAATCAAAGTACCGGGTTGGTTACTAAGGCTTAAGAATAAGGAAAGAGGAAAGAACTCTGTTTCCTGATGGGGTACACTGAGTAATGACTCTTGGGTACAGTACTGTTGTCCCACTAGAGGAACTTGGGGTCCAGGTAAAAGTGAGACTAGTCTCAAATGAAGGAGAAAGAAATTCCTCTGGTACCTAAATACCTGTATACCTCAAGCTAAGCTCATTCTCTTAGCTAGAGCCAAGGGAACAGCAGTTGTGAGAAGGGAGCAGCCACAGGAAGCAGCAAAGTAGGGCGGGGATGTGTAGGTCATCGCTCCAGGGGCAGAGAAAGAAGTACAGGATTTTCTATTTATTTATAACTTACCTCTTTAAGTTCCTATAATTTGAATTTCTTTTAAAAATATACGTGATCTATTAGTCCAAGCATAAAACATACATATTTATTCAAACATTAATTTGTGGTATAGGATCAGATAGTTTTTTTACTGATATTGGTGCAGAATCATAAAGGCTTGGATACACTGAACCATGGGGAAAAGTTGATGGTATCTAAATCAGGCAAATTTTAATTCACATTTCATACTAGTTCTGAGAACTTGGGAGTTCTCATTACTTCCCTGAAAATTAGTTTTCTCATCTATAAAATAGGAATGATAAAAACTAACTCAAAGAATGAATTAGGTGTGCTTGTCATACAGTAGTCATTCCATTTATGATAATCACTAATATTTTAATAAATTAAATAAATCTCAATTAACATTTAAACCCTATTTTTAAAATAGTCTTGTGACCAAATGATGACCAGCAGTCGAAAAATTGTGCACTGTGAAGAATCAGATCAGAATCTAGTAAGCTCTACTGCAGAACAGATTGTTACAAAGTTTGGTATAAAATTTTGTTAAAAATTATCTATCAACCATAAAATTCTTCTAAGCTTTAGGCTATTGAATCTATCTATCTATCTATCTATCTATCTATCTATCTATCTATCTATCTATCTCCATTCATTGTCTATTGTATATATATTAATGGAATATTATTCATCCTTTAAAAAGAAGGAAATTCTGCCATATGTGACAACATGGATGAACCTGGAGGAAATTATGCTAACTGAAATAAGCCAGTCACAGAAGAACAAACAATGCCTGATTCCATTTATACGAGGTACCTAAAATAGTCATACTCATACAAACAGAGGTGGTTACCAGAGGTGGTTACCTGTTGAACAACAGGAATAAAGTCTCAATTAAGCAAGATGGATAAGTTGTAGAGATCTTCTATACAACGTTGTGTCTATAGTTAACAATATTGTATTATACACTTAGAAATTTAAGAGGGTAGATTTCATGTTAAGTCTTCTTACCACAGTAAAAAATATTTTTTAAATTAATTAAAAAAACCCCTAAAGTTATATGTATAATATGCTTGTTCCAGTGATGGAACAGTATTTGGAAAGAAAATGATAATAGTTATATTAAGCAGTCGACATATGGGCAATTTTATTTATCTTTTCTTAAATATTTTACCATTTAATTATATTCTTTTATAAGACATATTTTGAAAGTAAGATGTAGAAGACATATGCCACTTTTCTTTTCTTTCCCAGTCGTCCTTCTTTTGAGAAATAGCCGTTACCAGACTCCATGTGATTCTGGTGGGTTTGTTAATTATCACATTCTCTTTCTCTATTATAGATGCACAGCATAATCTGGGCTGGTCAATCAGAATACTCCACGCCTTTGGGAACAATGAGTGATACCAGGAGCAATTCAAGCAGGAATAATCAGTGTCCATTTAGGAATTTTCATGAATGATGTGGAAGAAAGGGTCACTATCTTTGCATGAGTTTGTTTATTTAGTAGAATAAGTCTTGGGCCATTGTAGTTACCATTAAGAGGGAATCAATCAGAGATATGGAGAGAGACAGCCATTTATCATAAAGCTTGAGTACTTGAATTGAGCAGTGTCTGAAGTTTTTTAGCTCTGGATTTTTCCCTTACTTGAATCAATGGATTTCTATTGTACTTAAGTTTGTCTATTTTTGGTTTCTGTCAAGAAGATAAAATTTTGAGTAAAAGATGAAAAAGAAAAATCCACTAATGGTTTAAGACTTCTAAACATTCAGTATTCTGAAGACTGGATTTTCATTTCCTGGATTTTACCTCAATAATATATTGAGAACTATGTATTTGAGTTATATATTAAGAACAATAAATGAATGTTGCATTGCTTAACAGTAATATTATTAGTTAATTTTATGTCTTTTCTGAACTCAGTTGTTTGTATGTATGGAAGTCATTAATTGCTGCAATATCTCCCCAGCACGGTAACTAGTTTATGTTCATTTCCAAAGAATTACAAAATTTCTTGCTTTCTACTTCATCTTGTCTTGAGACAGAATGCGAAGTGAGCTCCATAACCATTGAAGCCAACTGCTGTTAATCTATTTTAGGTGACAGATTCTAGAACATTATGACAAGAGTACATAGATGACACCTTCGGATAATCCTGGAAGAACAAGTACCAGACCTATCAAATAACTTTGTTGAACCCAGCCAAAAAAAGATTACACAGAACAAGAACGTTTGCAAAAATGTGAACAAAAGAAAGAGATTCATGCAAGTTGTTTTTAGAATGTTCCCTTATGGATCCTGACACAGCAAAAAAAGGCGTTGGAGTACATAACACCTTTTTTCCTGCTTTGTTGGCAGGCACCGCTCACTTGGGGGAACTTTATTTTATTAAATGACTATCAGGAAAGAAAAGAATCTGCATTATCACATTTTTCAGGAAGGGTAATCTGGTGCAACAGCTGTTAGCCTTTGTACATTATTTGTAATTCTGTCTCTTCCAAAGTACATTAGGAGGCTTGATTTTGATTTACAGGATTTTATTGCAAGTGTAAAATAGATTACTGGCAGTGTGCACAAAGGAAGTCTAGTTTTCATACAATAATCATTTTATTCAGGAGAATACATGTAACTCAGATTTGTTGCACTTTCTATAGTCCTTTTAAAACACCCTTAAAGTGTATCCTGTTGAAAATGATTTTTGCACGTAACGCTTATCTTCCTGACTTTTTATAAATAATTCATGGCTTTAAATTCTGTACTTTTCTTTTACGAAATCTACAACATAGATTGCAATGATCTCTTTAAATGTCTCTCCTCCTACCTGCCCACCCAACTACACTGCGAGCTCTCTGGGTGTAGGGATTATGATTTATTAACTGTATTTATCTTTGGAATCCCATCTCACACAGTGATTGACATGTAGTATTTGATAACTATTTTCTGAACAACTGGCAATCAAAGGAGACAAATTTATTCTTTCAATGGTTATCTCTTGTTACCAGTGGCAGGTATTTTGTCTGCAGTTACTTGCGATTTTGCTTTAAATTCTGACTACTACTTTTTCTGGTAGAGAATGTAAAAAATTAGAGCTGGGCTTAGGCAAACCCATAGTTGATTATATCCATATATCTTATATCTTTGATGGCTCCATTTTACACCCCTTTTCTCTAATTCTTTATTTCTTAAAGTGTATTCCAAATAAATTTAGACCAGTGATGTGCTCTGTGATAAATAAACTCCATATTCAAATAAATTTGGAACTGCTGTTTATATTCTGTATTGCCTTCTTGGAAATTGGTATAAAAATCATAAAAGAAAAGTTGATAATATTTTTACTTGTTTTACCACAAATCATTTAAGTCAAAACCACTGTTGGCTAAACTTGTTTGTATATGGAATTCTTTTTCTCTGTAGAACCTATTACCATCTTATGCTAATTATGAAGAAAATACATCAAGTTATGATGCCCAGTAACATTTTGTACACTTGACTTTGCTCTATGTTTTTGCATGCTCCAATTGCCCCTGACAACAACCTACTTCCTAAGTCTTTTGTTCAAGCAAAAAATAAAGAACTCTTCTAGTTTTCAATATTCTATTGTCTAAGATCTGAGATCTCCATCTTACTCTGACTAGTTTTCTGTCACATTATAGTCTCCTTTCTATTTCGTTTCCAGTAGAAAAGGCATGAGCCAAGAGTTTACCTACAGAATTTGGCCTAAATATAATCAAGAAAAAAAAGTTCTTCACCTTTATATTTTCATCCCACCCCGTCTGACAAAATTACCAAAAAGATATTTGAAAAACAAATCAAAATTTTAATTATGTTGGATAGTCTCCCTTGAGATCCAAGTCCATTAGACTGGTTTTGACATTTATCCAGAAAATCTTGATGTTTATTGATTATTTGGTATTGCATCCATTAGACTTATCCATTTCCCCTCCACTTCATGAGTTCTCTTGTATTTCTGGAAGTTGTTTGCTTGGATGATATGAACCACAATTCTGGCACTACTACAAGTTTTTCCATTATAAATTTCCTAGCCGTTTATCTTCTTGGAGATGAGGAGCCGAGGAGCACTTAAAGCAGAGTAACTTGTCATAAGTGAGAAATTCATTGACACGTGAAACATTTTATTCTGCTTCTGAGTGTGTAGTCAAGAGCAAACAGCTACTGAGATCACAAAATCTCTTAGACACATAGAGCTGTATTTTCAGAGTGTTGTGAGAGTACTGACTTTTGAATTGGGAGGCGGTATCATTTCTTTCTCCCCCGCATTTCATGCTCATGGCTAGTGTCTCCTGCTCCATAATATTCTATAATGAGATTAGCAAGCTTTTTGGGACAAATCTCTGAAGATTTTGGTAAGCCAATTAAAGAAGCCTATTATTAAATCCCCTAAAGGCCCCGGTACAGTAATCCGTGGTTGCTAGTTGTGGCATGTGGGACGGCAGCGCTGTCCGCGCAGGTTCAAAAAAAGAAACAACAACTCGGCGGGGCGCGAAGCCATGTATGTATGCTCTCATTCCTTCTAAACTATTGGTATGAGGTACAAAAATGAAAAATGATTAATTTTTGTCACAGAAGTATCTCAGTAGTTGAGTTCCTTATTTAATTTTTAAATGGATTTTGTACTCATTTTCCACACTGGATGCTGTTATTTTCAGTGGTTCAAACACAAAACTAGTCCTAAAATTCTATACAACTGTAGTCGCATTTTATCTCAACCCCATGCCTGCAATTACTATTGCATGCACTTAGCATCCAGGACTATTACTGTCTGAGTTACTGGCTCAGTTTTAACATTCACTTTGTTAAAGAAAGTGCTAGAAATATCATTTTTTATTTTTATTTTTCTTAGTATATTTCATGAGAGTTAAGTAAGAATATCAAATGAAATTTCATGGTATTTTGGTAAATATATACTTTGCATTTATAATGAAATCCAAGGAATGTAAACTATCTAATTAGTTTTATCAGTTATACATCCAATTTCTATTCCTTTTTCCTGCTGCATTATCAGAAATGTTTAAGTTTATCACAATGAGAGTAATCTGAATCTTTGAAGAGCTGTTTGTTTGTATTCTATTGTCTGACCTTAATAGTCTCATAATTGAAGGATCTTTATGCCTGTTCTTTTTTAAGAAACTTCTGTGGAAAGATTCTTTTATCCTCCATTCTGAAAATACTTTTAAGGCTTTAAGAAAATTATAACTATTAAATATATTTCATAATTCTTCAGTGGTTTGTAACTTTTTCTTCATTTTAGTTTTGGTTTTGAAATTACCCAGACAATTCCAGAAATGTCAATGTTATTTAGGATTTATTCTCTATTGATCACACAAATAACCCAAGATCTTTGTAAAGTTTAGCTTATTACCTACACTGGTGAACTAATGTATGTGTTTCTGGGTGTTGATATGGCTATATGTGTCACTGTTAAATAAGAGAAAGAAAGATTTGGGATTTCTTAAATCCTGCAGAAGATTTCATTTAGACATTTCATAAGGATAACGGACTGTGGGCTATTACAATTTGAAAGGGTACCCAGATCAGGGTTGGTCAGTCTGTACTCTTAGGTCTTAGGCACTATGTAAAGGAATCTAGTGGGACATTAAGATCATTGCATTATTAAATGCCATATACACTTACTTTCTTAATGCAAGTCCTTTTTTTGACAGAACTTTCAACAGGTATTTTGAGAGGCTAGATAACAAAGGGTTTCTCATAGGTGAGCTTAAATGTGACTGCTGTCTAGAAGTGGTGCTGAGGAAATAACAAAAGCACACTTTGGTGGTGATTCATAAGACCTTAGGACAGTTGGGCAGATACCTATCTGATTGCATCACATTATGTTATGAGATGTTATGTTATGTTACGAGAAATGATGATGAGAATATGTACCGGAAGCAATTACTGGGAGTCAATCACTCTGAGAAACAGATGTTATACTGGGGATACTGTGTTACCTGAGAACATATTTTCCAGGTAGGAAAATGTTGAGCTCACTGCCAAACAGCTCTCCAATATCTATCAAAGCTTCTCAACAACCATTGAAAATAGCTCTTTCTGTGTGCTCCCATATCATCCTTGTTGTAGCACTCTCGTATTGATTATCATGCTGATTTGTAAGTTGTTACTTCTCTGTATCACTCATCAGACAGTGCTCTTTCTGGTAAGGCACGAATCATGTCTGTTGTGTTCCCAATGTTTAGCATAGTGGTAGATAGAGTAAAGAATTGGTAAATATTTTGTCTGTGAAGGAGTGAATGGATGGAAGCATAGTTGGAAAAAATAGCTGAACAGGAGACACAACATTATTGATTTTTCCATCATTTATTTAACTATTCTAAAATGTGATGGTAAGGCAGACTTTATTCAGGGCCACCACAATAGACGTAGGGATGAATACAACAGGGTTTTGCAGTAGGGGAGAGTGACTGGGCTCAACTTCCAATAAAGGAAAAGCTAAGGAGCAGGGTAGGGGAAAGGGGGATGGAAAATTACTAAGAGATTAGGGTAATTCTTGCTAAACTGACCTTTTAGGATTCTTGCTGAAGATACCCCAGGATGATCAGGTACCACCTTGGGGACGGGGGAGGGTGAGGAAGGTGATGAGATATTGAGGATGGGGGATGCAGCTAGATTGATTTGATAGCATTCTTGCAAAAATTGGGCTCTTGAGCACCTGCCCATAGATGGGGCCTCATTGGTCTCAGAGGAGCCTGTCTAGAGTTTGGCAAGGAGAGAGATTTTGTCAATTGTTATCTCATTTAATACTGAAAACAATACTATAAGGTGGGTATCATTACAGATAAAAAAACTTAAACATAGAGAGATAAAAGAACTGTCTGAAGGTTAAACAAGTTACAAGTGTTTCAGCCAGGGGTGATTTCTGGAAATTAGAGGCTGTTCTGGGACTTCAAATCTTAATTGGATCCACAGATAATCGGTGAGATTGACATCTTAGAACCTGTATGTTCCCTGCAGCCATTCCCTTCTGAGATCTTGGGCTCACTCCAGGACCTTGACTAGGACAAGACTTGAGTCTCATTCTTATGAGACCCGTGAACTTTGTTCCCAACCTGACTGCTAACAGGGAAATCTCATTTTAGTTTGGCAGAAAACATTTGCTCACTTCTGTTTTCCAAACATTCTGCCTCTCTCCTCAAATCTTCCTTACTAGATTTATTATCTTTTTAAAACAAAAACCAGCAAGTTCTTCAGGCTGTTTGGCATTCAACTCCATAGCTACCTTACTTTGAGGCAATGAAGCCAAACCTGCTACTTCACTGATATGTGTGTGTGTGTGTGTGTGTGTGTTAGGGGAGGTTGGGAATAGAAAATAAAAACATGCTATTTGGTCTTTCCAAAGGAAAAAGGTAATATCTCAAAATATTGCTCAGCCAAAACCAAATTTGTCTTTATTATTTGGAGAGTGTGAACTTTACACTTGATCGGGTTTATCTCTTTCAGGTTGATTGCTAAAAAACTTAAAACTATATTTATAATTTGCTTGTAAATTGTGACATCGACAAAATAATGATAATTATAGTAAGAGTACTTTATAACATTTTTAAGCTTTTATTATACGTGAAGCTACATTCAAAGTGTTCTATGTATTACCTCAATTATCTGTACATCATCACTATGAAGTAGGTACTACCACTATGCACATTTTAAGGAAATAGCATGTGCAGAACCCCGCCCATATATAGCAATAGCGTCTATATCCATTCACTAAAATGTCAAAACCTAGCACTTCACATCCAATTAGTTAGAAAAAAGAGTGAAAATGCAAATAATTAAATGATAAAAAGGGAGAATTAACTACACTATGGGTAGAGACTAAAATGTAATATTATGAACAATTATATATATCTTCATTGGAAAACCAAGAAGAGACTAATTAATTTGGGGCAATAGACAAATTACTAAATTTGGCAGAATATGCAAATATAGAGCCTAAAATATAAAAAATCTAAATGCAAAAAGTAATAATATAAAACTAACAAGAAAATGAAGAAGCACATTTTCATGACTTTGAGTTAGAAAAGACTGGAAAAATATCATTCCTATGGTCAAACATTGATGAAATATCCTACATCAAAATTAAACGTTTCCAAATACCATAAACCAACTTAAGAAATAGGTGATAGCTAGGAAAAATGCACTGTTTTGCTTTACTCTCATGCTGAATACTTCTGATACCAGATGTGTGTGTTTTTTCCCACACCAGCCAATTCTCTGATGCCAGATGGGCATCCTACAATTCAATTCAGTTCTGCAACTATCTACCTGGATTTAATGTCATATTCCACAACTTAAGGGCTCAGTCTCACAAAACTGCCCCCACTTTAGATACCAATCTCAAGCCCAAGACTGTCAGATGACCTTCTGAACCACTGGCTACAAAACAGTTTCCCACAACACCCTTCTTGGGTTCAATAAATTCTTAGACTAGCTCCAGAACTCGGGGAAACACTTATGTTTACCAGTGTATTATAAAGAGTATAGTAATGGGTACAGATGAACAACCGAATGAAGAGATGCATAGGGAAGGGCGCCAAGCACAGGAGCTTTTGTTTCCTTGTAGTTGAGTGCACCACCCTTCTGGCATGTACCTGTGTTCACCAACTCCATTGCTCTCCAAACTCTGTCTTTTGGGATTTTTATGGAGTCTTCATCATGTAGATATGATCAATTCTTTCCAATCCCTCTCCCCTCGCTGGAGAATGGGGGGTGGGGCTGAAAGTACCACGGTTCTAATCATGGCTTGATCTTTCTGGTGACGAGGCCCCATCCAGGAGTCCACCAAGAGTCACCTCAGTAGGAAAAAAGTCATTCCTATCACTCAGAAAATTCCAAGGGATTTAGGAACCATGTCAGACACTCCCATCACTCAGAAAATGATTTTAGAATCTCTGTGTCAGGACCTGAGGTCAAAGACCAAATATTAGAACAAAAGATGCTCTTAGCAGCATTATTTACAAGTGTTTAGGAGCTCTGTGTCAGCAACCAGGAGCAGAGAACAACATATGTATTTCTTGTTATTTCACAGATGACAAATTGGAGAGGATATTTGTAACATCTGAAATTGATAAGAGATTAATTCCCAGAAAATATAAAGAAATAAGACACAAAACCCTGTAGAAAATTGGCTAAGGGAGGTGAACAGGCAACTCCCAGAGGAAATGCCCAAAGGCTGACAGATATGAAGTGATATTCAATTCACTAGTAATAAAAGTAATAAAAGTTGCCCTTTACTAAATAGAAAGGCTATATTCAGAATGGCATGCTACTACCTAACTTCACTTAAGCGTTGAGTCTGAGGAGTTGCAACTTTCATTGATTCTACTGGGAATATAAATCTTTAAGACCATCTGAAGGAAATCTGTAGTATTTACCAAAATTAATATGTCCAACAGTCCCAGTCACGAATAGTGTAGAGTTGAAAGTAACTTCCATAACTCCAGGAGTGGTGAACATAGTTATGCACCTACTAGATTCTCCTTCAGTGAAGGACTCATTGCACCATGTGCTGCAAGTGCTGTCAGTCGACAACCTTCAGGCTCAGCCCCTTCAGGGCATACCAAGCTTTCAGCTGCAAAAAAGCTTCTAGCTGGAGCTCCTCTGTAGATAACTTACATCCAATGACCTGTTGATACAGTTATATAAAGCTGTGGACATCTCTGTCCATTTGAGAAAAATGGAAGGACCTTCCTAGCTCCAGAGCTTCCCATAGGGTTGCCCAAAATTGTTGTTCAGCTTGCATCACAGCTTGATTTTTTTCTGTTCCCTCCTACTTCCTTCCACTTATTCCTTAATAAGCCACCTGAATGCTAAATTCCATCTTTAAACATGCTTCCAAGGAAATCCAATCTGTCTGAGAAAGCAGGTGCTAAAGACGAAGTTTTGAGGGTGGATCACTCACTACCCAGCCAACAATGAGGATTTCGTCATTGGTCATAGGTGGAGCAGTTAACCGTGGCACAAAGTAGAGAATCGGGTTGGTATACTGGTGGAAGAGAAAGAATTAGGTGGTGTTATACATTAGGTATTTGAGAAATCATGAGGAACTAGCAACTATAAGAAAAACCAAATTAAATAGCCATTGCTAAGCTCTAGTGACATTTTGAAAAAAAGATAACAAAAAAGCAGATTCCACTTGCAGAATTTTTACTTCCTGAAAAACCTCTGCAACTGTGTGCTCTATTAGTCTAAAGACTTTAGGTCTTCAATGGGGTCTCCTTCTGTCAGGGACACAGAGATTGAAGTGTGAGTTGTGACTGTTGCCTGAAGACTTCAGGCTCCTTGTTCCAATGGACCTCAGGGCAAAAAGAGAAGTCACTATCAGGCTGGGGTAATAGATCTTGATTAGAAACTGATAGTGCTGCTGTTACACAATGGGGAAGGGAGGAATATGGTTGTAAGCCAAATAATCCAATTAAGTTTCTCTTTTGGATGGACAAGTTCATCAACCCTGGCCTGAAAAAAGCATGGTGATCAGGGGCTGAGAACTCTCAGAGATGAGAGACTATGTCATGCCATTTATGTATAAACCACCGAGATAGGGGCTGGCCCCGTGGCGGAGCGGTTAAGTTCGCGTGCTCCGCTGCAGGCGGTCCAGTGTTTCGTTGGTTCGAATCCTAGTCGCGGACGTGGCACTGCTCATCAAACCACGCTGAGGCAGCGTCCCACATGCCACAACTAGAAGGACCCACAACGAAGAATATACAACTATGTCCTGGGGGTCTTTGGGGAGAAAAAGGAAAAAAATAAAATCTTAAGGAAAAAAAAGATATGTGATCAAAAAAAAAAAAAAAAACCCAAAAAAGCAAACCACCCAGATAACAGAGGTGCTTGCTAAGGATATAGAATGGATAGTGGATGAAGGAGATGATGAGACCAGGTACAGGAGTGTGGTCATTGATCGTCTTTTTCCATTATTCCCCTAAAGAAGAAAAGTTTACCAGAATCCCAGAGGACCTGCTTCCAGAAATGTGTTTGAAGTAGATACAAACAACTAAAGGAATGAACTGTGCTGGACACTGTGATATGCCACCCAATCTTTCTCAAGGAAGGTCTTGCTGATTGAGATGCTGGGAGCGTTTTCCGCAGAGATCCTTCAGCTGTCAGCCCCTTTAGGGATTCCCCAAGGTAACACCCCTTCCTGGGATGGCTCACATCCAACAAGTTGTACACGTAGAAGCATGAAACATGGTCGTCTTGGCCCAGGGAAAGATGTTCTACTTTACTATAAAAGAGACTTGAACATGTGTAAATGCTTGTGAAAAGAAGGGGGAGAAATTTCTTCAAAAAGCAGGAGAATGCAGGAGGGCTATGAGATTCCGATCACAGGTGATGTAACAAAGGAGCATGTCTTATTAGTACTATTTAAGAGGCAGGATTGAGTATGGTATTTTCTTTAAAAGCATCACATGACCTTCACTGGATTTTTAAAATCACGCTTGCAATACATTGTAATGACTATATTTGAATCATTTAATGGTGTCTTTATTTGAATTTTCTATACATCATAGCAATTTGGTATTGTCACCAAATTATCAGTGTGATAGTATTACTTTAAATTCAGGTATCTGCAACATAATACAAGACTGCAACTATGCTTATATTTTTCTTTTAACAATTTTTTTCCTATGACTTTTGACTGAATTAGGCCAAGCTTGTTGGCAAAAACCTTGCACTGGCTCTGGGCTTCATACCAAATACTGTGTTTTTACGTAGAAATAAAACAAAACTTCTATATCTGGATCACTGGGGAACGGGGTTGATTTGGATATATGGAAATCCTGAAAGCCTGGCTCTCTTTTCAGCCATGTGGCCACTTGTTCTCCTCCCTTCTGGTTAGTCCCATCTCTGCTTTGGGAATTGGTCCCACACTATTTCATGCCAATTTCTCCTTGGATCCAGCTGGCCCTAACTCTTCTGCTGGCTCTGGCTGTTCCGTGTTTTCATGCCAGACTACGTCTTCTATTTCCTACATGGCTGGCGCCATCTTCCTTTCTGGTCTCAGGCCAGCCTCGAATTTGTGCAGAGAAACTGGAAATCTGGGTGTGGATAATCAGGGTTGATATTTGGGATTGTTTTGTAATCCATCAAATTTTTCAATGCATTGGTCATAAGGTGGGCAATATTCTATCTTCAAAGGGAAATTCTTTCCTGTCATTGTCCCTTCAATATGATTTCATCTCCCACTGGCTGAAAAATCTGGAGGGGTGTAGTCCTGAACATTCTTTTGAGTTAGACTGGTGCCATATAACATCCCCACCACTCTGACATATTTTGTTGAAATTTAAATTTGTCACAAAGTGTCAGACACTAGCCGTTTCTAGAAAGTCGCTACAGTATGCTTTGGTTTCTCTGAATCCTAAGGCACGCTTAAGCCAAGTAAGAATGTCAATAAGCAGTACAAAAGGAATCTCTTTACCATCTGTACTTTGGGGATTTTTAGTCTCAAACATCCAGAAGATAATCAGAAAACTTTTTTGAAATAAAAAGCAAAGTTGTAACTGTAAAAACTCCCAAATGCCCCTCTTTTTGTCCTGCCAGTGTTGAAACTATTTAATAAAAATAAGTCAAATTTGGAGATAAGTGGAGTAGTATTTTAACAGAATATAATGACCATCCTAATACAGTTGTTATTTTGGTCTATTTTTATATTTACAGATATAAATATATTGTTCGTCTTTATTACGTAAATCTAATTTAAGAAACAATGAAAATGCAAATCAAATCAAGTGATTCTATTTAAAGATACTGTAATGATTTATAAAAGCAGTTATTTGAGAATCTATAGAAACCAAAATAGGTTAAAAGTAACTGCATGCACCAATTTGTAAAATTTATTTTTTGCCTTCCTTAAATCCAGGTTTTAAAAATACAGGCCAGAATTTTCACCATCTGTTTCTAAACTGCACAGATGGTTGCAAATTTAAGTCTGTTGTAAAAGTGTATTGCTTACTGTGCTGTCCACAGTGTTCTCTGATAAGTGTCAAATATATCAATTGACAGTTAATAGTAGCAGTAACTTTCCATTACCTAAAAGTGGTGTTAGAACCCACTAACCATGCAGAATCTCAGTCTTTTCCTGAGCTAAGTCCCTGATGGTTCCTTCTCAGCTAGCTTTTTTCCCCTAGAGTCAAAAACTTCTGCCAGTCAAATTTCCATGTGTCCCATTACACAAATTAAATGTGTGCAATATTAAAATGGCGACGTAGCGTACATGATTGAATGACGTGACATGAAATTTAAATACCTATGAGTACCTACAATTGTTCACTGTGAGAAGCAATACTTTCTTATGATTGGTATGAAATTGAAAATTTGAATTGATCTATGCCACTTTGGTCATGCACAGCTATTTTGTTAGTGTGTTGGTTTTGTTTTGTTCAGTAATGGTAGTTGGAGGAAGGAGCTAAGCCACAACTATGTTGTAATGAAGAGTCAGGGACCAAATTCTGCCACTTATAGCAAACGGCATGTGTATCTTGCAAAGCACACAAAAATTCTGTCATAGAACTTGTTCTCTAAACTTGATGTGTTCTTGGCTCCTTCTCTCTCTTTTCTGGTGTTTGGCAATCTTGGCAAACACTTTAAAATTTTCACCTGAAGAAAGTTTAACAGCATTCCAGCTTGAGGATTCAGGGGAGCATTTACTTGAGTCAGAAGACCACAAATCCTCTGAAGTAGGCAAAGGACATAAAATCATTTATGGTTAGGCATGAATCACTCTCCCTAAATTTAGAGGCTACTGGGTTTGCTAGCTTCTTAGATCCCATTTATGCAAATGCGAGGAGTGTCTGTCTGATGTTTTATTCAACTCACATCTCTTGAATACCTTTTATTGCTTATTTCACCAATGATAACTCATTTTTAGTATGTATTATCCAAATAAACAGTCTATTAATTTCATCCAGGAAAACCTATTTCTAGCACTCATTGTGTGGGTAGCAGAGCCTCTGGAAATAATGTCCAGTTAGAAAGGTGCCTTCCTCCAGCTAGTGCTGCTTCATTACCCCTGGAGTGTAAATTTCTTATTAGAGCAACTCATTGCACCAGGGATGTCACATAAACCATCTAACTATCCACTTATAAACTTTGTTTCTGGTGACCCCCATGTATAGCTAAACTAGTTTGTCTTTGGCTAGGATTTGAATGTGGGAAAGCACCCCTTTTATCCTCAAGTAAACCCTTATTGGACTGTTAATTTTCCTGAAATATTCTCTCCTTTCTTTTTGACTTGGGTGAAAGATGCTGAAGAACTGAAAATTTTCAGCTGACCCTAGTGAGATCTTAGCCCCCAAACTGGTCCTCCCTTCTTCCTAATTGTAAATCAATCAATTGATGGCTGAACCAATTCATGGCTTACTGAAGTCTTAGTCTTGGGGTCTGGCAGCCTGTCTCATCATTAACACATCCTCTGGTTCCCCATTCCTTCTGAGAACTTCAACAGTGAACAATCCTCCGAGCAAAACTAGACTTTAATAGATTTTCCTCAGTTTGTTCCATAAAACCTTTAACCATCTTATTCGTCTCCAGAACAGTCATCTTGAACTATTTTCTCTTTGTGACATTGTCAATAAATTATTGAGCCAGGGGTTTTTGATTGATTTTTCTCCTTCCCTATTGGTGAACATTTTCCAGATCTTTAGTGGCCCCTGGACAAATTATGTATTGATTACAGCTGGTGTAAAGAAAAGGATGTGCTGGGACCAGCCCAGTGGCATAGTGGTTAAATTTGCTTGCTCCATTTCAGTGGCCTGGGGTTCATGTGTTCGGATCCTGGGCATGGACCTACACACTGCTCATCAAACCATATTGTGGTGCCATCCCATATACAAAGTAGAGGAGGATTGGCAGAGATGTTAGCTCAGGGCCAATCTTCCTCACCAAAAAAGAAAAAAAAGAGAAGAGGATGTGCTACTTTTGAATACTTTATACTTTATTTATTAACCAAGATTTGGATAGTGCTCACCACATGCACTATTCTAAGATCCTTATTAACTACTATAATCCTCATAATCATTCTATGATGTAGATACTACTATTATCTTGATTTTAAACATGAGCAAATTGAGGCACAGATAAATGGAGAATCTTGTTCAAGGTTACACAGTAAGTGGCATAACTGAAGTTCAAAGCCAAATAATCTGATTCCAGAGAATATGCTCTCAACTACTAAATTTTATTACTTCTCCCACATGTCAAATGGGCATAACTAGCAAGACCATATCATTGTGGGAAACATACTTCTTTTTGACAGTTAACCATTCACCAAGTTACAGGTTACACTTAAAAGGCTTTTCCTTATAGAAATATAAAGCTGTGTATAAATAAATCTTACAGTTAATCTTATAAAACATTATTTTTCAGAGAGAATTTTTTGAGTAGTCTTACAATTATCTTGATTTATCTGGTGAATATTTTCAAGTATTTTATCTGTTTTCCTAGATGTACATCAACATATCTATCATGGATCAATCAATAATTTCTTACTCATTTGTCCTGTTTTCTTCTTGAAGTGATTACCAAAAAATGAGAGAGAATTTTTGTGTTCACCCATCTGACCTCTAAAGAACTACCAAGACTTCCTGTCCCACAGGTCTAACTTCCCTTTCCATGGGTAATTACTAAGGAAACTTTGCTGTCATTCTAAAGTATGGGCTTCTAAGGTAATCAAATTGCCTTGTTCAGGAGGGGAGAGAAATCCAGAGGGTAGAGGGATAAAGAGCGACCTCAAGAAATGCCAGAAAGAATGAGGAATTCCTGGAGTTTGGGGGCAATTGAGAGAGCGAAGCCCCTTGAGGAGGCCATATTTTTTAGTGTTGGTGCAAGGATTCTTGTAGACTTAGTTAGCAAATTAGCTCTGAAGTGTTGGAAAAGCTAAGCTAACCAACATCCAGTTGAACATAAATGGAGTGAGTCTTGTAAAAAACAAAGCCATGGAGTTTTAAATGCACCTAAACAAAGATATTTGTTTTTCATCAGAAATGGGTTTATTCATTTATTTTTTTGTTCCCAGCCTTATTGAGATATAATCAACATACAACACTGTGCAAGTTTAAGGTGTACAATGAGATGATTTGATACATGTATGGATTGTGAAATTATTACCACAATAGAATTAGTTAACACCTCTATCACCTCACCTAATTATCATTTTTATTTTGTAGTTTGAACATTTAAGATCTAGTCTTTTAACAACTTTCAAGTATATAGTAGAGTATTGTTAGCTGTAGTCACCGTGCTGCATATTAACTACCCAGAACCTGTTCATCTTATAACTGGAAGTTTATACCCTTTGACACACATCTTCCCATTTTCCCTGCTCCCCAGCCTCTGGTAACCATCATTCCACTCTCTATTTCAAAGAGTTTGGCTTTTTTAGAGTCCACATATAAGTGATATCATACAGTATTTGTCTTTCCCTGTCTGTCTTGTTTCACTTAGCATAATGTCCTCAAAGTCCATCCATGTTGTTGCAAATAGGAGGACCTCCTTCTTTCTCATGGCAAAATAATATCCCATTGTATATATACGACATTTTCTTTATCCATTCATCCATCTATGAACACTTAGGTTGTTTCCATATTTTGGATATTGTAAATAATGCTGCAATGAACACGGGGGTGCATATATCTTTTCAAATTAGTATTTTTGTTTTCTTTGGATAGATACCAGAAGTGGAACTGCTGGATCATATGATACTTCTATTTTTAATTTTTTGAGGAACCTCCATACCGTTTTCTATAGTAGCTGCAACAATTTACATTCCCACCAACAAGGCACAAGGGTTCCCTTTTCTCCATATCTTTGCCAACACTTTTTTTTATTTTTGATAATAGCCATTCTAACAGGTGTGAGGAGATATCTTCTTGTGATTTTGATTTGCATTTTCCTGATAATTAATAATGTTGAGCATCTTTTCACACACCTGTTGGCTTTCAATATGTTTTCTTTAGAAAAATGTCTGTTTAGACTCTCTGCCTATTTTTTAATGGATTGCTTGTGTTTTTTTTTTTTTTTTTTTTGCTATTGAGTTGTATGAGTTCCTTATATATTTTGAGTATTAACCACTTATGAGATTTATGATTTGAAAATGTTGTCTCCCATTATGTAGGTTCCCTTTTCATTTTGTCGGTGGTTTCTTTTGCAGAACTCTGCTATCTGGATGGGGTGAGGGAACTCAGCCTATTTGGCAGTGTCCCTGACTGCTGGGAAAGCTGGGTACTCACGCACATGATCTCACTCTTCTCCACAGGAGAAATCATGGGCTAAGAAGGGCTCTCCTGGCACTGAGCTGTGCCATCTTCGGGGGAGACTGACATGGATAAAGTCAAACTGTTTGTCTTACCCTCTCCAATGCATCCACTCTCAGGTTTTTTTTTTTTTTTTTGCACCAGTGGTGTGCTAGAACTTCTCTGCTGGACTTCTGAACTTCCACAAAGACTCTGTTGCCCCTGGGTGATTGTCTAAATCAGTGATGTCCAGGGGTTCCCAGACCAGGAGAGGGACTGGAACTGGTTCACAGGCTGTGTCAGGATCCACAGCCAGGACCAAGGTCTGTATGCCTATTAGCCAATGCACAGGTGGGCTAGATTGCTCCTGGGTCCCTTGGTGTACAGGGTGGGTGAAAGAATCAAAGCCAAATGGGACTGTAGCAGGGTATTCAGGGGGACGGAGGTGATTCTGTGATCCTGTAGACAGGATCACACGTCAGCACATCAACTGCCCGGAAGCTGTCTTCTCAAAACAGCTCTCTTTGCTCTTGGACTGCACCAGGATTTCACAATCTCCTACGTGGATGCTACAGCTCCCACAAGGGCACTTTTACCTGTAGTTGGATGCCAAATTATTGCTGTTAAGAGGAGATACGAGTGAGAGATCTCTTATTTGGCCATCTTGCTGACACCACTCCAGCTACTTTTCTAAACATCTGGACTGTGTAGGCCTGAGTATTCTTTCAAGACTTAAGGCCAACGGAGAGTTGCTATTAAGGACTGACATTTAGATTCCTTCCAAATCCAGTGTGTGTGTGTGTGTGTGTGTGTGTGTGTGAGCACGAAATTTTTAAAGCATAAAAATGTGGCCACAATGTGCATATTATTTTGTAACCTGACATTTAACTTATCATTTCTTCCTGTCGTTAGTTTTCTATGTCATTGTTTATTCAAAAAACCACTTAGATATTAAGTATTTTCTAATTTTCTGCTATTAGTAATGTGGCATTGAATATTTTAATAGTTAAATTTTTTATTTACTCTTCTAATTCTAAGATTATTTGCTAAATCAGATTATTTTGGCAATTCTGTTGTTGAGTCAAAATGATTTTATAACCTTTGATAGGAATAGGTGAACTCGTCTTTAGAAATGTAATGATTTACATTATTTCTAGCTGGGTGTGTGAATGTTCATTTCTTCAAATACTTGAAATTTAAAATAATCTGTGCCAAATCTGACTATTACTATTTTTTTCACATCTTTGATAATTTTACAGGGGAAAAATGATGTCTTACCAGTGATCTATTTTTTACACTTATTTGATTACTAGGGAGGTTTTACAGTTCTATTTTTATAAGTCAATCATTTTTCCTCTTCGGTGGTTTGCCTACTTCGTATCCTGAGCAAATGTTTGGTAGACCCTCTAAAACTGTGGCTATCTCTCTTTTTCTTCAATAACAGCTTTCTTTGGCTCAAGAATTATCAATAAGTTGTCTCACTATCTCCTCATCTTTTACATTCTCAGGATAAACCATCAGTATAAATGCATAGTAATTTTCCTAAGTTAAAGTAACTATTCTGGGACACCAGGGAACATTACAGAAGGAAAAAAAAAATCACATCTTGATATAATGGCATGGTCTATGTGTCTTATGAAGATAAACATGTTATTTTCATAGACAGTTGTGCTCAAGGTCTCCAAATACAAAAAGAACCTCATTATGACTTGACATGTTACAATATTGATATACCAAATTAACTCTGAAACTATTTTCATGTGTGAATAAAATTGCAGAAGAAACATATCTGAATATGAAATAAATTAAAATAAATCACAGAGGGGTAAAAGAAAGCTGTTAAGACTAGATATAGAGAGCAGTCTTGCTACCGCTAAAGGTTTCACTATAAGCATCTATTAGATGAGCCTGAAAAAATTTTTCCTCATAGGTGCTCTGAAATTGGTTGAATCATTATTACGAAGCTTGTCTGATAGTCCTGCCAAAATGTATGCAGGGCTATATGTCATGAAGAATTTATATCAGGGTGTTAAAAGTGATTCGAGAATCCCATTAAAAGAAATAACCTTAATCATCCACAATAACATTGCATTAATTATTAATAAATTTAATCAGTAGTCTGAAATTGCTCACATCTAATATTAATCAGAAAGGCAGATGAATTCCCAGCATGATGACACACTCTTTGTGCCTAGAAGTACCTTTATAGTGTTATTATTTACATATTCCTGAGCTGGAGAAAATTTATCTGAGCGGGAATCAGAAAGATTAGATCCTTCTAAGGAGTGACTTCACTGTGGGTAGTTGTGCTTTCAAAATTAGTTTATTCAATATTGTCAATTCATGTAAAATGATGTAACTTTGGTGTTTTTGTTTTAAACTAATTCTCTCATAAAATCAAATTTTGTGTCCATTTCTTAACAGTCCTCTACAGTTATACTCAGAGTAGCCACATACATTCAAAAAATTATCTGTATTTATTATTACCATGATTTCAAAAAGCAAAAAGAGAGAGAGAAAACTATATACTGAATGGCAATATATTCGTAATCCAGTTTAAGATATAAAATGTTTCCATCAGAGAACCTTTCCTAATGCCCCTGGATCATATTTTCCACCCTCCCAACCAGAGCTCACCATCATTTTGAATTTGAATTAGTGTTTACAAATTTCATTTATTCCTGTATACTTTACTATATGTGTATATAAATTAAGTTAAAGTGATATACAGTATTGTTTCCATGTTATAATATTTACAGAAATTGTATCATGATTTGTGTAGTTCTGTACAGTTCATTTTCAGAGCTGTAGAATGCCCCAGTGACGCACATACTAGAATTCATTATCTATTCTTCTTCCAATGAACATTTAAGTTACTTCTAAATTCTTGAGATTTCAAATACTGTTGCTTTGAGCCTTGTACACGTCTGTAAGAGAAAACATTCAAGTGTTTTTTGAGTGCATAAACCTAGAGTGGAATGTCTTGTTTGAAGCATACACAGCTCTTCAGCTCTAATTGACGTTCATCAACTTGATTTTCAAATAGGATTGTGCTAATTTGCACTCTTACCATCAATGCTAAAATTTTCAGTTTGTTCACGTTCTAATCAGCTTAAAATTGTTTTGTTTTGTTTTCTTGCCAGTTTGCTATATGTAAATTGAATTTCATTGTGGTTTTTCTTTATATTTCCATGACACTTATGAGGTTGAGCATTTTTTACATGTATTGACAATTCCATTTTCTCTTCTGAATTATAGATATTTGTCATATACACTTACACTCATCTCAGTAACATACTTTGCAATTGGCTGCCTACATCTGTGATTTTTTTTCTTGCTGTTTTTGTTGCCTTTTGAAACACAAAGTTTTATTTAAATACAGCTAAAACTGTCAATAGTTTCATTTATGATTTATATTTTTCTGTTTGTATTCTTTAGGAAATCATGAAGTTTAAAAGATATTTTACATTTTTCTACATGCTTAAAGTTTTCACTTTTCCTGGTAATCTACTTTTGTGTGTGGTGTGAGATAGGAATCTACTTATGTTTTTTAGGATATCATTCCAACATTGTTTTTTAAAAATCAGTCCAACTTTTCCCATTGATGTTCAATTACATCTCTCATAACAAATGACCTTTCCCTATATATATTTATCTTTATTGTGATTCCTATTCTGTTCCATTCATTTGTTAATTTATCCCTGCCTCAATACTATACTGTCCTAGTTATTATAATTTCATCATAACATTTGATATCTAACAGGGCAAGTTCATCCATCCCTTCACCAAGTTTCTTTTCTTAAAGACTGTTTTGGTTATTCTTGTCCTTTTACTCTTTCATATAAATTTTAGGATAAGTTTGTCCCCCCATACATAAAAAACATAAGAATTGTTATTGGAATTAATTTATATTATATACACAT